>NC_143512.1:42072262-42709762 GCF_031878675.1 Megascapheus bottae | reverse complement strand
AATGTTCAAGTGATAATTCTGTATATGTGTGTATATATGTAGACGTAGTTTCATATTATATATAGTATGCATAATACCTCTCCCGAGAGTGAGGTAGTTCTGAGCCCAGCAGGGTAGAATGAAGAAATACAAAATTATTTTTCCCTTATTTTATAAAATCTTCTCTCCAACCTTCTGAAACAACTGCTAGATCACCTGCAATCTTTTCAGTTGGATATTCAATAAAAAGCAATTCTGATTGTACATCAGACCCACTGAGGAATAAACAGGCAAGTCCCAGCCTGGCATCTATTTGGCAAAAAATGAATGCACAAAATAAACATATGACTCAGGTATGTGTACTCTAACAAAGAGCTTCTCTTGAATTAACTCACCCATAGGCTCCGTTGCTAATCAATTTAATTGTTTCGAAATCACTTTCTCGAGGTTTCCTTCGAAGTTTCAGGGAAGTATTAGAGCTCTTGGGAACAAAAATAATGTTAAAAGTTCAGCATTTGAGAAAATTATTTTAATAACAAAACAGGCAATACTTGAATTGTCATTTTGTTTAATACGCCAAGAGTTCAGAATTCTAGCTAAAACAACCAAGGCCCAAACTGCCACTGCAGTGCTTGGGCCACTGCTCCTTATGACGCCAGCTCAGCTACATTTAAGCAAAATGTCATTCTAAAAGACCATGGCAGGGAGGGCCTGGAAAGTTCTGGTTTTATTTTCACTCTGTATACTCAAGTTAACCAACTCCTAGTTTGATAATAGATTCAACTTCTCTGTCCCTGACTAAAAGCGTGTCTATTTCATTCTGAAGCAAAAATCTCTTCTTTGGAACAGGTGGTACCAGAAATCTTAGCCAGATTCACATCTCCACGCTTAAAGCGACAGTTCTCTAAAAAGCTTAGCTCAATGGATGGCAAATAAACGCAGTGTTTTTAGTACAATTCTCTCATGCTTCTTTTATGTCAGCAGCCAGACTGTGCAAGCAAACTCTTTGCAGAGTCCAGAATGTCATTCCGATTGTCTTGGAAGAACCCATTAGCAAACTGAGTGCCATCTTTCCCTCTAAGGACTGCCATTGCTAGCCATCATCTTTGGAAGACCTGGGTTACCATCTTCAAACCTTCCTGTCTGCTTGGGTTCCCCCCTGATCTTCAGTGACTTGATGTCTATACAGTAACACAACCTAGGATACTTGATCTCCTCGACCTATAGAGCCATCTCTCAGATCTTTTCTCCTAGCCTCTGTACAGTGGCCAAAATGTCACCATCATGTGCTATGGCCTCCTCACAGCAAAAATTCAAGGCTAGAACTACTGACTTGTCCAGCCACTGCTTCTATGATTTGGCAGCATAGTTTTCTATGAGGTCCTCCTGTCCCATGAACTCTTCCCTCAGATCTCCACCACAAACTCTCTGAGAGTGTCAGAAGATTGCTGACAGAAGGGCAAGTGCAAGTACCAGTTTGATGTTTCAAAGGAACTTCAATCTCAACACATGTACAGTTCTGACAGTGACTATAACAAAATTAATAGGACAACCATCACTTGTCTACTACAACTTCTAACCATCAAGATACTCTCTTACTCATTTCATGTGCAATTATTTCATTTAATCTTCCATAATCCTTTGGATCTGTTGTATTGATGGGGAAGTGGAGGCACAGGAGAATCATTTCCCTACACCCTCCACAATGAGTTAAGAGGTAAAGCCAGCTTTTAAATCCAAGATATTCCGTGCGTTCCCTACCCCTATCCCCCAGATTATACAGATGTTCCAGCTTTCCTGACCAGCCCCAACCTGCTCCAGCCTGGTTTCTCTGCTAAGCTTATCTATTTACAAGAATGGTCCCAAGCAACCAAACCTCTGACTGGTATCCTAGCAGTTGCCACTTAACAGTCTTTCCCACAAGCACCCTGCTTGTGGCCTAAACCAGGACTCTGGAGTCTAGACACTGATCCAAAGATGGGTTGCTTACTGTTGTTTCCTTAAAAGCAACCTGATACACAGGGGCAGCAGAGACCGGGGAGGGGGGGGGCGGTGTTCCTGTCAAGCTTTCTGACTCTGTGGTCTCCCTTGCTCTTGACCCTCAGACGTTCCTTGCATCTGCAATGTTCCTTGTTCCCTTGGCATCCTGCTCATTTCTCACATCTCAAGAGCCATGGCCTTAGGAAATTTTGTGACTGACCAAACTAAAGCAAATCCCTTTATGGTATGTTCTAGTAGTACATTGTCCTTTCTTCATTGTAGAGTCTATTTATGCTCGTTGTTATTCTGAGGATTTTGTTGGCACATGATTTCTTTTTGTAAATTTTGGCTTCTCTTAGAAGGAAGACACAAAAATGGTTTGCCTAGTACCTGGCATAGGGCCTGGCATACAGAAAAAGACAATAAATATTTGTTGAAGAAAGTAATTAACACACTCAAAAATATCCAGATGCTAATAAAACACAGAAACCAACAGCATATTTTGTGAGGAAAGATACTTACACTCACTGACTCATCCGTCTCGGGTGTTTCTGCTGTGCCACTATCATAGTTCCCCAGCTGAGCCATTTCTAAGTGTAAAAGAGGAAAACAAAACAAAAATGTAAGTACCGTTTAAGAAATACACTTCAATTAAACAAGAAAACTAAGCTAAAACAAAAGAAATACACATTCTCCCTTACTAAAAAAATAGAAAAACATACTCTTTATTTGAATGTATCCATAGGAAAACTTTCTAAACATGGCAAGAACCTATGGCAGCAGACCATGTGCACTTGGTCAGCCCAAACCCTGACCTGAAATTCCATTTTTTTCAGTTTTGAAAGTATTTTTATGCTCTTTAGGTAGTTATATAAAGGAGATGCCATTCAACAATGCATTTATGAATACAATGCATCTTGAGCAGTGTTACCTCTTACTGTTTCTTGTGAACACCTACATAGAGGAACTTTGGTGACTGGACCCTACTCCAGGGAGCAGTATTCACTGGCTGGTACAACTGCTATCATTGAAAAAGTTTGGGTGGATTAATCACTCTGTTTAAAATCATATCCAAACTATACAAGTCTTTCCATGCTAGGTGTTGGTGGATCATGCCTGTAATTCTAGCAACTCAGGGAACTGAGATATGAGGAATATGGTTCAAGGCCAGCCCAGTCAGGAAAGTTGATTGAGTCTCTGATCATCAGTAAATTATTTAAAAAAAAAAGCTGAAAGTGGAGCTGTGGCTTAAGTGGTAGATTGCTAGCCTTGCACAAAAGAAGCTTAGGGACAGTGCACAAGCCCTGAGTTCAAGCTCCAGGACCCGCACCAAAAATAAGATACCTCTCAAAACAAGAGATTCAAATCTTTTCAGGATTTGACTGATAACAAAGAAGCACTGGCTACATCTTGTAAATAATTTTCGTGTCGCAGTAAGCATCTACTGTTTCATTCCTTTGTATCTTCTAAGATAAATACCACCAAGAAGGAGAATTTGCTGTCTGTTGGAAGCAATAATGGTGATTAGTTCAGGGGGGTTTGGAGATGAAAAGATTTGGTTAAGGCCACTATCTAACTTTAGGTTCTTCCCCAGTAAAATGGAAACAATATTAGTTTAGCTTGTTCTTAGAACTTTTTTTGTGAGTATAGTACATCATAATGCATGTGAAGCTGCAGGTTGACTAACAGAAATTAAGTGTTTATTAAATAATAGTTGTTTCTTTATTATTAATTATGTCTATAAAGTAACCAGCTCTGGGCTGAATGCCACATGCTTGACATCAGCTTAAGCACTACCCTGGCTGTCTAGTTAAAAATGATAAAGTCACCTAATTGCCCAGCTCAAGTTGGAATGCTTCCTTGAGTTTATATAAGTAAATGGCAAAGTCTAATTAACACACTGATATCAGTCCCCTGAGTAGCTAGAGTTAATTTTCTTTTCTCCACGGGTAGTCTACTTTTCTAAAAATAAGTGAACCTGTGCCAGGCACAGTGGCTCATGCCAGGAAGCTTAGCTGCTCAGGAGGCTGAGATCTGAGGATTACGGTTCAAAACCAGCCAGGGCACTAAAATCCATGAGCCTCTCCAATTAGCCACCAGAAAACTGGAAGTGGTGCTGGGGCTCAAGGGGTAAGGTGGTAGCCTTGAGCTGAAGAGCTCAGGGACAATGCCCAGGCCTAGAGTTCAAGTCCCACAACTGACCAAAAAAAAAAAAAGTGAACTTGTATAATAAGAAGTTATAGTTCTAGCTATATATTTTTGTATGTATCTAAAAATCATTTCTTAGGTTTTTATTTCATATGATTGTTTTTATAATTTTTATAATTTTATCATTTTTAATAGTGATTATTCACAAGGTTTATGAAGCTAAAATAACATTGGAGTGTTCCCTTTAAGTAAAAATTTGTATACTCTCAACTTTGAAATAACCAGAGATTCACTCTAATGTTGAATGCAGGGAAAATTCCAGGATAAAAAGGACCTTAGTTCAAACTCTATACTTTCTTGATTTTATTCAAATGATACATGGACTAAGAGACAAACTAAAGCATATTTGATTTGGAAAAAATCCCCAGAAGATAGTCACCATTTAATATTGTTTAAACAGAAGTAACGGTTAACACTAAGCAATTACAGAGGATGAACTCATATATACATATATATATGAGTTATATATATATAACACTCATATACATATATACAAACATATGTGATTGTCACATCCTTTTTGTGTTTGTTGTGTTCATTTTTACATTATAGAAAGATCCGAAGGTAAAGAGGCCCATGAATTCTTTGATTAACTCCATGACCTAGCTCCAGAACTCTCACTCATCAAAGGACTGGCTGTAGATATGTTAGCTTGGATGCCAGTAGCATAGAGAAACAAATCATTTATTCAATTGCCTGGGGAAAGCCAGATTAAAAATTATCCTCAGACAGAACTAAAAAACAAACAAATTAAATATCAAGAGGTTGTTTTTTTGTTTTTTTTTTTTTTAAAGTAACTCCTGGTTATGCTGGGGGCTGAGTAACGCCATGTCTAACCTTGAGCTATAGTATTGTGAATTACTTTCTGCTGAGAGGCAAGGTAACATGCAAGTGTTATTGCTTTGAGGCAAGGGGCAATAAGGCAAGATGCAAGAGGCAAAGCACACTAGGCAGGCACAAGAAACACGTGGACCTCCCTGTCCCGCCCACCTTTGTGCTATATTAGCTGGAGGGACTTCCTCAAAAAGGGGGTTGGGGTTAGAGTTCCTGCCTTGACAGAGCTGCCTGATGCATCTGTTTGTGCTCAGGGGAAGGAGGGCTGGGTGCGGGCAGTCAGTGGGCCCTCTCCTCTCTCAGCTTGTCCCAGTCACGGTGTGTTCTCCCTATCCCTCCTGCTGGTCGAGAGGGACCGGGAACGAAAGACCCCGACATGATTATACATTTTTATTACCAAATTTGAAACATGTCAGAGACTCTGACTAAGTTTTCAAAGCCTCCATTAAAGGATGTAAATGGGCCTGGGTTTATTCACATATCAAAGATGTGCCTACTGCTGTATTCACTGCCAGTGAGGAAAAGTAGGTAGGGCTGACACAGCCTTAACTACACCAGCGTGAAGAGTCAATATAATGTGCTTTGACAGCCTCCCCTCACTCCAAACATTTTCATAAAAAATAAATTAAAAGATGGTCTGTTTTAAATAGAATTTCTGCTAAATAACTATTATCTGGGAAATACATATTATTTGCAAGCAGTGGGTAGTAATGGGAAGGAACCAAGAGTCAGCTTTTGAAGCAGGAAGCAAAGGCATCACTTTGTAATGCCTGAAGAGATTTTTAAAAACTCATCTAAATACCATTAAACATCTGCCCTTTTTATTTCATTGATTTAAACCATTTCTGAAGACTCATGATTCAGAAAGGTAAAGATGGTAATTTAAAAGCCATGGGAGGAAAAATCTCTCTCCAGGGAACTTTTCAGAAAAGAAGCCACCAGACTGATAAGTGATGAATCTGTTGTGGTATGGCTTTCAGTACAGTATAAATTTATCTGGCATTATCTCTCAGTAATGCATGCATCATTTCACTGGAAGCAAAGATGAGATGGGTACAACAGCAGACAAAGCAGGGAACACAGAAGAAAGCAGGGCAGAAGGCAGCAGCTTCCCTGGCTTTAGATGGGGGGAAAAATCTCTGTGCTCACATTTACCTCCATCACGCACAATGGAGCAGGATAAACGCTCTTCAAATTCGATTGATGAACCAGGAAGACAATTTGAATGAGGAGTTGGTGATTGTTTATGAGTCTTTAGGCAGGGTATATAACACTAAGTTTTACAAGTAACAATCTCAAACTACAATGAACAGGAAAAGGTGGGGACATTACTCATATATAGTTTTTGAAAAAAAAATCACTAACAGAATGTTTCCTATTCTCTGTACTCAATAGAAAGCTATCTTGTTTTTATTTGATTCAAAAATCCTTTGGTAAGCTTTAAGAGATGCATTCTTTTCTATTATTGTCTGTCATGTATGCTACTGACTTTAGACTGTCTTTAGACATGAAAGCAAAACTGTACGTTCCAGGACTGTACTCAGATTTAAAGCAATATGCCACCAACTGCATTACTCTCCTATTAAATAATGCCGATTTTGAATGAATGATAATTTCTTCAACATTTTTACTCTCAAAAAGAGCTCAATCCAGCTATCCCACAGAAAAAGATTCTGGACAAGTCTGGAAGCCAAATTCTCCCCAAACAGTCTGGCTCACAGACCTCTAGGATATCGAGGTCTGGCCCCTTCTCCAGATAACCAAAACTAGAACAGGCTCCATTTTCTCAGGACTAAGTCACTCCCCAAGAGGTAGCTTTTCAATAGCCTAAACAGGAACAACAAGGACTAGCCACTAAGGTTCTCTTCCAGAGAACATAGAACAGAAGCAAATGATAGGTTAACCAGCCAAGTTCTCACCTTCCAAAGGGTCCTTATTGAGCCCCAGCTGGCTGATGATGTATCTGGGAATGTCGGTTTTGATGCCCTGACCTTCTTTTGCATGGCCTTCTGCTGCTTCCAATAGGTAGTAAAATTCTTCAGGATCAAATTCCTGGCAGAAAACAAACACACAGAGATAATTTTTTGAGCCAAAGTGGTTTGAGGTTCTGCATAAATCCCATTTATAATACTGTTGATACAGCTTAGTTATTGATTGATTTTTATTGTAAAGGTGATGCACAGAGGTCAATTGCATAAGTTACATAACTAGTACAGTTCTTTATGAATAGTTGTCACCTCTTCCCTCATTTTCTCCCAGTTTTTCTCTCCTGATCCTCCTCCTCCACTAGTTTTATAGTTCATTTTCAACTTAGTGTCTGAGTGTCTCTGCTGCACTTGTTTACTCTTTGTCCCATCATTTCTGTCCTTTTGTCCTTCCCCTTAATCTCCCCCAAACAGATAAACTTAAATACAAGATAAAAGGTACAGAAATAAAAAAGAGTAGGAAAGGAGAAAACAAAACAAAAGCACAAACAAAAACATAAAGCAAAATAAAAACACATCTTCTTGGGCCAGGAGTTTGGCCTAGTGGTAAAGTGCTTGCCTAGCATGCATGAAGACCTGGGTTTGATTCCTCAGTACCACCTACACAGAAAAAGCTGGAAGTGGTGCTGTGGCTCAAGTGGCAGAGCTCTAGCCTTGAGAAAACCCAAGGACTGTGCTGAAGCTCTGAGTTCAAGCCACAGGACTGGCATAACAACAACAAAAAACAAGAACCTCTTCTGGGGCTGGGAGTTTGGCCTAGTGGTAGAGTGCTTGCCTAGCATGCACGAATAGCCGGGTTTGATTCCTTGGTACCACATGCATAGAAAAAAGTTGGAAGTGGTGCTGAGGCTCAAGTGATAGAGCTCTAGCCTTGAGAAAGTCCGAGGACAGTGCTCAGGCCCTGAGCTAAAAAACCCAGGACTGGCAAAAAAAATCTAGACCTCCTTGGCCCAGTTCGAAACTTTCTTAATAAGGACAAAGAATCACAACAAATCAGAGAAAGGCTGGATAAGTGGGACTGCATTAAACTGCAGAGCTTTTGTATGGCAAAGGACATAGCTAGTAAATTAATTAGGAAGCCTACAGAGTGGGAGAAGATCTTCACCAACCATGCAACAGACAAAGGCCTCATATCTAAAATATATCAACAGCTCAAAAAATTGAATCAATCCCAAACTAATCTCCAAAGTAACAACCATCCCATTAAAAGATGGGTCAAAGACTTAAAGAGAGTCTTCTCTGAAGAAGAAACAAAAATGGCCTATAGACACATGAAGAAATGCTCAACATCTCTAGTCATAAAAGAAACGCAAATCAAAACAACTCTAAGATTCCACCTCACTCTAGTTAGAATGGCCAGGATCAAGAAAACTAATAACAACAGATGCTGGAGGGGATGTGGCCAGGAGGGATCACTACTACACTGTTGGTGGGAGTGCAAACTCGTTCAAACACTATGGAAAGCATTATGGCAGTTCCTCAAAAGACTAAACATAGAGCTCCCCTATGACCCAGCAATTCCACTACTTAGCATTTACCCAATCATCCAGAAACAAAGACATACTAAATCCACTACCACAACAATGTTCATTGTAGCATTATTCACCATAGCAAAGATATGGAACCAACCTAGATGTCCCTCAGTTGATGAGTGGATCAACAAGATGTGGTATTTGTACACAATGGAATTCTATGCTGCTGTCAGAAAGAATGACATTGCCCCATTTGTTAGGAAATGGAAAGACTTAGAAAAAATCATATTAAGTGAAGTAAGCCAGACTCAAAGGAACTTAGGCTCAATGGTTTCCCTCATTTGTCATAATCAGTAGAAACCTTGGGCTCTCCTAGCAGAGATTTGCAATAGAGCAAAACCTTGATACAAAAGGCCATATAGTAGGACGCTAAATGAAAGGATCTCTAGGATATAGAAACATAAGCCATATAATGAATAATTGTTGTTCTTAAGGTACTATGTTATCTCTCATCTCTTTTACTGTCCCTTGGTTATCTCACATTGTTACAGTATCTCACTTTTTACCTGATATATCGGATATATTTGTATTTGGTTATTTGAAATTGGATAGGGAAGGGGGGGGGAAACAAGATGAGGGGTGGGGATGGGGGGAGGGAAATGGGGACCAAGACATGTGAAAGGGTATCAATGTATGGGAATTAATGCACCATCTATCTGGCAAATATCATGTAACCCTTCTATTAATTATAATAAAACATATATGAAAAAAACAAAAACAAAACAAAACAAAAAAAACCCAAAACAAAAAACAAAACAAAACAAAAAACCTTCTTTTTCCATTTCTTTGAGTCCATTTTGACAAATGTCACTTTATATGATTATATACACATAATTATTGAGTTTTTGTGATTCTCTCCTAAGAATATCCTCCCTTGGTCTTACTATGTGAATGTTTAGAGTCCTTTTTATCATGGCTAAGTGTAATATTTTGGCTTTTACCAGCCAATGTATTTACAAGTAGATTTGTAAGCACATTCTAATTACTACAAATGAAGGAAACCATGCACCCTGTGTTTCTTTGGGTCTGGCTTACTTTGCTTAAAATAATTCTCTCCAAGTCTTTCCATTTCCTCACAAATGGTGTGCTTTCATTCTTTCTGATGGAAGAATAGAATCCCATTGTGTGTGTGTGTGTGTGTGTGTGTGTGTGTGCGTGTGTGTGTGTGCGTGCGTGTGTGTGTGTGCACTCGCATAGAATCCCATTGTGTGTGTGTGTGCACGTGTGTATATGTATATCATCTATATCACATTTTCCTGATCCAGCTCAAAAACTGAACTTCCCCCTTTAACAAACACTCAAAGAAATGACAACCCAATTAATAAATGGGCTAACAACTTAATAAAGACAGATTTCTCAAAAGTTAAAAATGGCCAATAGACACATAAAGAAATGTTCAACATCTCTAGCTATAAAAGAAATGCAAATCAAAACAACATTGAGATGTGGTGCTGCTTTTAAAAATGTATGTGACTTTCACTCCTATTTACAGTCTGTTCATATTTTAAGTCAATATACTCATTCAATGGCTAACCTGAAGACAGTGATTGCTTCCCTCTACCTAGTAAGGTAACACTGGAGGCACTATGCATGCTCTACTCCAGATCTGGATTTCATTGGAAAAGAACAGATTTTTTTTTTTAATGATTTCTGTGGCCCAGAGCGCTATTACCAAGGTTGACCTTGTATTCCTAAGATCAAGTGATCATCACTTCAGCCCCCGAAACATCTAGGACTATAGCTATGTATTAATTGCTTTGCTAGATCTGATTTTTTTATTTTTCAATTGTTTTTTGAGTTCGGGAGTAATGCTAGAGACTGAATCTAGGGCTGGGGGTCTGATTTTAATTTTTACCTTTTTAACAAAAGCTTTGAAATCTGAGAATTTTACCTAGAGGATTCATTTTCTCTATATATATACAACCAAGGATAATAGTAAACTACACTTAAAGGTTTGTAGGAAATTTGCCAGATATAGATGTCTAACTTTACCAGATATAGATGTCTAAAACTATTAGAGGGAGAAAATCTTTAATGCTACTGTATTTTTAACTCTAAGTATTATTATTCATATTTATATTATGCTAAGATTTTTTAAAGTAGTAAGTTAAAGCTGCCAATGACCTCTATACTAGTTTCATAATAATTTTTTTCTTATGTATTGAATTTCTTTGGTTATCTGTTGCTTATAGTATGCTTGTAATAAAATTTTTCAGGATCATATTACTCAAAATGGATCCTATTGGTTCATGTGTTGTAAGCAACTGTGTACACAGATTTAAAGCACAGTTGCTGATTTCAAACCCTCTTCTTTCCAGGGTCTTTCCTGTTTTGATTAATGTCCAAAATAAGCACCTTTCAAATCTGAATCTGTCTTCTACCTGATAATTAATTATTCAAGTATTTCCAAGGGGCACATTAAAAAAAGCTTGCTACAAATGAAGTCAAGGGCAGCCAGTATAATCATTCAGAGCTCTGCACACACACTTCCCAGGACTGACAGGACAAGCCTGGGAACTGCTGGCATAAGACAAAAGCTTGAGGAAACATTCTTTAACATTCTGACACGCCAGTTTTATCTGAGAGCAAAACTGTACTGAAATCGACATTTCCAAAGCTACTTCTGAGCTGACTTGTTTCTGTCTTTTGAGAGTCAATACATTCACTTCTCCTATCTGCTGATGAGTGATTACTGCAAAAAAAAGAAAAAAAGAAATTCAGGGCTGGGAGTTTGGCCTAGTGGTAGAGTGCTTGCCTAGCATGCACGAGGACCTAGGATTGACTCCTGGCTACCACATACAGAGAAAAGGCTGGAAGTGGTACTGTGGCTCAAGTGATAGAGCGCTACCCTTGAGGCAAGCCCAAGGACAGTGTTCAGGCCCTGAGTTCAGGCCCCAGGCCTGGCAAAAAAATAAAAAAAGAAAATTCATTTCCTCTTTGAAGACAAGATCTGTTAATATATCAGCCACTGTGCATAAAAGAGTTTTAATGCTTATTATCATACCCCACTATGACTGATTAAATTATTGCACAGAGTACATAATTCAAAGACCACCATAGGAGAAGCAGGAAAAAAAAAGTCTCCCTTCTATCTGTCTCCACATCCAGTTCTCTTACCACAGGCATCCAAGATGGTATACTTCTAGCATTTTGTTGGTTAGCTGGAGATAAGAATTTTGAGGATCTGTCTGCCTAGGCTAGTTTCAAAGGAACCTCAACTTTCAGCCTCCTGAATAGCCATGATTACAAGCATAAGTCACTAGTGCTTGGCTACATGATGCTTTTTACTCTGTGGTCCTAAGAATCCTAAGCTGATAGAAATCCCTGCTCTCCATCTCTTACCTCAAGATCTGCCCCTGCTGTTTCTCATCAGGTACTGGTATTTATGGGACTAAGAATATCTCAGTATTGTAAAATCTAATGAATGTTAATTGGGAGGATAATAAAGCCAGAGCACCACAATCATACACACTATTATGTATTTAATTCTGAAAAAAAAATGTATTACATATGGAATGCAATTACTTCAATAGCTGGTAGAATTTTTAAAAGGGAAGCTTTGTGCTATATTAATTCAGTCCCTTAAATAATCTTTAAGTTCCATGTTTATTTATAGTTTTGATGGAAATATCAATCAAAAGTTAGTGAAACAAAAACTTTAGAAGCGCAAAATGATCACTGGCCAGAAACGTATATCAAAATGAAGTGATAGCTAAAAGTCTCACTCCTCATGATAGTCCCACTGTACCCTTTTCCAAATGGGTTTGCTCAATAGCAATTATTTCTTACATGGCATAATACAAAAACAGATAATAATTGTATTTATGGGTCGCTCTGTATAGGATATCTGGGATTTTCTTCTCTGAACCTCACTAACTCCAAAAACATGCGGCAGAGAAAGCATTCTACATTAATTGTGACACAAAGTAATTATGCAGAAGTATGATCAAGTACATTATTTCATGGTCATCATTCAAGTGTGACTTGAAATGTAATCTGACTACCACGCGACATAGCACCAACTGTAGAATTCTTTCTTAAAATCAGAAAAGACAAGCCACGTATGGATAGCATCACACACATTCACAAGTGGCAGCTCATCTGACTCTCTCCATTTAGTGCTGAGAGCCGAAGTGAAATGAAATGAGATCTGTCTGTGGGTTGCTGCTTTCCTGCAGTTAACAATAAATAACGTAGTCACATCTGAAGGCAACTTACCAGGCACTCCAATAAACGAGCAGGGCGGGCAATAACAATTAGGATCTTCCGGACTAGCTGTTTAATAAATGCCAATTCTCCACTTTCAGAGCGATCGTGGGCCTAGGAAAAAAAGCAATGAACAGCATGAGGACACAGTGTTGCTTCACTAAATGGAAAAGAAAATCAGCAAAGCATGCTAATGAGCTAACTGCAAACATTCAAAAATTAAGCAATTTAGAAAATACTCTTAAAAGATTGATACATGGGTATTATCTGTAGATAAACAGACACTATTAAACATCTAGATCCATAAACTATAGCTAAACCTTAGCTGCAAAACTGTGATATATTATCTGTGCTAATGAATGAATATAAGGCTCTTTAATGTGAAGCATGAATGAAAGAGACATTAAAAGTTTATGGCACATTAAAATGTGGTACCAGTAGCATCAGTCAATCAAGATGTAACATGTTAGATCTATGAAACAGCAGGAATTCCTCCGTTTTCCAGGGAATTTAATATGCTCATGAAATATACTTCACATATACAACATGATTATCCTACAAGTTATTTCCCATGTGTGAGAAGTATGCAATGCTTACTTCAAATATTAGCCAAATAATGCTTACCATTGGATATATATATGAATTCAATTTCACATACTGAATAAATAATTAGACACTTAACTCAGTAATACTTATCCAGTTTCAAATCTTTTTGAATTTTACTGTACACATTGTAGAAACACAACAAAATGCTCTGAGATCAAAGCTCAGTTTGTCAACAGTCACTGAACGTTCCAATGAGATCATCTTGAATCATCTGGTAAATCTTTATCAGGCTGACAGAGATTTTGTAAGTTTTAGTGTAAACTTGTATAATTGTTTACTTTAGGGATTATTTTCTTAAATGATTTACTTTCCATTAAAGATTAAAAACAAGTATCGTGACATTGCTGGTGCAGTATGATATAATTTTGCTCAATTCAAGTGCCATCATTCCTGAAGGTGCTTCATCTATGACACGCTCTTCTCTACAAAAAGAGCTGGCAGACAAAATTTGTAAAAACAACTTAAATAAGCATATTGAATTTAGGCCATCCAAATCAAAGATGGTGTTTAAAAACTCTAAGTGTGTGAACTATGCAGAGAGCTGGGTGCTAGTGGCTCACACCTGTCATCCTGGCTACTCGGCAGGCTGAGATCTGAGGATCAAGGTTTAAAGGTAGGCCTAGAAAAGTCTGAAAGGCTCTATATCCAATTAAAAACAAAATGAAAGAAAACTGTACTGGAGGCCTGCTGGTAGAGTACCAGCTATGAGAAGAAGAGGCTAAAATGAGAGCCTGAGGACCTGAGTACTTGTAACAATAAAAGAAGGAAAAAGACAGGGAGGGAAGAAGGGAGGGAAGGAGGAAGGGAAGAAGGAAGGGGGAAGAAAAGAAGAGAAAAAGAGAAAAATAGAGGTCATGTATAAGTAAAAGCAAAACATCTTATACTTAAAAGATAAATTGTTAAGCAACGAGAACATAATACATTCTACACATTTACACACATATGCCTCAAATAGTAAATTTTGTTTTGCAACAAAAATAGATTTGGAAGATAAAATGAATGCTAAGAAATATGGTAATATGCCTTCTTTATAGTTTAGCCTTAACTAAACAGAGAAGCTTAAAAATAAAACAAAAAAATTATTTGTTGGCAACTTGGGCTAGATACTGAAGTTTCTTCTTGTCATAATCATATAACTTCAGAAATACAAAGCCTGGCTTAAAAGTTTGAGCATGTTTTGGTGGCTTTTTTTCAAAGGGAAATGACAGTTTTACATATTAAAGAACTAAAAAAATAGCCAATTCAGGCTACAGGCTAGATCGATTTCATTTAAAAAAATAATTTAAAAATTATTATTTCTAACAACCAGATGCATTGAGGTGCAAAACATAGGCATTGTTAGCTGCAATAATGTTTCATTTATCAACATTAAAGAGAGTTGTGTGTGTGTGTGTGTGTGTGTGTGTGTGTGTGTGTGTGTGTGTGTGCTGGTCTTAGGGCTGTCGTGAACTCAGGGCCTGAGTGTGGCCTCTGAGCTTTTTGTACACAATCTACCTCTAAGGTACAGCTCTACTTCCTGCTTTTTTGGTGCTTAACTGGAGATGAGAGTCTCATAGACTTTCCTGTCCAGGCTAGTTTTGAACCCTAATCCTTACATCTCAGCTTCTTGAGTAGGTAGGATTACAAGCATGAGCCACTGGTACAAGCTAAGATTTGTTTTTAATTGCCTTCAAACAGTCTGCCAACTCTATCATCATAAGTGAAAATAAGTGAGCAATTTTAATATAAATAGCTTTGGATATCAACTCTATCCTTTTCAGGGAATGCTTACAAAGGAATAGAAAACAGACCCAGGCTGGTAATTATGAAAATGTCCTGGAAGAGATAAAGATTGATTATAGAGTTGCTCTCTGGTCTGCCTCTTGTGTTCAAAAGTATACCATGTCAATGTTTCTTCATGTGTTTAAAGGTGTACCATTTCCACACTTTCAAGGTATCCTCATACACAGAAATAAGCGTGGAGTTAGCATGTTCTATAAATTGATTTGATGGGCAAAACCCCAGCAGATTAGATTAGTGTGATGTTATAAGATAATAGATCAAATATTTAGGCATGCCTCCATAAGTGTTTTTGTCCCCTTCTGCCCTTCCCTAGTCACTGAGGACTCAATAACAAGACACTAAGCACCAAGAATTAAGAATTGATCCATCTTCCTCAAAGTCTGCTTTATTCTGATATAGCAAGTTCTTCTTCCCGCCTGCACTCACAAACTATGATTGCAAGACATTGGGGCTTAATACACTGAGAGGGGTACACAGCCATAGGCCATGCTGTGGTTTTCATCTCAGGCTACATGGAACACTAAACAGTATGAAGCCGATGTTCCTGTTGCTCCATGGAAGTATGGATCTGTGGAGTTAGGACTGGAGGGAAGCAGACCACTGAGAATGAGGGTCCAGCTCAAGTGTTAGTTATAGGAGGGGAAAGTTGGGAGAATTTTAAGAAGAAAACAGAGAGGCTAGTGGCTTTGTCATGTAAGGCCAGGCAAGTTGTTACTACAACTTGTATTCTAAAGAGGGCCTATATTCTCAGAGGGACCTGGGAAGAGAGTGGGGCGATGCTAGAGGCAAAGCATGCAGGAGAAGCAGTTTAGGGACCCCCCAAAATGCAGGGCTTCCCAGCAGTGCTCTGGTGGCCCAAGTGCAAAGACAATCAGTAGGCAGGCAGATACCTAAATCTGAAATTACAGCAGTGAGTACTGCTGGCCTGAGATGTGGACTGGAAGCTACTAGAATCCACAAGTCTCTAATGTAGGCAGTCAACAGGCTGAAAGGAGAAACAGTGAATGAAGTATGAGATTATAGAAAAAGTAACAAACATGAAAAGAAATGCTTGGAAATGACAGCGAAGAAATGGATGAGAAAGGGGGTTTTTGGTGGGAGGAGGGGGGTGTTCAGGTGGAGAACAATGAGGGTCAGAAGACACTCATGGCACAAATATTTAGGCCCTTCTATGTAACAAATGCCTTTCTGGGTAAACAAAGCAAAGGAGAGCCCTGGCAAGAGTTTTTATCTCAGGATAGTGCTACTCCAGTATGGCCCACAGACAAGCAATCCGTGTGATAAACTAAGTGCAATTATTAAGAGCAAGCATCTAGCAATGCTTATGGGAAGGCCTGGATACCCATGCTCATTTCTTTGTAAGTTCATTTTTATTTCTGTTGATGGGAGGCCTGCTCTATGCCAAACTGGAAGTTAGCAGCAACAAGGCCCAAACACAATGTGTTTATCCCCCTACCAAGACAACCTGAGGGGCCTTTGTTTTAGTAGGTTGAAAAATGGGAACAGCAAACAGAAGCCTCATTGCGAAGTTTGGATAGAAAAGGGAAGAAAAACAGTGGCTGTTAGCTAGAGAAGACTCATCTTACCTTGTCAAAATTAAGAAAATTGTAGAGGGTCAAGGACAGGTGGATGTCTCCAAAATTGGGGTTAATGCTTTCCTTCAGTTTGGTACCAGCATTTATGTATTTATTCTCAGGGGGAAAAAATACCTACACTTACTTTCACATGGGTATAATTTATTCCCTACAAGATACAGGAATATTATAAATCCAAATATATAGCCTAAATAGGTTTCCCCGGTAGACTGTGGCCGATCAATTTCAGTGAGAAGAGCATTATGATATAATAATTCCATTCCAGCAAGCACATCCCCTTCCTCTCTGGGGTGTTATCAGGAGCTAGGCATGCAAGTGTGAGACAGAGATCAACCCTGTATTTATCTGTCGTTTTAGAAATTGGATATGTTGTTAGAGGAAGAATTGACACTAATGAAAATATAAGTTGCCATTTACTACCCAATACCACATACAGGTTAATTAATAGGACACATAGCCTGGAAGAAGGCATCAATTTTCCATTTAGCTTTTGCAGATATTAGAAGTAGATAGGATCATCAAATAACATACATACACTCAGGCAATTTATAGCTTTCTGGGGAAGGAGGCAGGAATCTCTACTTCAAAAACCCTTCACAACCCATTTATCCCAGAGTCAGTGATTACTGGGTCTCAAGGTTCCTGTATAGGTGATTACATTAGTTTACTATTTCCACATATAATGACCCGAGTCAACTTATAACAAGCAGTAATCAGTTTGCTTTTTTTTTTCTCCCTCTTCTTCTTCCTCCTCCTCCTCCTCCTCCTCCTCCTTCTTCTACTTCTCTTCCTTGGAATGTGACAATATCCCATAGCCACCATTTGTAAAGAAATTGTCTCATAAAATATTCTCTTTTTTTTTCAGGGAATAATGCAAAACAAATCAGAAAATTTTATGTGCATGGTGCATGGTTCTTACCTCCTGTAGCAACTTATCTAATTTGTGCTGCAATTCAAGGAAGTACCGTGAGGTGATAAGACCCTGATGGGATTTATCCAAACAATCTCGAGCCAGTTCAATAATCTGATGGTGAGTGAAGCTAAGCACTCCATCTGCTAAGGGAAGAACGTTGTCAGGGGAGTAGCTAGTGATAATTTCCTTCAGACGCTCTTCCATTTGAGCAGTAGCCTGTTCAGAGGAAACACACAAGAACAGGTGTAACATAAGGAGACAGACACACATTTCTGAAGTATTTCCAAAGACCTCCACAAGTTGTTGAATAGAATTTAAAAAAAAATCAAAAGAAATCTCCACTTTTGGGCTGGGAACAGTGAGTGTGTATGTCTCAGGTATTTGTGTGTGTGTGAGCACTTGACTAGTATATGCAAAGGCCCTGAGTTTGATCCTCAGCACAAGAAAAGGAGGAATGAAAAGAGGGAGCAATGGGGGAGGGAGAGAGATATCAGTTTTGTATAATACAAGCCTGCCATTATGTATTTGTCTAAACTCACTGATTGTACAAACTCAAGAGGGAGTCCTAATGGAAATGTAGACTGTAGGAGATCATGACATGCCCACGACGGCTCACTGACTTCAAGAAATGTATTACTTTGCTGGTAGAGGCCAGTGATGTATGCTGTGTATGTGTGGGATGGCTGAATACAGAAAACTTCTGTACTCTCCATTTTGCTACAAAGCTAAAACTGCTTTGAAAAATAAAGAACAGGCTGGGCATCAGTGGCTCATGCCTGTAATCCTAGATACTCAGGAGATTGAGATCTGAGGATCATGGTTCAAAGCCAGCCCATTCAACAGAGTCCGTGAAATGCTTATCTTCAATTTATCACCAGAAAACTGGAAGTGGCACTGTGGCTCAGCATGATAGAGTGCTAACTTTGAGCTGAAGAGCTCAGGAACAGAGACCAGGCCCAGAGTTCAAGCCCCACAACTGAAGGAAAGAAAGAAGGACAGACGGGTAAGATAAGGAAGATTCTGCAACTACTTCATCATGTGGTATAAAGATGCAAAGGTTTAAGGTACTTAAATGAAAAGGCATATTTCAGGGTGCTAATCCTTTTCCCAAAGTCCCATCAAATGTAAGCTGACCCTTGTAAGCTTTCTGAAATAATTCCTGATATATCTGTAAAACATGATGCTTTTATGTTAGACCTCAGGCTCTTTCAGACAGATTGTCAAAAAGTTCCAATATTTCTTTAATTACTAGTTGCTCAAAACTCAGGATTACTGATATAGTTCCATAGTGATTGTTTATTATTGTTTTCTTGGCTAGGTTTTCATGTACCAGGACAAACTTACATCAGTCATCTGTATCCTTTCATCAAAAGAGCTAGCCCATGTGCAAAAGGCCAAGGAGATTAACTTAGCAAAATAAATCTAAAATTTCCAACTTTCATTTCCTTCTTTGTGAACACTAACTGCCTAATCATTATCTCTGGCTTACATGAATTATATATGAAGGGATATTCCTTCTTTCCTCTTCCTCCTCTCCTCTTTCACGTCTCAACCTGCATTAACTCCCTGTAGTCACTATCTGTTTCCCTGGTGACTAGGTAACATGTGATAAATAGTATAAACAGCTTTAATCAATGACATCAGTGTTAGGTTCAGTACAAATAATACATTCTCCAGCCCTGATTTATGAACTAGAGATTTCCCTTTGTTCTTGCCTAAGGCAACAAAGGCAATGGGATTAAGACTGACAAAGCCAAATTGCCTTCACCCCAATGTGCAGAAACATTTTGCAGAGAAAGATGGGAACAGAGGTTAGGTGGTGGGGACCACAGAGGAGCTGGTGATTGCAGCCAGGGGGGTGACAACAGCACTTCCCAAACAGCACTCAGACTCAATTTGAATTCTAGTCTACCAAGGGACATTACATTGTACCCTCTACAGCTACTGGATTACCTCATGTAATGGCTAAAGACATGGGGAAAGGGGAAATGAGGTTTACAAAAGAAAATGAGCCAAGTGCAGCTCATGCCTATAATCCTAGCTACTCAGGAGGCTGAGATCTGAGGATTGCAGTTTGAAGCCAGCCTGGGTAGAAAAATTCATGAGACTCTCTAGTCTCCAATTAACTGTCAAAAATGTTGGAACTGGAGCAATGATTCAAAAGAATGCTAGCCTTGAGCAAAAGAAGCTCAGGGACCCTGTACAGGCCCCGAGTTCAAGCCCTAGGAACAACAAAAATTTTAAAAAGAAAAAAATGGTTGGCACAATGGAGTAATCTATGGTTTCTAAGAATGAAATAGGTGCTCGACTTGACAATCTTGCAGCAGGTCCAGGACAAGAATACAAGAAGTGTGTGTGTATGTATGTATGTGTATGTATATGTGTATATGTATATTATATGTGTATGTATGTATGTATGTTGTCGAGCCTTTGAGAGCAGACCCTTCCTGCCTCACCAACCAAGGGCCTGCCAAGTGCACTGCATATGCTAACAAGCTTCAAGACCAGCTCACAGAATTCTCAGAGGTTGGCAGCTTCATATTTCCTTAATTGTTTCCTTTTCCCAAGAAGGCCACTGTTTAATCCAAGTCATTTTTGGAGGCTGGCCCCTTCCTTCCTATAACAATAACACCTTTACCTGATGGATGCTGAACCTACGTTGCCTGTTTATTTAGGTGCCAGGCATCTTCTGTTTAATTCATTACCTTTGGGAACCTCTCTTTGTAGACATGGTTCATCATAATTATTTCATGGTCGCAGCAGGCAGGGGAACGTCCAGGGCTGCAAGCAAAGCAAATTACCCTTTCACAGCATGAAATGAAAAGAAGCTTTTTATTTATAAACAGTCTGTTATATCAAAAGCACTATGCAACTTTCAGAGGAAAAGTACGCTGTATTAGGTAATAAACTACAAAATCAATCATTAGTGCTCATGTACACATACGAAACTATAAACACAGAAACACAGTGAATATGATTCAGGAGGCAAACTCAAGTAGTGTTGTCTAATAACTATATGAGTTCAGAAACCATTCTTACATCGAGATTATTTTCTGCATGTGGTGTATATGTAGTTCTGGAAACCAACTAATGAATTGCGTATAACATCAAACAGGATGGCCCCACACAGTAACCTCGAAGACACATTTAACAGTGTAATTTCACACTTTTATCATACACCTGCGCTCTGCCACATGCCACTGGAAAGGGCGGAGAGACTTCCGTGGCACAGGTGTTGAAGTGAAATCCATTTTGTAGACTAGCAAACATTTATTTGGGATGCTGAGGTAGATACACACACACAGAGAAACAAAGGTATACAACTGTGGTGTGGCTTTTGTTCTTTTACTTCAGTAGTCACTTTGTGTACTTCTTGATGCAATGTAGTTTTACCATTTGCTGGGAAGATACAAATTACACTAGATACCCCAGAAATGTCTTTATTTTTTTTTAATGCTACTCATGTAGCACATCATAGAGCCTCAAGATGAAGCAGAAATATTGGTTTTTAATTCTGAATCTCACCAGAATCTAACATAGTCTATCATTATCTGATATGGCTATATTCGGTATTATGACATGAAGAAACATATAAAGAGAAAACTCTTTTATGGAAGCTTTAAAATTTGGCTGAACATCTAACAAGCTATTTTTTTAAATGATAAAACTTTAGTAAATCCACACATATTACTTCTATAGAATCCTATCGGTGCCTCAGGCTGAAATCTGGAGGGTCAGGGTTCAGTAGGAGCTCTGGAAGACAAGTTTGTAAGATTCTATCTTCAACACAACCAATAAAATTCTGTATTCAGCTGTTAGGGCACCAGCTGAATGAGCAAGTTGGGTAAGTGCAAGGTCCTGAGTTCAAATTGTGGTAAGAAAAAAAAAATCCCTTATGTTGTCATTAGTCAGGGAGAGGCACTACCTCGATTCCATTCTTGTAAGCAGGACCGATTACCTGCTCCCATGGGTACTGTAAGCAGAAGCCTTGAAATTGTTGAGCCTTTGGTGAGTCTTCCAAGAAGCCCTTCTCCACAATCACTTCACCCAAGCCTATGACCTTCCCAAGGTGCTCTAATAACAAACTCAGGAACTGAGGGCCTGAACTGGTGTATTAAGAAAGGAAGTGCCAGTTGCCTCAGAGGGACAGCAATCTGTGGAACTGCCTAAAGCAGTAGGCCTTAAACAGCTGTTTGATTCTCCCACTGCCCTTGTCTTGCTTCCTTCCTTCTCTCCCACAACTGGTAATCCCCCCAAAAACATCCTGAACAGGCAACACTATTTCAGAGTTTGCTTCCTGAAGAAACAGAGTTTAGTACATATTATTTGAAACAAAGTCAAAATGAAACTAGCAGCCAGGTGCTCGTGGCTCACACCTGTACTCCTAGCTGCTCAGGAGGCTGAGATCTGAGGAGTGTAGTTTGAAGCCAGTCCAGGCAGGCAATTCCAGGAGACTCTTATCTCCAATTAGCCATCAAAAAAACTTGAAGGGGAACTGTGGCTCAAGTGGTAGAGCACTAGTATTGATTTTAAAAGTCCAAGGCCCTGAGTTCAAGCACTAAGAATGGCATAAAAAAAAAGAAAAGGAAAAAAAGTGTTGGGGGTGGGGGCAAAAGAAACTGGCTCTACTCAACATGAAGAGGTCTGAATTTGACAACCACACAATTTAGAAGATACAAACTCCTGTAAATGTGTTCATAATCTAGGAAAATACAAGAAGTATGACGGGAAGTCACTCTGAAATCATGTTAGGATGAGCCTTTATAATATGGAATCTAGGAAAATATTGTTACGTTTTTGCTGTCTTTTTCCAAACAAGCGTCTTTCTCTTCACATAAATACTTAACTGTTCTTGCACCAGAAGATGGTGTTGAGATTTCCAATAACTACCAGTTTTCATAGGTAGTTCCCAAGACTAATGTGATCCCTATGATCACAACAATTAGCAAACTATGAACCTGAAAAGAAATAACATGATGCCTTTCAACAGTAATTACCAATTTCATTTGTAGAAGTGAAAAAAAAGTCAGACTATTTATGGCAGTTCATAAATCAACTAACATACATGTACTCAGCGATGAAAGAGTTTTACAGGCAACAGCTGAAACAGATAAGGCAATAAAGACCAGTCATGGAGAGGGTCACACACCTGAGGCTTCGGGAACGGGGGCGCATGGGCGTGTTTCTGCATCTGTTCTCAGCGGCAATGCTTTCCGTGGTACAAAAATGTTTTGACAAGAAGTGTAATTCATCCGGTGTAGGTTGGTATGGTAACTGATGCAACTTCTCCTGAGAGGAACAGGATGACTAAAACAAACCAAAACAAAGTTTTAAAGACTATATCCCAGAGAAATTCTAGTAGCAAATACCAGCTCAAACCTTGAGAGATTTTGTTTTATCATTTTACCATTTACCATTTATCATTTTGTTTCTATATAATAACTATAGATACTGCAGTCTAACTGAATGTCTGATGCTCTTTCTGAGAGGTCAATGGCTATTGTATATTTTATCTAATTTACTTATAAACATAATTTCTGTAAAGATAGTTTCCTCCATAGATAAAACCCAGGCCCAGAAAATGGTTAGGTGACAGTCAAAGTCAAAGCAAGAAAGTGACCCCTGCACATTTACATCACAGATTGGCCCTTGAATATCCTGTTGTTCACAAGCAAACACTGTCATATTCATACAAATAGCATAAATGATATGATGTAAGGTAAAAAGATAATGAAGCTGGGAATGGAAATGCATATTCAGGAGGCTGAGGCAGGAGGATTATGACTTTGAGGCTAGCCTGGGTTACATGTGGATTTCTAAGCCAGTCTTGGTTACATGGCAATGATCTTATCTCAAAAAAAATTGTAAGATCATGAGAAATCCCCTAATAATGCTTATTGTCCTTACATAAATCTTCCCTCAGTCCTATCTTCACCAGAAATCTTTCCCAGAATTCTGGATTTTTTTTGTTGTTGTTCTTTTTCTTTTTCTGCCAAGACTATCATTAAGAAAATGTAGGGTGGGGTAACAATGTTCAAGAAGAATTGTACTCACTACCTTACATATGTAACTGTAACCCCTCTATACTCATCCTGACAATAAAATTACATTAAACGAAACAAACTCAAAAAAATATCAGCTTTAGGGGGTGTGGTGGGTGGGGGAAAAATAACAGCTTCACTACTGATGGGCAAGTTTTATTCCTTGGGTACAGATTTGATGTTTTGTTTTTGTAATTTTTTTACATCATTTCTTAAACTTAAAAAATGCTATTATTGGAAAGTGAACAGCTAAAAATTACTGCTTCCAATCAATCATAGATACAGAACTATAAATAGAGAAATTTGGAATTTGATCTTTTTTTTTTCCTTTTGTCAGTACTTGGACTTGAACTCAAAGCTTTGTGTTTGCTCAGTTTTCTTACTCACAGTTGACATCTATAATTTAAGTCATACCTGTAATCCAATTTTTGATATTTAATTAAAGTGTTTTTTTTGCCCTGGTTGACTTTAAGTGAGGAAGGTATAAGCTTTCCATGTTGCTAGGGTTATAAGTGTAAGCTGTTAGTGCTGGTTTGGTCTTAATGAGAGGTTAACTCTGTAAGCAATTTTCATAAAAGAAAACAAGAACTTTTTGAATAAATGGATGGAAACATGGCTAGCGTTAGCATAAGTTAAAAGATCTCACTCATGACAGTATCAGTTCTAGTAGACTTTTTTAAAACAACTGTCATTGGGGCTGAGAGTTTGGCCTAGTGGTAGAGTGCTTGCCTAGCATGCACGAAGACTGGGGTTCGATTTCTCAGTATCACATACATAGAAAAAAGCTGGAAAAGGTGCTGAGGCTTAAGTGGTAGAGCTCTAGGCTTGAGAAAGTCCGAGGACAGTGTTCAAGCCCTGAGCTCAAGCCCAGGATTGGCAAAACAAACAAACAAACAAACAAATGAAAAGCACTGTCATTACTAAAATGCACCCTTCATAAACACTAAAGCTTTGCAGTATTATAAAACTAGAACTTAATGCTTAGAACTTAAAAATAATCCCTATACATCAAAATTATAAAACACCTAACTACATGCTGAGACAAAAAGGGATTTTCATAATGTAATTAGATTATTTTATAAACCATAAAATTGAGAACATAGCAAGAAGGACTTGATATAAAAAGGCACAGTCATATACTTTTACTATAAAATAAAACCCACCAAAGTGAGTTCAAGAACTCAGGAAAGGAATGATAACATCAATCTTCTAAGGGGTAGAAAAGCAGTGGAGATAACACCAAAGACAGGGATATGAAAAAGACAAACCAAAAAACATAAGGCTGTAGGTGGAGGGCTGGCGAGACAGTTAGGTGGCTGAGTACTTGCCTAACACAAACAAAGCTGTGGGTTCTACCAAATCCTAAAAAAGAAAATAAATCTATGCTGGTATCTCTCAGGTAAATCAATGACCATATTCCTGTATTCCAAGATTTCAAACCCCATAAGCCAAGAAGTTTGTAAGTTTACAGCAACTGTTTTGGGTAGCAAAGCATCAATGGGAATCAATGGGAATATACTTTAAATATGTTCTTAATCTAGTGCATGTTGATTCAGGTTGCTGTAGAAACATTAATGCATTGGATTAAGCCAAGCTACTGTTGGTTATTATATATAATTACAGAGATCATGTTACCCTTCTATAAATGAAAATTAATTCTAAGCATACCAATCTGAAAAGGTTTAGAAGTCAGTATGGACAGGCAAAGAATTTGCATGGGAAAGATACTTACCAACCTCACGGATAAGTCCTTTGAGGGGACAGGAAAGAAGAGGAATTTTGATGGCATTTTTAATAGTCTATCAATCTCAATCTATCTAGCCATCTCTCCATCCATCCATCTGTCAGTCTGTCTATCTACCTACTTACCTATCTAGTATGCAGGTATTATGGCTTGACTTCAAGGTCTATGGCCAAAGCTCCACTTCTGGCTCTTTGCCGGTTATTTGGAGATAAGAGTCTCTTAGACTTTTCTCCCTGGGTTGGCTTTGATTGTCATCCTCAGATCTCCCAATTTGCTAGGATTATTGCAGTTGTGAGCTAATGGAGCCTAGCTAATCATTTTACTTATTAAACAAAGTAGAAATCTGATTTTCAAAATAGCTAAAGCATATATGACAAAAAGGTTAACATCTGGATGAATCCAAGGAAGATGTAATAGCCTCATATACCTTACCGGGCCACTCAATGAAGAACTTGCCCTGGTTAGAAGATAAAGAATGTGCTCATCTGAGACCTGGGAGTGAGTGTGTTAACTGTAACAGTCTAGGAATCCAGGAGTTTTGGGGGGGTGGGGACAGGGAGGGCGAGAGAGAGGTGGGGAGGGAAGGAGGGAGGGAGGGAGGGAGGGAGGGAGGGAGGGAGGGAGGGTGACAGGAGAACCCCAGCCAGGTTTAAACTAGAATTGAGAAAACAAGTAATTCTAGAATGTGCAGGGGGTAGTAGGGAGAGGTGCAGGCCAGCAAGATGACCTGGGGATGTCTTAAAACAGTCAAGTGCATCTACACAGTGGATCATGTTAGATGATACATATACAGGGTCAGTTTCAGCAGAGAGGAAGGATCCATTGAAGAACTTATAAGGCCAGGGAAGACAGCTGCCAGGATGTCATCCGGATGCAAGGAAGGAAGCTTGCTTTCTTCCTCCCTTCCTTCCTTCCTTCCTTCCTTCCTTCCTTCCTTCCTTCCTTCCTCCCTCCCTCCCTCCCTCCCTCCCTCCCTCCCTCCCTTCCTTCCTTCCTTCTCTCTTTCCTTCCTTCCTTTCTCCCTAGTAGCTGGAAATACACACATGGACCATGCCTGGCTCTAACATGCTTATTGAGGAGATGCCTCTGTTGGTGAAATGCCTCTGTTGCCATCTTGGAGTGAAATGCCGATTGTCTTGTGTGACCGCTGGTCATGACCATTCTCTTCTGTTGTTGGTAGAGTTTAAATTGTATCAATTTGTAGAAAATTTAGCATTCTCATTTCTAATTTATGTACACTATGATGTGTGCAAGAGAAGAAAGATTTATATGTTTATAAATAAATTCAAGAGGAAATGCAGAAATAAAACATGACTATATATCCACAAGTAAAACAAGCATCCTTGAAATGTTTAGAATAGTCTCAAGGATTAGCCTGGGAGTTTTCCAATCAACTAAGTCTTATTACTTCATATTTTCCAAATGTAATGCCAGTAAGTCTTATTATCTAACTAGTTTGCATATGATTTTTGACTAAACCATAAATCAAATCCACTTTCAAAGAATGGAAGATTTATATAATATAAACTATGCTGTTAGTAATTCTCAAGGCAATTAGAGTTCTAAGTACATTCTCTGAGTTATACTATCTTGCAAATAATCATTTCATTTCTCAAGATGACCACTTTGCAAAGGATAATGTTCATATGCATGCATGAGTTTCTCCTTGTTATTTCCTAAAAGTAATATAATTTAATAGTCATACCTCATATTTATCAGTATATGTATTCACATTCCTATTCTTTCCCTCAGCAGAAAAATAATTTATCTGGTGAAAAAATATATGGAAGGATGTCTTTTTCTTACTGCTGCAATTCCAAATTATTTATTTCAGGATTTAAAATTATGATCTGAATATCATCTTGGAGAAGTCCCACAAATTAATTTTAGCTCTAACATTTGACACTCAAAAGAAGTTGTGGTACTGAATATTCTCTATGAAGACTGATTAATTTCATATGATCAAATCTTTCCAATGTCAAAATGCAGCATTTTAAACACTAGGCTGTTTAGCAATTTCTGTAATATCTAATGGGTAAAGAAATATTATTTCCATTTCTGTACAAACAGTTTTGGAGTCAGCTAGCAAAACAATTATCTATAAAATTTAAACTGTGCTTTCAGTGTGCTGATATTTTATTTGGGTATGTTCTATATTTTCCTTGAAAAATAGCTAAAGTACATTTTGTTTGGCTAATGGTTAATGATATCCTAAAAGTAATTCAGATTTGACTTAGGAAAGGAAAAAACTGCAACTAATCAGTTTTCTGCAAAATTTGCAGTAATATTTAAATAACTAAGACACAAAGAAAGTGGGGAATGAAAGAAATAACATTTCTAGCTTTCACTTGTCATTTTATACACAATTAATATGGAGAAAAGATAACAGAAATAGTAGCTACCATCACATATTAAGTCACTGTTTCTGGATTTTTTGTTTTGGCTTTGTTGTTGTTGTTTTGTTTTGTTTTGTTTTTTGGCTAGAAGTACAATTCAGGACACTTCATGATAAGTACTTGGAAAGGCACTAGTTTAAAAATCCTTTAAAACCAACATAGTCAGATTTATGTACTTACCTTTAAAAAATTCACATTAAAGATAATGAATGATAGAAACACAATGATATTGTACTCTTACTTTTCTTAACAAATAGGAGATTTCTGAATCAACCTATCATAAAGCCTAACTGGGAGCAATGCAAAGTGTTATAATGGGAATAAAATAATTTGACATCAGGAGGGTATTAAATCAGGAGAGGTAGCCTTGAGCTGAAGAGCTAAAGGACAGCGCCCAGGCCCAGGGGTAGGACAGTAGCCTCAAACTGAAGAGCTTGGGGATAGTGCCCAGGCCAGAGTTCAAGTCCCAAACAACACCAACAAACACTCCAAATGGGCAATAAATTCACATCCACAACCAAATGGAATAATGGACAAGAAAAATGGAATAATGGACAGTAAAACACTAAGATTTTAACTTGGTTTTAGAGATGTCCCAGAAAACTCATATCCAATTATTGCTGGGATCCTACGAACAAATAATTGAAGGTTGTAGTGATACACTTGTGGATTATCTACTGAGTTCCATGTCAACTCAAGGATTATCCAGTGACTGAGTCTCTGCTTAGCCCACCGCTGCAGGCTATGGAAAGCACAATAGATGGATATTCCTAAATAATCAGCCACAAAATTTGACAAAAAGAAGGAAATGAATTAAAAGGGCTCTCTAGGCTAAGTCCACATTCATGGCTCACACAAGAATATCCAAACCATCTTGTTATATATTTACTGAACACCTCCGGGCCTTTCTAAATGTCTATTTGGGGTGTAAGGCCCTTTGGATATAGACAATCCACAAAACCACACTAACTTAAACTAAAGCTTCTTGTATCTAATCCACTGGATTCTGTACAGAAATAGCTAGACTTCTTATTGCAATATTATTGTTTAGGGGCAAGAGTCTCTTCTTCCTCTATTCTATTTCCATGATTCAATCTTGTCTCTATTTATCTGAACCTTTTACTAAGTGACTTTATGACTCTCCTTAAAATAGCAAGATAGAAGCCTTGCCATTTTTTGTTTGGTTTTCTAGTGCACATTGAGAGACAGGATACAAAACAAACTTCTATACCACAGAAAACAAGGTCAGATCCAGAGAAATTTAATGGCATTTTCAGTATTAATATCCCCAACTTGACACTGAAGCATGAAAACCAGACTGTGTTTTTCCTTAATAACTATAACAAAACTGGCATTAAAACAAAAGTCGGTGGTTGTCTCTAAACTTCTTGGGCCTTACAATTTATGTGTCACAATTCGGAAGCTTACAATGACACCAAATCCTTTTCATGTTTGTTAGGCCATCGTTTGGCAAGTCACACATTCAGAGTGGAATTCATCTTCTTACCAGGAAGCACCCAGAGGAAACACTGCCTGAACAGTAGGAATGGGATGGAGAGAAAGAAATTGGTACTTACAGAGACAGTAGAGCTTGGTGTATTTGTCCCATAGCCAGAGGATGGTAGAGAAGCCAGCGACCAGCGGCGTCCATCAGTTCTGTTGAGAAAAGGAACCTAGCTTAGGGCAACTCTGAAGTACTGTTATGAGGGAACTCCAAAAAAAAAAGGAATATTTTTAGTCAAACAAACGACACAAACATTGTCTGTGAGGTTGTGGAAATGTTCAGCCAGGGTCAGGGTAAACAAACATTATACAGCAGGTTGACTTTTATTTAAACCGAATCAATACACCCAAACAAGAGGAAAGTGAATGGGTTGATCCATAGTATTGATCTCTCACTAATACAATTTGACAAAATGAATACCAGGGATAATTACAATGGTCAGACTCAGGAAATTCAAAGGCATACAAACAGAAAGGAAGGAATGGGGGGAACATTCTCAACTAGGAAGTGATAACCCGAACCAACCATCTTTATAAGGGCCTTAATTCTAGCATAGTTTGAGAGCCTATGGGAAGTCAGGACAGCTGAAGACTTTCAGGGTGTCCTTCAGTCTTTGCACTTTGTATTTTCAAGAGAGAAGTTCCACTCTTTTGTATTTTCAAAGGAGAAGTTCCACTCTCCAAGAAGGAAGCTCAGGGCTCATGGCTGGTTCACATATTTAAGTGGCAAGTAGCCTTAGCACTAAAAAAGTGATTGTCTTTGAGCTCAGACTCTGAAGAGTTATTGCTTTTGACATGAACAGGCTTCCTTCATAAAGTGTTGGAGCAAAGGTCACCTGAAGAATTTTGGAGCACGCACCCCATTTCTGGACAATGACCATAAGGGCAGAAGGAAAAAAGTATCCACAAATAATAGAAGCAAATACAAAGTATAAAATCATCTGCTCCAGTATTAGAAGGAAGGCTGTCAGGAGTCTTAAACAGAATTGCTTTTGTTCTTAACAGTGGTTATGAATCAGGGTCATTACATGGGTCTAGAATGGGTTAGTTCAGTAGCAGAAGCAATACTGCTTCTTCTAAGGCAAGTAAGAAACAGAAAGCATCCCAGACTATGCCTTAAAAATCATAAAGAATTGTGAAAACAAACACACGCAAATTGACCAAGGAGAAAAATAGGAAAAAACACCTGAGGAGCATTATTGTGTTTGTAGAAAGTTCATCAACTTTCTATGATTCATAATTATATTACTTAACAGAGGAAGAGACAAATGTTACCAAAGACACACTCACAGTATGTTGAAATCAAGGAATTCTACAACACTGAACTTGAACTGGAGAAATCACAATTCAATGCTGATGTAAAATCAACTGACAATTTAGCCTGCTGCACAAGGGAAAAATATTACCATAAACTATCATGGGTGCTACTCCACTAAATGTGAATGGTCTACAAAGACAAAATGGAGAAAACCAAGTGGACAAATCATGAAACTACTACAATGTTAAGATTTTAACAAAAGTTACCTGTCATTTCTGTGACCATGATTGGAGTACAATTGAATCAAGTATGTTAAAAAAAAAAAGAAGAAGCAAAATAAGATGCTTGAAAATATATCAGAGTAAAGGAACTAGGACAACTAAATTATATGTTGCTTAAAAATGTTATTAAAGAACTGAAAATAGTAAATATTTTTAAAAAGAAAATAATTATAACATTCATATAGATATCTAACTATCAATTAAGTGGACACAGGTTGATCCTATTTTATTTGACTATGTAAAGTCTTTTAAATTAATGGCTCTATTTTATAGTTTAAATCCCAAATTACTAAAGGATATGATTTTGAAAGAATTGTTCGGTCCATTTGATAACAATTATCAGAAACTAGTCTCTGGAAAGAAGGGTGAGAGACACAAATTTTCCTACCATGATTTTGTTTTGTGATTCATCAATTCTCCTTTCCCTCAGGTATCAATGAACATATCTTAGATGGATAAACAATTCCAAGAGGAGATATGTTCTTACTAGTTCTGGAGCATAAATTATATTTTCTTAGTCCAGAAAACATACAACTAGAACAATGTTTAAACGAAAGTGTGCTCAGTACTCTGTACAGCCATCAATCAGATATAATTTACATCTCATAAAGTTCTCTAAGTTGTCTGTGTCTACTCAAATGGAACAAAAGGATCATTGCATTTTCACTACCATGACAACGGCACACCAGAAGTTACTATATACTCTAGATGCAGTACTTAAGAGAGAATATGCACCTTTTCCAAGAAAGCTATCACCCAAGTGCAATTTACATTCTACTAACACTGTTACCTTTTCTGTGCGGTAGCTATCAAAAAAATAGATGAAGGCAAGACCACATTCTTAACAAAGCAACAGGCTTTTTTGAAAAAATAGTTGATTTGTTGTGGGAAGAAATCTTAATGCCACATTAAGTGAAAAAGGGGAGGGGGACCATCTGAATAAAACAGAGGACACAAAAAGATTGGCAAAAAAACCAAAGCAAAACAAGGAAAAACCCCATGATTTCAGTTCACAGAAATTCAGAATATTGGGGCTAGGAGTGTGGCCTAGTGGTAGAGTGCATGCACGAAACCCTGGGTTCAATTCCTCAGTATCTCCTGCACAGAAAAAGCCAGAAGTGGTGTTGTGGTTCAAGGGCCCAGGCCCTGAGTTCAAATCCCAGGACTGGCTGGAAAATAATTCACAATATTAGGTATATCACAAAAAAAGAATGCAAAAATCTCCTATTAATCTATTTAACCAAATGATGTGGAAGCAAGTTTTCCTTTCCCTAATTGTTATGGTCACCTAGAAAGATACTTACATTTAGTAGATGTACTTTAGTAGTAGTAGTACTTTAGTAGATGTTAGAACAAATTGAACTCTGTTTATATAATGTAAGCAACAAAAATCTCCTCCAGAAAGAATTCCAAAAAAATTAACTAGGAAGTTGCCTTGGACACAAATGCTTGGACTTTAATTGAGCAGACACATATGCTCAAATAATTTGCCTGTGGAAATACAGTCAGAGTTTTAACTTGACAAATAACAGATAGGCAATTAAGAATGACCTATGGCATTTATTCAAGGACGCTTGATTTCCAAAGAAGGTGAAAGCAACTTGTCATGTGTGAACCTCTACAACTTCTGGAAAAAGCAGGTTATTATCCCCATCTCAACTACCAGGGAAAAAGATGTTCATCCACACTTAGACACAATGTGTAAATCAACACAGGTTGACTATCCTTCATTCAAAATTCTTGGGACCAGAGAGTTTCAGATTCTGGAATGCCTTGTCTTTTGAAATATCTGCACAGACTTTGTTGATTAAGCATCTCAAATTCAAAGTTTGAAACATTTTAAATGCCATCCTGCTACCCCAAAGTGTCAATGAACTTAAAAATGTTTCAGATTTTCAGCCAGGCATTGGTGGCTCACGCCAGTAATCCTAGCTACTCAGGAGGCTGAGATCTAAGGATCGAAGTTCAAAACCAGCCTTGGGGGGAAAAGGAATAGCCCATCAGACTCTTGCCCCAATTAATCAGAAAAAAAGCCTGAAGTAGAGGTGTAGGACTCAAGTGGTAGAATATTAATTAGGATACAGTGAAAAGGCTAAAGGAGTGCCCTCGTCCTGATTTCAAACCCCAGGACCAGCATGTGCGTGTGTGCACGTGCATGTGTGCGCACGCACACACACATATACACACACACAAAGTTTCAGATATTAAAGTATTCTGAATTTTTCATTTTTAGATAAAGGATGTTTAAACAAACAGGCTAAAAAATAATTACCAATGTAAAAAAGCCAAGCACTAGTGTCTCATGGCCAGTAATTCTAGCTACTCAGGAGGTTGAGATCTGAAAACCATGGTTCAAAGCTAGCTTAGGCTGGAAAGTCTGCAAGACTCATCTCCAATTAGCTAATGAAAATCCAAAAACAAAGCTTTATAGTGATAGAGTGTTAACCTTGACCTAAAAAGTTCAGGGACAGCATCTGGAGTTCAAGTTCCAGCATCAGTACAAAACAATAACAAAAACAAACAAAAAATTTACCAATGTGAAAATAATTCTATGCTCCTGACAAAATCTCTAAAATTGGTGCTTTCTCTCCCCACCCCATTTTAACTTGACCTTTAAAAAATTAATTTGCTGATAGGGAACGGGGAAAACAAGATGAGGGGTGGGGGAAGGGGGAAGGGAAATGGGGACCATGACATGTGAAAGGGTATCCATGTGTGAGAATTAAGGCACCATTTATCTGGCAAATATCATGTAACCCTTCTATTAATTACAATAAAAAATATATTTAAAAAATTAATTTGCTGATTTTATCCTTGCATCTGTATTAGAAAATATGGAAAGCAAATCATACCATACATTCTGTAATTGGATTATTACATTACAGGGATGTCTACTTGGGGAGTATTATCACATTGCAAATTATGAGTAGGAAAGACTAATAAGCCTGACCTTTATCTCTTCATGCAGAATAATTGAAAAGAGAGCATATGTCCTCTATTGGACTACCTTCAAAACACAATAAACTGGCATTACTTTTTAGGTCTAGGAGTCTATGGCAAATAGAAGGTAATAGAGCCCCTCAGATAAAATCACCATGTTTTCCAAATGAAAGGGGTATCTCTAAAATGGAAAAAAAAAAAAAACATTCCCAGGTGAATGCTTAATACAAAATGAATGCCTATTTGAATTTTCATGAGGAACACGGGGTTCCATCGGCTTCTTACTAAGAAGATGATCATTGATGTCCTAATCTACACTAATACTTGTTGAAGAGTGTGGAGGGAGTTCAAGCTGGAAGTTCACGTGAAATGAAACATAGGTCTAATGTGATAATCTCCTGTCACACTGTATGGTTTATTCATCAAAAATTAACACACTTGGGTGCAAGTGTAATTGTTTTTTGTATTGCATAGATACCAGATTCATATGGTCTTTCACTCTTCCACTTAATTATTAGATTCTCTTCAATCTTAAAAAATAATGATTTCTGTCATATTTTAATGTAAGCTGTATGTAATGAGATTTGCATTTTTCCTTATTACTAAAGGTAATTCGATGCATTTCTCCCATTTTCAGAGATATAGTTTGAAAACTACATAGGGCAATTATTTACCACTTTTTATTAGATATCTCTGCTTGGATCATTGCACAATCACAAATTTAATACAGACTTTCTGAAACCATTTTGATTTTTTCTCTCTCTCTAGAGTTCTTACAATGAAGAACTGAAAAGAATAAAAGTCAGGAAAACACAGGGAAGATAGACATGTGGGTCTCAAATGGAGAAATGTCCTTAATTACTCTGTACCCTTTCCCTAGTGGGATCCACAAAGATATTGAGTGTAGGATGTGACACGACTAAAGCAATAGAAGAACAAACATTTCCTTTTGGCTCTGGACTTACTATAGAATCTTAAGTCTACAGAATTTTGAAAATGCCACAAACATATTCTTTCCTCTGGATTTCATACTATAAAACACATCACTTGCTGACAAATAGCAGTGTACACACTGGAAGTTTTGCTGACTAGCAATGTGTCTAAGAGCAAATCAACTACTTACGCACTTTCATTAAAGGGCTATTCTAGCCCATTTCAGGAAATAGTCAGGTCTCTAAGGAACTTTTGGTAAATATTTAGGACATTCAAGCCACAAACCAAATTTATCCAGAATATCCAGAGATCTGACTGAGGGACAGTTTGCTTTTGCTTTTCCTGGGCAGAGGGAACAAGGCGTATGTGTGGGAGGGGTCAAAGTTAAATCTGACAGAAAAAAAGTAGGCTGGTTCCACATTCACAATTCAGACAAGATGGCTGAGTGCTACTCCTCTAACTTGGCTAGTCCACAGGAGAAAGGATTGGGATGAGATCCAGCTGTGCAACAACAATCCTTTCTCTTGACTCAGTGCCCCAGAGTAGATATGTAGATCTTCAGTATGAATAAAATTTGGTGCCCAATTCTAAGTAGGATAGAAAGAGGCAATGCAACATATCTTACAGTCTACAATACATTGTATAGTCTATGCATGGCTTTTTCTCAGAGGCATTACTGAATTGGGAACTTGATGCTCCTAAATAGAGGGCTATTTCATATTCCAGAAGGAAGTCATTTCTACAAAGCATATCTAAACAATAATAACAAAAAAATCATATTAGAATACAGTTGAATAATTTCTGTATAATAGAAGCTCAGATAACTCAGTAAAAGGTGTTCACCATTACCATCACACAAGATATACATTGGCAATGGGAGAAAATACAAAGAGATAATTTCTCACCCTTATTGGGAGCTCACCATCTACTGAAGGACAAGAGGGACTTATAACTCTACTACAGGGCAGAAGTCATTATATAAACTGTTGAAGCAAAGGTGTTATAGCAAAGTCCTTCAGCTGGAGAAGACTTAGGCAGAGGCAAGAAGAAAGGGTAGGGACAGGAAGAAGGTGAGGAAATGGGATTCACCATTATTCTACTCACAAGAAATCCTTACCTCCGTGCAAATGAAAAATGGGCTGAGGCACTGGGGGAGAAATTTCTTGGGCTATCTTGAGGGCTATTTCCTGTAGAGAGAAAGAGGAGAAAAATGTGTAATACGATCTTAGTTTTATACTACTATCTATATCCAGAATCCTTGTCTACTTAGTAATAAATTTCTCTACATCTCTGTAAAATGTCATTTCCTCGAGTAAGAATTTCCTTTTCACTGGAGCACAGGAGAGTCTGAGTTTCAGCACAGATTTCCAAGTATATAAAATGTATGAATGGACATCTACCATATCACCAGCCACAGTCCTCCAAATATGATTAAATATTTCTGTGATTAAACTGAACATTTCAATCCTACACAAGAATGAGTATCAACTCCCTTTGGTTGAGATCCTCCATGTGCAAGATGGATGGGTAACTACATACATTTGGGGGGAGTTGGTTGTAGCAAGAAGTCTGAATTGTCAAACTTAAATGCCCCTGTGCTAAAAAAATAACAAAAACAAAAACAAAAACAAATTCATTTCAAAAGATGGATATGTCCTAAAATTCTAGGGAGAACTCAGCTGTCTCAGCCTGTTTCTAAAACCTCCCAGAGGAATCTGAGCATTGCTAGAAGGGTCCAGGAGGATTTCCTCTTGTCAACATTTTCTTCAACAATCTCTGTGTCCCTACACGGCTAGAATGTGACTGGCCAGACGGCGTCTAAAAGCCATAGTCACACAGAGAAGGACAGCATGTGCTGCTTCAAGTCTTTCCAAGGCAGAGAGGAGAGCTGATTGCTCGCTGGAAGGAGGGCAGCTCCTTTGGGGCTTGTTACTTTCTCCATTAGCCCACTCAACCTGCTGCTGATCATTGACGAAGCTTGGCAGGCAGCTGGCGAGGGCAAGTTCAGGACACTCCAGACCACCCTGCTTCCCTCTGCATGCTTAATTAGACTGAAGGAATTGTCTGAAGACCACTTGGGACTGAAGCCTGGGTTTCAGCAAGGAAGTGAGGAAAGGCTGCAAGGAAAGTCCCGTGCATTCATGAAAAACAGAAAACAAATTACAAAGATATACTTGATCCCTAACAACAAGCCAGGTGCCACAACACTGGCTTTCCCATGAAAGAGTCTATTGTAATTAGGTATAAGGATTACAAGATTTCACACACAAGTTAGTACCAGGCTGTAAAGGTAAACAATTTATTACTAGTGGGCAGAAAAGAATAGACTATCCCATTAAGAAAGCTAAGTTTAGTGTTACCTTGAGGACTTTTCCACTGGCTACAACTTGACTGAAATTTTTCAATTAACTTAAGGTTGCAAATTTTATAGTGATGCCTTCAACAGACATCGTTAATGTTATGACAGACAGCACAATCAAAGCTGTTAAATGGAGAAGTGCTGAGAAGCCCATTTCTTTATGGAGAGAGGCTCAAGAAGCATATCCCTCTGCCACAATGGAATTTATCACGTCCCTGCACCTGGTGTTCCTTGGACACACTGAGAAATAGATTTTGCTTTTGCCATCCAGTAATTCAGGACTCATTTGGTGTGTGTAGATGTACCACTAAAGTAAGTTATTTTGACTAGTCTGAATAACCTTCATTCCCCCATCCATAATGTAGCTTGTAATTTACTCTCTACATTTCATAAAAGAGCTCAAAACTATCAAGATGTCTATAAAGCTTTGCTTCTCCAAGGGAAATACCTGATGTCAGAAATCTTTGTCAAGATTTTGGAGTTTCCCCCTTAGGAAAAGTATTCAGTTTGTGCAAACATTATAGAGTGTAAATTGCCTATAAATTATTAAAAATAAGATAACTGACCATTTGAGGGCAAATTTTGAGAATAATCCTTGCTACCTGATTCACTCAGAATGAAATAATGCCAGTAAGGAAATATGGTCCAAAATTCTTTGCTTGTGTCCCTTGTAAAAGAAAATATTAAATCTGGAGATTCAAATGTGATGAATCAGAACAATAGAAGAACGAAATGAATATTTTCACAATGCTGGATGGAAACAACAACAAGAAATTAACTGGAAAATTGTGTTCCAATTTAGAGATTTTTTTTAACAATTGATCTCCAGTGTAACATTCTATAGAATATAGTGGCCCATCACCTGAATGTGATAGGCAGAGACAGAGATATACAGGCATATTAATTTAACACTGCTAAGAAAAAGTCAAGGTTGCCATTAGCTTTCCCTTCTCAGTCTTCTTTTCCAGGTACATCCCCTGCACACATATTTTCCTCATTTTCTTCTGCCTACCCCATGCTGCTATAAAACCAATCACAAATTCTCACACCTTCAATCTCAAGACTATATAAACCCACCTGAGTTATCTTAATGATGGAAAGTCTTTCCTAATTTCATGTGCAACTGAAAAGTCAAACTGAAATGGAAGTACACAGAACCCACACTCACAGTCCTATGTTCCTTAGGCGCTAGACACTTTCTGAGACACACATCAGGCAACTCCATAAATGTTTAAACATTGCAGACTGTACCTAAATAAACATGGCAACCAGATGATATAATCTTGTAGGTGATCTTTGGACGTTTTTTGTTTTTGTTTTTGTTGTTGTTTCTGTGTGTGTGTGTGTGTGTGTGTGTGTGTGTGTGTGTGTGTGTGTGTATTGGTCATGGGGCTTGGACTCTGGGCCTGGGCACTGTCCCTGAGCTCTTCAGCTCAAGGCTTCTACCCTACCCCTTGAACCACAGTGCCACTTCTGGTTTTCTAGTGGTTCACTGGAGAGTTTCATGCACTTTTTGTGCCCAGGCTGGCTTAGAACGGTGATTCTCAGATCTCAGTATCCTGAGTAGCTAGGATTACAGGTGTGAGCCACTGCATCCAGCTGATTTTTGGAAGTTGTGGCAACACAGCTGACAGGGGATGCTGAAGAATGGGATTAAATGGAATAAAAGAAGATGCAGTTATCTGATGCATGCATGTATGTATATTATAATTTAGGCTCTTTGAGTGTCGTGAAGTTTTAGAGAACATGATGAAAATGGAGTGGGCTAGAGATCAATGGAGGATAGTTCAGCAAACTTTAGATTATCAGGAGAGCTAGAAAGGGACTTCCAAGAGACTCAGAAACAACTCAAACAGTAGTAGGACTCTATAAACATATTTTATTTCATAAATTAATGTTTCTATGACATACAAACCCTTAGCTTAGTTTGGATTAAGTTCTAAAAACTAAGTCCCAGTGATTGTATATAGAGATTCCCTTCTTGGACACTTGTTTGTTAAACTTGTCATTTGAAATATGATGTAAAAATCAATGTTAATAAATTCTTTAATAAAAAAAAGATGTTTGAGGGGCCGGGAGTTTGGCCTAGTGGTGGGTGCTTGCCTAGCATGCACGAACACTTGGGTTCGATTCCTCGGTAGCACATACATAGAAAAAGCCAGAAATGGTGCTGAGGCTCAAGTGGCAGCCGTGAGAAAGCCTAAGGACAGTTCTCAGGCCCTGAGACCAAGCCCAGGACTGGCAAAAACAAAACAAACAAACAAAAGATGTTTGAATATAAGAGAGAGGTATCAGTGGTTTAAATTGGGTATTAGTTGGGTATTAGTGTACCTGGTGTAGATGGCCAGACTAGCACCAGAGGAGGAAGAACTGGATATGGACATGGAAGGCCCATAGGAAAAATACTCTGGTGCATGAACAAAGTGTAACAGGTGATGAGCTAGAAATAGAGAATACAGACACAAAAAGTGACAGCTCCCACATGGGTACACAAAGAAAACAGCATGCCTAGCCCAATCGTAGGACATGTTGAGAAGTAAATCAGATTATAATGATCACGGGCTGTGGGGGAGAGGGAGGTGGGAACTTGTGCGGCATGTGTTACAGAAAATTCAGCTTTCCCCAGTGAGAAATTACAAGATTTAGCAGATTACACCTGTGGAAGTCAATCTTTGCAGTCTTTGTTTTTATTTAAAATAAAAATTGATCTCTACTTGGCCTCTGAAGATTTAGAGACATTGTTTGGTCACACAGTGCTCAAAACACCATTAATTTAGAACAGATCAGTTATAAAGCATGTTGTCTACATCCTTAAACTCTGAGATGAGGGCCTGATGATTGCACTTGTGCAGGAAGCTTCCCTGGTTTAAGAGAGCCAAAATGGACTGAAAGCAGAGTCCTACACATGACCTTCACTCCTCACAGCACTGCTGTCTCAATCCATCCACCCATCTGCAAAGCAATACCTGAGAGACTCTCAAATGAAAACTGGTGCCAGTTAATTCTCTGCCCATATGTGCAGCTCTTGCTTATAACTCAAATCCTGCTGCTCCAGGGATTCGCTGGCTCCTGCAAGTTTGAGTGCTTGGACACTTTCTAGACCGCCGGTATCTTGGCTGACGGCTCTGACCTGCTAGCGTAAGTGTCCGCAGTGGTCAAGCATTAGGTAGGTAATTAACTCCATGAGCCCCAGGGGCACAGGCATGGCTAATAAGCAAGCCGTGTATCGAAACCATACTTTACCTAACTGCACTACACAGGGAGCCTCATTTCAGAGGCAGTTATTGTTAAGAAAGTGATTTCTAGATTAATTAAATTGTTTGATTGCTTTGTAATTAGGTTGGGGAAGGCCTGTGTCTTTGCCACAGAGAATCAAGCTGCAAAGCTTTTTAAAGGCATATGCTTTACCCATTATAGATTATTAATGGGCTTTTAATAGGGAGCTGTTCATGAAATGACACCTTCTGATTTTCTATCAGGATTTAGCAAATACAAGAATTAATGACACTGCCTTTTGAAAACTCTTGGTGGGATAAAGAGCGGTCTCCCATTTAAATCCTTGTTGTCACTACTTGATGATGCCCTTACATGAGCTGCGATGTTTCACACTACAACCGTGTGCTATTTATTCCTGACTCCTGTGTTGGAGAACTTTTGCAACACATGACTACTATTTCAAAACCTCCAATACTAGTCTTTATAGAATCACAACTAAAACCTCCTTGCAAGATGAATGCCAACAGATAAAGCAGCCATTGGCACACTTACTCAAGAACCTCCAATGGAGTGAACTTTGTGAACTAACAGTTCGAGTCACCAGAGTAGTTTAAGTCAATCCCACTGGAGCAAGACAAATGACACGTGAAGAGAGGCAGAGACCTCTTCTCACTTAGACACCTGTCTCAGAAATTGGCTCCTCTCCAGATATCATTGTGGAATATTAATTAAATTTTCACAGCTGTTTAGAATCTAAGTAGCCAAAGAAAGTCCTCAACTGGGTGTCTCTGGATAAACTGTGAAGTGGTCATTGAAAGCCAAAGAATACAAGAAAAAGAAAAGGTTGGGGGTTTTAAGTTACAAAGGCATTATGCACAGTGGATCAAAGCTCTCCTGTATGTGGCTCTCTGAATGTCGTCTGGGTTTCCCTGTATTACATGCTCTGTTGATCCTTCCAGAGCCAGCACCAGTACCACTGCTTGATTCACTATCAGAGGGGAATGACATAGTCAAGATCCTTTTGAGCGGTTTTGTGACAGGAAACTGCCATCTTTGACAGCGAAGGGGCCATGCTGGCCCACACATGATGAAAGCAGATGTCAGGAATGGTGGCAGTGGAGTTAATAGGATTTGCTGAAAAGTGGGTTTGAGTGCCATGAAGGATAACAAAGTAGGAAAGAGCGTAAGAAAAGGTGGGATCTAGTTTAGGACTAAGCAATTGGCTGAATCATGGCACAAAGTATGATACGGAAGACTGAGGGAAGATAGGTTTGAAAATAAAAGCAAAGGTGGGAGAATTAAGAACAATGGTTAGCAGGGGCATTGATGGTTTATGCCTATAATCCTATGTACTCAGAATGATGAGAGCCAGAAGATAGAGACTCAACAGTAGCCATGGTAGAAAAGTCTGTAAGGCTCTCATCTCTAAAAAACCAGCAAAAGGCAGGGCCACAGTGGTTCAAGTTCTGTAGCAAGAAAGCTAAGACCCGGAGTTCAAACCCCAATATTTCTCCCTCCAGCAAAAAAGAAAGAGGAAAAATTGCATACTTGGATAAACTTTAGGGTTCTACAGAGGCTTCACATTAAATATATGAAAATGTGCTCCTACCCTACATGATATGCAAATATATATAATAGAGTTGCATTTATCTGCAATGTGCCATAAATGGCTAGAATTTATGTCATCTAACATTTAAATATGTTACAGTTTTTATGAATAATTATTTTTATTGTAATTAATAGAAGGGTTACAGTTATATTTGCCAGATAGAAGGTGCATTACTTCACACACATTGATACCCCTCCTCATGTTTTTGTCCCCATTTCCCTTTCCCCACCCCCACCCCTCATCTTGTTTTCCCCTTCCCTATACAATTTCAAATAAACATATGCAGTATGTTACAGTTTTTTTTATTATGTTTTAGAGCAAATATTTTTTTAATCCAATTCACATTGCTTACTGCCCCTTACTGGTTTCAGACACACATAAATCAGTCAATAGTGATACTAAAAAAGATTTGAATGAAATAATTTCAAAATTTTTCAATAATTTCAATTATTCTAGCTCCTATCACCATAAAAAGTAAAAGTGAATGGAATATAATGATACACACATTATACTGAATTCCCATATTTCTCTTACTAATTTATCATTCTAAATTAAAGTGAAGTATACATTCTTATTATGAGTATAAACAAATACAAATTGTGCTTTTGTTTTTGTTTTTGCCAATCTAGGGGCTTGTGCTCAGGCCTGAGCATTGTCCTTGGGCTTTCTCAAGGCAAAAGGTCTACCACTTGAGCCACAGCACCACTTCTGGCTTTTTCGTGCATGCTAAGCAAGTATTCTACCACTAAGCCAAATTCCCAGCCCCACAAATTGTGTTTTGAGTGCTCAGTGCCTAACCTAGTTCCTATTGTATAGAAAACCAGAAACTGTTTTTCTCCAACTCATTGAGTATTAACTTCGTATCATGCACAGAGCTTCAAGTTACCTGCTAGAGTAGATTCAATAGGTGAAGAAGATACAGACAGATAAAAATCTACAGATTTTTAGGAATATATATCACCCTTCCCTTCTAAAACCAACTCAGAATTGTCACACATGTAAATAAGAAATCTTTCTAAGCCAAAGCCCTTGAGTGTATCAAAATTCCTTTTCACAAAACCTTTCAATAATGGTAATGTGTGAAAATATACCATTTCTGAACAGATTGGTAATTGTAATGCTTTCTAAAGATTGATGGATGAGAATAACGAGTGTGAAAGAGACACCCACCAAGGGGTCAATTTCTAGGTCACTGACTCTCATACATGCCTCTGGTCCTCCCTTCCATGAAGCCATTCTTTGGGAATGTGTGTCCTGTATTTGAAATGCGGTGGCACTGACACAAATCCCTTGGAGATGTGTTATAATGGGTTCTTGAGAATGTTTCAGCTTTGCATTGACCCTTCCTTATTACTCTGAATTGATGTCACATCTCAAGGTGATCCTAAATAAAGACTAGAGAATGTCAAGAGTGATGAAGAAGGTGGATTTTTAGTTGACTGTTTTCCTCCCATCCCACTGTTATTCATCAGCCCAGCGATAGAAAAATGATTATTTTTGCCTTTTGTTTAAAGTCACTGAGTGAGAATTTGTAAGGTCAAGGAAGGGGAAGCAAGAACATTGCCACCAAAACAGGTATTCCTTGGATTCATTCAATTATGTGAAATCTGATTGGTGCTATTAATCTTAGATAATCAACTAGTCCCTGAATCTGGACATGACTACATTAAAGATCAATGTGTTCATGTTATTACTGTTCTATAACTTACATAAAGAGATTTCAATTCCTTGACATAATTAAATACAAGGAATTCACCATTTTATCTAGAAGAGAGAGATATTTTCAAGAAATTTATTCTTGTTAAGTAATTTGTCTCCATTGCTGAGTAATTCCAAGTCAAAGCAGAATTCAATAGGATACTGAATATCTATATCATTTCCTAAATGTAATCTAAAGAAATTCTTTATCACCTTTTCTTTCAACCTCTTTTAGTTAAAAATATAAATATTAAACTTAACATGGTCCTATTTGACAAATTATAAATGTTCTTTTAGAATCTGATATATAGTAATATATCACAAAGCACAAATATACATGCAAGAACTTTTTATTTTTGAAATAATTAATTTTCAGTTTCTACCTCTAGAAGAAATCCATTCAGTTTTAAAATAATCAACAATATTCAATGGGCTGAGATCAAATAATTCAGAAATCTCAGTTTCAGTTCATACAAACCATACAGATCTTGGAAATCCCTTGGCTCTGAGATTTTTCATCCTTCAAGCTTACTGTATACTAAAATCAACTAGAAAATTTTAAACATGCTTTAAATATAGAAAGCACAGAAATGATGGGACACAGGGTGAACTAATTCAGCAGTGATCCTCGCTAGACATAAATGGACTAAACAACTTGCGGGGGGAAAGGAGGCAGGAGAAAATATAAATGGGAGAAAATGAGAGAGGAGGTGACACTTCAAAAAGAAATATACTCATTATCTGACTTACGTAACTATAATGCCTCTGTACATCATGGTTACAATAAAGTAAGAGAAAACTGCCTTAAATGAGGTGATAGAAATTGGAAGCTGGGATACAGAAAACCTACCTTAGAATTTCCTGGTACAAGATAAATCATTTCAGAAACCTGCCTTTTTGAGCTCTTCAGCAGAAAGCTAGAATTTCCTCTCATGTTGCAAGTTCTTTGTAAAATAGAACTTTCCATTTCCTTGTCTCAGCTAGAATAGTTCCATGTCCCTTTTACATATACACTTCCCATTGACCCCTAAGAAATCTCAAAACAGGGGAAGGAAATGGGGATTAAGACATGAGAAAGGGTATCAATGTATGTGAAGTAATGCACCTTCCATCTGGTGAATGTAATGTAACCCTTCTATTAATTACCATAAAATTATATGAAAAAAAGAAATCTCAAAACAATAATAACACCTTTCCCTATCAACAAGGTGAACACTCCAGAATCCCACCTGCCTCATTCACACAGGGTTCACTCCAAGATCCCTATGGATGCCTAAAACCATAAATACTAATGAACTCTCTATATATTACACACACACACACACACACACACACACACACACACAGATTCTATACATATATAGTATACATATATACACATAACTCTATAGTATATATGTATACTATATATATATGTGTGTGTGTGTATATATGCTTGTGTACATATACACACACATTTTGCTATTTTCTTCTAAACTGACCCTATCATACCTACCATCACTCTAATTTTCTCTAAAATAGAACATCTGTGTCACTCCTATGTTACTGGCATAAGATTATAAAGCTTTTTCAAAAGAACAACACAGTGAGAGATACACTCATTAACCATAATATTGTGCATACTTTTCCTATCCACTTTAATCATTTGTTTATTCAACCAATTTTCATTATAACCAGTACCTAACAATATATGTATAAAATACAATGACTTTATATTTGTGCAGTTCAAGATCCCTTCTCTCCCTGCATAAGTAGAATGTCACTTATTTGGTCCATGGAATACTAAAGCATTTAAATGTATTAGGACAATTAAAATCAGGGCATCAGATCAGAACTCAATACATAATTACCAGAAGCAAAACTAAGGTCCCTCATTCTAATTATTTTAATCACTCCCTTCTTGCAAAAAATATACTTTTACTCATGTAGGGATGTTTCCATTAAATCTTATGTTGAGATTCTGCAGATGGGTCTCCTCTGTGTTCATGATATTTCTAGTAAGCAACCTGTGAGTAACTGATGCATGAGTGTGTATATGGGGGGGGGGGACTTGTTTTAAAGCACACACAAAGTTCTACAAGCACACATGAATCTTTAGAGAATCACTGTATTAAGAAGCCAGGATTATTCATTGCATATTGTATCTTTCAAGTATTTTAAGGTATACTCAGGCAGGAAACAATTTTTGATCACCTTTTCCGAGTACGATAGGGTCTTTAAGGCCATCATTGAATAAAGAAAAGAATTCTAGATGCATACAAGATGCACATTCTGGAAAGTAGCTCCTAGTTTTCATCCATAGTTCTTACATACTCTGGCAGTTCAGAATCTCAGCTTTTGAACCATGATCCTAATCTTAACTTTCCTATAAAATGGCCTAAGGATCTCAGAAAAACCCCCAAAGGCCAACTCCTACCATCAACCAATGAAATCCAAGTGGGGAGGGGTGGAAATGACCATCAAGTTTCAAAAACACTACTATAGATTCTGCTTTTAAAAAAGGTAGGTTTTTAAGTTGTTTTCTCACCTTATTATGTATGGCAATCTCTAGGGAGCCTTTAAAAAGATACGCAATGATGCCAGCCAAGCCCTCTGAAGTTTCTGATTGAATTAGTCTGGGACCAGGGTATTTTTAAGCTCCACAGGTGACTTTAGGGAGCAAAAGGCTTTAGAACCCACAGCACAGGCTTCTCCCACTGGAGAAGTGTACCTGCATCACCCTGAGACTATGTCACAGCAGGCTGCTGGGAACTCTCTCCTCCTTCCCCAGCTGCAGTGGAACCCAAGTGTGTATTTCTAACTAGCCGCCTCCAGCTACTGCCGTTTGGGGGACCACTGTGGAAGCCACTACACTTGTGGGTGTCATGATGAATCATTGAATGTTTTACTTTAGTTAAAGAACACAATACATTTCATGTTTTTCACAAACAATTAGCTTCTCTGTGGAAGAGAGCAATGATTGAGGTATGATACAGGAAAGAAAGAATGCAGAGACATGACTGGTTTTTCACTTCTTGCAAAGCCATGAATATGTGGCTCTGGCAGAGGAGCTACCTAAAACTCATTTTAGAGGAAAATGGGAGGGCTGTATAATAGGACAGGACCTCATGAGAATTCCCATTCATACCGGTAGGTAGATGACTGGAGCCTTTTACCTGTAATCCTAGCGAAGTAGGAGGCTGAGCTCTGAGGATCGAAGTTTGAAGCTAGGCTGGGCAGAAAAGTCCTCATGAAACCTTTACATCTAATTAACCACTCAAAAACCAGCGGACCTGTGGCTCAAAGCAATAGAGAGCTAGCCTTGAGACAGCACCCAGGCCCTGAGTTCAAGCCCCATGAATGACAGAAAAGGAAAAAAGAATAAACAGAACTGATGATAGATTTGGCACTGGAGAATCACTGGACTTGAGAACACAGATGGATAGAGTACAGAAAAATAGAAACACACATTTGTGGTCCAGAGGATTGTCCATCCCCGAGATAATGCTGTGGGGAAACTGGGTACAGTCCATCTGGAAGAGACAGTACATGACACAAATGATAAGTGGACTGAGTATGTAGCTCAAGGGCTTCAAATAATCAAACTAGACATGGAAACAAAGAGAGGCCAACAAAACCAAACATAGAGGGCTAGAAGTGTGGCCTAGTGGTAGAATGCTCACCAAGCATGAACAAAGCCCTGGGTTCGATTCCTCAGTACCACATACACAAAAAAGGCCAGGAGTGGTGCTGTGGCTCAACTGGTAGAGCTCTAGCCTTGAGAAAGCTCAAAGACAGTGTTCAAGGCCCTGAGTTCAAGACTGGCAAAAGCAAAAACAAAACAGACACACAGAAGTCAAGTACTCAGGTTAAACATTATATATATGACATATGCAGATGTATGTGTATACACACTCACACATATACATGCATGTGTACATAGTCATATATGTTATGCATGTATGTGCATGTGTATATATTTAACGTGTCATGTGCATGTTTAATAATACACATGCCACTGAATTTGGCCCCTGGGAGATGATGGAGAATCTTCTACAGTGGAGTCCTAGCCAAGGATGTTGTAAAATGCAGGTGTTCTCTCTATATTCTTCTTGGGCAGTGTTAGACCTGAGTTATTTTCCCAGGGATATTTGAGCATGAATTGCTGATTGGTATGTTTTACCAAGATGTATAATAAACATAATAAGTAACAACATGTACACTGGGTTATTAATTAAGGTAGGATTTCGAAAATAAGAAATTTCAAATGTTGTAACCATTAATAACTTCATAATATGAGTTGAGAACCCATTATTAAAAATGTGCTATCAGATGGAAAATGGGTGAGACAATTCCCATGTGGCTGGCTTTAACATTTTATGATATCCAGCTACTGCAAAACTAATTTTCAGCCTTTTTCTATTGGTTAGAGAATATGTGAATCTAGATTTCTTTTTTTAAAATCTAGATTTCTAACAGAACAATTTTACAAAGGATGTTCAAGTTTTAATCTTTTTACTAACCTATATTAATATGGTTCTGTGTGATAATCTGGTTCACACATACAGCAGGCACTGAGGCTATTTTTAATTAACTTAAAAAAACCAGTAGAGACAAAGCTGTTAGGTTTGTAATGCTTTCCAACAGCAGTCCACTTTGTTGTTTTTTTATTTAAAAGGACATTTTTGTTCCATCAGTAGATGTCGTAAAAATACTCCTAGATTGTCTAAGGCCCCACACTACTTCCAGCCGGATGCGTGCTGCTGGGGAATGCTGGTCTCATCACCAGCGAGGGGCTGACTAAGGAGAAACTGAATTGAAAGAATACTGTTCCCATGGCCATGGATGCTGGCAAGTGCTACTCATAAAACTGTTTCACTGCTTTAAACTGCAGGCAGATGGCAAGAGTAGAAGCAATGTGCAATGTGCACATGGGATTTTTTAGTTGAAACACTTAAAATCCATAGAAAAGGAATTGCTAACTTGAGAAATAATCGGTCTTTTAGTTGCTGTTGTTGTTTTTGTGTGAGTTCTGGGGCTTGTACTTAGGGTCTGAGCACTATCCCTGAGCTTTTATACTCATCGCTAGTCCTCTGCAGCCTGAGCCACAGTTCAACTCCTGAAGGCCTTTCTTGTCCAAGTCTTTCTTGCCCAGGCTAGCTTTGAACTAAAAACCTCAGATCTCACCTTCCTAAGTAGCTAGAATTATAGGCATGAGTCACTGGCCCCCAGCAAAATAAATACTTTTTTAAAAAAAATAATGTTTACAGTGATTGTATATAGATTCCCTTCTTGAATACTTGTTTGTTACGCAGGTCATTTGAAATAATTCCAAAGATAATACGTGATCACGGGGGAGGATGTGGAAAATATATTTAATTATAAAAATAAAATGCTAATGTTACTGTGATAGTGTTTCTTTAGCTTTTATTTTGATAGTGTGCACATGTACATGCTATATTTTTAAATCGAATCACAAAGCATATTCAGTTTTCTGTGCTGCTTTTAAATTTTAAATATTTTGGCAGCATTGGGTATGAACTCAGGGTCTCCTGCTTGCTTGATATTCATGCTCTACCACTTAAGCTATCCCCCCAGCCCTGTTTCTGACTGGTAAATATTTGGAAATCCGTTTCCAGGTCTCCAGGACGTTTCTGCCTAGGCTGGGTTTCAACCACCATCCTCCAGATCTCAGTCTCCTAGGTAGTTAAGATTACAGACATGAGCCACATGTTCCTGGCTGCATTCCACTTTTTAATATTAAAGTGTCATTGTAATATTCCTATACCTTAAGCAGTTTGCAAAAAATATAATTTTTAAATGTTTAGTTTTATGTCCTGAGGATTATGCATGCACAAATTGGCTAGCACTCTGCCAACTGAGCCATCCCTCCAACCCAAGAATGCTAAGCACATGCTCTACCCCTGACACATCTCTACCTACGGACACAATGTGATGATTTTTAATGGCCATCAAATGTTTACACATTTGACTAATGGCAGCACAACAACAAAACAAAGCCAGATAACTCTATTTAGGACAAAATTTAGTTTGTTATCGTGATTTATGTTCATTTTGTTTTCGCCCTGAATTTCTAAAAGTTCTAGTTAACAGTATGTTGTCTTTTTTTTTTTTCCAGATAGGGTCTCACTATGTGGGTAACCAAGCTGACCTCAAACTCACAAACTTCTTGTTTCAGCCTCCTGAATACTGGAATTACAGGTATGCACAACCATGACCAAGCTCATTATCACTACTTTCAATCATTACTTTGTTCTGCTGATCTGTTTCCCTGCCAACAAAGGTATTTTATTACAAATTAATAAATGAACACTCAAAGGATCTGATAGGGCACGTAGAAAACTGAAAATGTAAATTCTCAAATCTAACTGAGAAAAGTAATACTGTTGGATCTGTCTGGCAAGCTCACAAAGCAGCTTTCTTATGGTAAGAAGTGCCTGCCACACGTTTTGGTTGTTTGCCCAGGTATTAAAGTGTCTTATACTGGGAATTCAATGTAAGATGGTAGAACCACTGTGTCTTGGCCTTTCAGGATGTCATACTGTTTTTGCTGTCTAACCGTCAGTTAGCTGCCTGACACAGGATTCTGAAACCTAAGATTTATTACATAGGCAATAAGGACCATTCCTATTAAAGACATAATCGAGCATTAGCACAGTTATGGTCTCCACTGTTAACTGCAGTTCATGGCTGGCAGCCATTAATCAGTCATCAGTGATGTCACAAGAGGGTTTTAGATAGTAAGGGTCCTGACTACATAGTAGCGGGAGGGGAGGAGTGTCTTACCATAGAGTTTAGTCCTTAGGCTCTGTGGGAAACCAGTATGAACAGCTCTACAGTGTACTGTAGTAAACAGTTCCTACTTCATTTACCTCAGTACCACTTGTCACTGTGATGTCACTGGGTACAAAGTTCCTGGAAGTTTAATACAACCATCCAATGTTTTAACTTGAAAAAACATATTGAGATGTACTTAGATAGGTGTTGGGTTATTTTAGTGCCTACACAACAAATTCTTGATGCTTATAAAATGTCACTTGTAGCAATCATTTCAGAGCATTTCCTGTTGACATAAACTCTGGCTTCTAGAGACTCAAAACTTAGATGATATATAATAACACAAATATACAAATAAAATGATATAAATTTAAAACAGAATGAGGTTCGCATTTTAAATAATAGGTTCCTAAATTAAGCTAAGAAAGTAATTATAGTTGATCACAAAGATTTATGTGTTGCCTAAAATCTAAGGAGTTAGAAGAGGAATAACTATGAACAAAAAATAATCTGCTCATGTTTTTGTAAGGCTAGGAATTTAACCTAAGCCCTTGTTCATGCTAGGCAAGTACTCTATCACTAAGATACATTCTCAGCCCTAAGAACAAAAACTGAAAGCAGCTAATATATTCACTGGGGGAAGGAGGTTATGGAACATTCATAAAATGGAATATTGATATAAAGTGATAAATAGAAATACTCACACTGTTATACCAACAGACAAATCATCTAGACACAAAACTTTATCAATGATTTCAAAATATGTATATATAAATATTTATGTGTTTAGATACAATGACATGCATACCTAAATTTTATGTAATAAATAAAAATATATAAACTATCTCTATTTAGCTATATACCAAATGTTAAATAGTTATTCTAATAGTAGAATGGGCTACAGATAATTTTCACCTTTTTTTTTCCCAGTCCTGGGGCTTGAACTTAGGGTCTGATCTCTGTCCTTGGGTTTTCTCAAGGCTAGGGCTCTACCATTTGAGTCACAACACCACTTCTGGCTTTTTCTATGTATGTGGTACCAAGGAATTGAACCTGGGTCTTTGTACATGTTAGGCAAGCACTCCTACCACTAGTCCAAATCCCCAGCCCTTTCATCTCCTTCTTTATGAATATATTTTGTAAATTTCTGACAATAAATGGAAAAAATGGTTTTGTTTTGTTTTGTTTTGCTTTTGTGGATCATGGGGCATGAACTCTGGGCCTAGGCATAGTCCCTGAGTTCTTAAGCTCAAGACTTCTGCCCTACCCTTGAGCCAAGCCTGACTTCCTGGAAAAAAAATGTTTTTTAGTTTTGTTTTGGTTTTGGTTTTTTGCCATCCTGGGCTTGAGCTCAGGCCTGAGCACTGTCCTTGGACTTTCTTAAGGCTAGAGCTCTACCACTGGAGCCTCAGCACCATTTCTGGCTTTTTCTATGTATGTGGTACCAAGGAATCAAACCCGGGTCTTCATGCATGCTAAGTAAGCACTCGACCACTAGGCCAAAATTCCGGCCCCCAAAAAATGTTTTTAAAAGCAGATTTTATAACATTTGTTACTCAGGAGGCTAAGCTCTAAGGATCCTGGTTTGACTCTAGCTGGACAGAGAACTTCATGAGACTCTCATTTCTAATTAACAAGCAAAAGCCCAGAAATAGAGGTGTGGCTTAAATGGCAAAGTACCAGCCTTAACCAAAAAGGCTAAGGGAAAGTTTGTTCATGCTCTGAGTTCAAGCTCCAAGGGATCAGTTTAAAGGAGGAGGAGGAGGGGAAGGTGGAAGAGGGAGGAGGAAAAGGAAGAGGAAGAAAAAGAAAAAAAAAGGAAGAAGATCTAAGATGGTGGACAAAAAAAGTTCTACATATTTTCAAAATCACCTAAAATATTTCAGTTTTCTATAACAACTCTTCCTAAAATTACAATCTTTTCTTTAAGCTTCTTTCTCTTACACAGGCTTACTTAGGACTCCTCTTCCCCAAGCCTGAACTGTAAACTCAGATGGCTACCCTAGCATTTCATTACAAGCTCTCTAATTATCCGCTGTTACTCCTCACATAAAAGCTTAGACCTTGAAAAGCCTTCAATTTGGATGACTTCAGTAGGGAAGTACTCACTTGATGCTGCAGTAAATACACAAAACTGTATTAAAACTGGAATGATAATTATGCCAGGGTGAGTGAGTTCAAAGACAGAGATGGCATTGTTGTACATGATATTTCAATATGACGGAAAGGGAAAATGCTTTTAAGCTTATGTTCGTGAAATTAAAATACAGCCCTTTTAAGCATCCATTTTGCAGGTTGACCAGTACAGGCTGCTTTGGTTATATTGAGCATCTTCCCTTCTGGCAAATAAATAAGTCTAAGTCTCAAGTTAATGGAGTCCTGCCTCAAGTTCTTTCATCTCTGGAATAGTTAGATTGACTGTGAAACAAATCCACACTTCACAAAACTAATGACCTGAAGACAGTGTGCCCTCACATGTAGGTAAGGATTTTTGACTCAATTTCTGAGATAATTTAAGAGTCAGCTAATGTGGAGTGAGCTAGAACCACCAAGGAAAAAGTAAAGTTGAAGCCACAGGAAGGCACTGTGATAGAAAGCAAAGCTGTTTATACTTCCTTTTTTTTTTCTTTTTTGCCAGTCCTGGGGCTTGAACTCAGCACCTTGGCACTGTCCTTGAGCTTTCTCAAGGCTAGCACTCTACCACTTGAGCTACAGCACCACTAATGGCTTTTTCTATGTATATAGAAAGGAACTGAACCCTGGGCTTCGTGCATGCTAGGGAGGTACTTTTATCACTAGGTCACATTCCCAGCCCATTTACTTTCTGAGTGGACATTTATCATACCTGAGAACAAATGCAACTCTAGTAGAGAGCAGAATCCCACATTCTAAGAAGTAAATCAGAAAGGTTTATTCTCTCAATCTCTCTCTCTCTCTCTCTCTCTCTCTCTCTCTCTCTCTCTCTCTCTCTCTCTCTCTCTCTCTCTCTCTCTCTCTCTGCTTTGTACTTTTTATTGTAATTAATAGAAGGGTTACATTATATTTGCCAGAAAGCAGGTACATTTCTTAACAATCATTGCTACCCCTTCTCATGTTTTTGTCCCCATTTCCCTCCCCAACCCCCTCCCCCCTCCCCTTATCTTGTTTTCCCCCCTTCCCTATTCTATTTCAAAACACACACACACACACACACACACACACACACACACACACACACACACACATCAGATAACAAGGAAAGATGAGAAATACCATGGTACATTAAGAACAACAGTCACACCTTATATGGCTCTTGTTTCTATATCTTGGAGGTCTAGAAAGGTGTATTCTTTACCCATTCCAATACCTAAGTGTGCAGGGATTTAATATAGCAATTGAGTTATTCATGTATATTTAAAACAATGAAATATACAATTATACACCTACAAGATATTAATCTAAAAAGTCTAATCCAATTGCAACCAGAGTTGGTAAGCCCATGATTTTAATTCCAATTATAACATTCTAATTTTGAAATTAAAATATTCTATTTTGATAACGTTCAAGAAAATTTACCATTTTGAAAGACTGTAGTTTCTCAAGTACTCTTCTCATTGAAATTTTTAACAATCTCTTTAATCAATGAAAACATAATTTTTGAGACTATCTAGTCTCTCCTAGGTGTCAAGACAAACTTCAGTGTTCCTAAATTAAGTGAGGGTGTTACCCTGTTCAGCTGCTCTTTGGAGATGGGAGGTCATAAATGCTTATGCCCCAGATGACTAAATATTGATCTTTGAAAGGTAATAAAAGATACCCCCTCTCCACTTTTAGCATTGGTGAAACACCATATATATATATATATATATATGAATATATATAATTGTTATATGTAATTAACAAATACATTTTAACAAGGGAAATAAGAGATTTGCTACTACTTGCAACATAAAGTAACTGTGACAGGGCGCTACATGGGCTTAGTAAGTAATTCCATGTTTAAGAGGACTCCTTGTCTTGGGCAAAAGCAAATCCTGTCTTATATTAGGGCACATGCTGCTTCATTGGTCCTGAGCATTAAAAGAAACCATGAGTATTTCTGTATAAATAATCACTTATTTTAGTAACATCTGTGAAGTGCCTGGTGAGTGACATAACTTAGTGATCAAATTTTCCTTTCTTCTTTGTTAGAGCTCTGGCTTCTTGTGGATTCTCAGACCCTCCAGTCACCTCTTTCCCTACTCCCTCTCTGGTTGCTGCCGCTTAGGTTCCTGATGGCTATTTGTCCTGTCAAAACTTCAACCCTATGACACTCTGTCTTCTCCCTTCAATGATTTTCTGCCCTCTCAAAGTTTAAAACCACAGCAATGAGAGGCCGGGAGTTTGGCCTAGTGGTAGAGTGCCTGCCTAGCATGCACGAAGACCCAGGTTCGATTCCTCAGTACTACATACATAGAAAAAGCCAGAAGTGGTGCGATGGCTCAGGGTAGAACACTAGCCTTGAGGAAAGTCCAAGGACAGTGCTCAGGCCCTGAACTCAAGCACAGGACTGGCAAAAAAAAAAAAAAAAAAAAAACCCACAGCAATGAGTGAATGACTTCCAGCAATACAGACTCCATTTCTCAGGTACATATCTGTGTAGCAACTACCTACTTCTGTCCTTACATGTCTCATGAGCCTTTATGCCCATGAGACAACAAAGTGAACTCACACAACTTACCTCAGCTATATGCTAGAATCATTTCCACAGGACAGCCAGAAGTCACCTTTGACCAATTTCCTCTCTCTTAACATATCATCTTCACTGAGAACTGGTGATTTTAACTTGAAGTACCTCATTAAGATCCAAATGATGCTTCAACAACTGACTCTAAAGAGCCATAGTACTCTCTCTCTCTCTCACTATCTTTCTCTCTTTCTCTCTCTCTCTCTCTCTCTCTCACACACACACACACACATACACACACACTACTGCAAAATTATAATTTAAAAAACCAACAGCAACCAAACAGAAAGAGGCCTAATAATAAATAAATAAACAAATAAAACATATTACACTCTAATAGCCTTAACTTGTAATTATAATGAGAATAAGAAGCTAAAACAAAGACTCTCTTAGTTAAATTTTCCTATACTAAGATAAGGGGAATAGAAAAGAAACAGTCATTAAATTAATATTAGGAAGAGCTTACAAACGAACATTACAATCCCTGAAAGGACCCAAATGACATATGTAGGTCACAGGGCAGGTGGATCTCCATAAAGGATTTAACAATGAATAATGATGTTGGTATATACAGCCGATTAGTGCTTTAATACCAAGCAACACAAAAAACTAGGAAAACACACTGACTGACGTCAGTCTGATTTTTATCATTCCTTTCCTTGAGCAGGAAGGGCAAGATGTGTCACTGCTGGAGCCAATAACTGGTAATTACATAAAGACTAAGATTTGAAAAAAAAATCCTGTGAGAGCAGCAGGGAATAGAAAGGTGGTTTTCTCTCATGATGCAGAGAAAATAATGTTTGAAATCATACAAGAGTTATATCGTGACTTGATATAGCTTTTACACACAAACTCGATTAAGAAGTCTGGTCTGGAAGACCATGTCACACAATTATGTGAATCCAAGGTCATGCACTCCCAAAGAGTAACTAAAGGAAAAAAACTGGATGAAGCCATGTGATCTGCTTTTTTTTTCACTAACATAAAATGACACTTGAAAACGATCTTAAGGTGCACTAGACAAAAGACAGGTTTTTACATGCTTATTATGTTGAGCTCAGCTTATGATGAGGAAAAAAATGACAGTGGGTGTTCATGTCAGAGATACCTCTGATATAAATTAATCTTTTTTCTATATTTTATTAACACATATAAATTAGACAATGTGAGTTTCACTGTCATATTTCTATGCATGCACCCTAGTTTGGTCGTATTTGACCCTTTTATTTATTTATCTATTTATCTATCCATTTATTTGTTTATTCATTTATTTATTTATTGCCAGTCCAGGGACTTGAGATCAGGGCCTGAGCACTGTTCTTGGAATTTCTCAAAGCTAGAGCTCTACCACTTGAGCTACAATACCACTTCCAGCTTTTTTCTATGTATTTGTGACAGGAATAAAACCTAGGTCTTTGTGCATGCTAGGCAAGCACTCTACTAGTCCAAACTCCAGCTCCTTGGATCCTTTTATTGAGCTTTCCTATTCTTCTCCAGAGTTCAATATGTCCTTTGTATACATTCATGTAATATACTTTGATTATATTCTTTTCCCCTTGTCCACTTACTTTCTCTTCCCAAATTTATTTTATTAGGCACCAAGAAACTTAATTCTTACCAAGGCTAGCAAACAATTAGCTATGACACTTTGGTCACAAAATCTTGCTTTGTCCTATTCCCCAAATATAAAGAAGCAAATGTCTTGTGCTAGCATATTTTTGCAGCCAAAGTAGGTAACTACCTTGCTGAATGAGTGTGTGTGTGTGTGTGTGTGTGTGTGTGTGTGTGTGTGTGTGTGTGGTGTGTATGTATGGGCTTTAAATCAAGGCCTGGACACTATCCTTTGGTTTTTTGTTTTTTTCTCAAGGCTGACAACTTGAGCCACAGATCCAATTCTGGATTGTTGCTAGAGATAATAGTCTCCCAGACTTTTTTTACCCAGGGTGGCTTCAAAACACTCAACTCTTAGCCACCCAAGTAGCCTAGGATTACAGGTGTGAGCTATGTGTGTTTGGCAATGTTTTAAATAAATTCAAACAGTATTTCAGGCATGGGAAATGTGCTGCTAGGCTTTTGAATGAAATCACAACTAAATAAAGCAGGGGAATGCGTAGACCCAGGGCTATGCCCTACTCTCTACTTATCTAAGGAGAGGCTTCCACTAGACTTCAAAATCATCTATCTTTACTGGTCAAGTTGTTCTCAGCCCAAATGAAATTCATGAGACTCACCTCCCCTCTGCATGCTACATGGACACAAATATCTGGTAGAATGCTGTGTGTTTAATCACCCTAGAAGGCCAGAGAGATGACACATGAGGAACTGTGAATATCTGCTTGCTTTCCAGTCTCCCTTCCCTCCAGGCCTGAAAATTTTAGGAAAGAATTGGAAAATTTGGCTTTGCTTATATGATGGTGCTGAGGATTGACCTCAAATCCATTTGCATGCTAAGGAAGCCAACTAATCAGCCACTGAGTTGCACACTCAGACCAAAAGAACACTTCTTTTGCTCAAAAATGTTCTCAGGGCTAGTGGTAGAGTGCTTGGCCAGCATGAACAATACCCTGGGGTTTAATTCCTCAGTACCACATAAACAGAAAAAGCCAGAAGTGGTGCTGGGACTCAAGTGGTAGAGTGCAGTCCTGAGAAAGCTCAAGGACAGCTCCCAAGCCTGAGTTCAAGCCCCATGACTAGCAAAAAAAAAAAAAAAATGTTCTCAGTTCTTGGGAATACTGACCTTCTGAGATTAGGAAATAAAGAACTGAGTCACTGACTCTGTCAGGCATGAAGAGGGAAGGGAGGCAACGAGATGAGAACAAGAGAGCCACAGAGCAAGCCTAGTCCTGTTTTTAATAAAATGAAAACTATGGCTAGGTGCAACAACAAAAATGAAAGAAATCAGGGACCAGGAGTTTGGACTAGTGGTAGAGAGCCTAGCATGCACGAAGACCCAGATTTGATTCCTCAGTACCATATACAATACATAGAAAAAGCCAGGAATGGTGCTGTGGCTCAAATGGTAGAGTCATGACCTTGAGATAGCCCAAAGACAGTGCCCAGGTCCTGAGTTCAAGCCCCAGGACTGGCAAATTAAATTAAAGAAATCAGAATAAGTTAGATAGGCATAACTAAAAAAAATTGAGAAGCTAGGCACCCATGACTCATGTTTGAAGTCTATCTACTCAGAAGGCTGAGATTGGAAGATCACAATATGAAACCAGCCCAGGGAGAAAATTTCATGAGACTCTAAAAAATCAACCAGCAATGTTTCTAACATGGCTCAAGGAGTAAAGCATTTGCCTAGGAAGCATAAGAGCCTGAGTCCAATATCCAATATGAAAAATTAAAAGAAAAGAATAAAAAGGAGATTAACTAGTGAAAGGCAAAGGTGGAAAAGGCAAAGTGCAAACCGAGGAATGATATTGATGACATTATGTCTCATTTCTTACAAATGAGTAAAATTAACCCATAGGGACATGGGAAAACATATAGAGAAGACGCAAATGGTTAATGAATGTGAAGAAATGTAAACTCCTTGACTAGTAAAATATGTCTTACAACAATCTTTAAGATCTGATTGTGGTTCTAGGTCAAGCAACATTAGCAAGACCCCCCCTCCATTTCCCCCCCTCCCTCCCCCCCTCTCTCCCTTTCTCTCTCTCTTTTTCTTTCTCCCTGTGCATTATATATATATATATATATTTATAATGGGTATATATTGATTGAGTTTCACTGTATTTCTACACAAGTATATAATCTACTTTGACCAAATTCATCCCTCTCTAAAATTCAAGACCCTACTTCTGATGGTTGGGGTGGCACAGGGATGAGCACACCAAGGGTCTGGGCTGTCTGACCTTTATTAAAGGCTTTTACGCACTGGAAAAAAAATTCAAGACTCTATCTGAAAAAATAACACACACACACACACACACACACACACACACACACACACACCATGCAAAAACAACAACATGAAGGAAGGAAGGAAAAAAGAAAGAAAGGAAAGAGAAAAGAAAAATAAAAAGTTCAAATGTTTACCCTTTAGCACAGGATATGTGTAGAGAAAAATTTATCCTACAGATATTCTCATAAAATAAACAGAAATTGCCAGGCATGGTGGCTCACACCTGTAATCCTAGCTTCTCAGGGGGCTGAGATCTGGGGATCACGGTTCGAAGTCAGCCCAGGTACTAAAGTCTGTGATCCTCTTATCTCCAAAAAACTGCTAAAAAGCTGAGGCTCGGGGGGTAGGGCAGTAGCCTTGAGCTGAAGAGCTCAGGGACAATGCCCAAGCCCAGAGTTAAGTCCCACAACCAAAATAAATAAATAAATAAACAGATGATAGATAGATAGATAGATAGATAGACAGATAGATAGATAGATAGATGAATGAATGGAAACTGTGAGGTAATATTGTAACTAACAAATAATAATAATACGGTTATCAGTGTATCGTCTAATCCATCACTTCAGGGTTCTAAAGAGAATGGTGGGCTTTGGTGTGATGATATTGAGAAGATGCCCAAGAGAAACAACAAAAAGGTACATGTAATAATTTCATGTGTGTGTTTGTATGTGTGTACGTGTATATATGTATGTGCATATGTGTTGTGGCGTGTGCTCACACAGCATATGCTTGTGAGATATGCTTTGTGAATTTGTGAAAAGAGAAAGGGGGAAAGTTCTAACTGTTTATTTCCAGGAGAGAATGAATAAAAAGGTAAGGAAGTTAGCATGTAGTGCCTTTCTAATGGAAAATAAGGCTCTAAAAATAAATCCAGAAGAAAACAAAATATTTGCAGAGTTTTCTTGTTGCTATGAAACACATTACCAAAATACGTAGTGGTTTAAAGCAGATGCATTTATAAACCTTCGAGCTTTGTGGAGCACAAATTCTGAACAGGCATGCCTGAGTTCTGTGCTCATGAGCTCCTAAGGCCAGGATCTAGGAGCTCTTCTCTGGTGGCCAGGAAACTGTCTACTTCTGAGCTTATGCAGGTTGTTCAATTTGGGGCCTCTGTAGGATGGAGTCTTGATTTCCTCCTGCCTGGACTGCTTTTAGCTTCCAAAGGTGGCCTTTTGTTGTTGCCAAAGGTATGCTTTCGTTGGCCTTTTTTTTTTTTAACTATGACATGCTCTTTAAACTTTTTCCTCTTCTTTCTGTTGATCCATTTACTATTCCTTATCGATTTACTCAAGGTCTTTGTCCATTTGGACAAACCAATAGGCATACAATTCTTTTCACGCTTTGATTTACTTTACAGAAACTTTCATTTTAGGAGAAAGACAGGAATCTTCCTTTTTGAAATTTCTAGATCATGTTTCATAACTAGAATGTTCCTGGAATTAGGAGCCTGGGGAATTTTTCTAATTTTCTTTGTTGAATGGAACTGTCTTGTTGACTTTTTTTTTTTTAAGCAGCCATGGTCTTCACAAACAGCACTTTGTGTGTGAAGAGCTGCATCAGAACACGCTGAGGACATCCTCCCGGCTCTCCTGTGCCATCTCTATTCAGGGATGTGTGCAGACTCATGTCAGTGAAGGGGGCAGGGGTGAATATCCCTTCCCTATGGAAAAGAGACAGAAAAACTCTATCTGGGCATGTTAATGCTAAGAGATGGTGGGTTTTCCTTTGTGTTGTTTTCATAGAAATAGCTAGGAATCCTCACCTGACCCTCTGCACCCAACAAAGGAACATGCTGACAAGAGGGAGGGAAGAGTGAAAGGCACAGCAAATGACATGGTATGGTCATCTCACTAAGAAATGAAAAAGGGCCTATCATTTAATAGCCTCTTATTGACTTTACATTTTCTTTTTATTCAGAAATATGAATCTACCAATCATTAAGTGATGAATACCACTTCTCATGAAAGACATCTGAGAGAATTCTAAATGCTGTAGCAGGAAGATCACAATTTAAAAGATTAGCAGCCACCATGGGCTATAACACCATGACTCTCGAAAAGAAAGCAAGAAAAGAAGAAAAAAATAAACATGTGTAGAATGACCAATAGGTTTTGCCACAGTTAGGTAGAGAAAAGAGAAATGATTTAAAGGATCGTCAAAGTCATTTTTCTTCAAAGCTAAAGAAAATCACAGCAATAAAAGATTGATCAACAGGCACATAAAGAAGAAATTACTATAAAACACCGCAAAGAGCAGTGAGCCGGGCACTTGTGGCTCATGCCCTCACACCTGTAATCTTTGCTACTTAGAAAGCTATGAGCTGAAGATCATAATTCAAAGCCAGCCCCAGCAAAGAAAGTCAGTGAGACTCTTAGCACCAATTAACCACCAGAAAAAGATAGAAGTAGAACTGTGGTTCAAGTGATAGTGTGCTGGCCTTGAGTAGAAAAGCTCAGGAATAGTGCCCAGGCCCTGAGGTCAAGCCCCAGGACAGGTGGTCTGTCTGTCTGTCTGTCTGTCTGTCTGTCTGTCTCTCTCTCTCTCTCTCTCTCTCTCTCTCTCTCTCTCTCTCTCTCTCTCTCTCTCTCTCTTTCCTCCCGCACCTCTCTCCCTTTCTCCCTCCCACTTTTTCTCTCTCACACACATTAATAATAATAATAACAATAATAATAATCACTATTCATTCACAGGTAAGAATCAGTGTTCACTCAGCCTACTAACAATAGCCAGGCATTGTGCTGGGTGCTAGAGAAACAAAAGACATATGAAAACATAATTCCAGTCCCTGAATAGGATATTTGTCTTTGCTTTACCTTCTGTAGATATCTATTACATGACAACAATGCCACAAACCTCAAAATTACAAAAGTAGTAATGTACGTAATTGTGTACTCACTCTATAGCTTGGAAACTAGAACATCATCCAGGCTCAACTTTCCCTTTTCCCATCACCCCTACATTTCTCAGAAGTAACTATCATAAAGCTGGCCTTTAATATTGCTGCTTCCCTTTAAATTCTTACTACAAACAAATACATGTATATACAATTAATATGTAGAATATTAATATTTATTATATTGTGTAGAATATAATTTACATGCATATGCTCCCCCAAAAAACACTGGATATAGCACCATGTTAACTTCATATGAATGCTTTAAGTGATATTTGTTTATAATTTGTTTTTGCTGCACAACACTATATTTGAGTTTCATATATGCTAATACACATGTTCAGAGATAGTTTGCGTTCTCTGTATAACTCTGCCTTAGTTCATTGAACTCTTTCCAAACCAAGTAAGATTTAGGTTGCTTGGAAAGTTCAACTGTCACCAAGATGTAGCTTTGTAGAGTTCTGAGCATGTCCCCACATACCAGCCATTCCCAAAAGTGTTTCTGGGCACTAGTGGTCATTTTACAATACTATCATTTTGTCATTTTTTCTGCATTTTACTTTACCACTATTTAATTTTTACTAAAGTAAAAGGTGAGTGATGACTTTTCTCTTCCTTCTATGCCAACCATAATAGACAACTCCCATCAATCAGAGACCACAAGAAGTTTAGAACTGCCTTATGAGGGACAGTGACAAGCAGCTATTGAACTCTGAAACAAATCGAGACAATGTGAAAGCCCACCAGATCAAATCAAAATTTTACTAAGGGTGCCATAACATAGGGCTATTCTTTTGATTCCCCAGCTTTCCTGCAACACAAGATCTTACTCTTGGTCCTGAGAAAATATGCGGAAAAACTCCTCGCCACAACCTTTATGCTCTCTTATACAATGGTATATCCAACTCAAAGCTCTTTCACCCCTTTATATCTGTCCAAATTATGGTCATCTTCCAATATTTTGGAGAAATAATTCCTTCATACTCTCCTAATTTCCTAATTGGAAGTTACTTTTGGATATTACTTTGATAGACTTTGAAATTAAAAACAACAACAACAACAACAACAGCACACAAAACAGTCTTCACTGGACAGGTTTCTATACCTCCACTTTCCCTGTGATTATTTAAAGCATTTGAGGTTCAAAGCTTCAGCTCTTTAATCTTTATCCTCCCACAATGGCTCAGTGTAACAGTAAAGTTCCATTTTACAAAGAAATGTGCTAAATAATTCTTAACACTTATCCTCTTCATGTGAGCTGTTGTGTCTATCCCAAAGGTATCCCTATTATAAGAATATATCTTGCATTGTCTAATAATCTAGAAATGGAGGAAGAATTAACTGGAACAGAATTATGTATAAAAAAGAATTCCGTAATTCAGAACGAAGCTTAGCAATAGAGGAACAGGACTACCCAGACAAATGCAGACACACCCGAGTTCCAGAAGGCCTGAATTATTTCTTAAAACCTAACAACAGAAATGAGACAGCAGAACCCAAGAAAGAAAAATGGGCTCACCTGCATGAGCAGAGAGAGGCGAGTGTGGTCGAGGCAACGCTGGTGATTGGCCATTGCCTATCAAGCTTTTCCGGTTACTTGTTCGGCAACTGTCAAAAGATTTAAAAAAATGCATTTTAAAAGGAGATTAGCACCAATAACATTTGAGTGTGTATGCATTTGATACATACTTCCATATTGAGTCATAATATTGCTAACATGATTGCAAATTACAGTATGGTCAGTAATCGGTGAGGGATGCCTGCCTCCTTAATGTTAGAGACCTTAATGTATTCATCTAGGATAGCATCATCAATATTCTTCACCACCAGCGGAGCCATAATCAAATGTCTCCGTTCAGCTCCTGTCTGCATCTGCAAATGTACACCACGCCATACACGCAAGTGATCAATTAAGAATTCAAATCAGGAAACCACAGGTAGCATCTTTGTTGACATGAAATTTCTAATAGAAAATCACATGCAATGAAGTGCAGTGACATTAATCTTACAATGATGCATTAATTAAAAATCTAATTATTTAGACAAATTTCATATTTGTGCCTTTTGTCAATAGAACAGCCGATGCCAAAGATAAATGTACCTCACCACTCATTCATTTTTCATCCTGTAGACTGCATTCAACTTCTTTTCAAAGACTCATGCTTCAGAATCCCAAGAGCAGATTCCAGCATATTAAAATACTGGCGATGGCCACATTTCACAAGCAGAATAGCCAGTACCCAGTACATAAATGCTAATTACTATATAGGAACACAAGGAGACTTATCCTGTTTCTACCAGAAGAAAAAGTATAAAATGGTTACTTTGATTTCAAAGTAACTTTCACAAACCTCAAAGAATAAGTCAAATACAAGACACATGGATGGTAAGTTGGACATCTCATTTTCATTTGCATCACTACACTATTTGGAAACAGTGCTAAAGCCCAGCTGTAGTAGGTCCTCTGCTTCACGCAACAGTGCCAGCTGGGACCATCCTACCGGCCATCATGAAGAATGTACTGCAAGCTGGGAACAGGTGCCTCACGACTCTAATCCTGGGCTGAGATATAAGCGCTGTGGTCTGAAACTAGCTGGGCAGGGAAGTCTCTAAGATTCTTCTCTCCAATTAACCACCAAAAAGTGAGGAATAGAGCTATGGCTCAAATGGTAGAGTGCTAGCTTTGAACAACAACAACAAAAAGCTCAGGACAGCACCCAGATCCTGAGTTCAAGTCCCATGGCCACCCCCCCCCCATCACCACCAAAAAGAAAGAAAAAGAAAAGAAAAAGCTGGGTACTGGTATCCCACACCTGTAGTCATAGCTACTCGGGAGGCTGAGATCTCATCATCATGATTGAATCTAGTCCAATCAGAAAAGTCCATGAGATTCTTATCTCCAACCATCAAAGAGCCAAAAGTGGAGCAATGGTCCAAGTGGTAGAATGTCAGCTTTGAATAATAAAGCCAAAAGAGCATGTGATTCCTGAGTTCAAACCCTAGTATACACACAAACAGATACACACACACACACACACACACACACACACACACACACACAATAATCCCATCCTTATTTAGAGACCTCAGTTATGTCAGGCTCTGAAGTGGGAATGCTCACTTGAGCCCTAAATTTGGTGTAAGACATCACATTTCTGAGTTTCTATAAGATACTAGAAAGGAACATTTCTAAATATTAAAACCTAACCCCAGATTGTTCTAGCAATATTGATTTGGGAGCCAATCTTCTCCTGAATGTTCACTGCTTATTATCATTTGTCAACATTCCCACATTTATCATTTCTTAAGGTCAGGCTGCATGATTTTATTTTCCTTACTACAGCAATCAACTTCCCCTAGCATTGTCTGTAAGATTAATTAAGATCATGTTTACTCAGCCTTAAAGAAGCTGTGGAGCGAGAATAGACTCTTGATACTTAATTATGAAGGTGGAATGTGATATTATCAACTCATCTATCAAGAACTGTATTCGACCTATTAGATACATAATCTTTAAATCAGACAGGCTGGTGGTTTTAAAGATATATTTAATGTTAATTCAAATTAATGTCTCATTCCATGTCAGTATGGCACTATTAAATGTATTAACTTGCTGAAGTTAACAAAAGAAATTGTCAACGACAGACTTCTATCCTGAAAGCCTAAGTAGACATATTTCAGCAAGTTAACTGTAATTCAGGGTATTATAAAAATGACTCTTTGTATTGTTTATATTTAGCATTTGACCCATATATTTGATGAAGATTTTTCTCTACATATTTAATTAACATTGGTATGTAGTAAAACAATTTTAAAATGTGTGGCAAAACAAATAGAAGTCTAATTAATACCATACCCTAGGGACATGAGTATAGTACACTGACTCACTTAAAAACTAAAATTAATGAATTATACTTCTTAAAGAAACTATTAAAAATGGAATTTCCTAAGAAACCTATAGAATGACTAATGTACTAATGCCACAATGAAAATAGTCAACAGTTCATGTTTCAAACGACAAACCCTTATCTAGAAATGATCACACCTATCATCCACTACTTGTGGGAGTAGAGATCAGAAGGGTCAACCTGGCAAAACATTAGCAAGATCCCACTTCAGCCAATAGAAAACTACCATGTCTGTCACCCCCGCTACAGGGACATGGACACAGAAGGACCATGGTTCAGGCTTGCTTCCATGTAAATGCAAAACTATTTTAAGAATAAAAACCTAACTAAAGAAAACATGGCCGAGGCATTTTCCCAAGTAGATCATCAAGTAGAGCCCTGAGTTCAATCTCTTAAGAAGAAAACTATGAAGAGAATGAGCAAGAAGAAGAAGAAGAAGAGGAGGAGGAGGAGGAGGAGGAGGAGGAGGAGGAAGAAGAAGAAGAAGAAGAAGAAGAAGAAGAAGAAGAAGAAGAAGAAGAAGAAAAAAATATATATATATCAAAAAAGGATGAAAACAGTGATTCCAAAAACTGTAATTCAAAAAGTCTCAAAAAGAAGACCCACATTTAGGTTTGAAATGATTATGGGCAGAGTTCACTGACAGATGCCATGAACCATGAACGTTGTTAACTGCATGTAAGGATCTTCTGTAACTTTTCTTGATATTCAACATGAAGTCAGAGATCATGGCAAAGTCAAAGCAGCCTCAGAACTTCCTCAGTCTCTCAACAATGGCACAGGAAGTTTTAATCCTGCCATGTTTCTACACTGGCCATGGTGAAGTTTATAAAATAGAGGCAGAGGCATATTTCCATGTGAGAAACACAAATCTCTGCTCTGCTGAAATAGGTTCCTGTCCTCACAGATGAACAGTCGCCAACATTCCTATGAAAAAGGAACATTTCATACTGCCTTCAATTTTAAAATACATAAACTTTGCTTTGTTTTGTTTTTCAGAAATAATCCAGTGTTAGAAATAATCCCGTGTTAGCACCTTCTGGCCTGCTTAGACTGATCTACATCTTGATATAAATTAGTACTTTTGAAATCTGAGGACATGAATGAGATATTCTGTAGATAATTTTTCCCGCGTATGAAAGGGGTGGTCAGCGTGCCTTACTCAGTAATACCGGTGTCTGCTACCTCTGACAGCCACCAAATCCTACTGCACTAGGTAGCCGGTTCCAAGTTACAGGATTTATGACCTGCACTGAACACCAGAGTAAGGAGGCTCAAAGTGGATAAGACCTCTGAGAATTTGCACCATAGGCTGTCACAGAACCTGGCTCTATCTACCTTGATGACAACAACATTGGAACACAACAGTGTACCAACACTGCCCTTTGTCATCATTTCCTGCCACCAAAGAAGTTTATGGCATCCCAGGCTCCTCAGGTATTCCTGATCACACCTATCATTCAGTCCCAACAGTGGTCAAATAGTGGAGATATCGCCTAGGCAATATAAAGGCTCCTTCCCCTTCACCAGTGTGACTAAGTTGAATCTGGCTTGTTCTGTCTCAGTCACCCATGGAAAAAATGGAGTAAAGACAGAAGCACCACTTCTCAATGCTAGAAATTCTTCATCCTCAATGCATTTGAACTTGTAGGGCTTCTACACAGATATAAGACCACAAAAATGAAACTGAAGAACAGGTTTGAAGTCAGGTTTTTAGCTATTTTATCCTCAAATGCCTTCTCCCCCACAGCTCAGGAGGAAACAGAGCTCTTTCACCCCACCCATGCTCCGTCTGAGAATCAAGGCAGCCAGTATCCACTTCCCACAATGGCCCTCCTCCACCTCCGCCTCTCAGTGCTCCAGTTGAAGTAACACAGGAAAAAAACTTCCGTTTCCTGGGAACAACCAGCTCAGTTTGTGCACTGAATTTAGAAGGTGACTTAGCATTGTTCTACTAACACAATGGCACAGTCAGAGTCTTGAAAAACCAGAACTGAGCAGAGGAAACAAACTGGGCACAACTTGAGACAAAGGCAAAGGATGGATTAAGACAGAGGCTGATAATCCCAGGTAAGTTCTTCTTATTACTTCACTCACTGGGCAACTTTCAGGGAAGGTCCACCCAGGAACCACTCTTCGATACAGGAACAAGGCACTAATCCCTGTATTCTGCCCACTGTGACCTGGTACCTGAGAAAAATGGCCAGGTAGCAAAATGATGGCAGAACACTTTTGCCTATGGAGAACTGGATAACTCCTGTAGACTAGGGAACCCACAGGAAGAAACAGAACACTGTAAAGAAAGTTGCTCATCATAAAAATCTATAATGGGCTATATTCTCTATAGACATAATGTTTTATTACATAGATTAATATGTAACATATGTAATATGACATATAAACCCTCAGCTTAATTTTCATTATGTTCTAAAACCTAAGTACCAGTGATTGCATATAGAGATTCCCTTCTTGAATACTTGTTTGTTAAACATGACATTTGGAATATGATGGAAAAATCAATGTTAATAAATTCTTTAATAAAAAACTGCCAAATCAAAATTAAAGTGGTAATTACATCCTTAATAAAGCCATCATCTTGAAAACACTCATGGCTGGAGAGGTGAACATGCTGTAGGGTGATATAAAATCCTTAGGGGACTCTTGAATTTGTCTACATGGATTTTGTTTAGGCAGGTAAAGCCTGAAAAGGTACCAGCCTCTCTTCTCAACCCTAAGGTCACTGTCACCGTTGTCAAAGAAATTCCACAAAGACCTTCACTATCTCACTGAGACTGTCAACGGTGTCTTCCATTTGTTTTAAAGGAGAAAGAGATGGCTTGTGTCCGTTGATTCAGCATGATGACAAAGAAATATGGCTACAAAGCAAATGGAAGGCAGGACATGGATTTTTGGATTGGATCACCCATACTCTATTTCTGCCTAAATTTTCCTGAAGGCTCCCTAAAAAAGACTTAATGGGCTTTGAAATGTGGGTCTGTCACACAACTCTAGAAGAAGAACCCATTAACCATTCCCTACTAGGTCTCGAAAAGCCATGAAGCCAACAAGCTATGGCCATTTTCAGTTCTTCTCAATAGTTAAAATCCTACTTAATATTAAGTTACTCTTACTTTGAGACAAAAATTCTGAGTATATCTGACCAGAGAAAGACAATTCCACCTCCTCCCTCCCCTGTATTAATGTTTATGGTCTTAGCTGACTTAAGAGGTCAACACTCAACACAACCTGGAAATGACCACTACTGAGGGCCAGGAAGAGCAGGGAATTGAGGAAGGAGAGCCCTACCAATGCTGAGAAGCTACACTCTGATTCTACTTATTGTTCATATTGGTGAACATTTTGATAAATGCGCACAAAAGACCAATTATGGACCAAAGCTTAACCACTCGTGAACATCTGCTAACTCTTCCTAATACCACCGTTGAATCTGTACATCTGACTATTCTTTAGACAGAAAGTAAGGCTTGTCAGGAGGCAAAAATCCTCTTGTGAATTGCTGATGAATACTATATCATTTGTTTTGAATCTTTTTTTTTTTGCCAGTCCTGGAGCTTGAACTCAGGGCCTGAGCACTGTCCAGCTTTTTCTATGTACATGGTACCAAGGAATTGAACTTGGGCCTTCATGCATGCTAGGCAAGCACTTTACCACTAGACCAGACTGTCATCTCCTTGAATCTTAACATAGATGTAGAAAGAGATGATCCAAACCTTGCTTGTCCTGAACAAGGCAAGGACTACAAGAACAGAAGCTGTAAATGGCCCATTCATTTTTGGCACTGTGGCATTCATACATGCTTGATGAACATAGGCGGTGAATCGTTTTACATCTTTACTGGTAGTATCATAAGTTGTGAAAATGTGATCATCTAAAATTGGGCAAAAAGAAATTGATGTAAAAACCTACAACATTGCATTACAATTCTGCTATCTTTCTGTTCTCCTTCAAAATGGGGCTCATGTTACATTGCAGAAAATTGTTAGTACATTGAACATTTCTTGACCATAATACTCTGACTGGTAGAAGTACAACAGATATCCATCCCCACAGAAAGATGACTGCAAGCACCCAGTTTCGTGGTCCTATAAGGCACCAGATTTGCAATCCATCTCATAATTTCCTAATTATATATTATAATAATTTGTAAATATTATATTAACATGAAATTCATGTATGTAATCATGTATATCTACTTTGTAAAGTCTCCCTTGAATCTATTTTAATATTTTATTGCTTCTTTAATCAATTAAAAATTTTAATAAAGCCTCTGACATTCATTCATTTCATATGGCATCCATGTTTTGAATTTTTGGATAAGATCTACTTTGGCATATGTTATATATTGTAGATTTTCTGGAACTTACTTTTTTCCCCTACTCAACATTATATTTTTGAGATTTAACCATGGCAACAAAAATATATGTCTAATTCATTTTTTCAACATTATTCATTTACACAAAGTTCTGTATTCTTAAAATGCACTAAAATTATAGATCATGGACATTTGCAACATTAAATATCCAGGACTCTGTGCATTTGTAATCTAATTGCTTGAAAAACATCTTTAATAAGAGCTGTAGTTGAAAGAAAAATTATACCATACAATGTAAAACCTTCACTGGACACCTCTATCCTAAGTTCTTTAGGTTTCTTTCTCTACCTTTATTCTGTTTTAGGTGTGTATTTTTTCCAAGAATAGCTCTGTTTTTCTCATTACTAATCAGTCATTTTTCCAGGCATCATCAGATATATAACTCCATCACTTTTCCTGAGCTGAACAAGGTCAAACCTAGTAGTTGGCTGAGCATCTAACATTCAACAAATGATGTTTTGAGTGCCCAAGACAGCTAGGTACTTTTACAAATGAACAAATTCCTGGCCTCATTCTGGAAGGCAAAGCAGATAATAAACCCAATAATGCAGAAAGCAGGATAGAGAACATGAGTGTGTGAAGTTATGGTTTTAAATAGGTGTTTTTAATTATTTTTTTCCAGTCCTGGTGCTTGAACTCAGGGCCTGAGCACTGTCCTTAGGCTTTCTGAAGGCTAGAGCTCTCCCACTCGAGCCATAGCACCACTTCCAGCTTTTTCTATTTCTGTGGTACCAAGAAATAGAACCCAGGTCTTTGTGCATGATAACACTCTATCACTAGGCCAAACTCCCAGTCTGATCTGAATCAAGTGTAAGAGAAGCATTCTGGCTTTTCTTAAACTAGCTATAGGTAGCAGCAGCAAGAAGGAAGTAAAGGTGACCTGAATCCCAAATGTACTTTATATACCATGATTCTACTTTAAATTATAGTATTTTGTTTAAAGAAAAAATGACTGAGGGGCCGGGAGGAAAAAAAAAAGCAAGCCCCATGACTGATGACCCCCCCACACCCAAAATCCAAAAGTGATGCTGTGGCTCACACGGCAGAGAGCTAGCCTTGAGAAAGCCCAAGGACAGTGCTCAGTCCCTGAACTCAAGCCTGGGACTGACCAAAAAAAAAAAAGACTGAAATGGCCCAAATTCAATGGAAGCATTAAATGTTATGCATTAGCTCCTGGCTTTTTGGGCAGTCTCCAAAACATGAGGGAAATAGCAAGTACTGAGAGAGTGACAACCACCCAGCCCAGTGCCTCAGGACTTTGTATATTTGCACCAAAGTAGCAACCTAGTTCACAGCTATCATGAGGCCATAATTGCTGTTATGATTGATTGGTGTGATATTTGAAATAAAATGTTTCCATTAGCAGATAATAAGGCATTATAATACAAAGCAATTTTTGTTCAATCTATTTCAAACCCCAGTGGTGACAAAAAAAAAAAAAAACAAACAAACAATAAGCAGACAAAATTTGGGGGAAAGACAACAGAAGGCTCTATTACACTTACAGGTCACTTTCTAGATATAATCAAGACATTATATGTATGCAATGGTGCACTCATTATCTCAGCTACTGGGAAGTTAGAAAACAGCAGGAACATAATCTGGCCATAGGAGAAAATACAAGACCCTATCTGGAGAGTAACTACAGCAAAAAAAAAAAAAAAAGAGCTTGTCTTATGGGTCAAGTGGTAGAGTATCTACCTAGCAAGCTCAAGATAAAGAATCCAATCCCCAGTACTGAGTTGGGCAGGGGGGGGGGGGGAAGGAAAGAGCCCATGGTGAGATCCTGCTTAGTTTTGTTTTTTTTTTAATCCTCATAAAGGAAAAGGGAGACAGCTGAACATTTGTTCCACTATCATATGACACAAATATTTATGAAGTGTTTTTACCATGTGTTTCAGGAGGAAAGAAAATGAAGATACTCCCAGAGAAAAGAAAATATAAAAGTAGAAGTAAGGGACCAGAAGCGTGGCCTAGCAGTAGAGTGTTTGCCTAGCATGCATGAAGCTCTAGGTTCTATTCCTTGGTACCACATACACAGAAAAAGCCGAAATAAAACTTTGTCACTGCTGACCCTAAGAGGAAATCTGGAATACAGATACAAGCAAATTCCTAAGCCTGCCCTCAGACTTACGTTTATAAACATTAAACACCAGAATTTTAAAGTTTATGTCCATTACAAGTTATCTACAGTTGTATGGAATTTCCTTAAGTAATCCCTTAATCTCTGTTATCAGCTTGACACTTTTAATTTTTGGAAAAGAGAGGGATAAACCTTATTCCATGAAAAGAAAAACAAAAACCAACAAACAAAAAAATCTCAACCTATTCCAGGAAAATCTCAACCTATTCCAGGAAAATCTCAACCTACGATGAGAAATTACCTCCTTTTCCTCACTTTAGCTTAGGAAGAAATCTCCTTTCATTCAAGTTTTCTCATAAGTGTGTTATCTGAAATCCCAGAGAAGTGACTCTCTATTAAGAAGACTTCATCCAGCTTGCCCAGCGGCAAGCAAAACAGCTGAAGGAAAACTCAAGGCCCTGAGTTCAACGTCCCTCGTGTGTAATTTTGCCTTGTAATAAAATATTCTCCCAATTCCTTACTTCACCTGAATTCTTTTCCTGACCCTGACAAAAAAGCTGCTCCTCAGGAAACCCTACCTGTGGTACTAGATATATCTTGGATTATATTACTGGAAACATTTTCACATTGTTCTAAACCAAATTACACTAAGATCACCAGAATAATTAAAAGATAAGGTAAAATTAAGTAGGAACTGGGAATGATATGACAAAATTTGTAGTAGCACATTAGATTCAACTGCTGAAAATGTTCCAAACTGACAGTTATTCAAGTGACAAGGATTTAAGTCTCCTCCATACCTATGAATTTTTCCCCACAATTAGCTGTAGCAGGATTCATAACCTGCAAATCTATCCCAAGAATCATATCATCAAGACAGACATCTATTTCCCCACGGTATTTTAAAGGCTGAGATAGTTGAAGATTGAAGGGACTCTGGGGTTTAAGATTAGCACAATGGTGAAAGGATCAAAGTTGCTCAGTAGTGTTCCTACATGGGACAGGGAGGGAAAAGCTGTGCCTAGCTACTAGGTATTATCTGTGATCTAAGAGCTTTGGGGTACATGCTATATCTTGGGAAATGGCTCTAAGGGCTGAAGCCTGGCAAAAAGTTTCAAGGGCTCATTCTAAACTCTGAGGCTTAATCTGTGCTGCAAGGATACAGAGATGCTATCACTGGACTAGGCCAATCTGTGGCAAGGTTATCAGAGCAACAGAGTAAAAGTTGGGGGAGAGATGGACATAGTGGAACCAGTTTTATAACTGGAAAAAGGCCAGGATTAAATAGCTATGAGAATGACATGCAAGCCTTAGGCTGTTGACAGAACAGTTATCAGCTTACTGTTGAGGACAGAAGAGAAGTCTCCAGAGATATTGGAGAACTATGGAGTCCAACTCAGGCTGGACTTAAATTCAGAATTCTCCTGACTTTCCATCCCAAGTCTGGCATTCCAGGCCTGTATCACCGCACCAGTCTTGTTTTTTTGGTCCCATCTTTTGTATTTTTTTAAAACTCCCATGTTTTTTAAAGTCCCACATTAGCACAACAAAGTCAGAATTGAATTCATATTTTTAAAAACTTCAAGTCCAAAATTCTACTGTAAAAAGACTTGAATAAGTTTCCTGACATTAGATTTCTCTAAGTAGGCAGGGATTAAAACAAGGTAAATCTTTAGGTTCTAGTTGCCCCAAACCATAATAAATCCAACAGATTAAATTTTCCTTTTCATATATATCATAGTACAATTTTGCTATTCTTTCCCTTGTATGTAATATCCTATGTATATTGGTTTAACAAAATGGTCATTTGTTTTTGAGAACTAGATTGGAGATGCTCTTAATTCAACATTTATTTGTTCATTTATTTATTCATTCATTCATTTTTGTTGGTCATGGACCAGTGTGTTGTCCCTGAGCTTTATTGCTCAAGCTCTACCACTTTGAGTCTTGGTGTTGTTTCTGGTTTTCTGGAGATTAATTGGAGGTAAGAGTTTCATGGACTTTCCTGCCCAGGCTGGATTCAAACCTCAGTTCTCAGATCTCTGCCTTTTGAGTATCTAGGGTGACCAGGTATGTGCCACTGGTGCGTGGCTCAACTTATTTATATGATGTGTATGTGTGTGTGTGTGTGTGTGTGTGTAGCAAAAATTGTCTAATATTGTTTTTAATCCATGTCAGCCTTCTTCAAACAGAAATTGTCAGTTCGACTTGCTACATCTAGAAATGCTCCATGAAGTGAATAGATTTCAGCCTGTGAGTATATTTTAGCTTTGATATAAAGCTCTGATCACCCTCGATGCTTCCGAGGCCTCGGAAAGAGAAATATTTGGCTGGAGTCACAGGATTGCCTCAGCCTCACACTCAACAGAAGTTTCTTTCAGCAGAGAAGGAACAGCATGACTATTTAACACCTCCCAGCTCTAAAGCATTTTGCTTTCTTCAAGCAGCTTGGCATAACACGCTGCCCACCAGTAAACTGCCCTGTTTCCATGTGCCTCGGCAAGCAGAACACAAACACACAAACATGCAAAGCTGACATCAAAGCTCCACTTTGTTCTTTTTTGTGAGGCAAAGTCAGGCGGCAACAAGCCAGTCTCTGCGTTCAGTATGTTTTGTTGCTGGCTGCTCCTAATTCAGTATCTTTCAAAATGACATTCTGTTAATGACAGGAATGTCAAAGCTGTGATAATGGGCAAAAGTAGAAGAAAATGTTTCCTAAATGGAGAGACCATAGGAACTAACTGCCAAAGGGATATTAAAATAAGTTGTGTGTTTACCTCATACGTCAGTACTTAGTGTGCTCTCGTTTATGCCCAACATGAAAGGGAAGAGCTCTAAGAAGGGGAGAGCAGCTCACCTTGGTAAGAGTACCGAAGAAAACAAAAAACAAGGAGGTCAAAGGAATGTTTTCCCTTAATTAACCTGACAGATGTCTTTTCTCATTCACATTTGCATCCACTGATTTTTTTTAGTCATTCTCTAGTTGTGCCAAGATGAAATTGGCCACGAGGAAACCATTCTGTTTCGAAGGACAGGAGGACTGAGGAGATACCAGAAGATGCTAGCCTAGAAGCTGTTCAGTATTCAGTCTGGGTAAAGAATGTTTCTTACTGTTGATCGTTTATAGGTCCAGGAACATGATTATAGGTGTAAAAGACAATGGATGTGGAACTGGAGGTATAGTTCAAGTAGTCAGAATGTCCAGTCATGAGTAGAAAACACCTGGTGAGAGTACAAGGCCTAGAGTTCAAACCCCATTACACACACACACACACACACACACACAATAAATGCACTAATAATGCCTAAGTAATTCGATCAATTAATAGCATATGGAGCTAAGAAATAAGGAGATGCAGCTCCCATTACTAGGACACATTCAAAGTTGAAAATCAGTGTTGGACATATAGATATATTTATCAATGTATTAGTTGAATGAATAATATTTCTATTTAACAGGGAAAGGGGGTGAATATTCTGTTTTAGATGTAATACATTTGTTGTGTTAGGAGAATGCACATAAGGATTCTCCACGGATAAAACCTGTTCAAATTCCAAGCCTCTTAAATCTCAGTTTATTTATCTACCAAGTAAGAATATGAAGAGTCATAGAGAGCTATGTAGTGAATAAATTAGACTATACACATAGGAAAATTAATGTGGCACTAGTGCTATGCCACTTGTGCCATGTACACATTCATGGTCAAAAGGAAAATATTTGGGAAGTATAGATATGGCTCAAATGGATCACCATCCTACTACAAAAGATCCAAGCAAGGGCACCAGGCCCTGAGTTCAAGTCCTATTATTGGCATACACACACATACACACACACACACACAAACACAAACATACCACACACACACACACACACACACACACACACACAGTGTTCTTCCTTTTTTTTTTTTTTTTTTACCAATTCTGGTGCCTGAACTCAGGAGCTGAGCACTGTCCTTGAGCATTGTGAAGGCTAGAGCTCTTCCACTTGAGCCACAGCACCACTTCCAGTTTTTTCAATGTATGGGGTCCCGAAGAATCGAATCCCAGTCTTTGTGCATGCTAGACAAGCATCTACCACGAGGCTAGCCTCCTGGCCTCCTTTCTTAAATACCTGTGCACATTATTTTCCTAATTCCTTGAAGACCATGGAACAAGAAATACAACATTGCCCCTTGAATTGATTTTTCGAATCAATAAATTATGAAATAACTAAAGAGGCTAACTGGGCCAGCAAGACTCAACATAACATCTAAATATGTTAGTTACAGGAAGAATATGTCAATAAAGAGAGAGTTGGTTGGCTTTAGAAACAGAGAAAAAAAAACACAAATTAAGAGTATCTGCTCAAGCAATGGTGAAGGTTTCAAACTAGCAATGTAAAGGTAGCACAACATGCAAGGCATTTCAGAGCGATTGCCAAAACACAAGTATAAGCCCAACAAGCCTAGAGCCTTTAATCTCCCAAGCCATCTGACTTGCTCTCCTACCATGTTCACCAAACAACCTTCTGACAGCTTCATGGAGAAGCCTTCCCAAAAATTAACACCAACAACTGTAATAATACCTGCTAACACTATGTATTTATTATATTCTAAGCAATAATTTAATTTTCTGGACAATATTGAAGGTAGGACTTACTGTTTCCCTCTCTCATCTTACAGATGTAAAAACTGAACAACTGTGAACTAGCATTAGTTTTCCAAAATCAGAGCAAGAAAGTAGGAAAATTGGCAACTTAACATGGCAAATTTGCCTTCTGAATTTGCCAATGTTCCTGATTTGCTAGACTGTGTACCAAAAAGCACAGAATGAGAGCATGGAGGGGCCTAAGTCTAACAGGTTTATCTACTCTTGCAAATGAATATCTTGGCTTTCTGCTCATAGGTAAATCATATGAACGTGAGAACTGTGAATCCATGCCTCCAAGCTTTTTTAGGATGGAACTGAACATTTGAGACTGCAGCCTGAAGGCCAGGTACAGGAGACCAAGATCAAGTCAGAAGTTCTGGTCAAGTTTCCAAACTTTACACATGATACTGTTTTTCTGGAAGCAGCAGCATGACTCCAATGAAGACACACCCAGGACCACTAAGCAAGGATGCTTCTTATACAGGCTGTTTTTTTCTGACCTGTGATAGACACACAGGTAGGATTTGTGTGTATAGTTGGATGCTTCTCCCTCTGTTGTGTGTTCTCAGAGGATCTATAGACAGATGACTCAACACAAGCAATCATTTCTTCTGTATCCCCACCCAAACCAGCTGGTCTAGACAAAGATAATTGAGAACCAGGAGAGAGCGATGTTTACATGTCTGCATGTGCCACATCTTTGTTCCATTGTTTCTTTGTAAATTACAGGAGCAACTCCAAATCTCCAGATCATATTCCCCTTAAAGTAGTTTTTTGGGGAGTCTTTATTTCCAGATTATGAAGTCAAAGTATCCGAGGCAATGCCTAAATTTTCTTTCTAATGTTAGGCATCCTTTTGTTTTGTTTTGTTGTTATTTTTTTTTTTTATGAGACAAGAACTCACTATATGGCCAGGAGAGCCTGGATTTTCTGATCCTCATTTTTCCCCTTCCTGAGTGCTAGGATTACAGACATGTGTCACCTACTTGGCTAGGTACAAAGGCCTATAGAGTTGGGAGAAAAAGACAAGTATAACTGCTCACAAGCAAAGTTAGGAAGAAGACTTAGATACTGCCATAGGCATATTAAGTTTATTAATGAGATGAGACTTTTGTTTTTTCATTTTCTTTGCCAGTCCTGGGGCTTGAACTCAGGGCCTGATCACTATCCTTGGGTTTTCTCAGGGCTAGAGTTCTACCAATTTATCCACAGCACCATTTCTGGCTTTTTCTATGTATGTGGTGCCAAGGAATGGAACCCAGGTCTTTGTGCATGCGAGGCAAGCACTCTACCACAAGGTCAAACCTCCTGGCCCCAGATGAGACTTTCAAATACTGAAATATTACAAACAGTATATCGTATGCACTTACAACTTCTATCCTCTCCCATTCTTTTGTTGCTTTTATTCTTTCAAAATATCGCTCTCACAGTCTCATGTTATCTCTATCACTCTTAGTTTCACATTATCTCTATCTCTCCCATTCTTTTCCTTAAAGTCTAGTAGAGCACATATCAGAGAGATCTATGGGTAGAAAGAAACTGTATCACATCTTGGAAATTCGATTAAATGTGTAGATACTAAGGAAAAGTTTGCTTGAGTACAGTTTCTTTCAGAACTCTGGTTTGCCTGTTTCTATGAGGTCTAGACTTCTAGTGAGATGACCTCATTCATGCCTGGCTGGGAATTTCCTCCTTATTAGTTGATACCATGAGCTCCAGGAAAACACACCAGTTCCACACCTTGCCTGAATTTGCCAGACACCCAACCTAAACTCATTCTACTACCTTCCCTGTAGTGACTCAGAGCTTGTGTCCCTAGATTCCTGTTTATTAAAATTATGGAATTCCCATCTTTCCATGTAAACATTTCCAAGCAGCAACTCTGTGGTATTGGGAGAAAACATCCCACTATGCACACTTTGCATTTTGAAAAGGATTCTGATTAGTTCCTCCCACTATGAGATCAACTGCATACCAAGAACAGAGTTAGGATACCTCAATGTGATGAAAACCTAGCCTGTGATACTAAAAAGGAAATGAATGTGAAACTAGCTATGTTGGCTTTTTGGTTTTCTATATTGACCCTAAGTCATACTGAAAGCACAAAATATATCATATAAAAACAACACACCTGGGTAACAATGTCCAAATAGAAAGGTATTCGTTACCTGACATATGTAGCTGTAACCCTTCTGTATGTACAACAAAAAGTAAATCACAAAAAAGCCACACCTAAATTCATCTTGAAAATAATCTGTCAATACTATCTAGTGACTCACTTTGGTTTTGCAATCATGCCATATTTCCATTTACAGTATAACCATAAAATTGCAGAGCTCAATTATATAACAAAAATGTATTTTCTACATCTTTGAATTAAGGATCTTTTCATGGGCCTTGGCCTTCTAGCTATAAAAACTGTTGATTTCAGCAGGCATATGAACTCATAAAATGATGTGGTAAGGGACAAAGTTACTTAGTATTATTAATCTGTTCCATAGACAGTAGAACCAAACTTGAGAGGTAAATGTTTCTTTACATAAAAACAAAGTTTTTGCACACCTTCAGTAACTACTTTTGTTTGGTCTCCAAAATTTCAATACTTTGGGCTTTAGTATTTTTCAAATAACATAAATTAAAGCAGATAAGTAATAAGCATGATGTGTTACTCTTGCCATTTAAAATGATGATAAAGCACTTTATCAACATTTATTCTATCCTTCTTTACCAAATTTTCTTGTTTTACCTCCACTTGTGTGTGTAACTTTTTTTTTTTTTTGTGGGTTGTAAGGCTTGAACTCTGGGCCAGGGTACTGTCCCTGAGCTCTTCAGCTCAAGAGTAGTACTCTACCGTTTGAGCCACAGCACCACTTGAAACTTCCAATTTTCTGGTGGTAAGTTGGAGATAAGAGTCTCTCCAACTTTTTGGGTCTGGGCTGGCTTTGAACCATGATCCTCAGATCTCAGCCTCCTGAGTAGGTAGGATTAGAGGTGTGAGCCACCAGCACCCAGTGCTTTTTTTTTTTTAATTACACCGCAAATTCCCCTAAACCTTTTTCAAAGAGTTTCTTCCCTTAGGCTGAGGAATACGAGTACCAGATTCTAAGAAAAGTGCTCATAAGTTTGCAACCAGGAAATCTACGGAGGGAGACATTTCTCTGCATTTTTAAATGGTTCTATTGTTAAGTTAAAAAGACAATGTATAATTGGAAAAATGAATAAATAAAGAGATGTCCATTTAAGTTATGACCAAACTAGGCTGTTATGTAACTCAAGATAAAAAGAAAAGACAGTAACTGATAAAGTAATGTATACTACAAGTTTTCTTTTTTGATCCTTCCGAGGCTAAAACAGTTTTTAAAGTAATGTAAAAAAAAAAGAGTTAACAAAATGATTTATTTTTATTACTCATAAATGGATGGAAAAGGCTAGAAGTCAGAATGGTCAGGCACACTTCCCAGGAAGATATTTAATGTGTTTAAAATAATGTGTTTGTGCCAAACGAAACATATGATATATCATTCCATCTGTACTATGAGTTTTACTATTTTTTGTATTATAGGGAATACCAGTAGCACAAATAAACTTTATGTTCTAAGTTCAGAAAGGCTAGGAAAGGAAAAAGAGACTGAGGGCGGGAAACAAGGAAAGCAAGAAAGATAGCAATAAACCCTTTACCATAGTTAGAAAGAATTAAAGTATATTAATTATAGACCCCTAATCCTCCCAACTCTCACTGCCACAGGTTTGCTTTATAGACCGGTCATTTTTCAACTGCTAAAACTTAGAGGAAGAAATAACATTGTCCAAAAAGAAATGTACTGTTTACTTGACTTACTGTAATCCCTCTGTATATCACCCTCATAACACTTTGTTAAACTTCCTGTTAGAGAAAGAACTTTGATTTGTTTCCCACACCCTCTTCTAAGATATGATTTCACCTCAGAAAGAATCACATCTAACATTTTTTAACATATTTAGAAAATTCTACTTACAACCACGATTGCATTCTGAGTTGTACTGACCAAAGATTAAATGATGATCAAAAGGCCAGAACAGGGTAGAAAAGGCTGAGCCTATAACCAAACACTCCTCTTCTTAACATCGCTAGGCATCTACCCTAGAGTTAATAGCCTTCTTCCCTTTGAAAGATTTTTTTTTTAATTGCTGTTTCTTTCTTCCTTTTTTTTTTTTTTTTTTTTTTTTTTTTTTGCCAGTCCTGGGCTTGAGCTCAGGGCCTGAGCACTGTCCTTGGGTTTTTCTCAAGGCTAGAGCTCTACTACTTGAGCCTCAGCACCACTTCCGGCTTTTTTCTATGTATGTGGTACCAAGGAATCGAACCCGGGTCTTCATGCATGCTAGGCAAGCACTTTAACCACTAGGCCAAACTCCCGGCCCTAATTGCTGTTTGTTTCTGATCAAGCCACCTTACTATCTTTCTCCTTTACTACTTTGACCTTTTTCTGCGATGACAGAAAACCAGTAACAGCCAGGCACAGTAGCAGTGGCTCACTCCTATAATCCTAGCTATTCAGGAGGTTGAAATCTCTAATTAACCACTAGAGAACCAGAAGTGGCACTGTGACTAAAGGGATAGGGTGGTAGCCTTGAGCTGAAGAGCTCAGGGACAATGTCCAGGCCTCAAGTCCAAGCCCCACAACTGACCAAAAAAAAAAAGAAAGAAAAAAGAAAAAAGGAAACCAAAGATAAAGTAGGACCCATCACTAGTCTCCCTCTCTTCAACACCATGAAGAAAGGCAAACTGTGATACAACTGAAGGCTTACACGGACAAGAGTGAGAAGTGGAAGACAAAAAGCCCATGAAACAGACTGGATGCAAAGAATCAAGTGGAAAAGAAGATATTCATAAAAATTATATAATCATAGTAATTACTTCTCAGTGATAGAAATATTGGAAAAAGAAGGAATATATATATACATATATATGTGTGTATATAAAAATAGGGGATTAGGAAGGTAAGTATACACATGTTTTCATTCTTAAAAATATTCATTTTATATATATATATATATATATAAATGAAACTCAGAAAACTTGAAGGTTTGTATGGGTTTGGGAGAGAAGGGGAAAGATTATAAAAGGAGTGACATTAAAGCCAGGTGCAGAGGCTCACGCCTGTAATCCTGGCTACTCAGGAGGCTGAGATCTGAGGATACATGATAGTGGTTCAAATCCAGCCCAGGGCATGAAAGTCCAGGAGACTCTTAATCTCCAATTAACCACTAGAAAACTGGAAGTGGCGCTGTGGCTCAAGGAGTAGGGCAATAGCCTTGAGCTGAAGAACTCAGGGATAGTGCCCAGACCCAAGCCACATGACCAACAAATAAAAAAGAGGGGGGTGACATTGCTCAAATATGCATTGTACTCATAAAACTGGCATGTTGAATTGAAACCCCTTTCTACAACTACTTGACAATATAATTTTTAAATTTTAAATTCTAAATCAAAGATTAGAACCTCTTTTTCCAAGAAACTGGTGACCTCTAAAAATGTATCTAGCTGCATTTCCTAAGAGGAAATGACTGAAGCAGAAAGGGGCAACAAAATATTCTCTAGTATGGACTGTCTACTGAATAATTTATTGAGGTATTCATTGATGGTATTCTCTTTACTGGAAAAGAACAAAAAGTATTTTTTTTTCTATTTTGTATCCCAAGAATTCTTTGTGCTTCTTGTGCACTCCAGGTCCTTGGAAGGTCCTTAGATGGTTTTGGTCTCAGGAATGGAGGCAGAGATTGGAGGAAGACCAAAGGCAACTCCCAGGCCTGTGCTGAAAGAGGAAACAGCTTACTGGACCCACAGTCAATCGATGAGGAACAACTATCCAAGCTAGAAGATAAGGATGAGCTGTCCTAAAACTGAGGCAAGGCGCTGCTATCTGGTTGTATAGCTGACTGTGTGAATGAATGATCAAGGCCTTTCCAGTGTGTGACCTTAAGAAGCAGAAGATGACAGGCTTTGCAAAAGGCCTGTATGTGGCTTGAGGAAAGAGGTGAGATACAGATTAAGAACAGAAGCCAAAGGTTTCTACTGATTATGATGAATGAGGGGGGAAAAAAAAAAGAACAGAAGCCAAACTGGCTTAATAGTGCCAGTTACAAATGCTCTTATCCACCACAAGCACCCAGAAGCACCACAGCCATTTAGAACAAGCCACATCATGCTATATGGGTTGGAGACAGAAGTAAGTCTGATGGGTAGGGAGCCATTCCTAGATCTATGTCATACAAACTCTATTGTGCAGGGAGTTTGGCCCAATAGTGGTAGAGTGGTAGAGTGCTTGCCTAGCATGCACAAAGACTCGGTTCGATTCCTTGGTACCACATACATAGAAAAAAGCCCAAAGTGGTGCTGTGGCTCAAGTGGTAGAGCTCTAGCCTTGAAAAAGCCCAAGGACAGTACTCAGGCCCAGAGCCCAAACCTAGGACTGGCAAAAACAAACAAACAAACAAACAAAAACCCTCTATCAAGTTAGTGAGTGCCAAGCCTATAATCCTAGCTACTCTCTGAGGATTTCAGTTCAAGTCCAGCCCAGGGACTAAAAGACTATGAGACTCTTATCTTCAATTAACCACTAGAAAACTGGAAGTGGAGCTGAGGTTCAAAGGGGTAGGGCAGTAGTCTTGATATGAAGAGCTCAGGGACAATGCCCAAGCCCAGAGTTCAAGACCCACAACAAGGAAAACAAACAAACAAAACGTTTTCTAATGTGGAAAGTAGATTGATCCCCTTGGTTGGGAAGTAGTAGCCAGTGCTAACTTATTAACAGTTACAGAGAAAACCAGTAAAGTATCATCCCCATAAAATCCTCTGTTTAGCCAAAGCCTCAGGACTAAAAACAGAAACAAAGTTCAGAATGTTGACCATGCAGTTTGTTCCTGGAATCAATGTTTGCACCCTCTCATTGCAACTCCTCAAGGGCTATTCCTTATGTAGTCACAGAAGTACTACTCAAAGCTGGCTCTGGCCATTCTGATAGTGATTATTCACATAGGGGACACAGAGCCAGACTTCAGCAAGTTTGAGCACCTCCAGGAAAAAAAAAAAGCCAAAAGAAAACATGTCTCCTTTACTTACATGCCAAAAAACACAAATATAAACAAACAGTCCCCAAAAGATAACCACTCCACAAAACACCCTGGGTTACAAAAGTCTGAAAATATATGATCTCTATGGCTCATTCTAAATTAGCAGTCCTTTAGAGAAACCTTTTTAATTGATAAATTAACTTTCTTAGGGAAGATGCCATTCCTTTAGAAAATCACCGAGACACACATAATTTCTAGACATAAGTTGCTAGTCTAAAATAATAGACAACTCTACAGAGGTTATCTTTTCTCAGTGTTCCCCACCCCCCACTCCGCCCGAGAGTGCTATTAACAGGGCTTCAATTCAAAGCCTTGCACTCTTACTCAATTCTCTTGCTCATTATGGCTGGCACCCTACACACTGAGCCATGCTTCCAGCCCAACATTTTGCTAGCTAATTGGAGATGGAGTCTTGCATACTAATGGGGAAAATCAGTAAGTCAGGAATCCAGCACCCAGAGACAATGCGAAGGCTTAGAGATTTTAAAATGATCGCTCCATAATCCCTACCCTCCCAAATGCCTGCCATATCCCCTCAACTTGCACCCCATCTGTTTCTGACCTCAAGCTTACCACAGGCTGAGAGATGCCATGATTCTTGGTGATGTAGAATAATATAATTGTTTGCAGTTAGGGGCCCAGAAAGGATATGCTGCCTTTCAAGGCCTTCCAGAAATAGAGATTAGAAGATACATCTAAATAATCCATGCAACAATTCCAGATTCTCTAGGTGTGGCTTGTGATGACTCTACAACAAAAGACCTAAGCCTTTTCTAGGAGAGTTCTTTTAAATAAATAGATTGTACAAACCTAGATAAATCATTTTACGCTCAAGTCTCTGGCCAACAGGCTTAAACTGTAATCTCATGCTTGAAATGGGATCTGCTATGACAGGTAGGCTGCTTTTGTAAAGGGTCTCTTCCCTAGAAGATTAAATAGATAAGTAGGGCTATGCACCTACAGTGAAAAAACAAACAACCTGTTCTCAACCTTTTTTGTTTGTAATAGTCACCAGATGGGTGGCATATGCAGACGTGGAGTCACAATGAAGCATTATTTGACAAAACATTGATACTTCCCTTAGAAACAAATTTATTTTTGCTTATCAGAGAAAGTGATCTCAAATGCAAAGGTAAAGGTAACTTTTTTTTTTAAAGGTAACTATTGTAATAAGAAAATAAGCGCTGGTAGACTGACTGCCTTTCCTCAATTGATTCAAAGTTAGTTTCTCACATTGTAAAAACTAAAGAAAACTCATAGAACACCACACCTCACTGCCTCAGTACTGTAACCCTGGCTTAACTCAAGGAAACCAATGCCACAGATTTTAGAACAGGGTGCTTCACTTATGACTTTGACCAGCCAGCTTCTGGCTGTCAGTCAGAAAGCAAGAGATATTTTTTAGATAGAAGCCATGCCCATTGCAATGAACTATTTGAAGCTAGCACAGCCTGACTCTCATTTTTAATTTACAGCCTCCTCAAAAAGAAGTTATCTCTAACAACCTGGGAGGGAGGGGATGCAAAGAAATTAAGACCCAAATAAAGTGATGCTTACAATTCTATCAGTTAGCTGAGAAAAAAATTCCACTTTGTTACTTTAATGTTGATAGTCATCACCTTTTAAAAATGTGCTGTCAACTCAGCATGAGCTTTTACTTTCTTCTTCTTTTTTTTTTTTGGACCTGAGTTGTTCACAGTAAGAACTAACTGGCTGCCAAGAAGGAAAATGTGTTTTCAAAGGAATACTATTCTACTCATTAGGTACCAAGTTTCCATTTACTGTAAGACTACTACATTTAGGCTACTCATTCTTTTGTTTTTTTTTACTTTTTTTTCCAGTCATGGGGCTTGAAGTTAGGGCCTGAGCACTGTCCTTGGGACTTCTCTCAAGGCTAAAGCTCTACCACTTGATCCACGGCACCACTTCCAGCTTTTTTTATGTATGTGGTATCAAGGAATTGAACCTGGGTCTTAGTGCTTGCTAGGCATGCACTCTACCACTAGACCAAACTTCTGGCCTAAGCTACTCATTCTTAATCTGAAGGTCTTCCTAAGAATGGCTGACTAAGGCACAAAATATTTTATTATTTGAGATAATTGTTCTGGATTGAGCTTCATCTTGTATACATGTAAAATGTATATCATTTCTAAAATTTGGTTGTTTATACAATATTGGACATAAAATAAACAGCTATAAATCTGAGCAACCATATGTTATTTGCAGTTCCAGTGTGTATTTCTGGTTCAAATGTGTAATATACAACATTTCTTTTTCTGAAGTTCCACATTTCACAATTCTAAAAAAGAAAAATCCTTTTATCATTTATGTAAAGTTCTAGGGGACACTTTTTATTTCCAATGCTGATACATATAAGTATTTGGGATAGGTAAACACTCTGACAATGACAGATAAGGCTTTGATGATAAGAATAACAAAGTTTTGTCAGGTGCTGGTGGCTTATGTCTGTAATCCTAGCTAGTTGAGAGGAAGTGATTGGGAGGGTCAAGACTCCAGGCTAGCCTGGGAGGAAGGGAGAGAGTAGAGACAAAATCTCAATAGAAAAAAAAGCTAGACCAGACAGTACATGCTTGTCATTCAAGCATAAATAGGGATTGTGGACTTGGCTGGTCTAGGCTAAAAAACAAGGCCTTCCCTTGCACCTAGGAAGATGTACAGAGCTTAGAGTTCAAATGAAATCACAGTCACACACAAACACACATGATTTTAAAAGGTAAGCAAATAGGAACTCAATGTCTTAGAAGACCTTCTAGAAACTGTAAGCACCTTGAAAGCTACCTTATATCTTATGCTGGTGCATTTACCTGGTACAAAAGCATGTGTGAATAAACTGTTAAACTAAAGTATCTAAAACAATAAGCAAATAAAAATAAGACAAAAATTGGCTGAAAAGGGGGATGGGGAGCTTAGTCATAATAAATCTAGTCTTCTTTATTAAGCATCTCTTAAATTGGCAAAAGTTACCTTTTATAGTTCTTCCTACAAGTCTTAAACTTTTCCTTAAGAGGTATTAACTATGGGTCAGGCTTGTCCTGGGCTTCTGGAGGCTCCTTGTAAAATGAATTGTAGGACAGACAGAACAAGTACTTATAGAACAATATAGTCAACTGTACATATTCTGAAATGATTTATAGGCTGAGGGGTTAACACGGTCAAAGAGTTTGGGCTTTTCAAAGAGGACCATAGGGCCTGAGCTTTTGAAAGAGGACAGATTGCTTTTGACAAATAGGCACACCTTCACCACAAGTGACAGAAGTAGGTCAGGATGAGTAAGTGAAGTTTCCACTGACTCATTCCCACACGTACCCTGTGCAGCAAAGGACAACAGAGATCTAGTTCCCCACCTAGAAGAGCAGTGCAAATGAGTTTCCCAATGAAGAATCTGGCAGGCAGAGACACACACCCTCTAGAACTGCAGACAAAACAGCACTGAGGCCCACGGACCCCACGACACCAGTGGCCCTAGAGAAATCCTCATGCCTGTGCAAACAGACAGCCCTTCTTCTCCAGCTGCCAGATCAATGAGAACAGGGTCGCACTGATGAACATATTTGAGAAATCTGGACAGACAGGGTTTGGGTTTGGGATTATGTTTTTGTTGTTGTTGTTGTTGTTGTTGTTATTGTTTTGTCCTCTTTCTCTTTGCAAAAGAACCTTGATTTTAGCTTTGATAGGACAAAAAAAATGTGGCAAATTCTTTCTAAATACCAATTCATTTATTTTAGTGCCAATAGAGCATACCCCTGGAAATGTCAAATAGTCACAATCCATTATGAAAATGGGACCTAGCCAATATTTCCAACTTATTTAAAGTTCAATGCATGAATGATTGGAATCCTTAGTCTCCAGACAGAAACTTAAAATACGTCCTTATTTAAATACTGAAGGACAATAAATCAGGTTAAAGAGATGGCCCTGCCCTGCCTTCAATTCTGAGAAATGCCCGTCGCCCAGAGCAGCCAGGATACTGAGTGTCTGTCCAGGCAGAAGATGCCAGGCTGCTTCTCCTGTAGGTCTCCATTCAGCTGCAACTTACATCAAAATAAGTCTGATGAATAAAGTCATCTGTTTCACCTTACTTTCAATAGGAGACCAGATGAAGGCAAATGCTTCCCTTCACATTGAAGAAAATATTGTTTCAAATTTGGAAGGATTCCATCATACTAACAATAGTTCTGCTTTTTCCAGAACAGTTAATGAGCTAGGTAACATCATTTATTCTTTGCAAAAAGAAGTCAAATGTTATCAACAAGTTCGGAAACAATAGTTGCAGCCATAGAAGGGGAAAAAAAGTATTTTTAACTGGAAAAGCTGATTTGGCATAGGACCAACACCTAAGACGTTGGCCCCTTTAATACAATGCTCTATTGAACTAAGACACTAAATAAAAATATAGTTTTTGAGACACCCAAGGCTTTATAAAATGAGACATTGTTAAGAGAATGACACAAACACCCGAGATAGGGAAGTGCTGAAGTAGAGAACATTTACGAGACAGTAGGTTTTCCAAACAGGCAATGTTTCTACAGTGCTGTGTTTGGAACTAACACTTGGAACTGATGCACAGAAGAGGGGAGCTTAGACTCTCAATCTTATTACTAACACAAAGGAGGTCTTATGCCAGTGTCTCCCCTGACGTTCTGATTTGCCTTAGGACTGTTGTGGAACGATGTTTTGCAGAAATTAAAAGGTATTCATTTCCTGAGTAAAATGTCATTCAGATGATCTATTTTTGCCACTACTGTTATGGTTACCTCTTCAAAAACCAAAATGATGACATGTCATTTTATGAAAGCTATCAAATAATCATCAGATGAGCCACTGCAGAATCCTGCCAAAACTAATGTGGTTGAAGCCAATGATTAAGAAGAAAACAATTCTAATGCATTGAGGGCCTTGAAATAAGGTCATATCATAGTATTAATAAATTAACTACAGAGCTCTCCAATGTATTGACCCAGGAAATTAATCATTAAATGAAGACTTATAAGGATGTGAGTGACATTTGCTCCCTGTACACAAAATATCTGATGAAATGCATGATTTGGCATTTGGTTTTAGAGTTTTCTAGATGTTCCTAAATATACCTAACCTATCACATCAAAAGTTTCATCTTTAAACATTTTTAACATAAATGAATATGTTTGTTTAAATGAAATTTTGTGGTACGTAATTAAGAGAAGTTCAAAATTTCTAAACAATAATGTCTTTTCAGATTAAATAAAATTTTCAGGTGCCCAGAGAGTGGTGTCAATGATATGGTTAATAAATTATGAACAGAAATATTATGTTTTCCTTTTTTCTAATCTCTGCTTTGCCCCATCTGAGGAACATGCTTTTTTTCTTAAACTTCTACTCATATTTTTGTGGGGTTTTTTCCTTTTTTCTTTTTTTTTTCTTTTGAGGAGATGGCAGTTCTGGAGTTTGAACTCAAGGCTTGCTACATGCTTAGGCAAACATTCTACCACTGCCTCCAGCGGTAGGTCTGCCTCCAGACCTTTTTACTTCAGTTATCTTTTTCAGAAAGAATTTTTGAGCTTTTTGACTAGGCTAGTCTGGGACCATGATTTTCTGTGGTAGCTAGGATTACAGGCATGAGACACCATGCCAGACCTATAAGTCTACAATTCATCCTACCTACCTTATTTTCCTTGTATATGGATACAGAAAATATTGCCAACCAAAGTTTTCTAAATAGGAAATGTCTTTTATTGTTGTAACACAAAAAGTAAAAAACAAAATAAGCAAAACACTACAATAAAAAAAAAAACACAGGCCGGGAGTTTGGGCTAGTGGTAGAGTGCTTGCCTAGCATGCAAGAAGGCCCGGGTTCGATTCCTCGGTACCACATACATAGAAAAAAGCTGGAAGCGGTACTGAGGCTCAAGTGAATTCTAGCCTTGAGAAAGTCCAAGGACAGTGCTCAGGCCCTGAGCTCAAGCCCAGGACTGGCAACAAAACAAACATACAAACAAACAAAAGAACCACTAACAGTGGCTTGGTGGCTCATGCCCCCATAGTCCTAGCTACTCAGGAGGCTGAGATCTGAAGATCAAGGTTCAAAGCCAGCCCAGGCACAAAAGGATCTAAGACTCTTATCTCCAAATAACCTCTAGAAAACCTGAAGTGGGACTTGGCTCAAGGGTAGGGTGGTAGCCTTGAGCTGAAGAGCTCAGGGACAATGCCCAGGCTGAGTTCAAGCCCCCTGACCCATGAAAGAAAGAAAGAAAGAAAGAAAGAAAGAAAGAAAGAAAGAAAGAAAGAAAGAAAGAAAGAAAGAAAGAAAGAAAGAACGCACTATCAACTTGTTATAGATTTTGGCCTCTCATCCATCTCCACCTCCTTTTTCCTTTTTTTTTAGAGACTGAATAGAAGATTGTTGACCTTTTCCCCTTTCCTAATATTCTTTTAACTACAAGGAAAATGAAAGCAATGTGATAAAATATTGGTAGTTTTTTTCTTTTTAATCTTGCTATGGTTTAGGCTGTTTAAATTTCAAACACAACTCAAAAAACAAGAGTAAGTATATGGCTCTATGGAAGTCCCTCCAGCTAGAAAACACTACTCAAACCATGTGTGAATCTTTCTCTCCACTCTGACCTCTGCGTCTCTGGGAACCCAGAGGTCTAGAAAGAGTAGACTCAGCTGCTCAGCTGAGTGACAGTGACAGCAGAAACTCCAATCCAATGAGGCCTAAACTGAAGTAGACATCTTCACCCAACCTGTCTCACTTCCTGTGTCCCTGGGCACTTACTGGCACCATCACCCCACAGCTTGACATAGGGAAGAAAGAGCAAGAAAGTCCACATTTACACCCCCTCACTTCAGTCATCCATTTACTCATTGCCTCGGGGACTTTACTCTCCATGCTTCTCCCTTTGCTCTCACAGCTGCCGAGCTGGTTGTGGCCTCAGTCGCTGTATATGATCTGACTAGAACACTGAATGGCCAAAGTCCAATCAAAGTTTGTGCCAGAACATTCCCTTGACTTTATCTCTGTCTGGTATAAACCCTTCAATGGTTCACTTGCCCCCAGTATAAATTCTTCAGCATAAATGAGATCCATCCACAATTCTCAACACGAGTTTCTTTGTAAATCTATCTGTTCTTTCTGTGTGAACTATCCTCTCCCGTCTTTCATTAAACAGTCATTCATCAATGTAATGAGTGAGTACCCTTGATTGTCACTTTTTGGTTATGTGTCCCTTGGCTGTGCTCAAAGCCCTCTGTATTTCCCACTATGGGGTAACTGAAGGGTCAGGACTGACATATACACAGCTGCCAATTCTAGTGATTCTTTAGTGTCTTCTGGTCTCCATGTCATCTCAGCCCCCATTTTGCTCCTCAAAAACTGACAACTTTCTTGAAGGGAGAACTCGTCTATTTCACACTCTGTTTCTCCAACACATTGCCTTATCACATTGAAGGTGCTCAACTAAGACGACTGAATGTGCAAAATGCATAAATGCGGATGCATGAGAGCAGAATGCAGAGAGCTCCATGGCCCAAGCTTTTTCTCCAAAGGGAAATGAATATCTTCTTAATCTTGAGATGATCCTAACAGCACACCTGGAAAGTCAGGTTCTTTTCATCTGAATTGCTTAAAACACACGAGAATCCAAACAACTCCATTCAACTCTCAATGTACCACCAAGCTACAAACCTATTTTCTGACTATAATTTCTCATAGTCAAAAGGCTCATATATTCATAGTGACTGTAGAGTATCTAGCTATCATCCTGACAGATGAGATTTTATTTGAAATTAAGTATAAAAAGAGGAAGAAAGGGGGCTCCATACAATTCCATAGGGACAGAAGCCATGTCTATGACCCCATTACTAAACAGTGTTTCTTTCTGGAGCTGTATAGTGAGACCCTGCAGGTTATCAGGTTAGGGTTGTTGTTGGTGGTGGTGGGGTGTGCGTGTGTGTGTGTGTGTGTGTGTGTGTGTGTGTGTGTGTGTGTGTGTGTAATAATCCTGGGGCTTGAATTTAGTGCCTGAATGTTATCCTTGAGCTTTGTGGCACAAGCTACTGCTTGACCACTTGAGCTACATTTTCTTTTTCAGCTTTTTGGTGGTTAATTGGAGAAAAGAGTTTCAGACTTCCCTATATGGCTTGGCTTCAAACTGTGATCCTCAGTTTGCAGCCTCATAAGTAGCTAGGATTACAGGCCACTGGTACGCAGCTTACTTGGATTTTACAATAACTGTGTATTTCACCGAGCTATGTGGCAATGGCAGTCAAACCATCTAAAAACATTAAAGTAAAAGAAACCTGTCATCTATGACAATTATCTAAACTATAACATCCGAATGTGGATATTAAATATCCTCATAATACAACTCTTGATAAGTTAACAACAATGACAGAAGCATGGCTTCCTGATAAAGATGTATTTCCATCATCTTACACAAAACCATTTTTTAAAAGTACTGTAGTTATCGTAATATGTTTGGATTTCTACAAATAAAGTAAATTTTATTTATGATTTACATATGATTTCTTTGCGAAGACAGTTTCGTTTCATTGGTACTCAGGATTAAATAGACATTGAAGCCCTAGGTAAGAAGGGAAGAACTGTTAACTATCTATATCTATGTCAACCTTGTAAATTTCCAAAGAAATGATGGATCATTTTCTCCATTTCTTTTGAGGAGAATCCTGTGGTGTGGAATGTAACAAGAAAGGTGTGAAAAGTGCCCAAGGGACTATGATTTACAATTATTCTGTCTCCTGCTGATTAGCATAAACAACCATAATAGAAAATTGTATTGTAAGCCCCAGAAAAGACAATAAAGATATTGATCCAGGAGAGCAATTGAGGAAGAAAAAATTGCTCAAGGTCGATGCTTTAAGCTTGCTATCTAATTTGGTAAAGGACCCTTTAACCTGAAATGAATTCCATGTTTACAGAGAGTTTTCTTCTTGCATATGAATTACCTTATATAAGAAGATGGACACATCCAATCTAAGCTGCTTACTCCCTAGTGTATCAGGTTAAGAATTTGTCTCCAGATTGACTGAAGATGGACAGACTACAAAGCCAAAAAGAATGTTGTTCTCCTTGAGAAACCATGGTGAGATGTGTTTTAAATGTGAAGTGGTAAAATGGAAAAAATTATAACTCTTTAATGTACAAAACAAAACATTTTTCCCCTCCAAAAATGCAAAACTGAAGGCAGTAGGTAATTATCTGATCTGTAAAACACAATCTCTAAAAGGAAAACTGCTTTAAGACTAACAAATATGCCAGGCATGACAGCACATCTGTCTAATTCTAGTACTGTAGAGGTGAAGGTAAGAGTTTCAAGTGAGTCTGGACCTTGCTTCAAAAACAAAAACAAGGGCAGGGAATTTGCCTTAGCTATAGAGTACTTGCCTACTATGGGTTTGATTCCTTGGTCCCACATACACAGAAAAGGCCAGAAGTGGTGTGGTACAGCTCTAGCCTTGAGAAAACTCAAAGACAGTGCCCAGGCCCTGAGTTCAAGCCCAAAGATTTTGTTTCTAGGCAATATAAATGGATAGGGACAGTACAGAATCTTCACATATTCATAGTCACATATAATTGGGAAAAAGTCTGTGGCTATGACAAAGGGACAAAGAGATATTGAGAGCTACAAGCTCATTTAAAGGGTGCCAGTTACTACACAGATCAGGGGACAGGTATATTTCCATGATTCCTGGGCAGTAGTCCCTGGAAAGGCAAATGATCAGTGTTCATTAGCACCACCAGGATCACTCAGGTGTGTTGTGTTTGTTTGCACGCACTCCCCAGCATGCCTAGCTATATGCTAGCATGAAAATAACTCATGGCAATCTGACCGCTTACTCCCCAGCCAGATGAATCAAAGTGTACTTTGCTCTCATAACATCCTCTTTATCAGGTCAGCTCAAGTCAATGTCATGACAAACTCCGTAGACCATCTACATCAGCCTTTCTCTCACAGCTACAGCACATACAGGGAGTTTCCAGTGCACTTATTTACAAGTTGGAGTCCACAGACTTCTAAGGAGTGGATCACTAAACCCAGGACCTTGGATTGCTTAAAACAAACAAACAAACAACAACAACAACAAAAAACGCCAAAAAAGAATGTCTTTATTTCACTAAGCAGAAAACAAAACATTTGTTACCACTTCAAAGTTCTGGTAGTTACCAGACCTGCCTCTAGAAAGTGATGTCTGATGTGCTAATAAAAACTGCATATATCACAAACTAGAGAGAGAGTCCTCAAAAAAGTTAGAAATAGACCATGTGATCTATTAATTCCTCTTCTGGATATGTACCCTAAAGAACCTTGAAGAGCTATTTGCAGAGCCATGTTCATAGCTGTACTACGCTCAGCATTGTTCATAATAGCCAACAGACAGAACAAAGCCAACTGTCCGTGTTGGGTTAAATAGGCAAACAAAATGTGCTATATATATATATATATATATATATATATATATATATATATATATATAGCAGAACACACACACACACACACACACACACACACACACACACACACTGGAATCAGCTTTTAACAAATAAAAGGACATTAACATATGCTACACCAAGTGCAAATCCTGAGGTCTTTATACTATTATTTTTTTAAAGAGCAAGCCAGAAAAAGACAAATGCTATATGGTTCTAATTATATGAGATTCCCCAAAGCATTAGACTCATAGACACTGAAAATAGACTAGTATTTGCCAGAAGCTAGGAAGGGCTGTAGGGGGGCGGTGTGCATGGGCAAAGTGCTTTAATGCCACAGACTGGGTGCACAGTAACATGGATGTAATTGACACCAAGATGAACCAATATTCCAGCAAAAGTTAAAGAGGCTGATGCAGAATATGAGTAAGTTAAGGAAACAGATTGGAGCCAAGGTTTAATTACTGTTGTATGATATCTGCCAGGTTTCCAAATATTGCAAATGCCACTAGTCATAATTACCCAACCATATTGCCCCCTCCATGATATTGTAAATATCTCAAGTAAGGGCAATTAAAGCTATTTGGGTTAGAGTAATCTATTTTTGGTCCTCCAGCATCATTATCCTATGTGAAGGAGATGGTATTTGTCTATGTCTGAGTAATAGGACCCAGGATTTGCGAAAAGACTAAAAAGGCTGATTCTCCCTAGTTATCTAAATCTTTAAGGTCCCAAAGGGATGAGAATTCAGGAAGACAAACTGAATGTTTCACTGCCTATGGCTTGAAATGACCCACGTATGATCATATACGACCAAATCATTACTGATTTCTCAAAGATTCTCCAAAAAATTAAAAAAATAAAAAAAACTATCCATTAGGTCAAGGTCAACAGACCCTGCTTTGCAAAAAAAAAAAAAAAAAAGAGGAGGAGGAAAACTGAAAGCCATATCTAGCAAATAGAAAATATTTCTGACTCCTCTATCTGGCTATTTCTCTAGAGACTAAAGTTGCTGCTTTAAATCTGGACTCATGCTAACTATACTGGAAAGTAGTATATATAACAATGGAATAGAAAACTTTAGAAATCAACAATGGAATAGAAAACCTTGGAAATCAGCCAGGCATGGTGGCTCACACCTGTAATCCTAGCTACTCAGGAGGCTGAGTTCTGAGGATCGCGTTCAAAGCCAGCCTGGGCACTACAAAGCCAGGAGAGTTAATCTCTAGAAAAGGGGAAGTGGGGAGTGGCTCAAGGGTAGGGAGGTAGCCTTGAGCTGAAGAGTTCAGGGACAGCATCCAAGCCCAGAGTTCAAGCCCCAGGAAACCCTTCCCCCCACACCACCAAAAAGAAAAATGAAAAAACAAAAAACTTTGGAAATCATAAAAACATTACTCTTAAGTACTGAATATTCCTAGTCACAATTTTCAGATCCCATGAGATTTTTTTCATATATTTTTATTGTAATTAATAGAAGGGTTACATTATATTCACCAGATAGAAGGTGCATTACTTCACATACATTGATACCCTTTCTCATGTCTTGGTCCAAATTTCCCTCCCTCCACTCCTGCCTATCATCTTGTTTTCCTCCCTTTCCTATCCGACTTCAAATAACAGAATAAGCATATATAAAATATATCAGATAACAAGGTGAAATACTGTAACAATATGAGATAACCAAGGGACAGCAAAGGAGATGGGAGATAACAAAGTACATTAAGGACAACAATCACTCATTATATGGCTTTTGTTTCTATATCCTGGAGGTCCTTTCATTTAGCTTTATCCTATATGGCCTTATGTATCTAGATTTTGTTCTATTGTGAATCTGTGCTAGGAGAGCCCAAGGTTTCTACTGATTATGACAAATGAGGGAAACCATTGAGCCTATGTTCCTTTGGGTCTGGCTTCCTTCACTTAACATGATGTTTTCTAAGTCTTTCCATTTCCTTACAAATGGGGCAATGTCATTCTTTCTGACAGCAGCATAGAATTCCATTGTGTACAAATACCACATCTTGTTGATCCACTCATCAACTGAGGGACATCTGGATTGGTTCCATATCTTTGCTATGGTAAATAGTGCTGCATTGAACCTCGTTGTGCTAGTAGATTTAGTATGTCCTTGTTTCTAGACCATTGGGTAAATGCCAAGTAGTGGAATTGCTGGGTCATAGGGGAGTTCTATGTTAGATTTTTTTTAATAGAACACTGTCACTTTGTTCAGTGTAAGTCCCTCAGGCTTCACATGTCATCTTGTAAGGTATCATTTTGGTGACGCTATCTATATATTTCTCAATAACATGCTTGTACCAAAAGTTAGATCAGGCTGTTTATCACTGGTAATTTATGAATCTGCCAAATACTAAGAGATGGGGGAGTAGAAAATATCAAACTGGAAAAAAAAAAAAACGTGACTTTCTCAAGGTCACAGCATAGAGGTTCTGTCTTATTTCACACGCACAAATCAGATCAATGAAAGATGGAAATGCATTATACATTAGACAAACAGTTTCAAACCTTGATAAAAGCAGACCTTGGAATGGACATTAGCAGCAATTTACATTTAGTAATGTCTTCTATTTGAACAGTCAATGTGTGGTGTGGGGAAATGAATAAAAAATATCCCCTTGCTTTCTTAAACTATTGATGGCAGTTCAGTCAAGCTCAGAGTGGTAATGAAACTGGGAGTTAGCTGCACTAAGACAGTATTTTTATCCAGTGTTTTACCTCTCCTGCCCATCTCTTCTATTTCTTGAGTTCTACAATAAGCAATTTTAATGCTCTTAGAAGGATTTCATTCTCAAACATATGCAATGTGCACTCCAGACTTGAATTTGGCACTGTTATATCCTACTGTCACTTTTTTTGCTAGAGAAAATATGGAACACCAGACTGCCAACCTAGCAATAATATACCAAGCAATATGAGAATCACAAACTTGGAAGGCACCTCAAGTAGACATAAAAGCTACTTGGCATTATGTATTAAGATTCAATAAACATGTTCACGTCACTTTGGCCTAGAAATCTCTTTTCTGGGACTCTATCCTAAGGAAAGAGTCCAAAAGACAGAAAAAGCTATATGCATGAATATGCTCACTGTGGCATGCTTTCCGTCAATAAACCTTTATTAAGTGTCGATTATGTGCCAAGCACTAAGCAGGCAGAAAGTTTTTGCCTCAAGATAATCATCATCAGCTGGAAATTCAGATAAGAATATGCAGAATTACCACATGGTGAGATAAAGGCTACCAGTGGACTGACTGTAGATGAAACAAGAATGTATGAAGATACTAAAAAGAGTGACAAAAAGAAAGAGTTGGGACGATTCGGCACGATTTGGAGTAATAATCTTGTAATTTCTTCATAGCCTTTGTAAAAGGCATCAGTTGATGGTAAAATACAGAACAAATACCTTTTCTGTTTCTGATAACTTATCCCTCAGAGAGATTGAGAGTGAGAGAGAAAGAGGGAGGGGGTGGAGAGAGAGGGGGGGGGAGGGAGAGAGAGAGAGAATGTACAGTGCAAAATACAAAGCAAGGTATAATCGCTATTAGCAGCTTCTTGAAGTCCTCATCTCTCCTACACTGTGAGGCTCCCCTGCCCTTCTGTAGCACGATCTAGTCCCAGCTGGACTTGTCTACGGGACACCATGGTCTCCCCAACCAAAGCTGCTAAAGAACTGCAGTTTACTTTGTTTACAAAACAAAATAAAATAAACTCACAAAACAACCCTTATGGCTCCTTTGAGAACTTTCTCTTTCCAACTGCCCAGAGTCACTTCAGGAATTCCTACTGTCACAATTCAGAAAGTCTCTTGCTATAGAATGGACTTCATCATTCATAACCATTCTATTCTTTGGTTCATTTCAAGCCAGTTTTAGGGTACTGAGTGGAAGCTTTTGAAGAAGAATTAATGGAACAAACCTGGTAATATACAATGAGCAATAATCTCAACTAAACAGAGAATGTTGCAATCTACATTGTATGCCTGTATTTACACTTGGATTAGAGAAAATTCTATTCTTGTAGTATTCATGGCCTCTACTTCAAGTCAGGGCATGCTAGATGGCAGGGTGGGGAGCCACACAGATGCCTCTTTCAACATGTTCTGTCCTGTGTCATGGCTCAAGGTTCTGGCCACACTCCAGAAGTGGGGTGGGGCTCCAGAAAGGTAGTTAGACACAACAGCCATACTTAAACTTTCTTTCTGGGGTATCTAAAGAGAAAGCCTGAACAAACAATGATCGGTGGCAAACAGGTAAATTTAACATTTATCTAGTATCCATATTTGGGAGGCACTGGCCTAGTTAAGAAATGAATAAAGTTTTTCTAAATATTTTTGGCTTTGTATGGCAGTTTCTGTTACAGCTCCTTGACTGTTTCCCTGAAGTACAAGTAGCTACAATCTCATTTCTAAGTGAATCCCCTTTAAATAAAGTTGAAGATCCACCCTGGCTCATATCTGGAATCCTAACTACTCAAAAGGCTAAGACCTGGGGCTGGGAGTGTGGCCTAGTGGTAGAGTGCTTGCCTAGCATGCATGAAAACCAGGATTCAATTCCTCAGTACCACATACACAGAAAAAGCTAGAAGTGGATCTGTGGCTCAAGTGGTAGAGCTCTAGCCTTGAGAAAGCCCAAGGGCAGTGCTCAAGCCCTGAGTTCAAGCCTAGGACTGGCAAAAAAAAAAGGCATTTACCACTGACCAAGACTGCATCATTTTAAACATATGATTCAGTATACTCAGCTCTTAAAACAAGTAATACACTGGATGGTTTTAGATATCCATGCATCACCACTCCATGACATAGAGTAGCAAAAAAAAAAAGAAAAAGAAAGAAAGAAAGAAAAAGTCTGTTATTAATACAACTATTTCATTAAAACGTATCACAATATTACAATATTGCACAATATATTTCTGAAAATTAAATTATTTTTCCTCTTCAAAGAATACAGAGAAAAGGAGGAGATGGACTCACTGTTATCCTATAAAGAAAAAAAAATTCTGCACCTCAGAAAAATATATTAATCAACCCTGCCATCTGCCAAACCTGCTCACATACATCAAGGATAAAGTTTGTACCTTGAGGTTTTAACATTTAAGGCTGTGGGGCGATGGTAATTAGAATCTATTTTAGCATTAGTATCTCTTTTTAAAGAGCATTTAAAGAGAGCTGTAAATACAGGTGGAGAAAAAGAGGTTCTAAAATTTGCAGTTTCCCAGTGTGACATCACTAGTGTTTTTTCTTCCACTCCAGCTTCTTCTCCTTCCTCCTCTTCTCCTTCTTCTTCTTTTGCAGTCCTGTTTTGAACTGAAATCTAGTACTCGGCTACTTGAGCCACAGCACCACTTTCAGCTTTTTCTGTGTATGTGGTACTGAGGAATCAAACCCAGTGCCTTATACATGCTAGGCAAGCACTCTACCTCTGCCCCCCCAAGCCATATTCTCAGCCCATAAGTAAACTCTTTTACCTCATGATCCTCCTTCTTTCCCCAAAAAACTACCTAGCATTATTTTTAGCCATTTCCTGTCAGTCAGATGAATTTATCTGGGTTTTACAAACCTCTCCATCTGTGTAGCATTGCTGAGACTATTATATACTGATAGTAAACCATATGACTCAGTTTTTTCAAATATCTCATTCTGGTGCATTTCCTGCTACCTGACATAACCAACCATGTAATCAAATCATGTGATAATCATTTCCTCCTAAAAGTCATGTTTAAACAGAACCATGCAGTGTACCACAATATACAGGTAAGATCCTGGGACAGAAAAGAAACTAATAATAAATGTAGAGCTCAGTTGAAAAAATAGGGAGAGAAAAAAAGCCAACTTATTCAAAGTCTATTAACCTATTGAAAACTATTTAAATGGGCTCGAGGTAACAGAACTACATTATTTCTTGCTTTTAGTGTTAGTTATGTGTCTGCATTTGTTAAACTTCAGTGAAATGCACACCTAAAACATATGATTTAATGTATGTATTTTGTATCTCAACAGCCTGAATTCTAAATTAAACAAGACAAAGCAAACAGATTTGCCTGAACTTTCTTTTCCCACAGTAAGTAAATACAAGAGGTTAGTCCCATGTCTCTAGTAATCTGAAACTTTAAGCATAGGTGAGAAGCCTTGGAAACAACTTTGTCATTTAAAAAAGTATCTGAGGGGCAGGGAGTTTGGCCTAGTGGTAGAGTGCTTGCCTAGCATGCATGAAAACCCGGGTTTGATTCCTTGGTACCACATACATAGAAAAAAAAAACCTGGAAGTGGTGCTGAGGCTCAAGTGGTAGAGCTCTAGCCCTGAAAAAGTCCAAGGACAGTGCTCAGGTCCTGAGCTCAAGCCCAAGATTGGCAAAAAAAAAAAAAAAAAAAAAAAAAATACCTGAAGGGAAGACTTCTGTAGTTCTGGCACAGTAAAGGCATTCACTCCTTAAAAGCTCATTGATAGTCACAATGGAAGCTGTGTGTGTGTGTGTGTGTGTGTGTGTGTACTTCTGAAACTCCCGGACATAGTATTTTTGTAAGCTTACCCTAATACAGTTGTCTAATATATTACATAGCAGTCCCTTTGTCCCTTTTTAGTTGTCTATGACATTTCCAATAGAAAAGATATTTAAATTAGTGTCATCAAGCCATCTCCTTTCTAAAAATGTTAGTTTAACATATTCAAGAAGAGTCATTCTGTTTAAAAAAAAGAATAGAAGTGTATAACTAAATCATTTCTAAATGTCTCAGAAGATCTCTTCTGCTATCCTAATTGTATTGCTATGTAAGACTGAAGAACTTCCATCCCTTTATGAAATGAACTGTAGGCACTGTCACAAGATCATTATGTATTCTGAGATATGTATACTAAATATGTACAGTGCTCATGTGAACACACGGGATTTCATAGTACAGAGAGGGTAATCTCAGAAAAACAATCCTGTATGCAATGGGGTGTTACTCAGCTACATCTTAAGTAAAGGTTCGATTTGAAAGCACAAACCCACTCAAAACCCATTATAAACTGTGATGCTTTAAGATGAGGAAATTACAGAAGAATACATATACAATTTCCATTAGTGGGGGAAAGTAGCAGCAGGTAGCAGTTTTAAAACAAAGTAAGACCTATTTCTATTTTTTTACTCTTTTCCCACAGACAGCAGGTGGAATTTCTATAGCAAAGATCAAAATGATCAGAGCTCTGCATTTCAAAAAATACCGTTCAAACTGCCAAGGGGCTGCTGTTTTATAAAATTAACACACCATCATCTCACTTTGCAAGTATTATTTTCAATACTTAGACTATGGTTCGTGATCTCTTATTGTAGGAGACAGAATAGTAAAGGTTTTTTCCCTTTCTTTTTTTAAATCAGGAATCACTACTAAGTACAGGTTTGATTTGGGAACAATTACATATGACTTCCTGGGTTTTTTTACCTGTAGTATAAATATAATAAACAATGTTCACAGAGTTATGAGGATTCAATAAGATAATATGTATGAGATTTCCTCAATAGACATTCTCCTTGTTCCACCCACTTGGCACCTCACCCACTGATTATTACATGTTATTGTAATTATTTGTCTATATAATTTTCTGACCTCACTTCACTGGATTGAGCTAATTAAAGGAAAAGATCAATCCCTACATCATCTTTTTGGTTGTTTTCCAGATGGTAATCACATCCCTGGTTCCATAAAAGGAACTCAATGAATATTTGGTATAGATATGAAAAAAAAAGAATCCTCAGACATTGTCTACGAAAATCAACCTAGGTTATTAGGTTATCGAGTTTCAGAGGTGATTCAGGCTCATAGGCAAGCTCCCAGAGCCATAAAAGGGTCACATAGAGATGCATGACTCATAAATCAGCCCCTCATAAGTATTTTTAACTATAATTAACTTCATGTTTCAGAAGTTACTCTTCCATTTCTCAGTTTCCCTGTCATTTGGCCTGGTTTATAATCACTTGACTTCTCTTTAGTACTTCTAAGGCTGCCAAAGGAAAAGAATTTTAAAAAGGAACTACTCAGCCTTCAGGAGGTTTTCTTTCCTTCCCAATCCAAGCCCTAAGACATATTTAGAACTATTCACAGCACAAGCAGAAACAATTTACTCTAACAGGCTTTAACATAGCATTTAAAGATAGATACACACCTGGGACTTCCCAATAAAGTCCATAAATGCTGGGCCATGAATACCCTCCAACCATGTTAGTTTCTCTATGAAATAGATTTGAAATCAAACCTGTTAAGTGGCTGAAGGAACAGCTACAAGCCACTGCCTGCTGGACACACCTATAAGAACGGAGGGTTTGGAAAGCGAAGGTTGTTGCTGCAGCTCCAGGCTGGGCAAATCACTTGCATGGGAACTAGAGAATTGGCTTAAAACAGGGCTATAATCTTTCTGGAACAATAGGTCATGACGAGCTTCCTTAATGCCAAAGTAAGTATTTAGAAGTGATTTCTGCTAACTGAAAGAAGTATAAAGGGCATATATGTTTATTCTGGCTTGAATAACAATACTTCTGAATGCCTCTTGGTGCCAAGAGTCAGAACCATGTTTCCCTCATGGATTTTTCAACCCACTGAATGTTTCTGTATCATAGAAAGAGTATAAGAAAGTGGCTTTGGACTAATACATAACCAGTTCACCATGCCTGAACCTCTAGATCATGATATATATATAGACAATAACTGCTGTGTGTATGTGCTGGGCCTGGGGCTTGAATTCAGGGCCTGGGGGTATTTTTTCCTCCCACCCCCACTCAGCTGTCTTGCTCAAGGCTGGCATTCTACCATTTGAGCCACATCCCTACTTCTGACTTTTGGGTGATTAATTGGAGATAAGAGTCTCATGGATTTTGCTGTCCAGGCTGGCTTTGAACTGCAGTCCTCAGCTCTCAATCACTGAGTAGCTAGGATTGCAGATGTGAGCCACACGTGCTGGGAGAAGATGGACTCCTTTTAAGGTTAAATCTCAAAAAAAGTATGATAAATTCAAAGTGCTATTGTTTACAGAACTAACTTCCTATAAAAAAATCATCAAATGAGACGCAACTAATGCAAAATCAAAGAAACAGAAAGACAAAAGCCATATAATGAATGATTGTTGTCCTTAATGTACTATGTTATCTCTCATCTCCTTTGCTGTCCCTTGGGTATCTCATATTGTTACAGTACCTCACTTTGTTAGCTGATATATTGAATTTATTTGTATTTGGTTATTTGAAATTTGATAGGGAAGGGAGGAAAACCAAGACTGGGGGGGGGGGCGGTCGGGGGGACGGTAAAGGGTACCAAGACATGTGAAAGAGTATCAATGTATGTGAATTAATGCACCTTCTATATGACAAATATGTAACCCTTTTATTAATTACAATAAAATATATATATATATAAAACAGAAAGTCTACTTGCCAATGCATACCTAGGCAATGGCTTTGCTCAAAAAATGCACCAAGATAAAAGAAATGGACTGAAGTGTCTTGAGCTTGGATCCCTTTGTTAAGAAAACCATTATTGAGAGGCTGAAAGTATGTGCTTGCCTAGCATGCATGAAACTTTGGGTTTAATTCCTCAGTATCACATACACAGAAAAAGCTGGAAGTGGTGATGTGGTTCAAACAGTAGAGTGCCAACCTTGAGAAAGCCCAAGGAAGTGCTTAGGCCCTGAGTTCAATCCCAGGACTAGCAAAAAAAAAAAAGGTTTCTTAGCTTAAAATTCTTGATTTTAAGACAAGTCAAGACCTAAGGAACAAAAGGCACATGGGATCCTTAATATGTGGCTATTAAATCCAAGGAGTACAAGAGCGAGGACTCAATATTTGCATACCCAATGCTATGGACATGGTAATGGAAATATAAACATAACTATATAGACATAAAAACCTATGACTCTATAGACATAATGTTTTATTTCATAAATTAATGTTTCTGTGACATACAAACCCTTAGCCTAATTTTGATTAAGTTCTAAAAACAAAGTCCCAGTGATTGTATATAGAGATTCCCTTCTTGAACACTTACTTGTTTGTTAAACTTGTCATTTGAAATATGATGCAAAAAAAATTTTTTAAAAATTCTTGATTTTAGCCAGTGATTATATATAGAGATTCCCCTCGTGAATACTTGTTTGTTAAACATGTCATTTGAATATGATGTAGAAATCAATGTTAATAAATTCTTTAATTTTTGATTTTGGCTGGGCACCAATGGCTAATGTCCGTAATCCTAGCTACTCAGGAGGCTAAAATCAGAAGATCTGCCAGCCTGGGCAAAACTCTTAAATCTAATTTAACCACCAGAAAACCAAAATGGAGCTGTGGCTCAAAGTGATAGAGCAGTAGCCTTGAGTAAAAGAGCTCAGAGACAAGTGTCCAGGCCAAGTTCAAGTCATATTACTGAAAAGATAAAAATCCTTTATTACTAGGGCTAAGTTATCTCAATTTAACAGGAGAGAAGACATCTTCTGAGAAAGAATGCTTCACAGAAAATTTTACAGGCCACAAAGTAAAAGAAAAAAAAAAAAGGATGCTTCAAACGTAAATAAAATCCAAAAATGTAGGAAATTACAATTCATACACATAGAAGCTTCTTTCACAGAATATGTAGCAAGAACTTTTACCTAAGGTACCCTGAACTTTCCTAATAGCTACCTGTCCTCTAATGATCTCTATTGTCATTTGAGATCAAAGTCTTGCTTAAGGATTTACCCTATATAGGATATGCAAATTCACAATCACCATCCAATTTTCTATGACAGGTGACTTGAATTTATTTTGCCATCTACCTGTGCTCTAGAGTAGTTGAGCAAGCACAGACTCATTTTATAGTGAACTAGTTTGGGATTGATCAGATCATTTGTGTTTGGATAGATGGTAGGATGAAGACTACGAAATAGATAACAGTAGTTCTCACATGGGATAATAAAATTTGTTTAACAGAGCTTCAATATCTCTAATGGTTTGTGTCTGATCTGGGTTATCTCCCTGGAAAACCCTTTGATTTTTGTATCAAGAGTCTTGAGAATATCCAAGTGAAAGTAATAACTTCATAGGAATTCAACCTCAAGTTCCAAGATAAATAAGCCATCCAACTCAGACTTAAGAAATAACATTGCATAATAGCCACTTCATGACTATTGTTATCCTTAACAAAGTATTCATTTACCACATTTCCTAGAGTGCTTTTTCCAGCTGGAACTTTTTCCCATGACAAAACATATTTCCTCTCTTTACCCCTCCATGCATTGGTGAAGTAAAATATTTCATTATTATAAGGCCCAACATAAAATTATCTAGAATATTGCATTTTAAGACACATGAATGATAACTATGCCACAGTACTGTAAAATATATGTAACAACTTAATCTCAAATTTAAAAAAGAACACATGAATATTGATTGTGAAAGAAGTATAGTGATTTTTAACAAATTAAATTAGTTTTAGCAATTCCCTTCACATTTCAGTGCAATTGACTAGGTACTAATCTAAGAGTGACTCTCAGTGAAGAGTCACAGTCGAGGCTGAGACACAAACATATACTGTACCACTTAATTAGACAGAGAAAAACATAACAAAGACAGCTTCTTACTCACATACCAAAACAGACCCAGTGAATCCACTTTTCTTCCCTTTCTGACCCTATGATCCTAAGGAATCTGAGCAAGTTTCACAAATATGATGGCATTCCTCCACTCAGCTGATTCACTCTGAACTGACCTAATTATTCCAAAAAGTATCTGTAATTCAAATTTGCATATCAGGCAAGAAACTTTCCAGGGACAAGAAGAGCTGGATATTACCTCTGAATAGTCAAATACTTATTTAAGAACTTCAAAATACAAATGATGGCTTGGTATAGCACATTTCACCTATACTTTTGCATGCAATTATATTTGAGATGCAATCCTAAATTCCTAACAAAATCAGTATCGATAAATGGGAGACCACCAAGTCAGCAGAATGTAAAAATTCTCAAGGTTCAATAATTTTTAAAAAAGTAATGCAAAACAACTGCCTCTTCTTCTTGATAATCCATTTTACCTTCCTGTGCTGGTGGGGAAAGCCTGGTATATGCTAGGATAGTGTTTTTCATTAAGACAAAACAATTTGACAGTTCAGTCTGTTATCAGTATAATTATCTATAGTAACAAGCATGGCCAAAAGCATGTAGCAGAGTTACAGTTCCCTCAGGTTCTCTTGTTCTGTTAACAAGGCTTTAAGTCAACATTTTCAGCATTTACAACCAAGTTCATGTTGGAACTTTCCTATTTTCCAAGCAGACAGAGCAAAAGGAAACATCAAGTACTAGAACTACAAGTTTAACCACCATGTGAACTTTTCTTCAGAGATCTCTCCAGTTACAAAATGTGTCATGTATCACAAATAAATAAATACAGCCATACATTTGCCACTACATAGTCAGAACTTCTACTGATAGAAAATGACTGCTTTTAATAGATGGGTTTATGTGCACATTGTGCCTATTACTTTTATTCCAGTAGACCCAGGACCTTTTTTAATATCTTGGCTCCAGTATTTAACTTTCAAAGGCATTACTCAGTTTACCATGATGTCACACTCAAATGACTAGGAGACACATAGAGAAGGCAGTTCAGAGTCAAATAGCTTTGTACAGGCTCACCCACACCAAAGATGAGTATGGACAGGGGGTGGGGAGGAGTCCCAGGGCTCCAGTCTTATTCTTCCTGAAATGACCTATTTGCGTTTCTACCAATATAAGAAGGAATCTCTTCATGGATGCCTCTGTGGGTTATCTCCCAGCGGGTCTTGACAGTGAGGTCTCCACATTAATAGCCACCAGCTTTGAGTTTCTATCTCGGGTCTTACAATTTCCTTGTTTACAGACATTATCTAAGTTTCTGATACTAGTATGTACTTGTAAAGAAAATGCAAGTGAAACCATAAATGAATAAAACATCTTGATTGTGGACTCAGACACACACACACACACACACACACACACACACACACACACACACACACACACAGTGGTCAGTGCTGTCCAATTACACCAATGAATCATTCATGCCTCCCCCTCCATGGCACATATTCTCTCTTCACATTCTACTGATTGACTTAAATGACCTTCTTTTAAAATCTCCTTTTCATACATCTGAGTATCTCTCTCCACCTTGTCCCTCTTCACAGATTTCTTTCCTACCATCTATGTTCCCTGTATGCCACCTTCTTCCCACATGGAAGACCTGAATGTTCAAGCAGCAGCACAACCACCTGTAAGCTCTTATGGTGAGCCAGGCATCAGTACATTAGAAATGTGCTCAGTCCTGTGTGTGTCCTTTCTATCTGGTCAGGTTGATCAGGAATATGAAGTCTGAAATTCCCTGTCCTGTGTAAAAGCCTAGGCTCTCAGGAGAAATCACTCAGCGAGCACAGGCCTGGGGTGGGAGGGTCTCAGCTTTCTCCTCTTTCTTGTATGGAACATCCATAAGCAAGTGGGATGGCTCAGTGAGAAACATTACCCACGTGGGTCACAGCCTGACTGAAGATGAGAGCATGGGTGACAGGCAGGCTTCAGGGCAGAACATGAAGAAAGGAGAAGGATGAAAGGAAGGAGTTATGAAACAGGCCTGGGCAAGACAAGGAGTGGGAGGAAATGAGCACAGGGATTCGGGGCAGGGCTGAGCCCACAGGTCAGGCAGGGAGGGGAGGAATAGAGAGAAGACCACATGAGGCTAGGTTTCAGTCAGCTGTGGGTCAGGCAGCAGAGGAAAGGCCAAGAGCCAGGGCTCAGGAAAAATTCATGGTGGTGGACAGGGGTAGGGAAGTTGACAGGGCTTTGAAGCTAGAGAAACTCAACTGTAAACATGAAGGAAAAGAGATAAGTCAGAGGCTGAGGAGGAGGAGGAGGAAAGGATGAACCGGCTGTGCTAATTTGGATGATAAAGCTAGTCAAGAAGTGAGCAATGGTGAGTAAGGGGATATGATTCAGGATGAGTGCTGACAGGCCAGCCATGTACAGACAGAAGCTACTACGGCCTCATGATGTGTAGCTGCGAGAGTCAGCTGTTCAGAGAGAGTGGTCACCACCCAGTCTTCATGCAGTTCCTGGCTTCATTCTGGTCTCCAGGCTTGTGACACACCCACCCCAACCTATCACTCAGGGACAACTGCTGGTGCTGTGATTGTTCCAAGCCCTCCCAGATGCCAGTTACAACACCCACCTTCATTTCACTGCTGTTAGCAGAATTAGCCATTTTCCTGACTCTCTAGGACAAGGCTCTTTAGAGTCCCTTCTCCCTTAGGGTATTCTTTCCTCTCCCACCTAGCCCTGTTCCTATTCCCAGATGTATTCTTGACCACTCCCTGACTGGGGCCTCCTTAGCCTTCCCAAATTAAGCTAATTTACCTCTCTGATGGTTTGCATCAAGATTGCCATGCATATACTTTCTGGGCTAGCCTTTGGGAGTGGCATGCATCTGCACAGTCCCCTGAAGGACATCTTTCCTGCCTCACAGTCTTTGATGTTGCCAGATAGCTGTCCCCAAACTTCCCATAGTCAGGTCTTATCCCTTACTTGTCACCTAAATATTACTTTGGTGGGGAAGGGGGGTTGCCAGTCTTGGGAACTTTTCAGCTCAAGGCTAACATTATCACTTGAGCTACAGCTCCAGTTTTGCCTTAAAACACACACACACACACACACACACACACACACACACACACACACACACACACACACACACACACTACCGGTCAGTATGATTCTCGATGCTAGGCATGCAATAAAACTCTGTTTAACTTCAAAAAAAAAAAATCTCATTAATTATAGATAAGAGTCCCAGAGTGCTAGCCAAATGGATTACTCTTGTAATCCTAACTACTCAGGAGGCTGAGATCTGAAGATTAGAGTTCAAAGCCAGCCTGGGCACAAAAGTCAGTGAGACACTTATTTCCAATTAACCAGAAGTGGTGCTGTGGCTCAAGTGATACAGGGGTATCCTTGAGCTAAAGAGCTCAGGGTCAGTACTCAAGCCCAGAGTTCAGCCCCATGATCTACCCCCCCACACCAAAAAAAAAAGTCCCAGGCATATATCTTCCCAGGCTGGCTTTAAACCATGATCCTCAGATCTCAGCTTCCTGAGTAGTAAGGATTATAATCAGGCATGAACCATCGGACTTTTGAAAGACATCCCCCCTACACCCACATGGTGACTCTTCTCTGCTCTTGCTTATAGCTGTCAGAACATTGACATCAATTTGGCAATCGACTAAGTTAGATACTTGTTCACTGGTGAGGCCCAAGCACTGTGTTGTTTGCCTCTGTACCCCTTGCCCAGCCTGGTCTGGATGACAGAATGAGTTTCTCAGGATGTTCTGAGCACAATTGACTCTCAACCATGTGCATTTAACTGTGCTTGGTAAACAAAGGAGAAAGTGTAAGAACAGGTTCCAATCTCTTCCACTCCCCCATGTGCATTCAGATAAGTGCTTCCTCTACCTCCCTGGTTCCCCAAGTCAAAAACTTCAGGGCCATCCTAGAATCTTTCTTTGTTCTTAAGGGCCCACGGGTCACCAGTTTCTATCCATTTTATATCCTTAATTTTTCTAGCTCATCACATTCTCTGTGTAGGCCTACAAAAAGAACTTTTCCGTTAGGCTACTTCAATGACTTACTGATTGCTGGTGAAATCTCATCCCACTCTTAGGCTGTTAATCCCCAGGGCCACTAGCCTCATCCTCCCCACAGGATAAAAGACAAGGGCCCTCTGCTCTCCTCAGCCTCAACACCCCCTACTCATCCCCTGTTATAATGAAGCTGTAATGTAACAACTAAGATTTATTCAGAGTTTTTATATGCCAGTCATCATCACATTAAGCAATTTACACATGTGAATGCATTTTAATCTTCACAACAATCCAGTAAGTAATTTACTTATTCCTAGTTCACAGATGGAGTAACTCAAGTCCACAGAAGCTAACTTACCTAACAGCACTGAGTCAAGAGTTGGAGCTGGCTCCAGGTCAGCTTTCCTAACCACTGTATACTGTCTTGCATGGCTTCTTCATGTTTTTGCTCCAACAACCTGCAGCTACGTAGAGTTCCTTGAACTCTATTGGCATTGTCACTGTCCTTTTTTTTTTTTTTTTTTTTTTTTTTTTGCCAGTCCTGGGCTTGAACTCAGGGTCTGGGGACTGTGCTGGGACACTTTTTGCTCAAGGCTAGTACTCTGCTATTTGAGCCACAGCACCACTTCTGGCTTTTTCTGTGTATGTAGTATGAAGCAATGGAACCCAGGGGTTTGTGCAGGCTAGGCGAGCACTCTATCACTAGGCTTCCTTCCTACCCTGTCACCATCTTTTGAACACACCATTTCTTTGCCCTTTGGGAAGGCCTTGTCCTATCTGATAACACCAATCATTATTTTTCAAGGCCTTCTGAGATTTGGCTTTTCTACTTGGTTCCTCTTCCTGGTTTCCTGAAACCTGCCTCTCCTGCATGGGCCACTCCTACAGCACCTGGGAAATACTTCCCATTGCCCTAGTACACACTGTGATTCATTTGCATGTTTTATTGGAGGCATGCCTATGGCTTTCAGTGATGGGTCATGGTGCCCAGGTATACAATAGGGACATAAGTGTGGATTTAACTAGACTTTGAGTAAAGAGAGTGAACACATGTTTCCTGAAACCCACAGGGCCAAAGCAAGGAAAAATCTAGTCATTATCCTCATCAGAAAAAACTGAGCAGTGGCTCATGCCTGTAATCTTAGCTACCCAGGAGGCTAAGATCTGAGGATCAACGTTCAAAGCCAGCCAGGGCACAAAAAGACTTAAGACTCTTTATCTCCAATTAACCTCTAGAAAACAGGAAGTGGGGCTTGGCTCAAGGGTAGGGTGGTAGCCTTGAGCTGAGGAGCTCAGGGACAGCACCCAGGCTGAGTTCAAATCCTATGACGCTTAGTTTAAGAATCTTCCCTTACATTTTTGGTCTCAGAAAAAAAAATTAGAAACTTAGTCCAAATAATCAATTAAGTCACAAACTGATATTTGGCATACATAAGGGCCTTACTGATTTAGGGGCCATTCAAATTGGAAATCATCACTTAAGCCAAATTAAAACGTAATAGATTTATGAATGTTAAGGTTAAAAATAAAAGCGCCAAAGCTGTGGGCGCCAGTGGTTCATGCCTATAATTCTACCTTCTCAGGAGGCTCCAGCCCAGGCAGGAAAGTCCATGAGACTCTTAACCTCCAATTAACCATCAGAAAACCAGAAGTGGAGCTGTGGCTCAGAGTGATAGAGTGCTAACCTGGAGCAAAAAAGCTTAGGGACAGTACCCAGGCCCACAACCTACAATCAATCAAGCAATCAATTAGTAAACAAACAAACAAATAATAAATAGAGTACCTTGTAGAGTCTTAGGAATGTATTTCACTACAGTTAAAGTTTACCTGGAAACAGTTCACCTATAATATCCTTTACTTGTGTCTTAATACAGAACAGACATAGGAGAAATTAATCATGTCCAAAAGTTCTTGATCCCAAGTCAGGCTTGGTGGCTCACACCTGTAATCCTAGCTACTCAGGAGACTGAAATCTGAAGACTGTGGTTCAAAGCCAGCCTGGGCACTAACGTCCATGAAACTATAATCTCCTACTAACCACCAGAAAACCGGAAGTGATGTTGTAGCTCAAGGGGTAGGGCAGTAGCCTTGAGCTGAAGAACTCAGAGACAACACCCAGGCCCAGAGTTCAAGCCCCACAATCAACCAAAAAATAAAAATAAATGTGGGGCCGGGAGTTTGGCCTAGTGGTAGAGTGCTAGCCTAGCATGCATGAAGACCCAGGTTCAATTCCTCGGTACCACATACATAGAAAAAAGCTGGAAGTGGTGCTGAGGCTCAAGCGGTAGAGCTCTAACTTTGATTTCGAAAGTCCAGTGACAATGCTCAGGCCCTGAGCTCAAGCCCAGGACTGGAAAAAAAAAAAGTAAAAAAAAAAAAAAAAAAAAAAAAAAAAGATGTAAAAATCAATGTTAATGAATTCTTTAATAAAAAAACAAAAAAATAAATTTAAAAGTTCTTGATCACATGGAAAAAGATGTTACAAATAAGCAGTGGGGCTGGAAATATTGCTTAGTAGTAGAGTACTTGCCTAGCATGCATGAAGACCTGCGTTCAATTCCTCAGTACCATATAAACAGAAAAAGCCGAAAGTGTACTGTGGCTCAAGTGGTAGAGTACTAGCCTTGAACAAAAGAAGCTAAGGGATAGTGCCCAGACCCTGAGTTTAAGCCCTAGGACTTGCAAGTATATATGTATGTGTGTGTGTGTGTGTGTGTGTGTGTGTGTGTGTGTGTGTGTGTTTGCAGTGACATGAATACAGGCCAACTGCTTGCCATTATTGCTAGGGAACTCAAAGAATACAATATCCATGAATCTAAAAAAGTTTCTATTACATGCAAATTTCACTTAGGTTTAATATAAAAAATTTAGAAGAGTCAGGGCCAGGAGTTTGGCTTAGTGGTAGAATGCTTGCCTAGCATGCACGAAGACATAGGTTCGAACTGGTGCTGTGGCTCAAGTGGTAGAGCACTAACCTTGAGGAAAGCCCAAGGACAGTGCTCAGGCCCTGAGTCCAGTCCCCAGGACTGGCAAAAAAAAAAAAAAAAAGAAAGAAAAAATTAGAAGAGTCTATGACACCCAGATCTTTCTGCTTAAAACCAGAGTGAATGGCTAAGCTATCTTTGAGGACATGAAAGAAGGTGAGAGAAAAGTAAAGGTGGTCGCAAAAAGTAACTTTTCTCCAATAGAATATATGGGCTGCACATCAAAGTAAGCTACCATACACCCGCACGATGTACAGTCTCCCATGTATATGACAAAAAAAGAACAGGTAAGCTGGGCATGATGGCTCACACCTATAATCCTAGCTACTCAGGAGCCTGAAATATGAGGATTGTGGTTCAAAGCCAGTCTTGGCACCAAAGAACTGAGATTCTTATCTCCAATTAACCACTAGAAACAGGAAGTGGGGCTGTGGCTCAAGGGTAGGGCCATAGCCTTGAGCTGAAGAGCTCAGGGACAATACCCAGGCCCAGGGCTAGGGTGGTAGCCTTGAGCTGAAGAGCTCAGGGACAGTGCCCAGGCCCAGAGTTCAAGTCCCATGATTTAAAAAAAAAAAAAAAAGAATAGGTTACAATGTACAATATGCCATCTTTGTAATACTACAATCCTGAATATCTAGCCTTAATGGACATCTATAGATTCCTTTCCCCCAGAACACTAAAAGTAATAGGCTAGGTAGGAGTTTGTGTTGGAAGAGTGACAGAACAAACTTACAAGACATGCCATGTGAGAATGGAAAGACAGATGAAGTTCAGAAAACCAAAAGCCTTTGTGCTGACAATTCCTACCACAGATGTTCAAGGTAATAACTGGAAACCATTCATTCTTCCTTCTGGCAGAAGGTTAGCCAGTGGGTAAGTAAAGAGCTAAGTTCTGTACCTGAGAGAGGTTCCAAAGGCTAAGACAGGCCTCTTGGGGGGCAAGAGCAAAATGTCTTCAGATGCAGAATTTGCAGAAGGAAAAGAGTCACAGTATAAAACCACATGCTTTACGACTTCAGAGAACACAGCCAGAAATGACCACTATCGAACAGCAGAATGCACACTGACTGCAGGGGATACTTGTCCTTCCTTCATCTTTCTAAGTATACATTGTACAGGCCAAGCATCCTACTCTCAAAACCCACATGTCTCCCAAATCTAAAACTGAATGTGCTCAGAAAGTTTTCAATTTTGGAGCATTTGGGGATTCGGAATGCTTAACCAACTGAGTATGTGCACATATTCCAGACTCTGAAAGCACTTCGAAATCTGAAATGCCTCTGGTCCCCAGCCTTTAAATGGGACAATGATGTGATAGAGGGACAGCTGATCTTCAGAACACTTATTTCCACATTCTGAGCATTTTAGATGCCTGTGACAACCTCGACCACTAGAAGAAATGAAAGCGAATCCACTTTCCTGTAGGTGTTCCTGAACTAAAGATACAGGTCCGTGGCTTGGAGAGTGAAGGCAGCTCTCCCCTGCTCTCCTGATCCAGGTTTCTTTAGAACCAGTGTGAGTTGCTGAATTGGAATGATGGCACAGATATTGCTCTAAGCCAGGGCTGGACCAGACTGAGAATTCCTTTTGCACTGGACTCTCTCAATAGTACTGCCAACAGGTAGGCAGCAGAAAGGAAGACTCCAACTGCTTTTCAGACTCAGACACCTAGGGCTGATGCCAGGATATCTGATCTCCCCAAGAAGTGGCTCCAGGTAAGAGTAGAGGATGTACTGTAGCCAGAATTACACCACTGGGAAATACAAATGACTCCTGCCAAACGGAGAAGCCAACACATTTAGCAGAATAAGGGGCATGTGGAATGCATGCCTGTTTACTTTTGCTAGTTATTTTAGAAGTTTGGTATATGAGTGATATAGTTTGAACAAAACTGACAAATACTAAAAAAAAAAAAAAAAAAAAAAAAACTCAACACATGTATCATAGAATCAGAAGAGAAAGTAGAGTCTTGTAACTCAAAAGGCACATCATGATTTAGCAATGTCAACAATATGCCTTTACAACCTGCCAGATTTCACTGACACACACACAAGCATGGGATCAATGCACTTGTGTATTAAGAGTATGTGTGAGCATATTGTAAAATACAAGAGATACTATGAAAAAATTATGTACTAAACTTTTGTAAGTGGTATATATGATCATTTGTAGTTCAAATAGTCACAGGTATCACCAAAGTACAAGAAGCATATCCTTTGATTCTTGGAATAGTGGAGTATAGAGATTACAAAGCTCTAAATCAGTATCCTGTTCTGTTGCTTTCATGCATAATGATGAAAATCAAGGCATCTATATTTACATATCTTGGAGGATGCAGCCCTCTCAAACCACAACCATGTTATTTTGCTGCTCTCCACAGAAATGAGAACAGGAGACATACGTCTTTTAAAATCATATGCTCTCATTCCAAATGTCAACGAACTATGCCTGACTGCCTTTCCCCTTCCCTTACAGCCAGAGGTATATCATGAGTTGGAAAAGTTTTCCCACCCATTCTGTCACACAGATACTACAAAATGAACAGGCCAGCCCTGCATTAGCAATACAGGACAGCAAAAGATTCACAATGGCAAAGTTACACAGATTTGCCTCTTCAAAAGAGGTCCATAGGAAATAGGCTAGTGTGAATTATTATTTTTTGCATTATACAACTGCATCTTATAAAAATCAGATTGTTTAGGGAGGAAAACACTGGAAAGGTTCTATAAAGAGTACCAGAAGGCCCAGATACAAGATAAACACGATTAGATCAAACGAACAGACTGAGATGAAGTGTCTCCTCTTCTCCCTCTTCTTTTACTCTCCACTAATTCGCAAGAAAAGTCTTAGCACCACATCACTCACATTTCCAAAGAGGAATTTAGACACACTTTCACCAGGATTACCCAGAGACCCACAGAATACAGACTACCTGAAATAATCCCTGCCTCCCCCCACCCCCTAGCAAGGTATAAACTTTTCAAACTGTTATCCAATAAACAAAATCCCAGCTGCTAAGGGGGCTCTGAGCTCTGGGTATTGAAAGCATTCATTCCTTCTCCAGCTAAAGGCAAAGGAGTCGCGGTTTGGGTTTTTGTTATTGTTGTTGTTTTCTGTTTTACCTTTGTGTTCGTCGAAGCCTGTTTCCACTCCTCAAGTGAGGCAGCGTAAAGTTTGAGAGCACAGTCCAAAAATTGGGGTCAGACATGTCCATCTCTTTCTCTCTTCAATTCACTGAGGATTCAAGGCCATGAGACCAAGACAGGGAAAAAGGATAAAAGAAACAGAAGAAGGCAGAAAAAAAAAATCCCAATTATCTACTCACTCCCTCCAGAGAAAAACGTGATATGAACTCTGATCTCAAGAACAACTTGCAGCATGTCTGAGAATTACCCGTCCCGTTCTAGCCTTTAATTAATGCACAGCCATCGCTCAGAGGTTCAGGAAACTTATTTCCTCTTAGGTTTGCCCTCTCCTAGTGAGCCTTGGCCGGCTCGAAACTGTAATTACAAGAGTTTAGCCGTGCGTTCTGCTCAAAATGCTGTCTGTGTGATTCAGTCCAAGGTACTTTGTCATCTGTTTGGCAGATACCATTCGCAGCCTCTGCAGGGGGGGTGGCGGTGGAGGGACGAGGATGCCTATTTTAAGTCTTCAGTTCCGGGAGGCTTTGCTTATCAGCAGCACACCATTCACATCCGAACATGCCCAGTGTAGCCTTTCCTTTGGCTATCGACATACAAGGAAAAGAATTTGAATAGGAAAAAAAAAAAAAAAAAAAAACTCTTCTTGTCCTCCCTCTAGGGGGGTGGGGGAGGAGGGGGGGTGGCAAAGGGGGAGGGGGGTCGATGGAAACTTAAAAAAGCACTTTTGAGAAAACTGGCCTATGAGAACACTTGAACCTGACACCTCGTGGACGTTCTCAGGGTCCAGAGGCAAAGGAGGGGCAGGGCGCCGGCCCACCCCGACAATCCCTCAGCGCCACTCCAACCTGGAGCGGGGCCTCGCTGGCCGGGGTTGGGGTGGGGGGTGCTGCCCAGAAACAGGCATGTGGGCCGCCCGGCATCCTCCGCTGCTCCCCCCATCCTACAGCCTGAAATGGATCCGTCCTCTAAAATAAATAAATAATTCCGGCTGCTACGCCCCGGACAGGCTCCAGTGTGAGCCCTGCACACCTGAAGGCTGGTGGGTGATTCAGCGCTGGACCGGGCACAATTAAAACCCTCCCAGGGAAGTTCCCGGTGAGGGACTCTTGGCAAGGACGCCGGCTGTGTGTGGTGGAGGAAAAGCACACAAACGCCAAGCCACCCGCGCCGGAAAAAAACCTCAGTAAAACGACACTGACGAGTTTACAGCCCAGCCACCGAGTGGATTGACTGTATTGCACCCTTGGGTGGCTTTGGGGATGTGAAGGGCAGAAACGGGCAAAGGTCAACCCTCACATGTAAATGTCTTGTCTGGCAGTGATTGACGTGCTACGTGGGTAGAACTGGTTTCCCTTCTAGTCTGCTAGAGGTGGGGAAAGAAAGGACTTAAAGGGAAGGTGCTTGTGCAACAGTATGTAAAGGAAAACAGAATTCAAACGAGCTGCTTTAAACCTGGTGTAAGAGTGTGACTCCCCACAAAGTATGTTCACATCAAAGATTTAAGAGTTTCTGGATATAATTCTTATGCACCACCTCACATTCTCCTATAGTTTGCACTGGTAGACAATGGACATAGTATTTTCCCCACTCATACAACTGAGAAACTGAGGCTTAGGGATGGGAGATGAAGTAACAAAACACACTTCCCGAGATGCTGAAAACTTTTCTCCAGCTTTTATGCTTGAGACTAAATTATCTCTTCTTTCAAAACAAACTGATTAGATGATCTCCAGCCTTCAATCCTAACTACTCCAGAGGCTAAGGTATGAGGATGGGGATTCACAGACATATCTTAGAGATTTAGAGACTCTAATCTACAATTAATCAGCCAGGAGTGACGATGTAGATCAAGTGTTGGTGTACTAGCCTTAAGCCAAAATGCCAGACAAAGTTTAAGTCTCAGTGTTGGTACAAACACATTCCCTGCTTCTAAGTTCCTGAGTTCAAACATATTCAAGGTTGAAAAATATTTGAAAACAAAATTGGGTCACTACTGAATGTATACAGATTTTCCTTTCTTGTACTCATTCCCTAAAAGAATAGCAATTTACATAGCACTCACACTTTATTAGCTATCATAAATAAACTAGAGATGATTTAAAACATAAGAAAGGATATATGCAGGTTATATTTTTTAAAAAAAGCACAACTTTATGTAAGGAACTTAGTATATGTGGACTTTGGTAGCCTTGTGGATTCCTAGAACCAATACTTTGCAGATATCCAGGGGTGACTGCATTTTTTCTTTTTCTTTTTCTTTTTTTTTAAAGTAGCCCCAAAGCTCTATTAGGGTTTCTCACTATTTCCTCCTCCCCCTCCTCCTCCTCCTCCTCCTCCTTCTTTTTCTTCTTCTTTTGTGTGTGTGGGGGGGGGGGAGCGGGGTCATGGGGCTTGAACTCAGCCTGGACGCTGTCCCTGAGCTCTTCAGCTCAAGGCTACCACCTTACCCTTGAGCCAGGCCCTTCCAGTTTTCTAGAGGTTAACTGGAGATAAGAGTCTTAGGTCCTTTAGTGCCTGGGCTGTCTTTGAACCTGGATTCTCAGATCTCAGCCTCCTCAGTAGCTAGGATTACAAGTGTGAGCCACCGCGCCCAGGGGAAGGAGCTTTCTTATACGTTGGAGAATGTTTGATAGCATCCCTGATCTTGACTTCTACCCATTGGATAGCAGAAGCAACAATCAAAAATGTCTGTAGATTCTGCTTGGAAACCAGTGTTCAAGATAAAGACTTCACTGGTGAAGGGTTGTCTATTAGGCTTGAATTTTTGATCCAATATATGTGGTGAACTTACATCATTTAGTATATGCTTGTGTTCTGCCAGTGTAGAAGGGTTCCATATAGAACCTTTATGAAGTTGGTATATCTAAGTGAAACGAGTGTAGAATACCACAGACAGACTAGCCTGGAGCAGCCTCCCCACACAGGGTTCTCTACTCCCAGTGCCTTGAACAAGACTACCCAGGTACTCATCACACTATATGATCATAATTGTCTCCTTACTGCTGACCTCCTCACTCATCTGTGAGTTCCTCATGGCTGAAGACATGTTTTATTGATATCTATGTTGCTAGTACCTGGTAGCTTCTCGTTTAGTAGGCACTTCTTAAATGCTTTTGGAATGGTTACTTCCAAGGCTGAGATATCTATGACTTCCCTTAAGATGCACTTAAGCAATCAGTAATAGTACATCAACTGATATTCTCACAGAATCTTAAATTCTCTACAATCCCATGAGGAGGCTGTTGCATTCAAAAGAATTTCTCTTGTTGACTCATTTTTATCTGCAATTGGAAAAGACTGTAGTGCTAACACTCCTCAAATCTTGATATGGTTCTAAAATGTGTCAGAAGCAAACCCAAAGAACTTCCTTTGAGGTCCATGTCCGTGTTGCACAAACCACAGGAAGATCTTTCTGGGCTCACTTTTAGACTAAGAGTGATAATTACATACTATATGCTGTCCCCTTCCCACCCTGGAAGAGCAATCAAGATCCTAAGAGAGGACTTAAAAACCGTACTATACAAATTACCAGTTAAAGGATTTCTCTAGTGAAATTAGAGAAGAGAAAAGTTAGGGGATGAGCATTAGCTGTCTATGAATATTTAAAGGAGGATGTAGAAGAGGATTTCAGCCTAAAGATAAAAGGGCTGGAACAAGAGCAGATTTCTTCCTTGGATGTTTGAGCAGATACAATTGAAACTCAAGCACTGGGCAGTTTGCAGACTTGATAACTTCTATATTTCTCAATGCCTTTTATTTTTCTTCTTTTCCAAACCCATATATTTGGCTTCTCAACTCTTTTTGTTTTTCTTTCCTTTCTAAACTCATGTATTTGCCTTCTCCTGTGAGAATGATAGCAACTAAAATGGATAAATCAATGACATACAACATACTTTGCTTCTCTTGATTGAATCATGCGTACCCTGGCCTGTGGGCATCCAATGCCAGGTTTACTTCTGCTCTGAATTTTAAGGAAATTAGGCAAATTCTCAAAAGAAAGGGTAAAGCATATGTTTTAGCTACATGGACTTTCTAGACTTTCCTTTTTAATACTTAAAAGACTCAGCATGATGTGAGTTTATTAAAACTGAAAATATAAAAATAGAGAGCAGAGCCAAGAATCCAGAAATGAAACAGTTAATACAATGAAAGTGCTTGATATATCCCCAAACTCATTTAAGATAAAAGTAGGTGTGACACTAAAGTGTACTCTGCGTTCTAACCTGTTTGACTTCATTTTGGAACCTATGATTCAGAAGGAAAAGCAGTCGGTAAACACAAGAATTAAAACTGTCAGATATACTGACATTTTCCTACAGATGAAATAATTATATGGGTGGGAACTGAAGCACAGATTAGCTACAATCACAGTAAAACTGACTCCAGAAGTAAGAGGAAATTGAGATTATTAGAAATTCTGTTTTATAGTGAACATTGTTCCTTTTCTTTTTTTTTTCTTTTTTGTGGGTCATGGGGCTTGATCTCAGTCTGGACACTTTCCTTGAGCTCTTCAGCTCAAGGCTACGGCCCTACCCTGGGCCTGGGCGTTGTCCCTAAGCTCTTCAGCTCAGAGCTAACACCCTACCCTTAAGCCAAGCCCTATTTCCCTTTTCTAGAGGTTAATTGGAGATAAGAGTCTCAGGTTCTTTTGTGCCTGGGCTGACTTTGAACCTTGATCCTCACATCTAAGCCTCGTGAGAAGGTAGGATTAGGATTACAAGCATGAGCTACCTCGAAGGCAACGCAACTTATTTTTTCTGATTCTAAAATCCACAGGAGCTTTTTTAGAACTATGGAAATTAAGGAAGATAAAAAACTGAAATCACCCAACAGCAACCACCAAATGATGACTATTTGAGCCAATCTTTTCCAATTATTTTCTAATCTAACTGAACTAAGACATGATTAGAAATTCTTTAGCATGGGGCCGGGAGTTTGGCCTAGTGGTTAAAGTGCTTGCCTAGCATGCACGAAGACCCAGGTTCGATTCCTTGGTACCACATATAGAAAAAAGCCGGAAGTGGTGCTGAGGCTCAAGTGGTAGAGCTCAAGCCTTGGGAAAGTCAAAGGACAGTGCTCAAGCCCTGAGCTCAAGCCCAGGACTGGCAAAAAAAAAAAAAAAAAAAAAAGAAATTCTTTAGCATATAGCTTCCCTCTGAATATACAGATAAGAGTAAGAGTTTCTACTTACTGTACCACACTCAAGACTATTCAACAGATGAGCTTACAAGGTTCATTCATTTATCAAGATTGGCCACTGTTTTCCTGACAAAGGTAAATGAGATTGTAAAACAAGCTTGTTATGTGGAAATGCTAACACAAGAAGAGATAAATATGTGAGAAAAGGTTAGGTCCTTCAGCATTCTTTTCCCTCCTATATATATAAAAAAAAATCGCCATATCCTTTTTATTGATGTGTATTTGTCTGCTTTTTTTACCAGCTGCCCCATGACACCACAGGAGAGTGTGGAAAGATCCTATGCCTGGAATCTTGTTTCAAACTTGCACAACATGAAGGAACTAAGTTTCTATGGGCAGGACACTCTGGACACATGACCCTGTGCAATGCAAACATAAGAAGGAAAGAGGGGCTGGTATTGTGTTTCCACCTGATCCTGACCTAATCTCACCAGCATAAGCGTTACCACATTCCTAGCCCCATCTCCTGGCATCTAAACATGACTACTTCCCAAGATTTTTCCATACCTCATGTACGATCTTCTAAATAATCTCTTGAGTTTCAGGATAGGAATATGAAGAACACAGTGCCTGTCCTCAATAAGCGAAAATAAAACTTAAAAGATGGAAATGCAATGATGGAGCAGAGCACAGACAGAACACCAATAGCAGAACATAGAATGCAAGGAGGAGCCCATGGGAAGAAAACTCTCCTAGTGTCACTAATCAAGGTTATCCTCACAATGCTAACACATGGAGGAAAATAACAAGAAAAAGGAACAAATAAGAACAGATTTGAATGCTGAACACCGAGAGACAGACAGTAAACAGGGTTATATCAGCCCAGAGATATGATTTTAAAAGGAAAAAAAAAACCTTGAAAACAATATCACAAGACAAGATTCAGATTTCAAAACCGAATGGACAAGACAAAGGAAACAAAAAGGCTTGACTTCTTTTTCTTGGTAAGCTGAGCAGAGACCCAATGATGGGGTGAAAGGCATGGTTTCTGGGTGGGGAGGCTCAGGCTGATAGGCTGCAGTGAGAAAAGAATGCAGCTTTGTCCTGTATTCTCTGGATCCCAAGAGAAGCATAAGTCAAGAACAGCAGCAAATAGTACACTCTTAACTTCACAAAATCTAAAAGGAGAGACTAGACAGGTATGGGAGATGAAGGACTTTGCTCCTGAAGCAGAGGATCCTTCATCACAGAGAAGCTAAGTGCAATGTGTTCTTAATGGGACTCTGTGTGTGTGTGTGTGTGTGTGTGTGTGTGTGTGTGTGTGTGTGTGTAACACTCCTTATTTGCAAGGATGGCCATGCTCTCTCTTCTGTCATTCAAGCAGGAGAACTAACAAAAAGGCCCACAACTTAGTCCCCCAGAGTCCTATTCCACAGAGAAGGGAAGGAAATGAATGTCAGAAAAGCCATGGCAGGGCATACAAGGCAGGAGGGGGTTTTCCTATAAGGAAGCAGATCCTGAGCAGACCCAGAGATGGCTGTGTCTGTGTCTATCTCTCCATTCTGAAACAATTTTTCTGGAAGATCCATCAGGGATCTGACAGTGTTAGAACAACACCCGGGGACCATTGTTACCTCTCTCACACACAAGAAGGCTGGGCGCACAGAACCAGACTTGTTCTTACATTGCTATAACACTGAACTTGTGTAGCCAAGGTTCTGTATAGCCTTGATGTGAACCTGCCAGTCCCAACTAATTACGTGTATGTCTCTACGAGCCTCTGCCCCAGATGGATCCACTGTACCAATATGCAGAGTTGTTTGTAGATCAGTCCCTGTGTGGTAAAAGTTTCTTAAGGGACTGTGGCTCCCTCATATTTAAATCCCTAATATTAGGTGAAGAACAAGGGAGAAGAAGGAAGAGACGAAGAGTGTGAGTAGGGACAGAGAGAGAGACAGTCAGAGAGACAGAAAGATGGACAGAGACAGAGATCAATTCATTGTTCTCAATAAGAAAGATAAATGATTGCAACATTGGGGTTAGATGCCTGGAATTTCAAAGACTGTGAATGTTTTAAAAAGTTTGTTTTCTGTCTGTTTCTATTTGAGCTTCAAAAGTCGATGAGTCCATTCAATGATTTATATACACTGAATTGGGAAAGTCTATTTATTGTCTCAGACTACTCACATGCAACTACAGGTGGATAATGGTTGGGTATACGCATATTACTATTTGTAGGAAATGTACATCCTTTTTGATGGTCACAGTGAACCCTACTTACTAATCAATCCATTAGACTCTCACATGGGAGTTAACTTCAAGGACATCGTGCTTCTTGATCCAGAAGCTTAGGGCCAAGGTACATCGTTTCTCATGCAGGCCCTGAGCATGAATTACAGCACAATTATAAGAAGTGTCAATTTGGTTTAAGTGGGTCAGTGTAGTTAGTTATATTTAGCCCTTTAGTAGCTGACACCAAGGCCTTTCTGTAATGTAAGATTAAGGTTAACTTATCAGTTCATCTTTTCTTGAATATTTTTCCAGGTCAGATAACTAAAGTTGTGGAAAATTATCCAATTAAAATGAAAGATAGAAGTTGCCATTCAAGTACTACATTGGAACAGATTGAGGTAGAAAACATGCCCTTCTGTAACGATCAAAATTTTATTCTAGCCAGGTGCTGCTTTTCAAGTGGGTAAGGTCTGAGGATCATGGTTTGAAGCTAGCCTGAGCAAGAAAGCCTGTGAGACTTATCACCAATGTACCACTGAAAAAAACAAAAGTGGAGCTGTGGTTCAAGTGCTGGAGAGCTATTCTTGAGCAGAAAAGGTCATGGACAGCACTCAGGCCCCAGTTCAAATCCCAGTACTGGCACAAACACATCAACACAATTTTACTCAAATTGTCACACATCAGCGTCCTATGTTGATGAGAACATGAAATCTTTAGCCATGAAAATTTTGCACAAGCTTTAATGCCTGTATCTATTAGGTTGTATTAACTTTAATGCCAACACAATATTATAAAGGAATATGAATTAACGAGATAATAGAATGTCAGCTATGAGAAGCATTCACTCTAACTAGCTATCAAAGAAATGTAATTAAAATATCAGTCAGATATCAATTTTACCCAACTGGAAAACATTAAATAAACGGCAATACATGGGGTCATTGGGAAATAAATACTCCTTACCAATGTTTCAGAAAGTAATTTGGACTTGAAGAATGAAAAGACACATATGCATGCATGTACACACACAAATGCATGTAAGTACATTTAGATATATGCATTTATATTTGAACTATAATGCCACATTCTGCAACTTAAACAAAGAACACAATGAAGTACATGTAAAAACATTTGTGAGTAGGGAAATGAATCCCAGAATTCCTTGTAATAGTCAAATATTAGGTAGGAGGATCAGTAGGTATAAGAACAATTATTAATAAATTCTGAAACAATCCTAAAGCACTATTTTTAAGCAAACCATTATAGAAGAATGAACAATTAATTCCAGGGACTCCTAAGTTCTAGTCAGTAGAAGCTGTGAATTAGGTTACTAAGAGGTAAGCCATATTGTGTACATGTAATTAAGGTTGTGAGATGGAGCTGGGCATGCTGGCTCATGCCTGTAATTCTAGCTACTCAGGAGGCTGAGATCAGAGGATCGCGGATCAAAGCCAGCCCAGGCACTGAGAAGTCCGTGAGAGTCTTATTTCCAATTAATCACTAGAAAACCAGAAGTGATGCTGTGGCTCAAGGGGTAGGGTGGTAGCCTTGAGCTGAACAATTCAGAGACAGCACCCAGGCCTAGAGTTCAAGTCCCACAAACCAACAAAAAGAACAACAGCAACGATTTTGAGAATAAGAGATGATACTAGGTTGTTCACATGAGACTTAACTGCAGCCACAAGAATCTCTGAAAAGTAGAAGAGAAAGAGGCAGAATATGAAAAAGGAGGAATATTAAGCTAAAATAATATGCTAGGCTGCTAGTTTGAGTCGGAGTCTCCCTTCCCCTAAGAGCTAAAAATTGCAAGGAATACACTAGCAACTAGCCAGGGTAGGGAACCAATGCCTGCTTGGAGCTTCATGGAGTCCTGGGGCACACTGATTTTAGCTCAGGGAAACTGATTTGGGTCTTCCGACCTTACAACTCTAAGAGAATGAATGGCTGTTGCTTTAAATCACGTAGCATGTCATAATTTGTTGTGGCAGCCGGAAAACTTAAACAATAATGTTTAAAAAAATGTAATGAATAGAAAATGCTCTTGAGATAATATAGTGTATATATATAGAGATAGATAGATAGACATGTATGTATGTGTGCATCTATCTGACTTAAAATGATGTGAATAAACATCTATATGGGATTATGATTGATTTTTTTCTTTAAACTTCTTTACATTTTAAAATTATTTAGGTAGTTTTACAAAGGAGGTATATTTTTTAGGAGTAAACTCAATTATTAATTAAGTATCATTTCTAATTACCAGAAGTTATGCATTGAATAGTCTTCCTGAAAATTTTGGGGTACTTTGAAAAGTTTATAAAGTTAAGAAAGAATACATACTTTTACTCTGACATTTTTATAAGATTCTATTGACAGTTTTGTTTTGTTTTTTTGTAGTGTGGGCTTCAACTTTGGGCCTGGACACTGTCCCTGAGCTCTTCAGCTCAGGGTTAGTGCTTTACTACTTGAGCCACAGTGCCACTTCTGGTTTTCTGGTGGTTAGCTGTAGATAGTCTCATGCACTGTAGAGACTGGGCTGGCTCTTCATAGAGAATCTCTGCTCTTACCTCCTGAGAAGCTAGGATTACAGACTTGAGCCACCAGCGCCCCCTGATCCCAATTGACATTTTTGATGCATGAGATAAAATGCATGAGTTAAGGCCTAAAACTGAATCCTAAAATTGCTTTTAAAAACAAGACTTTCCTAAGCCAGGCGGTGCGTTGGTTCACGCCTGTAATCCTAGCTACTCAACAGCCTAGCTACTCAACAGGCTGAGATCTGAGGATCAAGGTTCAAAGCCAGACACAAAAGGACCTGAGACTCTTATGTCCAATTAACCTCTAGAAAATGGGAAGTGGGCTTGGCCCAACAGTAAGGTGGTAGCCTTGAGCTGAAGAGCTCAGGACAGCGTCCAGGTCCTGAGTTCAAGCCCCATGACCCACAAAATTCAAAAAGAAAAAAAAATTAAAAAAAAAAACAAAAACAAGACTTTCCTATTTTAGGAAATCTAGGTGATAAAAAAATTCCCATTTTTCTGGACATAAATCCTTACCTGTCTATGGCAAATGGCAAAATGGGCATTTCCAAGTTCCCTAGATGATAAATTCACACACTGCTTAGTTTCGAGGTGAATATTTGCATTATTGCTTACACATTGTTGAGGCTGTGCATTTATGTGAACAGTTTTGAATTCGAGACCTGCTTCCCTGCAATGCCTTCCTTCACTGCTCAGAAAAATCATACGCATCTACTTATAATATTTTTGAGATATTATTATAGCAAAAAATGAGGTTCTTCACTTAAAAGTATTAAATAATATATGAAAATATCATTAATAAGTTACTTTATAATATATAATAAAATATAAGATTACATAAAATATATTAGTAATAAATAATAAAATATATCATATAATATAATGTAGCCTACCATAAACATGCTCTCTTTTATGTGGCTAGATAACCCAGATTTTAGTCTCTTTTCTTAAGTAGATGAAAATGACAGGAAAGGCGAAGACTCAGTTTCCAACCATGAACACATTCTTCCAACCAGTCTGTGCATTGGCATAGATGTTACAGAAGTCGACCATATTAAAGTTTGGGATGATGTATACCTTTTAAAAGGTTATTCTAGTTTATCAGAACCACAACAGTCATTCAGCTCAACCAACCAAGCACCAGATCGATGATGATAGGTAGATAGCTATCAGAATAATTTAAGAATTGTTTATATTAGTCATCCTTTACACGTGATGTATACAAACTTATTTTTAAAATATTAATACATCAAGAAGAATATATCAAGAAGAAAAGGAAAAAAAGAAATAAGGTGAGATGGCACACATGAAACCGAAATAGAAAACTGAAGATGATAGAACAAATTCTATGTACAAGTGACAGAAAAAGAATACAAGTTTGGAACACAGGAAAACTCAGTAAATGTTTTCATTATAGATAAAATGATAAAAGAACAATAGAATTGAGGTTCCCTCTCCTCCTTTCTTCCCCCCAACCCCGCCATTACAAGGTAATGGTTCTATTATTTCTTACCTAGATTAATATGGTTCCCTTCCCACTTCCTGAGACTTCTCATTATCAATGTGCAACCATTCTTCCAAAACTGCCAGCTCCGGCATGAGCACACAATTGATCACCCTACCAGGAAGCAAAGTTCAATGGCTCCCATTGTTTTCTATATTCCTCCAAGGATGTTTTCCATCCAAGCACCATGAATCAGCCAGAATCAAAATGTAAATCTTGGAGGTCCTCTCAGCATCCACTGACTCAATAATTTGGAGTGTGAAGTTCAGAAATTCATCTTCTACCAAAAGGTCTAAGGGAGGATCCCATGTACATCAAAGACATTTGTTTGAGAGGCACTTCCTTGAAAAATTAAAATTTCTTTAAATGGAAGAGTTTTTTTCTGTGAGACAGTGCCCAGCTGCCTGCCCTGCCTCATCTCTTGCGAGGTAGTTTATGCTCCAATCATAGTAAAATGTGTACATGTCAGAAATATTGAATTGCTTTAAGATCCCCAGACCCAATAAGTTCTGCCACACCTCATTGCCTTTGTACAGCTTGTTCCTTTTTTTTGGGGGGGGGGAAGAATTTCCACCTCCTTCTCTCAGCAAACTTTTGCTCATCTTTCATGTATGAGCTATAAGGTCACCTCTCCACCCAAGTTTGCCAGATTTCTCCTGCATACATAAATGGCATTTTTCCTGGCTCCCCTATGAATCTTACACATTGTATGCCTCTATTAAGGCAATCACTCTACGAGAGCATGGTGTTGTATTTACAGGTTTAATGCCCCACCAGACAATGAGTGTTCCAGATACAAGGACATCTGCGTCTGGCTCAAACTACAAAGTAGATACTCAGTGGAATAAACAGATGCACATAGATTGTTTTTCTTTTTTCTTCTTTCCTTCCCCCCTCCTTTCCTTTTTTCTTTCCTTTTTGTGGGTAATGAGGATTGACCTCTGGGCCAGGGCATTGTCCCTGACCTCTTCAGCTCAAGGCTACCACCCTACCCTTGAACCAAACCTCACTTCCCACTTTCTAGGGGTTAATTGGAGATAAGAGTCTCAGGTCCTTTTGTGCCTGGGCTGGCTTCGAACCTTGATCCTCAGATCTAAGTCTCCTGAGTAGTTAGGATTACAGGCATGGGCCACTGTGGACTTACATAGATTATTTTCTAAGGTTAGTTAGAAGACACAAACAAACCTGCCAAGTTTCTAGTTCTCTAACTTCTATATACAATTCTTGCTGCCTTTTAAATATATACACACATATTACTTTCATTGTTCTTCAGATGTTGTACAGAGGATTTATGATTTCATAAGTCAGGTAAGGAGTACTCTTTTTTTTTTTTGGCAATATCTCCCCTTCCTTTGTTTCCCCCATCCATTGTCCTTTATCATTTGGGTAGATGTTTTTCTCTAAAACTACTGCCATTACCAACAGTCTCCATAATGAGTAAGGATAACAACAATATAAAGTAAGGCAGATGCTACCTACAGTTTATTAAAAACTAAATAAAACATCACTATTAGGTTTTCAACTTTCCTCACAGTATTAGCTGAAATGAAGAATTGTTTCTTTGAAAGGACAGATACAGTCCTTTCCCTCCCTCCCCCCCCCCCGGAGGTTGGAAACTCAATTTTGTAGGAATATGATCAACACACCAAGACCACAGCAGGGATAGGGTACAAATTAAAGGTGCTAGCTACATTAATAGACCCCCAAGGATACAATTTTTTCCATATATTTTATTGTAATTGTAATTGATAGAAGGGTTACATTATATTCACCAGATAGAAGGTGCATTACTTCACAAACATTGATATCCTTTCTCATGTCTTGGTCCCCATTTCCCTCCCCCACCCCCGCCCCTCATCTTGTTTTCCCCCTTTCCCTATCCGATTTCAAATAACCAAAAACACATATCCAAGGATACAATTTGTAGGTCACCATCTTACTGCCTGGACCTCCTGACTCACACATGTCACTTTGCGCAGCAAAATCTTCCAAAGCTCAAAGTTGTAAAGACAAGCAAACTTCAGATCCATGGATCTAAGTGACATTTGACAGTCTGCCACTTCTGTTCTTCTCCTCTCCTAATACATTTCCTCCTACTTGGCAAAAACCCCTTCCAACATTGTGTTCCCACTCTGATGGATGGTTCTAAGATCACCTAAGGTTTTAACTAAGAATTCATGTTGTAGCTGAAGATGTGGACAGATCCAGCTGTAGGTGCGTTTTAGAGGAGAATTAAACATTTTAGAGCCAGGTAGAGATGTAGGTGATGAGATTGGTCTACCCACCACTGTAGAAGTCTGAGGTTTGGAGACAATGAAACCCAATCTGGAGGCAGGCTCATCACACAGTGCTTGGTGGCTAGTTTATCTCCCCTTTACAAGGGAGAAACAAAAATAAAGGGGCAGGCCAGGAGTGGTACAGTAGTAGAGTGCTTGCCTAGTGGTAGAGTGCTTGCCTAGCATGCATGAAGACCCAGGTTCAAGTCCTTGGTATCACAACATAGAAAAAGCTGGAACTGGTGCTGTGGCTCAAGTGGTAGAGTACTAGCCTTAAGGAAAGCCCAAGGACAGAGCTCGGGCCCTGAGTTCAAGCCCCAGGACTGTCAAAAAATACAATAAATAAAATAAAGGGGCAGGACTTAGAAAGTATTATTAGTCCTTGATATACACATGCCATTGTTCTTCTATTTCACTCAAAATAAAGAATAGATGACCTGTTTACTAAATCTACAGCCACTAAAAATGGTTTTTATGAAAATTATACAATAGCAGAATAACATGTTCAATGAAAAAAGAACAGAAGTGGTAAAAGTATAAGGATGAGGATGTGGTAGCTCAAGATTGTAATGCCTAGCTATTTAGGAACAAAAATCATGGCTGGGGCCAGCCAGGGCATAAAAGTTTGCAAGACTCTATTTCAATCAATAGTTGGACACAGTGATATATGCCTGTTATCGAAGGAACAAATAACAGGATTAGAGTTCAGATAAGCTAAGCATAAAGCAAAATTCTATCTGGAACAAAACGTAGAAAAAGGACTGGCAGAGTTTTTTAAGGGGTTGAGCAAGCAAGCAAGAGATTGTGAGTTCAAATTCCAGTAACATCACACAAAAAAGAAAGAGAACCCCCCCAATCGTATAACTGCATTATAATTCTAATAATACAGAATTGTACAGGCAGACAAAAAAACTTGATTGGTGAGCTTCATGGATAACTGAAAACCATTTCCTGGAGATGATTTTTAAGATAATTTTAATGTCTGACACAGTTTTACTAATATATGAAAACATTAGATTTTTGTCAATTGTTCTCTAAATTTTAGTAATTTATCCTACAATCATATCAGTTTGCCTACCTGCTAACTTATCACCCTGAAGCAATTCCAACTATTTTCAACAACACTGCTTGATGCTGTTGTGCCAAGATTGTCCCATGTTCTGGGAATGACCCCCTTCCCCATCCTTGCTCAGGGCCCATGTACTAGGAATCAAAAACACATGTTCCTGGAACTAGCCCGGACTTGAACCCCATGTGCCAAGAGCCCAATGCTCAGTGGTTAGACACCTGAGCTCTGACCTATCCTGAATCGACCAGTGGTTCGAAGTTACCAAACAACCAATCAGGTGATTGTAATTATGGAATTCCCCTATAAAAGCTGGGTAAAACCTTTGTTCGGGGCCTCTAAGCATTGCCGGCTACAGGCACGAGGAGGTCCGAGTTTGGACTCATAATAAACGACCTTTGCTTCTTTGCTTTGACTTTGGCCTCTGGTGGTCCTAGGAATTCGGGTACAACAATGCAAAACACACAGAAAAGAACAAGAGCAGGCTGCCATCAGGTGAGTGGAGAGGGAAGACAATCACCAGCTGTTCAAACTGCTGGTCTCCAGAGGGGGAAAAGATAACCATCAGGGCCAGGAGTGTGACTTAGTGGTAGAGTGCTCACCTAGCATGCATGAAGCCCTGGGTTTGATTCTTCAGTACCATATACACACAAACAACCAGAACTGCTGCTGTGGCTCAAGTGGTAGAGTGCTAGCTAGCCTTCAGTAAAGTTCAAAGACAGTGCTCAGGTCCTGAGTTCAAGCCCCAGGACTGGTGGGAAAAATAATCATTAATTAATATATTAAATGGAATCAGATACTACTATCAAAGTGCTATCTTTCAAAACAATCATTTCATTTTTTTATACTTGGCAAGTATATTTGATACCATAGGTTTAGAAGCAGCATTACAGAATTCTTGGCTTAGCAAGATCCACCCAGGAATTCTGTCCCAGAAATGGGTTTGGATGTATTTTTATGAGCTGCCAGGACTGTATTAGGACTTCTGTTATCACAAAATACCTGAGGCTAGATACTTTATAGGGAAAAAAGCTTTTATCTAACTCATAATTTGGGGTTCAGGGTAGGGCATTATCTGTGGTAAGGACCATCCAGCCATATCACATAACAGATGATGCACTATGGCAGGAGGGCAGGCAAGGGGGAAAGTTTGATCGTGTGATAGAACAGAAACAAGAAAGAATGAGGGGCCAAGAATTCTTTTTTCCTTTTTTTTTTTTTTGTGGGTCATGGGGCTTGAACTCAGCCTGGGTGCTGTCCTTGAGCTCTTCAGCTCAAGGCTACTGCCCTACCTTTGAGCCAAGCCCCACTTCCCATTTTCTAGAGATAAATTGGAGATAAAAGTCTCAGGTCCTTTTACACCTGGGCTGGCTTTGAACCTTAATCCTCAGATCTCAGCCTCCAGAGTAGCTAGGATTACAGGCTTGAGCTACTGTGCCCAGCCCAAATGTATTCTTTATAATGACTCACCCAAGGAAATAAGCCAGGGTACTCCAATTACTCTTTATTCCTTTCCAAGGCCTCCCTGTCCTAAAGCACCTTCTACCCCTCACAAGTTCTACTTTCTTTCAACATCCTATACTAAGGACCTTAAGCTTCCATCACACAATCCTTTTGGGCAAATTCTCAACTGTAGCTAAACCATATCAAGTATCTAAAACTTGAGGTATTATCACTTTATAGAAAAGTGAAGCCAGTTAAATGCAAAGATGCTTTAAGCAGAATAGCTCTATCGCTCTATCGCTCGATCTATCTATCTGCATTTAATTCACTCATCAGAAAGAATAATACTATGTCATTTACAGGGAAAAGAATGGACCCAAAAAATCTTACTTCCAGGCTGAGAGAGACAGGGAACATTTTCCCTCACTAATGGAAATTACACATAAACTCTAAATATATCTGAGAACACATAAAGGGTCATATGCATGTAGACTCTATCAAGCCAACTTAAGGATGGTACCCAGGAATGACTTCTACATATATATAACCCCTTTGAATTACTAGCAGGAAGTTCAATGAAAAGAATGGCACAAATTTGCAATATGACTTGACTGACAGGGGTGGGAGGAGATACATGAAAGGAAGAGTGATAGGTGAAGACACTCATGATACTCAAAGTACATGTTTCTTCCTTTGTCTCTTTTTCTTGGTCTGAGAATAGGACTTGAATTCAGTACCTGTGGCTGTTTTTGCTTATTGGGTAGCACTCTATCAACTGAGCCATGCCTCCAGCACTTCAAGCTACATGTTTGAGAATGGAACTAGGAAATCTGAAGAGACTGGTGAGGAGGGGAGACATGGAGTGGGGAAGGATAGAAGGATTGGCTCTGATCAAAGTTCTTTATACATACAAATGGACATGGTACATTGAATAGAAAACAGAATGAAGGTGAGCAGGAGGTGTGGCTCAAGTGATAGAACACCAGCCTTAAGACATCCAAAAGACAGCACAAGACACCTGAGTTCAAGACCTGGAGTCAGCACAACATAAACAATGAGAGGGGGGAGGGAGGGAGAGAGGGAGGGAGGATAAACAATGAGAGGGGGAGGGAGGGAGGAGGGAGGGAGGAAGGGAAGGAGATAGAGGGAGAGAGAAGGGGGGAAGAGGTGAAAAGAGGAGAAGGGAAGGGAGAGGAAGAGGAAAGGAAGGAAGGGCAAAGGGAGGGAAGGGATAGAGAGGGGTGGAGAGGGGCAGGGAGGGGCAGGGAGGGCCAACAAGTATGGCCCTGAATACAGCAACACTTTTCAAGAACAGGAATAGAAGATTTTTGTGGCATCTCATAAATATGAGCCATGCCATAAACTACTGATGTTTTCAGTCATACACCAAGGTAAGTAAATAAACACAAGGAGAAAACAATGAGTAGAGGAACAGACCAGAGGCCAGCATATGCAGCCAGACAGCCAGCTTTCTACTTGCACAGTAAGCAGCACAAGGATGTCTTAAGCCAGGAGTCTGAGGAACATAAGGCCCACTGATAGTTCATATATTTTTCTCATTATCAATTTACTTATTTTTTTCCATCACCAGCACTTGAACTCAAGAAATTAACTTTACTAGGATAGTGTTCTACCACTTGAACAATACCTCCATCCCAGCTTTTCTGGTTAACTTGGAGAGGGAATCTAGAGAATTTCTTTAAACTTCCTTTACTTCTAGAATAGCTAGGATTATAGGTGCAACTACCAGCTAAGTGATTTTAATGTACCAACACAATAAATCTTCCACATAGCTGGGAACACCTGGCCAACAACATCTCCATTTCACTTCCTCTATGTCTCCCCTATGACACCTGTGAGGGATAGTGAGAGACCAAGGATTAAAACATGGACATTGGGTCTAGCTGGCACCATCTTGGCCCATGGTGGATGACAAGTGCAACTGGTGCCATCTGGTCTCCATGGGAAGTCCTCCCCCATGTGACGAGCCTGAATTCCTATAGGCAGAGGTGGGGCCTTGGGTGATTGCTTACTGCACCTACCAATCCTATGCCTTTGAACTTGGGAGACTCTCGAGTTTCCTGTGACCCTGCCCCCTGTCCCTGACAGGGCTGCAGGCCAGCTCAGGTGCCATTATGTCATGCCTCCAGTCTCATGGCTCTCCTCCAATCACCACGGTGTCCCACTTTGGCTCTCCATTGGAGTTGATTTGGTTTGCGGGTATTGTTTTTCTGCTTTTCTTTCCTCTCCTGCTCTCATGGCTCAGTTTTCTGTGTTAAGTGTATTTGCAGGGCTGTATGTCTCCATGTTAGGAATTCACCTACAGATGCCAGCTTTCTAACAGACTCCCAATTCGACCTCTCAAGATGTGAGAGGGCTTGAATGTTGGGCCTGGGTGCTATCCCTGAGTGCTTCAGCTCAAGGCTACCGCCTAATCCCTTGACCCACAATGCCCCTTCCAGTTTTCTGGTGGTTAGTTGGAGATAAGAGTCTCAAGGTCTTTAGTGCCTGGGCTGGCTTTGAACCACAATCCTCGGATCTGTGCCTCCTGAGTAGCTAGGATTACAAGTGTGAGCCACCTTACCCAGCTCTCCAATAATTTCTAATGTATCTGGTCTCTGAATATTCTGGCACTGATACAGAATTCAGATGTTTACTGAAAATAAGATGTAAGTATTTGGGGGTGGAAGGAGGAAAATAGGGACCAAGACATGAAAAAGGGTATCAATGTTTGTGAAATAATGCACCTTCTATCTGGTGAATATAATGTAACCCTTCTATTAATTACAATAAAAATATATGGAAAAAAGATGTAAGTATTTAAAAGATACTTAAGATAATCAAGGAGTTAATTTCTTTTGTTTTAATTAAAAACAAAGTCTATCACATCCATTACTTTTTTTTGAGAGGCAGGGTGTTGTTTTGAGGTTTGAATTCAGTTCCTTCTACTTGCTAGGCAGGCATTCTACAACTTGATTCATATCCCAGCCCTTTGGGCTGAGAGTCTCACATTGGTTCAAGTCCAGCCTGGACCATTTAAGCTTCCCACGTAGTTGGGATTGCAGGCATACGCCAACACACCCAGTTTTCAACTAGGTGCCCACACACTCAGTTTTTAAGGGTCTTTTTGCCTGAGTTGACATTAAATGATAGTCCTTCATATCTCCAATTCCTCAGTAGCTAAGATTACAGGTAGGAGTTCACATATACATATCGATTTATTTTCAAAAAAGGTTTTCTTTTTTTATTGGTTGAAAAAATTCAGCTTATGTGACTATGCTTTTGAATGTATTCTTGGAAACTGAAAAGGTCAGTCTGAAACAATATTCCTTTCATAGGAGAACTGGCTTCAAAGTATCAATAAGGGGGAAAATGTATTTCATCATATAAAACGATTTTTCTCTGCCAATATGGGTTTTGTTCATAATGGAGGCTATGACCATGCTTTGCCCAACACATTCACATAAGTTCTGGTTTTCCACGTTTTGGTGAGACAGCAAGACCTCCCCACTGATGACTCTCCCAGATGTTCACTGCTGTTGCCACTTTTGAGAAGAAGTGGATGTTTTACAGGGAAAATAAGGAGCTTAAACCAAAGAGGATCAAGGAGGCACCAGGAGAGTCAAAGATGGCCCAAAAGTGCTTCAGAGAATCCCAGAGAAGATGGAACATCTTCAAGACACTTAAAACCATCAAGGTCTTCCATCCCTTGCCTTTGGAATCCCCATCTGACTCTCCAGCTTCCCCCAGCAACCATTTCCTACAAAACATGCCTCACTATTTTACGGTTTTGCTTCACATCCCAGAATCATCACACATACTTGGAAGTTCCCCTGAAGTGCTAAGAACGAAGATGGAAGCTGTTTGCAAATATAACATTTGCGTAAATGTCAGCATCTCTTGGTGTTGTGTAAGAAGAGAAGCACACAGCAGTGGAGAACGTGGGCTCTGGGGCCACTGCCTAGGTTTCTAATTTCAAACATAGTGCATGGTGTGTTCTTCTTGAGAAGTTACTTAGCCTGTAAGTACCCTGGCTTTGCCATTCTATACAGTGGGGATGATAGTTCTTCCCTCACAGGGCTTTTGCTAGAACAATGTTAATATGTTTAGGTGTTAGAATAGTACCCATGTCCCAGAAGTAATAGGCAGTATTATAGGTACTTCACACCTGATGGATAAAATGGTTCTGGGAGAATCATTCACTTTCTATAGCAAAGCTGCTCATCCACTGCAGCTGTCCTGAAAGAACAGGATAGAGCTCATATACCAGGAGCTAGATCAATACCGTACATTCTACCCTTTTTATGCCAGGCACTGGTGGCTCACACTTCTAATCTTAGCTACTCAGGATGCTGAGATATGAGGAGGATCTTGGTTCAAAACCAGACTTGGCAAATAAGTCTATGAAACTCTTATTTCCAATTAACCACCAAAAATCTGTGGCTCTGTGGTTCAGGTGGCATAGTGCCAGTCTTGAACAAAGAAAAAAACAAAAGCAAACAAGCAAAGCAAAAAAAAAAAAAAAAAAAAAAAAAAAAAGGAAGGGCTAAGACCCCGAGTTCAAGCTCCAGTACCTGTGCCCCTCCAGAAAAAAATACTTTTCCTTCCAGTGGAGAGTGTTAGGAGCTCTGAATGCTGAGGGGTGATAATCACTACTGGGTTGCAGGTCACGGAGTAGGATTGAACTCTCCATTCCCTAGGACAAATACTAGGGGACAAACACTCCCCTCTAGTGGCCTAGCTGTTCAATGACAGCAAATCCCAATGGTCATCCTTTCCCATTGTAATGGAAAGAAACTTGAGGACACTCAACTTGAGCCAAAGTCAGTTTTAATCCAGTGGGGAGCAAGGCTCAGGCTAATGAGTCTTTAAGATTTTTTTTTAAAATAAAGCAATATTAAACATTTCCACGGTGTCAAATATTATTAACCCTAGCATCATAAGCAGAGCAACCTTAATTAAATGTAAGCTCATTGCAAGCATTTGGCACTTCAGTGTCCTCTAAGTATAGTCAGTGGAATGCAAATGATAAATAGCATTTTGTCTCCCTAAGATATTTCTTTATGGATGGGGCTCATTAGTTTACATAATCATCCCTAAATTGGGACAGCGCTCCCTGTGTCACTCTGCAGTAAAATATTAATCCTACCAAGCCAAATCAAACATTTTACACAATCTATTAGGTTTACTGGTTAGGGGCAAGAAAATAAAGAAAGGGATTTCGTGTTTCCTCTTACACCATTGTTACATACAGAATGTGCTATGAAGGGAATCAGATTTGCTTATAGAGTCATGAAATGAGTAATTGGCTGCTTATGTCCTAAGCCAATTCAGTCATGCAAACATCCCATATTCTTGAAGGGTTCTGATACTAAAAACACCGCATGGAATACACCAATAGAACAGCCCTGGAGAGCAGAGAGGATTGACAGGGAGGGGAGGGAGGAAGGAAGATTGGTCATTATTTTACAGATAAACTGTAAAATAATGATTCATTTTACATTTTGAAAATCACCAGTAAATCACTAGTAAAATGTGGAAGTTCTTCCTGAAACAAGGCTCTCCTGTCTCCTTTCACATAAACTTTCTACGTACATGTACACAGTCCACCAAAATAAAACTTCTGAGTTAAAATATGCACGCTTGAGAATATATTTCATCCTTTCATGCTGTTTAATGCATAGGCAGCAAGGAATTTGTTTTCTCACATGCAATCTGGCCAGTCTATGTCATTTCAAAGTCATTTTAAATTAGGAGAAGGCCAGTGGCTCACATCTGTAATCCTAGCTACTCAGGAAGCTGAGATCTGAGGATCAAGGTTGGGAGCCAGCACGGGCAGAAAAGTCCATGAAACTCGTCAATTAACCAGCAAAAAGCCAGATATAGGGATATGGCTCAAGTGGTAGAGTGTCAGCCTTGAGGGGAAAAGCCAAGCAAGAAGAGAAGCCCTAAAATTTATTCACACACACACACAGCTGAGAGGTACATGGGGCACAATAGTACACATACAGATTTAGGAGGAAAGTGTCAAGGAGGGAAGAATGTGAGGTTTATACAAATTTCAACTACTGTGCTGGAAATCTGCCTAAGAACTGACAGCTTCAGCATTCAGGCATGCAGGGCTAGAGATTGATACACACATTTATTATTTAAAAAATAATAAAGTCAATAATTTCAGTTTAAAGCTGGATAAATCCCTACTGCTTGTTAGTCTCCCATTGCAGCCCAGGCACTAAGCATTTCCTGCTCCCCTCTTCCCTGTCCCCATGTGCCAGCCCCTCCCACTAGGAGCCATGGTTCCCTGGGCTGTGACCACAGTCTGTCCTCCTCACCCCTGCCCACCCCCTCTGCCCAGCGGTGTTTCCTTACGAGCTCCTTTTCTCTTCCTGATCTACAACTTTTCATGGCAAACCGAATCAGACAGAATGCATCCTCTGTCTTCGGGTGGGTTATTACATTAGAGCTAACTGCTTTCCTGTGTGTCCTCCTGAGGGAAGGTCACCGCCACACAGGCAGCCATGGGGTCATTATTGACAATCAATATTAGTGGATATGATAAAGGAGCAGGGCTACAATGTGTGACTACCCGAAGGTGACTTCAGGTCTTTTCAGAAGGAGGTTTCATAGAAAGATAAACCAACCTGAGGTTTTCATGCTAACTTCACTGCTGAGTCTTTTCTAACTCCATAGCATGGGTAAAGTTCTCTCTGTCCCCCTCCCTGTCCATCTCTCTTCACACACCTACCCCATCCTACCTGTCCTCTAATCTGCCTCTCCTACCTCACCTCTTCCCAAAGGCCTTTCCCCTGACATGCAGGGCAGCTTCCATGTGGAAAGAAGAGCAGCACTAAGTGGCAAACACACCCCAGACCCACTGTCTACAGGGCTGGTCGTAAAGACAGCCTGATTTGCTAAGAGAGAAAGAAAAGGTCCCCAAAGGATATGTCTTAGAGATCGCACCCACCCCCATCCTGTGATGGAAGGGGTTTGAAGTCAGGGTCTTGTGCTTGCTAAGTGTGTGTTCTACCATAACCCTAACCCTTTTTCTCTAGTTATTTTTCAGACAGGGTCTTGTGGGTTTCTGCTTAGGCTAATCTTTTTTTAAAAAAATTGTAATGTATAGAGGGGTTACAGTTATATTTGCCAGATAGTAGGTGCATTACTTCTCACACATTGATATCCCTTCTCATGATTTTGTACCCATTTCACTCCCCTCACCCCCTCCCAATCATCTTGCTTTTCCCCCTTCCTTTTCCTATTTCAAATAAGCAAATAAATGTATATACAATATGCCAGGTAACAAAGTCAGATACTGTAACAATATGAGAATAACCAAAGGGCAACAAAAGAGAAGAGAAATAACAAAGCACATTAAGAACAAAATAAAGCTCTTGTTTCCATACCCTGGAGATGCTTTCATTTAGCCTCATCCTGTACGACCTTATGTATCTAGGTTTAGAGCTATTATAATCCTCTGCTAGGAGAGTCCCTAAGTGTATACTAATTATTACAAATGAGGGAAACCATGGAGCCTATGTTTCTTTGAGTCTGGCTTACTTCACTTAACATGATTTTTTCGAAGTCTTTCCATTTCCTTACAAATGGGGCAATGCCATTCTTTCTGATGGCAGCGTAGAATTCCATTGTGTATAAATACCACATATTATTGATCCAATCATCTACTGTAGGGCATCTAGATTGGTTCCATATCTTCGCTATAGTAAATAGTTGCTTAGGCTAATCTTAGACCTTAATCCTACCTAAATCTGCTACGGGGCTGGGGTTACAGGTATGCACCACTTTGTCTTGCTTTTGTTGTTGCTTTTATCTTTTTACTTTTTTTTTGTTCCAGTCCTGGGGCTTGAACTCAGGGCCTGAGCACTGTCCTTGGTTTTTCTCAAGGTTAGAGCTCTACCGCTTGAGCCAGCACCATTTCCAGATTTTTTCTGTGTTTGTGGTATTGAATAATTGATCCTGAGTCTTCGTGCATGCTAGGCAAGCACTCTACCACTAGGCCAAACTCCTGGTCTGCTTTTGTTGTTGTTGAGGTAGTCTGCTCAGCCCATTTGTGCCGGGCTGATCATTCTAAATCCCCAACTCCTGCAGAGCTGGAATGATATGTCTATAACACCACATTGGACTTCTTTGTTGAGACAGGTGAGGAAAAGTCTCACTTGTCATTTTCATTTTCTTTCTTTCTTTCTTTCTTTCTTTCTTTCTTTCTTTCTTTCTCTCTCTCTCTCTCTCTCTCTCTCTCTCTCTCTCTCTCTCTCTCTCTCTCTCTCTTTCTCTCCTTCACCTTCACCACCTCCTCCTCCTCCTCCTCCTCCTCCTCCTCCTCCTCCTCCTCCTTTTTTTTGGGAGGTTGTAGGACTTGAACTCTAGGCCTGGACACTCCCTGAGCTCTTCAGCTCAAGGCTAGCATGTTGAGTCACAGTACCACTTCTGGTTTTCTGGTGGTTAACTGGAGATAAGAATCTCACAAACTTTCTTCCTAGTCTGGCTTGGAACGACAATCCTCAAATCTCAGCACCTGCATAGCTAGGGTTATAGGTATGAGCCACTGGTGCCTGGCTTTCTTTTGTACTCTTTGAAAAGTGCAAAGGAGTTACACTGTGATCTTTCCATATAGAATGAACTGCACCTAAGCTTGCCTTCAACCAAAATCCTCATACTCTCTACTTTCCCAGGAGCTGTGTGTCAGGCAGAAGCCACTGTACCTGGTCTGCCTTCAGTTATCTCCACTGGAGCAGAAGTACGGTTATTAAGCCCATTTGAATATGCTGGTAGACTATGATGGTTCATGCCTCTCATCCCAGCTACATAGCAGGCACAAATTGAAAAATCACTGTCTGAGGCCAATCAGGGTAAAAAAAAAAATGAGTTCCTCTCTGAAAAACAGCCTAAAGGAAAACAACAACAACAACAACAGTAAGGACAAACTGGCTGCATGGCTCAAGTGGTAAGAAAATAAAAATCAGATAGAAATAAAAAGAAAACAAAAAGAAGACAAGCAGAAATCTAACCTCCCGCTTTAAGCCAAGATACTTCCTGAGCTCAACCTCCTGCTCCACAGCAAAAAGAAGAAATTGTAAAAAAAAAAAGGGGGGGGGGATCAGATCATGCTACTTGCCTATTCAAGAAACTCAAGGGCTTCCCGCCATGTCTAAGAAACACCCAACCACTTCCTGTGACTTACCCTGGCACTGCTCGTCTACCCACCTCAGCCATTCACCTTCCCCAGCCCCCCACAGTGCGCATGCCTTCGTGTTTTTTTTTTGTTTTTTTTTTTTTTGTTTTTTTTTGCCAGTCCTGGGCCTTGAAGTTAGGGCCTGAGCACTGTCCTTGGGCTTTCATAGGGCTAGAGTTCTATGACTTGAGCCATAGCACCACTTCTGGCTTTTTTTTTTTTTAATGTATATGGGTACTCAGGAATTGAACCTGGGTCTTTGTGCATGCTAGGCAAGCACTCTATCACTAGACCGAACTCCCAGCCCCCATCACGGTTGTTGTTTATATGCAATGCTTCTGCTGAGAATTTTCATGGCTGTCATCTATGCTGGTTCAGTGCTGGCTCCCATGCCACTCTATCAGAGAAGTCACCTGACCTGCCTCCTTTGTGTCTCTGCCAATCACTGGTGGGTCACTCTCTATGGTGCTTACCGTGGGAATATGGTGGATTTTTATCCTTCCCACTCATAACCCAGTAATCTGTTTCCTATGCTAGGATATAAGTTCTGCCCAATTTTTCAGATGTGGTGTGTGTGTGTGTGTGTGTGTGTGTGTGTGTGTGTGTGTGTGTGCCATTCCCAGAACTTGAACTCAGGGGCTGGGTACTTTCCTTGAGCTTTTTTTTTTTTTTTGCTCAAGGATAGCACTCTATCACTTACACCAAATCTCTACATTCATTTTTTTTTTGATGGTTTGTTGGAGATAAGAATCTCACAGACTTTCCTAACCCAACTGGCTTTGAAACACAATCCTCAGATCTCAGCTAGGGTTACAGATGTGAACTACCAGCACCCATAATTTTACTGTATTCTCTGAGCCTAGAACTTAACCTGGCTGGTACTAGATGCTCAAATGTACCTATTGAAATGAATGTCCTCTCAGTCAAGGTCTGGCTCTGGCCTAAGCTCTTCTAAACAAACAACTTAAACACACAGAAAAAAAAAAGACTCTGAAATGCATGAATGCATGGTCCAGGACTCTGGGTGCCCTCCTATGTTTTCATCTGATGACATTTCACTGTGACCTCTACTATCTGATGTACTTCCTCTGGATTTCTGCCTGTAATGAGGCTGTGTAGACGGCCTGTCATCAAATAAACCCTCTGTCACTGAATCACAAAGTTACATAAGGACATAACTGAATAAGGACATTGTACCAGGAAATCTCTTGCAGCCCTCCCAGATCTCATCACTGTCTACTTATTAACTATCCTCATGTCTGGTGCCTCCTCCCCTTCATGAAAACTTGAACCCTGGGACTTGGAGACTCTACAGAAATGGCTGGCAGTCACATACAGCAAATGACAAAGCCTCAGGAGTCAATGCCATAGATGCTCTGCAAATGGAAGGGGGTTTAAAGGATCTCAGGGGAAGGTTCAGCCATTCCATTCCATAAACTTCATTCACCTTTAAAGTATTATCTTCAGTCCCAGTTCCTGTCAAAATCAGAACGGTAAGATCCAGACTCTGACTCAAAGCTAACTTACAGCCACATGTAACTGTGCAGCACACGGGTATTAGAGATGAACCATCTGAAGTAACACCCTGGAAATTAATTAAACCTATATATTGGTGTTATCTTAGAGCTTACCCATGAGATGCTGCATAAATAGAAACTGAACTGTGATGTCATTCAGATCCTTCCTGGGAAGCAGTGACAGGCTGATGTAAAATATACGAGTTAAGTTTCTTGTTGGTTAAGGGCTGGTTATTTAGAGTCTGTGTGTTATCTGGGCACTGGTAACTCACCACTGTAACCCCAGCCTCTCGGGAGGCTGAGATCTGAGGACTGCAGTTGGAAGCTAGATTGGCAGGAAAGCCTATGAGACTCTTATCTCCAATTAACTTCCAAAACTCCAGAAATGGAGCTTTGGCTCAAGTAAAAGAGCACCAGACTCGAGTGAAAAAGCTAAGAAGCAGGGCCCAGGCTTTGGGTTCACGACTCAGTACATGAAGAAGACAAGAATAACACCACCAAATGTACTAAACTATGTGTTACAATACTTGTCACAGCTCTTGGTTATTAAAAATGCCCTAGAAAAACCAGGTGCCCAATAAGTGTGTTAAGTCTCTGATGAATGGGGTGGCATGCCCCCATACATATTTTCATATACTTCAGAGTGACATTAAAACCAAATCCAAGTAGACAATGAACCCTGTGCAGTCAGGCAAATTAATCACCAGCCAAAGGGTAACAATGGTTTGTGGGCTGGCAACCTCCCTAGAACAAATTGCAGATAGGCACTTTAATGAGGGCGAAAATATGAGTTCATAGGACTGAAGTCAAACAGCTCCTACAGGAGGAAAAAAATATGTCTACATCAATGTTCTGATTACTGCCGCTAAAATATCAGCCAGTGAGAATCACCAGGCTGTCAAAACAAGACGCAGGTTACTAAGCCAAGACAGCCCAGGGTTGGGCTTAACTATGACTTGATATTCTCAAGGGGACATGGCTTTTTTTTTCTAATGTTATCTCTTTTAAGTGTTTTGTATCCGATGCCTCTGTTTTTGTTAAAGCCTCAGTGGTTCTTGCTGACTAGTGATGGGAGATTCCACTAGATTTTCATGATGACTTCACATCTACCTTGATAAATAATATAAATTTCCTGTCATCCTTAAACACTCTTTGATGCCTCGTTATTACAGGTAACTGTGTCCACAGACATTCAGATCACAGCTCAAAAACGAACCTCCATGTTAGGGAGGATGAGCGACCAAATCTCTCAAATCAACTTCCATTTCCCGACTTCAGGGAACAGAAGCAGATGCTGTCATAGACAGGGAGGCCCTGGTACAGCATGTGAGACTGTAACAGTATTGGAGAAAGAATAGTTTACCTCTCCAGTGCTGAGAATCACCCAGCCATCATAAAAGGGAAGACCGGATCTGTGGCTTTGCCTCTCTCTAGTTGGTGCAATGTGTCTATGAGCTACCTTTCTTTTTTTTTTTCCTCTAAAAATCCCAACTTCCGCCTCTTAAAAATGAGGATGGCACCACCAACAAACACTCCCTGTCTAGCAGAAGCTGTCAGAGGCATCTTCAAATTGTTCGGAAATGGCTGCCAAACACTGTAAACCAATAACCCATGGGAGCAACTCTAAACAAACAAACGTAAGAGTGATCTCATTGGGCTTTCAGAGGGTCAAGAGCCAGGATGTAAGAAGGATTCCCCCAACTGGAGAACACTTCACAACGACTGAGCCAAATTAGTCTTGGCAGAGATGCAGAACTTTTCAGGCCTCTCCAGGAGTGATGCGGTTCCCCTTAGGCCTCAGAATTGAAGTGTGTCAGAGCCTCTCAAGAGCTGAAAACCTCACATTTCAATGGGACAAAGAAAAAAAGTCAGCCTGGTCCAAGCTCTCAACCACCAAATCAATACATGGGGTAATGAACACTGGCTCTCCAAGCAAAACCAAGTAGAAATGGTTTTCACAAAGAGCAGAGCTTGAGGATCACATCTGTACAAGTAAACTCAGGAAATGTGCATTATCAGGTAGATTTCCACAGTTTTCTTGCTGGCACCAAGTGCCAGTTTTAGAAGACAATTTCCACTGGCAAACCTATGGCATGGTGGCTGCCTTCCCACCTCCCTACTCCTACCACCACAACAGAGAGTTCTTGTTATTGGTTCTGTATTTAGTTTTTTAGTCACTGAGTCTTAGATGGAGTCTCAGAATTCTCAGCCCAGATTTCTGAATGGAATTTAGTAGAGAAGCACCTAGTACTAGCAGTCCCTAGAATGAAGAACAATTGACTTATAGTCAAGTATCTTTCTGAGAAATAATTTTCTTTTTTGAGCTGGTAATTTCTTATAACAAAAAACATCGAAACTATATAGTTTTATGCATCAAATCAGTATTCAGCTACTCTAACTAAGCTCTGTTTTTATAAGTAACTTGCATTAGGAGGTACAATTAAGCTGCACTACCAAAAGCCATACAGTCTACTCCAGTAGAAAGTAGAGAGAAAGCAAAGGCAGCAGATCATGGCATTTTGTCTTAAAAACATTGCGTCCAAATGATGTCTCCTATTCTCAGCTGCATAAGCCTTCTAGCTCTCTGATGAACACTGTTTTTCTTTAGCATGGCCTTTATTTTCTCTTGAGAAAGTGAACAAATACAACAAAACAAGCCTGCCAGGTCAGCAGACTCCACTGCAGACCTTATCTGGGTATGAGGAGTCACTTGACCTCTGCTGGAATTCCCTCAGGCTCCTCATGGATTTTTTTTTCCACTCAGGAAAAGTGCAGGACTTCCTAGGACCAGCCCTTGTCTTCATTCTAGAATAGCAGAAGATTTGGATGTGAGCAAGAAAGAGTACATGGAAGAATGATAATTTGGAAGACCAAATGAGCTGCACTCAGTATACATTTTTCCATGTTTCAGCCTTATAGGAAGTAAACTGCTGCAATAAAGCAATAAATCAATGCTCTTGCAATAAATGCAGAATTTATATTCTCTACTATACCAAAATAATATAAGTAACTTCTTTGACCTTGAGACCTCATGGTTTTGTTTGGCTTTTTTTTGCTCATAGCTGGTACTCTACCAGTTAAGCCATACCTCCAGTCTAGCTATTATTTTTGGTAAGTCAGAGATAGAGTCTCTGCCTGGGCTGGCTTTGAATGGCGATTCTCTAGAGCTCCATTTCCTATATAGTTAGAATTATAGGTGTGATCCACTGGTGCCCAGTTTTATCTTCATTTTTCACTAATTTTCATTTTAAAACACCTCCCATCCATTTTAGAAGAGCATGGGTACAAATAATAACTAATGTATAATGTACCATGACTACAGTTTGGCTGTGTGTTCAAGGCTAGCCTTGATACTCAGGACACTCACTTATCTCTGACAGTGTGAAAATTTAAGGTACCATCACCTACATCTGACTGTACAGATGTGAGTCAGAAGAAGTGAAACAGTTCTGTATGCCCAGAGATAATTTTATACCTCACAAAGTAGCTTTGTTATGAAGTTATGAAGGCATCCTTCTCAAAAGACTTCTCCATGTATGAACAAACATACAAACATGCACACACACACACACACACACACACACACACACACACACAAATTTCTCTCTCTCCTTCTTTCTCTCTAAATGTCTTACCATCAGAGTGGTAGAAGCCAATGAAATTCCCTTCACAAATCAAATGAATTATTTCTTTCTTTCCTGCAGCCATACACATCACAACTCTCCATACTCATAATCACCAGCTATTTTGAGTTGACTGTGTTCTAGCTAACTATACACATGTACACATACTCTTCATAGCTTTGTGAGCTACAGGACCACCATAGCTTCCATGACTATTATTTCTCATAAGGCTCAAAGACACTCTCTCACAAGGTTTGCTAAAGACCCACAATGTGGTTCCATTATTTGGAAAGTTCAGCATCTCAGGTGTGGGAGGGAGATGGAAAGGAAGTTCATTCAGCCTCGTGCCAGTCAACCATCTTCCATCTCTTATGGCCTGGGTTAGGTTAGGCCTGCAGCCTAAACCCTAACATAGAGAATTATGTACCATTTTTCATAAGCAGGAATCCTTCTTTACCTTCTGGGGCATCTGCAAGGAGCCTACAGGGGTGGCAGAGGCCCAAAATGAAGACCTCAGGCCATGTAAGTGTTTCTCCAGGTGTGAGCACTAGGTTTCTTCCCAGGCAAGTGGACTCAAGCCATCTATGCATAGAAGACTGCAACTGAATATAGTCTTGCAAACTAGAAGATCAGGACCTGGCTAGGCCCTGTTCCTGCAACCACAGCTTTGCTGCCTGCCTGATAGGTCAGAGCTGTTAGAGCTGAATTACCAATTATACCTAAAAGGGAAATCACTATCTCCAAAACTGATTTTGATTTCTGCTTCTATCTAGTTATCACCAGTGCCATCCTCTGTAGGTTCGATTGTCTCTTTTCCATGACACCACACTATTCCTCTCTCCCTCCCCCCTTCCTTTCTTGTCTGCCTTTCTTTCTTACTTCATAGTCCTAGGGGTAGAACTCAGGGTGTGAGGCTTGCAGGAAGGCAACTCTACCTCTTGAGCCATTCTCCCACCTCATATTTGCTCTCATTGTTTTCTATACTCCCAAGCTAGTCTAGATTGTGATCCTTCTATTACACTTCCCATGTAACTGGAAGACAGATACATGCCACCACACACTGCTTTTATTTGTCAAGAAAAGGGATCTTGTGAACTTTCGGCTCAAGCTAGCCTTGTACTATGATCCTCCAAATCTCCAACTCCCAGTTAGCTAAACTTCCAGGTATGAGCCACCAAGCTGGCATGTTCTTTTTAAGGTTCTAGGGATTCAACTCAGGGCCTTGTTCTTGCTAAACAAATGTTCTCCCTTCAACCATGCTTTCAGTCCTTTTGCTTTGGTTTGTTTTACAAATAGGGTCTCACTCTTTTGCTGTGTCAGTCTTAGACCATCCATGATCTTCCTATCTCAACCTCTATTTAGCTAGAATTGTAGTGTGTGCCAGCACACCTAGCTTCTGCTTGAGACAGAGTCACATTAAGTTTTTTCCTGAACTGGATTTAAAGTATGATCTTTCTATTTCTGCCTCCTGAGTAACTGAGATTGCAAGTATAAGCCACTCTCCCATCCTACTCCTTTCAAGGGGAGGTTTTTTTTTTTTTTTTTTTTTTTTTTTTTTTACTTTTCTTTTCATTCTCTATACACATATATCTCTCTAGAGAAGAAATACTACTTAAGTACATTGTTTTTCATTCTACTTTGCTAATTAAAAACCTTGGGCCCTGTCTGAAACTGATAAAAAAAAATGAAACTCAACACTGGCATGTGAGACACTATATAGTTTATCCCCAGGTTTCCTTTTCCATGAAAATCCCATCTGTTTACTCTATCTAAACCCCTATGTTTACTCTCTAGCAAACTTATTCTTTATCCCTGAATATGTCCCCACTATTCCACTCACTTCTACTCCTTGGATCATTCCAGATCATTCTCTCTCTCATCCTTTCTACTTAGTCCCTAGACAACCTTCACAGTCAACCACAAATCTTGCTCCTAAATTCCTAAATTCCCATATTAATATCACAGTGTCTCTCTCACAGCAGTCTAACCAGTCCATTGGCTTTGCTGATTGACTGGGTAAGCTGGAATTTTTGCTCTTTTGTACAGTACTAGGACTTGAAATCTTGGCTGAGAGTTCTCATTGGACTTTTTTAGCTTAAGTCTGGTTCTATTGCTACAGCCAGTCTTCTCCTTCCACTTTTGTGCTGGTTAATTGAGGACAAGAGTCTTTAGGAGTTGTCTTCTTGCTGGCTTTGAGCCACAATTCTCACATGTCCTATGAAGAGGCTAGGATATAGGCACCAGCCAATTACAGCCTGGCTATTCTTTATACTTTCAAGAAGGATTTCGAAAGAAAGATTTTAAATCACAGAAGGATCTAGAATGATGTGTTGGGTATTCAATTTTTCTAGTAGCACCTACTCTCATTACAATTCATCTAATGGTTACCCAACTCTGATGTGCTTAAGAAGTTGTATGAATTTGGGAACAAGAAGAGAATAGTTTGCTTTACTTAACTGGATAAATGGTTTCTGATTTTAGTTCTATGGTAAAGTGATCCCAAGAGACTCAAACAGACCTCTCATGGTCATTCACAGTCAAACTCACATAACAGAACAGCTCCTTGGAAACAATCAAGCACTGTAAGATTTCATGTGTGCGATTTTACAGCAATGTGTACCAGCTCATCCCATGCTGAAAAACATATCCTACTATGAAGTGCTGAAGAAGCAAGCAATTTAAAAAAGGAACATGCTTTCAGAAACAGAAAAGTCATGAGGTCTCAAGTTTTGAGTTCAAATCCTTTGGCAATCTCTACCCTTTCCTCCAGATGCGACAGCAATGGACAAATGATACTGAGCACTGACAAAACAATACACTACACACTCAGCCATAGTTTTGTAGTTCTATGTCACAAAATAAGGCAACATCAAATGGAACTGCATTTGCTTTTAGAACTATAGTAGCAGACAAGTCTTTTTCCTTTTTTGGAAAGAAACTGTCCAATGAAAACTTCAGAGTAGAGCTTGATGGAGATATTGAAGTGCAGAACAATGACTTACTTCATGAAGCATCTGAGTCTAAACACCATCGATATATTGAGTGAACATGCTGCCAAACAGATGCTTCCTCCAAACACCTGTAGCTGCTACTGTGATTGATAAGGAATACATTCAGAAATGTTCCAGAGGTTGCTGGTGGCTCATGCCTGGAACCCTAGCCTACTCAGGAGGCCGAGGTTTGAGAATCTTTGTTCAAAACCAGCCCAGGCATGATAGCCTGTGAAGCTCTTATTTCCAACTAACCACCAAAAATCCAGAAGGAAGGGTATGTCTCAAGTGGCAGTGGGCCAGTTAAGGGACAAAACAAATGTCCTGAATTTGTAGTTTCCTGCCTTATATATTTTTCTCAGTGAAGAGATACATTTGATCAATGGATTAATTTGCACGTTCTAGAAAATGTTTGACACTAATAAAGCTTCCCATATTCTATAGCGACTCCATCACTATTATTGCTGCCATAGAGCTCTGCAGGGTCACTGAAGTACTCAGACCTTTGGTCTCTGTGAATGCACTATAAAATGCAGCTCTCTGAATATGTCCAGTTACTACTGACTGAAGAAAACAGATCTAAACGAGTTGAAGATGGTGGTGAATGACTACTACATGTGATAAAAGGTATAACTCATAGCCTGTGCCATCTTACACTGAGCTAAACAGGAAATCTATACTTAAGGCCCCTAGACAGTCTATAAGTTTTAGAAGGGGAGCAAGTACAGGATGAGAACTTGTAACCATCACCCTCTAAATAGCCAGGTCTACACAGGGGTGCTACCTGTCCAGATCCTTAGGACAGATGGCACAGTGGAGAAGTTCTCTGCCACACTGCTTGCTTCCCTTCTAAGTCAGCCTGGGCACACATGCACCCTCCTCCTCCTGCCTGGGCAGAAGGCACAGTGTCAGATGAATTATCCCCCTGCTTGCACCATCACACTGTAGTCACTGGTTCTTCGTTTCCCAGGCATGTGTGTGAACTCCCTGAGGGGTGGTCTAAGTCCTTCTAGTTTTCATCTCAAGTGCCACACCCAACCCCCACAAGCCAGGTGACCACTGGCTCATCCAAAGGCCCCTTGGTGGTGGCAGGGCTGACCCTGAGGATCTCACCCCTATATCTTGAGTCTGCAACAGGGTCAGCAACAGGAGAATGTTAATGCCAACTGGGGACAAAGAAGGAGTCAGAGTAAGTACTTTCCAGTGCTTTCTTGTGAATGCCTTGGAGAACTGGAATGGCAATTGGCCCATGGCTTTTCCCCAAAGTCTAACAGGCTGGGCACTTGTAGCTCATGCCTGTAACCAAAGCTACTCAGGAAGCTAAGATCTGATTATTGTGAGTTTCAAAGCCCAGACAGGAAAATCCTTAATACTCTCATTGCTACTCAGAGAAAGCCAGAAGTGGAACCACGGGCTTTGTGCATGTTAGGTAAGCACCCTACCAGTAGGCCACCCTCCTGGCCCCAGGACTTCTATCCTTGAAAGACAGCCTTAGGTTCCTGCCTCCTTAGGTTCCTCTCCTAGCTCTCTGACCATATTGGCCATTAAGGGGCTATCATTAGGAACACTCTTTGCTGCTCATGTGCTGGACCTGATCATTGGAGGCCAGGGGTTTTAATAACAGGAACTCTGGACTGACAAACAGAAAAGCTTCTCCAAGGCACATGAAACCTGCAGTCCTTGTGCCTTTTTCTTTAGAAATGCATGTGAGTGTGTCTACTACTCTGACTCCCAGGGTCATTGAAGAGAATGTACAGCTTGCCATGATAATCATCTCCTATAGCTGCCTTAACAAATTACTACCAACCCAGTGTCTGAAGACAACAGAAGTTTATTCTCTCACAGTCTGGAGCCCACAAGTCTGAAGCTAGATTCAAGAGGCCACAATGAAGGTGGCCAAAAGTCATGCTCACTGCAGAACTAAAGGAGAATCTGTTCCTTGTCTTGCTTAGGTTCTCCATGTGTCCAGTCTCCCTCGGGCTCTCTCCAACAATGACTGTGATTGGATTTAGCAAGAATCCAGGCTCATCTCCCCATTTCAACATTCTTGAATTAATCATGTCTGCAAGGATTCTTTTTTTTTTCCAATTAAAGCTAACATTTATTTACGGTTCCAGTGTTCAGATCTTGCTATCTTTGGGACAATGGCTCAGCTTCAGCACACAAATGCATCAGCCACACTAAGGGTAACACAGGCCTCCTGTCCCCCATTCTTTCTTAATTCTCATCATCTTGACTATAACTGAAATTCAATATCCAACTCCTTAAAGTCCTGTGAAGATTTGTAAGGTAGTATGTATGGAATAGGGGTGTGTGTGTGTGTGTGTATGTGTGTGTGTGTGTGTGTGTGTGAGCGTGTTTCCATTTAGAAAATTCTCATTCTACTCACATTTTAATTTTCAGCATTAGATTACATGCAAAAAAAAGTCTAACATAGTCAAGTGTTTTACTTTTTAAATTTCTAAAATAGCCAGACCTTCTGTTCAGAGACTAGAGGAGCAGCATAGTAAATGCTTCCACTGTCAACTGCCAAGTGCTATAGTAAGTGTCATTTACTATCCTGGGAGTCTGAGTCCCGAATCCCCAGGATTCTAAGGCAGGGAAGTTACTTGAAGGAAAATTGCAATGAACTGCAGACCAACAGTCTGCAATGTTTGCTGTTAGTCTGATTCATTCAGTCAGTGTCAAGGCATAGGAAGGCAGCAGCAGCTAACCTGGAAGAGCTGGATTTGGACTCAGGATATAGGTTATTCCATTCATTCATTTCTTCAGCAAGCATGCATTGAGAATGTACTGTGTATGAGATGCTAGGAATTCAGTGGGAAACTTAACAGACAAGTCCCTGTCAACAGAGAGATCTAATTCTAGTCAGGAATGGTAAATAAATAAACAAACAAACACATGTTACACATCAGATGGGGATACCCTGCAGGGATTACCAGGAAAGCAGGCTGGGAAAGCTTGTTCTGCTGCAGTAACATTTAGTACAGGCAGTGAGGGATGGAGCAGACAGCCATTAGGGCACCTGTGGGTGTTCCTTAGCTGTTCCAAGCAGCTAGAACATCTTGCTATTGCTAGGAAATGAGGACGTGCTCAAAAACTTAATAGGGTCATGTCAAAAGGACCAAAGAAGTCAGAAGAAATGCTTTTCACTGATGAACTGCAGGGCAGCGTGACCACCAAAAAGAGGCATGATGAGTATAAATTAGTATTCACCAGAGATATATTTCTCTTAAAAATGCATGTCAATAACAATTTTCCCCCAAAAAAGGAAGGGAGAAGAAGGAAGGGAAGGTCTTTCACCGAAGACCACTAATAATAGAATTAGAAAACACTGCAGCAGACACATTTTTAAGGCAATGATTTTATAAGGTCCATGAATAATGTTATTTACATCCAAATGGCCCATGGCAGATAAAAGGAATCCCACCTCTGCTTTATATATCCATACCTTTATCCATTCAATTCTATCTTTTGTGCCAGTAAGCTTCTCTCAGCCTCCCATACAGATATTCATTCTTCTACCTCCATCCATGTTTATGTTGCACCCTTCATTTAAAAATATTGTTGGGATAGTACATTTAACTGCAAGGCAGTATCATGGGCTACTGAGTTTTAAAAACAGGCGTAAAAATGCTTAATTTAAATTTTCTCTTAACAATCTCATAAAAGACTATCACAAAATGAGTCAGTGTTTTAATCAATAATAAAAACCTCCAACAGTATAAATGAAATTCCAAAACTTCAGAAGGAAAGAAAGCACTCCAACAGGAGCCAAGAAAAATTCTGAACATCTCTTGATAAGCACAGTGAGGAATTTAGAGTTATGAGAACATGTTCTCATTTGCTAAACAGCATGAGCTCAAAATGACTGCCATGTTTTCTGGCTACTGTATTATTGTTTACTTTCCTATTGAACATAAAAGTATTAGAAGCCTATAGTCAGTTAACCTAATCCAGTATCAGATTTGCAATATAAACATGTGAAGAAATGAAGGCAATGAACAATGGAAGAAAGAAGAAAGGGCTGCCATTGGGAGATCACATTCCACTAACACAATTGTAAAAGCCAGAAGAAACTAGTTTTGTGGACATAAGAAATAACATTTCTTTATAAAACATAAATTGAACATAAGATTCTGTTAACAAGTCCTAAAAAAATCCAGAATGATCATGACAAGAAATACAATCCATATATATCTAATACATACAAAATGTAATTAGATCCTGGATCAAAAAAACAAAATTTCAGGAATGGGAGGTAGCTCACTGGTACAATGCTTGCCTAGCCCAAGCAAGGCATAGAACATTAATAAAGGATGGCTAGCAACAAGAATACATGAAAAGATATATATTTTTTAAAAGAAAATTGTGGGTTGGCATCATGGCTGATGCTGGTATCCCAGTTTTGTGTGAAGTAAAGATGGGGAAACCGTAGTTTAAAGGCAGCCCAAGTGAAAAATCAGCAAGACCTCATTTTATCACAACCTCATTCATGCTGACCTAACAGTGAGCTGAGTTGCACATCCCTGTAATCAAAGATAGGGAGATCATGGCAGAGGCTGACATCAGGCAAGAAAATGCGACAACTCATATCTGACTTTTTTTTCCTACTCCTGACTTGTGCTCTATCACTTGAGACATACCTCCACTGAGCATGTCAGTCATAACTGGATTCTGGATCAGGAAAACAAGCCTTCTGGAATGGGATACAGCTCACTGTAGAATGCTAGCCTAGCCCAAACAAGGCTGGGTTGTCCCCAGCACGACGGACACAGCAAAACAAAAATAAACCTTTAAGGCCATCCTTGTTTAAAACAAAATATTCCTGGGCTGGGAATTTAACCTAATGGTAGAGTGCTTGCCTAGCATGTACGAAGACCTGGATTCGATTCCTCGGTACCACATACATAGAAAAAAAGTCAGAAATGGTGCTGTGGCTCAAGTGGTAGAACTCTAGCCTTGAGAAAGTCTAAGGGCAGTGACCAGGCCCTGAGTTCAAGGCCCAAGACTGCCCCCCCCAAAAAAAATTCCTGCCAGGAATGTAGCCTAATGATTGAGTGTTCGCTTCACATGCACAAAGCCTTGGATTTGATTCCTTGGTTTCACATACACAGAAAAAGCTGGAAATAGTGGTGTGGATCAAGTGGTAGAATGCTAACCTTGAGCAAAAAGTATCCAAGGACAGTGCCAAGACTCTGAGTTCAAGTCCCATGACTGGCAAATAAATACAGAGATAGATATTCCTGACTTAGACTAGATAATAATGCTCAATTTTAACATTTTTTTAAGTTTGAAAACCAAAAACCGTCAAAGGAATATAGAAGAATATTCCAGGAATAGGGGAGGATAAACCTGATATAGAGCAAGTGTGATCCTCTCACAAGGGTCAACAAAAAGCAGAATCTGATGTGACCAGACACAAGGAGGGAGAGGCAGGAAGCCTGGCACTGGGAGGTATTGAGCGACCAATCACGAGAAAGCTATGAGCAGAGGAGCAGTGGTATACATACCCCAAAATGGCTCATGATCTGGGTACAGACACTTTGCAGGCAGGCATTGGCTGACTAAAGCTGGAGGACGGGCCAAGGCTAGTACAAAAGTCCAGAGATGAGTGACAGAAGCTCAGACTAAGATATGCAGCAGGAAGTGAGCAGGCCATTATGTGTCTCCAAGGAGGATACACATACTGGTAGGCACACATGATAAACATTTTAAACAGAAGAATTACATGTAACTTTGAGGTCTTACCATACTGTTATTGTATTAACCAGTACAACCAGTAGAAATTAAGATGAGTAAACGGTTCATGGAGAAAACAGTCAGAATCTATGAAATCTCACTCATCTCCTTTCCCTCTCAGGATCATCAGTACAACAGTCTCAGTCTCCCAATATCCCATCACCACCACATGTCATTACAATGTATAACATCTTCTCTCAAGTTCTTTGCTATATAGTTTGAATGCTGCACTTCCAAGAACAATACATGCTGCTAATAATAAAACAGAACAGTCATCTCGCAGCATTTCACAAACGTGATCTAATTAATTCTCATACCACATCTATAATAATAGAGGTATTATTATCTTTGTTCCTGGTACAAAAATTTGAGATTTTTTAAAATTCTGCAGAAGACACCTCCATCTTCACATCCTTACCATCCTATGCTTTCAAAGATTATCACAACTTAATTCTCTCACCAATGGGGTGGGTATTAATGGCTGTATCCACATTTTTTAAATGTAGGAAATAGGCTTTTACAAATGATGTACAAAGCCTTTCCCCATAGTCAGAAAATTAGTTATAAGATAGAACCTTATCTCAGTACACACACACGCGCGCACACACACACACACACACACACACACACACACACACACACACACACATACACACGGAAAGGAAGGTAGGTGGGAGGAGAGGAAGGGTAATTTTCTGGTTGGCTGCAAGATCTAGTAAGAAATAATGAACTAGGAACTGGTGGCTCACTCCTATAATCCTAGCTACTCAGGAAGCTGAGATCTGGAAGATTACAGTGTGAAGCCAGCCCAGGCAGAAAAGTCTATGAGACTCTACCTCCAAATAGCCAACAAAAAAAATCACTCCCTGTAAAAGGCATATCATTCTTGCAAGTGAATGTCAAACGACTAGAAGCTGAAGCTGGGGGAAGTGAGGACAGTGGAGCCCTGCACTGCAGATGAGAACACAGGCTCTCCACCAAGAAACAGACTCCCTAGACACTGGGAACTGGATATAACCTGATCTGGAAGATGCTGCAGGCATGCACCTGTGAGAATGGCATGTTACTGGGTCTCAGAAACCTTGACAGCTGACCTCACAAGATGTTCCCCTAGACGGGTTCTGAAATCTTACAGCATCTGCATTGATTTTAATAGCCATTTAAGAAATAATATCTATTCAAGCTGTGCTAGGTGGTACATGCCTGTAATCTTAGCATTTAGGGGATGGAGGTCAGAAGGTGGTAAAAAGCTTGGGATATAATGAAACCTTGTCTATAAAATGCAGCCAAATATCAAAAACAAAGTGGTGGTGGCGGGCGTTGTTTGCTTTTGTGGTGTTTCTAAGGACTGAACTCAGGGCCCTGTGCTCACTGTGCAAATACTCTGCCACTTGAGCCATAACTTCTCTACTGTCTTTGGTAGTGTCTTGCATTTTGGCTAAGTGGATTCAGAGCACCACCCTCCTCTCCTACTTCCCAAACAGCTAGGATGGATCACATATATGTGCCACTACACCCAACTCTAAGTATCTTTCTCCTATCAACTTTATAATATGTACCCTTGCCTATTTGATTCCTATGTGAAGTCTACAGCTACATAGATCTCTTCCCTCCTAGACAACACCCACCACCTCATTCTTCTTTCCAATTTTCATGTGCAACAAATATCTCCCAGTGGTAGTGCCTGGAGAAACCAGGCAAGAGAAAGGCTAGTCAGCCTATCCACACCTCCTCTGCACCTCTCCAGTCCCATCTCAAGCTGCCAACCTTCCCATCTAATGTCTGCCTGTGTGCCACCCATAGGGCCAGCACAGTGTGCCTAGCAGAGCCATTCCACACAGGACCTGCACTATTTCAATTCGGCCCTACATGATGATTCAGAAATAAGATGCAGGCAACTGGATAAACCATCACCTGCATAAAAGTGCAGGGACTGATGCCTGGACAGTACAGAGATGCTGCCATCTGGTACCAGCTTCTTTAGATCTGTATTCTGTTTTCAATACAACGTGAAAAGGGGGAGGGGGAGGAATTGAAAGAATAAAAAGGACAAGGGGGTCCCACTCATCCTTAAAAGAGAACGGAACCAAAAGGCTATAGTGGTTCAGCAGTTGGATGACTTTCCCAGCCTTACAGGTTTCCAGTGAGAAGACAACAGAGAGCCAGCACATACTGCCATGTGTTTTGTAGCTACTTGTTATGACTGCCCTTCACCATGGCAACAAGCAAATGGGGATCCAAGCAGCCTTGGATGCCCAGTGATCTTTCCAGCAGCAGTAGCAGCAACAGGACAATGGCACCAGTTGTTGGCAAGATTGGATTAGGTAATAATTGTCCATACCTTTCCTGTGACTACACTGTATTTTTTCTTGTCAGCACTCTGTCCTTGCTAATGCATAGCCATCACACTCAACAGATATAAGTTGCTATTCTTACAGTTGTCACTTATGGAGATAGGTGATTCACAGGTGAAAACAATGAAGGCTCCTAGACTAGAAGGGTCACCAACTGAAATACCTCCAGGGTCACCTGGAGAATGTGCAGACTTTAAGGAGAACCCATAAAGGGAGGGTAGCAGTGACCCAGCCAGTGTGGGAATGCCACTAGGACCAAACACAAACACTTTGGAGAACTGCTTCTTCTCTTCTTTTTTCTGTTTGCTAGTCCTAGGGCTTGAACTCAGGGTCTGGGCACTGTCTTTGGGCTTTCTCAAGGGTAGGGCTCTACCATTTGAACCATAACACCATTTCTGCTTTTATCTGTGTATGTGGTACCAAGGAATTGAACCCAGGGCTTCCTCTACCACTCCCAATCCCTCTTTTTTATTTTTATAAAGGAGTTCCAAAGATCCTAATTCAGATTTTTCTTCTTGCTTCAAAGCATATTTAATAAAATTGGGTTTCAGGCCGGGAGTTTGGCCTAGTGGTTAAAGTGCTTGCCTAGCATGCCTGAAGACCCGGGTTCGATTCCTCAGTACCACATACATAGAAAAAAGCCGGAAGTGGTGCTGAGGCTCAAGTGGTAGAGCTCTAGCCTTGATAAAGTCCAAGGCCAGTGTTCAGGCCCTGAGCTCAAGCCCAGGACTGGCAAAAAATAAATAAATAAAAAATAAAATAAAATTGGGTTACTTTAGTTAGTATCCAGTACTGATGTCCTTCGGTTTACAGTACAATCCCATCCCACTAAAAATATACCAAACTCTCAGCAGCCTGACATAACTACCTATGATAGAGGCTAAACTGCCCTCTCCCACCAGGGCAGGTGAGGAGCTGTGCAGAGGTCTACTGCTGACAAGCATTGCAAGAAAATATCCTAGCACACATATCTAGCCTGGGAAAAATACAAGATTTAAAATTCAGAGTCAGGCTTCTATTGAAACCCTATGGCTTTGGCATCAGGAAAACTCCACCCATCATTGTTTAACCATTGTTAAGTCAGTGGACTGTCTGTGTACCAAGTGCTGCTATAGGAATGAAATGGTGATATACAAGAAACTCAGATCTCCATTCCACAGATGTTTTCTTCTCCAGTATGGAATTGGCCACCACAGCTAGATCATCTCTTCTAGTATTTAAGATACTATCTGGGGTTGACCTTCCATCAATGATGCCTTTCTGTTCTCACCTTGACTTCTTTGTAATTACTACCTGGTTGGTACTTTTACGTTTTCACAGAAATAAATTTACTATATTTAAGAGAGAATCAGCCCACAAACAATGTCTCCCAAGGTATCAGGACCAAGAAAAACACACCTAGCACAAAACTACATGCCATGTTTTGAACACAGGTAAAAACAGTCAAGCCAGGTTTGAGTTACCAAGCAGTAACAAAGGCACTCATTCCATCAATATGCATTTATGGAGCCTCTTCTTTGTGTGCCAGGAACTGTTTCAAGTTTGGTGAACACATGTGTGGAAAAAAACTAGACAGAAATATGTTTTCCTGGTGGAGTTTATAACACAATGACATTTTTCTTTGAAACTTGATGCTGCATGCTACCAGCAATGTTGCATGTGTGTTTTCAGGCACTGCTGAAACAGGAATTTGAGAGACATAAGAAGAAGAAATAGAGTCAGAGAGGAATTTTGGAGACATAAGAAGAAGAAATAGAGTATCTCTCCTCTGCCAAGTCTGACGTTTACTGGATGATGGTATGTTTACCACCTTGAGACTCCAGGAACTAAACACAGTGGCTAAGACAAGTTTGGGAGAGAGAAAACAGAAAGGCAAAGCAAAGAAAGTACTTCAGGTGCTCCACAGTCACTGTTAGACATTGGAGAATGAAATGGAAATAAGATGACCACTGAGTCCATAAGAGAATTATGGCCACTGAGGGACAGGAACGGTACCTACTACTGGCACCTACTGGATCCCTATGGAGGTTGCAGCAGGAGAGGTACCACGAAGATCCTGAGAACGTAAAATGAAGTGGCTTCTGCTGGACTCTATCTAAGCAGAGTCCAGCTGGCATCAGTCATGTCCACATCACTCAGAAGTGGTAAGAAGAAGGATGTCATTGTTATACAAACACCACCTAAATGGCACTCCATGAGAGCTCAAATCTGAGTGTCTGTGGCTGCGTTAGAAGGAGAAGAAAGGCAAGCATTGGTTCTATTTGAGGTGAGGAAGGTGATTTCTGCCATATTGCTAGCTGATAAACTGATACTCAGGGAACACACACACAGACACAGACACACACACACACACACACACACACACACACACACACACACACACACACACACACACACACACACACACACTGTTTCCATTTGTGACCAAACTACTTGCCTTTTTCCCTAGGCCTTCCAGAAGTTAGAAAAATAAAATACTTAAGATGACAAGGTCTTTGAGAATAATATGGCTTTCTTCTCTGCCCAATGTGGGAATGTCTTTGGGGCTAAATGGCTGGCTGTTCACCCTCCTGAAAACTTAGGGCCTGGTGAGATAGCCCACTGCATGCGTAGAACACTTCCCCCAAAAAATCCTCCTATTTGATGCTAAGCCCAAGTTGCTGAGCCAGAGCCTCTGTGTGACAATGCCAAGGTTGATTCCTCAAACACGAAGTCCACTGAGCAAGCACACCATGCTGGAAGCTGCAACCCTGTTATGGCTGGCCAGTCTTCAGAGAGTCTGATGTGGAGGAGTGTGTGGAAACCTGCTGGAGGTGGAGAGCTGACCCCACTCTCAGCACAGCCTGCCTCTAGGGATTTACCAGGGAAGAAACAGAATCTTCCACTGCAATAATTAGAAACAGTGTCAGCACCTCAAAAGGGCATTGCTGTCACTCTCCCCCGACCTTAAACCCCACTCACAAAAAAGGCATAGAGGAGACATCTGATTCATTGCAGTCTAGGGGAAAAAGGACTATCCATATAGGGATCCATCCTTTGTCTGTATGATACAAACATACTTGGATACCATCGTCATAGGACACATTATCAGGTATCCACACTACCAAACAGGAAACCCTACTTTCGACTTCTCAATGTGGACAAGGCCAAATTCAAGGCCATCCCATTCTCTGTCTCACTTACTTGGCTCTCTTGGATTCCAGTGATGCTATTGATGCTGCAAATGTCCGTTTTAATCATTCATGGACAATCATGAACTGAATACTTAGGATGGACATGGCTCTTTCATCAACTTCTGTGATAAAGATGACTACTTATTTACCAAATTTACATCTTCTCCTCAAGCTAAGCATGCTGTATTCCTTAGGTGTGGCCAGTACACTGCATTCTCCCCAGAAGAACACACAGGAGCATGGCACATACCATGTCAAGGTGGAGCCAAGCCATGTTCTTCCCTTTCCACCAATTGCCTGGGGATGTCAGGGCAGCCATGAAGGCATGTGTGATGAACCCATTTGATCCCTAGGTGACTTCAGGGCAGATCCCCCCTCCAATCCTCACTGTATAACTGATAAATACCATTCTATTGTTTTTAAACCACTGGACATTTCTTTTGTGGTTGATTTGTACAGCAGCACTATAATTAATGCACCTCCACCTCACATTTGCTCAGTTATTCATTCTGTAATAAACTCAGTTCTCAAACAATTACCATGTTCTATGTACTGAGTGAGGCACGGGGGAAATAAAATTGTCTAAAGCAGGTCACAGGTCTACCTAAACAAGATAATTAAAATTCAATATAAATGACCCATAGTGTGGCTGTCTTAAGATACTTGTATTGGAAACGTGTGAGGCTTCAGTTTGAGTCCTAGGTAAGCTTCTTAATCTTGTGAGTGTTAGCATCTTCTTCTGTACTCCAAACAGTATTTCCTCCTGGCTCACAGTAGAGTCAAGTGGATTAAACCAAATAAAATTATCATGTAAGTCATGTATACAAGTATAAAGGACTCAGTGATTGTTCCTTTAATTCACTGTAATTGTCATAATCCAGCACTGGGCACCTAATTCAAATTATATGTCCTTTCATTATTGGACAAAAAGAACTTCCAAATGCTCAAAAAATGAAGCTCACTTTTAGTTTTGTATGTAAAATCTAACACAATATAATTTAATCAGTTGTTATACCTGTATAGATCTCTACAATTACATGCTTTGTACTGGGGATTGAACTCCAGACTTCAGAATTGCTAGGCTGGCACTCTACTACTTGAGTCACACCCCCAGTGGATTTCGGCATTGGTTATGTTTAAGGTAAGGTATCACTTCATGCTTGGGCTGGCCTGAGCTTTAACCCTCCCGCTATGCTTCTCCATGTCTCTGAACTTACGCACTACTATGCCCAGCCATTGGTTAAGATGAAGTCTCATGCATTTTTATACCCAGGCTGGCCTTAAACTACAATCTCCCAATCTCTGTCTCACAAGTAGCTAGGATTTTAGACTTGGGATACTTGTTGTGTTCAGTTTCCTGCTTTTCTTCTATCCTTCCTACCTGAAATTCCTCAGGCATATATTAGTTCTACAACGTAGTATGCTGTTTTATTGCATTGATTTTGATGGATTACTCTATTTGAGTTTTTTCCCCCTTTTGAAAACTGAGCCTCCAAGAATTTTCAAGGTCCAACTCAAACTCAGTGCTTTCCTAGAATCTTCTTTATATTGCTACCATAGCATTGCCTAGACAATTCTCTGACAAATATCAGGTTGGTATTGTTAGAAATGGATTCTCCTGGAGTTGTGTGTGGCTCAAATGGTAGAGGACCTGCCAAGCAAACACCCTACCTTCCCCCCAAAATATAAGAGAAACAAATATGTAAAACTGTGCCCTGAAAAGACATAAAGCTTATAACTGTATATTCCAAAGGAATTGGACATAAGTGGATTTTTTATTTATTTGTATATAAGAGTATTAATAAAAAAACAAGCTGCCCTTCCCAGCAACTGAGACTTAGATTCTATTTTCTGTCATATGATTGAAGTATAAATAAATCTTCTGTTTCGATATAGGAAAGTATGCTACATCACAAATAAAAAATTTATGAAAAGTACATTAGAAAACACATACTGCCAGTATTCTTTATCATGTAATGGTAGAGCTCTAGCCTTGAGAAAGGCCAAGGACTGTTCTCAGGCCCTAAGTTCAAGCTCCAGGACTGGCAAACAACAGCAACAAAACAAAACAAAACAAAACAACAGATCCAGTGGTGAAAACCTGGAGAAGTAGTGCCTCGCAGATCACTGGCAAAGAGTAACCATGGAATCAAATCTCTGAAATACAAACCCAAATAAAACTTTTCTGCTCTTCAAGTTGTTCATCTCAAGCATTTCACCGCAATGATAGGAAGCTGACTACCACAAGCAGCACAAGCTCCTGGGGAATTTTTTTTTTTCGGTCCTGGGCCTTGAGCTCAGGGCCTGGGAACTGTCCTTGGGTTTTCTCAAGGCTAGAGCTCTACCACTTGAGCCACAGCACCATTTTCTGAATTGAACCCCCAGTCTTCATCAAGCTAGGCAAGCACTCTACCACTAGGCTAAACTGTTAGCCCCTTGGGAAATTTTTTCTATCAGAGAAGAATGAACCTGTGATACCAATCTATGAGAGTGTGTGAGAGGTAAGGAAAGATGAATATATATGGAACATAAAAATATTATTTTAAATGCTAGCTCTTTCAAACAATTTCCACACTTTGTCCTCTAAATCACAGTATACCAAATCATTTACAGCAACTAATATGGTGATAGTCTACCATGAACCAGATGATTTTACATCCTTATGAGAGATATATTGCCATTATTCCAAACACACACACACAGACACACACACACGTGCACACTAAAGTCTCCGAACACCGAATGAAAGAGTTGTAAGCTGCACTACATCACAGGGTCAGCCTCCCATAGACTGAGTGAATGATTCCACCAGTCTCCTGGCTCTATATGTTCGTAGGAGGACAACCGTTAAACATGATTGATTTCATGTGCACTGGGAGGGTTAGGGAGGGGAGAGAGAGGCTTCTGGGGAACAGAAGGACTGAGTAGCCCTGGGAGGCCCTGTGGTGTGCTTACCTCCAAAAGTGAAAGGCGAAGAGAGGGCTACAGGGGCTGCCTGGGCTGGATGGGGTTGGACTCAGGCTCCTGGGAGCGAGACTGAAAGTTAAAATAATGTCATTCCAAGTGAGAGAAATGATTGCAGTGAAAAAAAAAATAGCAGAGCTCATTTAAAGGCCAGAATCCCCAGGGCACGATTATCAGTTATCGATAGCACAAGGTAATCTTCTAATCACTTGCCTTTTCCAGTTCTAAAATACCAAGAGAGGGAAAGGCTTCCTGAGGAAATTTACATTTAAAAAATACAGATTTTTTTTCTTTGTCATAAAGTAACTTAACAGATACCTTCAATCTGTGATTTTCTTTTTTTGGGGGGGTGGGTCCTCAAAAATAAAACAAAACAAAACCAATGCTATTTTCTATGGCACATTTATCTTCCAGATTAGGAACCACTGGTAAGTTTGTAGTAGAACTAAAAAGAAGTGGTTTCAGATAATGCAAATAAGAATTCAATATTGTAGTTTTTTTTTAATGAGTCATAGTCTCAGTGGAGATAGATACATGTTGAAGTGTTTTGCAGAGAAAGCAAGTGGTACTTATAACAGAGACTAGATTTTATTTTTCTTCTTCCTCAGGGACCATTATAAAAAGACTTCTTAGGCTTATATTAATAGTAAATAATTTTAATAATTCAATAATAAGACATAACTATGAATCATTTCACTTCACAGAGGATTTTGTTTCTAACTACAACTATTAAAAAATTGTTGTCATACCTGTTCCCTCACCATCAGCACATCCAACCACCAAATATACTCCACAGCCAACTTTCAAATATTCAACATAGGATGGCTAACATACACTCAATTTTTCTTTTCTTGTTTATGCATTTGGTCCCCTGTATTTTCTCTCTTAGGGAGATATAAGATCACTTACTTACAAGAATGTTGCCAACAAATCTATCAAAGAAAGAAGTAAATACTTCTCAATTTCCAATCAGCTTGACATAGCAAAGTAAAACTGTTCCCATCTCTTAAGTCTGAAGTGAGCCACCGGCCCTTGTATTTTAGTACAGACCTTCTTAAAAATATGTGGAAAATGGTCCTACACCACACCATGTTTTCTTACCTTAGAGAATGGACAGGAACTGCACAGTGGCTCAAGCTGGTGGTGTCAAATATTGCTATAGAAAGTGGGCAACAGTTGTGAAAACAAAGCTGGGGACTCACTGTTTTGCCAATTTTTAATGCCATCCTTATTTCCCATTTTGTGGATACTTGAGAGAGGGCTGTGTTTTTCTTAAATTAAAATATATTGCTGCTAAAAACACTTCCATTTAGGTTAATAAAGTACTCAGTCATGTTGATAACTTCTAGAATCCCTCTTGGCATTGGTGCGACTGCTTGAAAAGCTACAGAATTTTTCTCCATATGCCTTCAAAGCACATTTAGGAGCTCTTCTTTTAATCATACTGTACTCAAACTTAGCAGCTCATTGGAAAATGACCACAAATGTCAACTCATATACCTCATTTTTATTGAAGAACCATATGCCTAACCTTTTCAGGTATAAAACTGGCATCTACAGGCAGTGATATGTCACTTCCTGTCTCCAAGAAGAAATACATAGGATGAGTTTCATGAATTATCTATAATGCAAATTCTAAATTTACATGAGAAAACCAAAACAAACAAAAAGAACGAAGTCTTGCCTTCTGTTTGGAAGAACTGAAAAGCTAGGCAAAGGCTATGTATCTGTCATTACTTTTTGTATAAATTAATGAGTCATTAATTTCTAAAATATTTATTGACTTGGCATCTCATATCTAGGATATCTCTTTCAGAAATGGAAATCAAAAATGGCCCCATGTTGCTGCTAAGTCAGCTGGAAAGTTCTAGATTTCATCTATAGATGATTTCATCCGCAGATAGCAGAGTGCAAAACATGTCTCCTAAGAGAATATTCAGAAATGAATCTCAGCACTTAGTCTATGCGTTAGGGTCCTTTTATAAGGTTCATAAACAGTTAAAATTATGTACATTAGTTCTGCCTTTAACAAAATAAGACTTCCATTATATTATTTCTCTAATGGTTAGAAGCTGAATTTTTCTCAGACTAGCTTTCTCCATGAATGAATGCAAAGTTAACTATGTCTACTTAAGAGTAACATATTTCCTGGGAAGCAAAATATTTGAAGTCAATCACATGTTACTATTTCAAAGACATCCAAAAATAATCCTGTATTCCACTATCTAAGGTCCTCAGATGAGACAGTAATCTAGTTCCAATCCATAATAATGTCTACAAGAAAGGGTAGAGGCTAGACTATGGGGAAGTAGGCTGATAACCAATCCAAGTCCAGGAAATCTCTGTGCCCTGTGTTAATCACAAAGCAATTAACTTGTGGTATACACTCCAGTCTTCGAATTTGTTTTTAAAAAAATGGAACAGTTGATACCACTGAGTTTATATCATAAAACACTAAGGTGTTCCCTATTAATATCTGAAATGATAAAACTAAAAGAAGAAAAGGCATAATGTGAAATGACTGTCTACTCAGTCCCTAGAAAAGAACAAGGAACTAGCATAACTACCACATCAACACAACTAAAAAGGTTCCTCTCCTTTTCTTCACAGTGGTATCTCTCCACAACATGAGATAACCACATCGAGTATTACAAATCTAGCCCCACACTCATGATTTTAATGGCCCATTTCCAACATTCTAGGGAGGACAGGGGGGAGTAGAAATGAGTGTCTGGCACTAAAATAGTCCTTGTCCATGGTGAGGGTTCAATGTTAGGACAGGCATGGGGATGGTAAAAAGTAATCAGGGCAGTACGTAAATATTGTTTGTATCTCTACTATGACCAATACCACATCAAGCACAAAGATCATAAGAGCCCTCTAACTTTCTATAAATTAGGTCATCTTTTATATAAAACCAGTGCAGAATTTCAGAGTAAGGGTTGATGTAAAGTATTCACTTCAGAATGGAATAGTTATTAATATATAACTTTATTCTTTTATTTGATGTATCTATAGAATTCAAAAGAAATAATGAACACTCTGAAATGGGCACTCTTCCTATAGGCTCTTCCTGAAGGTAACCCAGATTGGAACTGTTACATCTATCATGAAAATATCATACCTATCAGTGCTGCACATGAGAAATACGATATTTATATTTTGGCTGGTAGATTTATATTTTACTGTTTATTATTTTAAGTGAGCCAGCCACAGACTCACTGACAGCTTCTGCATCTTTGACTAACAGATTTAAAATAAAAATTTGCTGACACTTCCTGCATCACAGATGTCTAACTTCTGCGCCACAAATGAGAGATGTGGACATTTTCACATAGCTACACCAAACTGGAAGGCGGTGAGGGTGAAATGAGTTAATGGGTTAAAAAGAAATAAATAAAGCCCAGGTAAAGCAAACACCCAGTTCAACTAGGTAAACACACTGCATGCAGAGAGTGGCTATAGGCTCTGCAGAAAGGATTCTAAATGTGCTCAATTCATTAATATTCTGCTGCCCTGATACAACATGGATCACATCTAAGGACTGTCACCAATATCCTTTTCCTTTCCCTCCCATCCATTGTAGTGTTTTCTATTACTCCATGCAGACAGAGAGGCCTTTTCTTTAGAAGCAAGCATCATGAGAATAGGCAAACAGTAAGGAGAGAGAGAGAGAGAGAAAAAAAGACAAATACACCGTGGCCTAAGGATGCGTTCTTTCACAATGAGCTGTTAAGATGTTTCCAGAACTGAGGTTTAGTAACTTTAAATATGCACAGCGCCTTGTCTCTGACTGCAATGCATATTAGCTGAAACCAAATGCCATGCAGTTAAGACATGTTCCTCCACCTCACACTGCAGTGCTCCGGAGATGTCAGTGCAAACAAATGCTAAATAGCTATTGGTTGCTGGGAAGGGAAACCAAGTGCCATGCAGAAAGCGTTAAAATACGAAAAGACAGACAATACTTACTCCAAGGTCAGCCCCGGAATCTGTAGCCTTTCTCGTTGGGCTTTCATGGTTGTTCTATGTTACCACATTCTATTGTAACCATGCCCTGCCAGCGTCCCGGTGATGACAGAGAGCCAAAACCAAGCTCTCTAAAGGACTGGACTAACAACCTCTCGAGGGGGAGGGGGATCCTGCAAGTTTGGGTCCTTCCACCTCTAGCGTAATCTTGAGCTTGTCAGCGGCTTTCCTGGGGTTCACAGCGGCGGTGTGAACAGCACTGATTTCCTTAAGGGAACCAAGCTCGCGGCTCTGAATATCAAGTAATTGGTTTCTGATTTTTTTTTTTTTAAGAAAGTGGCTCCACTCACAGACCCACTTTTCACCTCAGTGAAATGAAGTCTTTTTCACCAGGCAGACTGGGTGGGGGTGGGGGAGGGAGAGGAGGAGAAATAAAGCAACAGTATCATACTTAAAAAGTTGATCTCAGCAAAACAGCAACTATCCTTCCCCCCACCCCCACACACCCATGCCCTACTTCCCACCCTCTGGATTAGAGTCAGGGACAGAATTCAGCTGACTGGAGAAAGTTGGACTTACTGGTTCCTTGGCATTAACTCCATCACTTGTATTCACAAGAGATGAGGGACACTGCTGAATGAAAACAGATTTTTCCCCTGTATATGACAACCCTCAGAAAGATAGAATCAAGTAAATGTTTTAATTCAGGGAGAAGTTGAACTCTTGTCTTGAGGCAAAGACTTTTGTCAATCATCACCTTGTGATGGGAAGATAACAGGTAGAAAAGCCAAGAGAGGAGCACAGAGAAGCTGATTTTTAAGACTCTCCCAGTGCTCCATACTTTACCAAAGCAATTGAATATGAATTAGGAAGGGAAAAGACAGCCTGTGTTTTACAAGCCTGAAAGTTTCATCCTGAATGTAATCAAAGAACGTAATTTTTCTCAGCATTCATAATTCGGAACTAAGTGTACTTCCCTTGTTGTGGAAGAAGCATGTAACTGACTCATGTCCATTAATGCATTTTCAAATGTTTTAAAATTTGGCAACCAGTGGTTTGGTTGAGAAGAAATACTAGAATAAATTAAACTTTTTTAAAAAAAATAAAACAAAAATTCTAATTTTTAAGCATTGCAAGCCCCCCCCACACACACACATTGGGTGAACTATGACTGTTTACTCAGTTCTATGTCAAAGGCTATGAAGTCAAGCTACAGTTGACGAAGGTGGAGAAGCAGACTCTGGTGTGTTCTCCTGCCCCTAAGGGAGGCATTCATGGGCAAGTACAGACATGCTAGGAAAAAAAGAAGTGTCAAATGTCCCAGTCATCCTCCTGCCTTGGCGAAGCCCTTACCCATGCTGAATAATTTCACCCTGTTTTTCTCATTCTGTAATCACCTGAACCCTGTGAGCCTCTAGGGGGCTACCTATTTCTAACTATACAGGGGTGACCACAGGCTAGTGGAGGTTGCAGCTACATTTCCAGAACCCTTCCCTAAACCCTATCTGTCAACATGCTCTGAGACTTTGGTTGATTTTTACTTAGTTAAATAATTTCTCCTTCTGCATAAGCACACAGAGCCAACCAACACATCAATCTACATTTTGGAACAACAAATCCATACTGAAAATAAGGATCTGGAGATAGATATAGAGAAAGCAAATTATAATTTAATAGAAATAAAACATAACAAGAAGCAAAAAGATTATGGGCCACAAAGGAAAAAAAATGAACTTTGTCTAGGAGGTTTAAAGCAAGAAGGTTTAAAAGCCTGAGGGTCAGATTATGATAAAAAGCATGAGTCAGATTATGACAAAAAGAAAACAAAGATTCCCAATACCAAAACATAGAGCTAAATCCTCTAAGTCTTTAATTGTTTTTAGATATCCATTTCAGGAAACAGAATATAATTAAATAGACTTCTGTACCCATATCTTTAGTGAATTTTAGTTTCATATTATCAATGGACCACAGTTTCATTTAACACTTCTAATTTAACATGTCCAAAATCAAACTCACCATCCTATCAACCAAAAAAGCCTTCTGCCAATGTAAAATGTGCAGGATCATTTTACGAAAAAAAACACTGATCCAGGATCCATTATGTCTTGGTTAGATGGCTTTCTTCCTAACTGATCTCTCCTTTTCCTTCCTGGTGTCCTTTGAATGTAAACTCCAGAGCCATCTTTTCCAGAATATGCCACTCATCTTTTGGTCTGAACTCTCCAGCAACTTCCCTCTCATTTTTAAGAGCCCAAAACTAAACACAGTTGTTCTAACATGGGATAGTCAAGTAGCAATAAGAATGACAATGGAAACATTAAAAAAAGAATCAGAGCAAATGTGGAAATCATGAGTTTCAGAAATGAAAGGGCCAAAACATGAGAAAGGGTATCAATGTTTGTGAAGTAATGTACCTTCAATCTGGTGAATATAATGGAACCCTTACATTAATTACAATCAAAAATACATGAAAAAAGAAATGAAAGGAGGAAGAAGAGAAAGAGGATCATTTTTGAAGAATGCAAGAAACAGAAGGAATTATCAGGCATTGTCCTGCTTTTCTAGGCAGCGCAATCATTCTTAAATGACAGGAGTGATTCTTTTTATGGACATTCCCAATTGGTAAAAGATAGAAGACCCACATAGAATATCACCATTTTCTAAACACCAGTGAGTCAGTGGATCTCTGTAATAAGCAAGGATAATAGCTGATACCACAGAGAGATGAACACTGCGCATGCGTGTGTGTGTGTGTGTGTGTGTGTGTGTGTGTGTGTGTGTGTGTGTGTTTGTGTAGAAATGCATGTGAATTAATCTCACTCAAAAAAGTCATAGTCTTGGTCGTCTGCAGAGGTTTTATGACTTTTTTGAATGACGCTAGGTATAAAGGCACATGTATTATGTGTTTTATGTATTGTTTCCTATTGCCAATGGCAAGAACAGCCATATGTGTTCAATAAACATGGGCTATTAATGAATCAAGGACCTTCTCTCTGTTGCAGAAGCCATATGTAATCTTCCTTAAAAAAGAAAAGTGCCAGGCATGGAGGCTTATGCCTATAATCCTAGCTACTCAAGAGGCTGAGAGATGAGGATCATGGTTCAAAGCCAGTACTCAAGTCTATGAGAGTTTTATCTCTAATTAACCACTAGAAAACTGGAATTGGCATTGTGGCTCAAGAGGTAGGGCAGTAGCCTTGAGCTGAAGAGCTCAGGGACAGCACTCAGGCCCAGAGTTCAAGTCCGAAAACTGTCAAAAAAAAAAAAAAATGAGGTCCGGGAGTGTGGCCTAGTGATAGCATGCTCACTTAGCATGCACAAAGACCTGGGTTCAATTCCTCAAAACCACATACAAAGAAAAAGCCGGAAGTGCCACTGTGGCTTAAGTGGCAGAGTGTAGTTCAAGGACAGTGCCCAGGCCCTGAGTTCAAGCCCCAGGACTGACAAAAATTACGAAAAAAAATGTTTACATAGTTGTCATTTAACAAAGCAGTTTATGAATATAATGTACAAGGCCCTTTCAACATTCTCATTCATCTCCCCCATCCCCATTCCTTAATTTTTCTTAATTTTGTAGAATATACATTGGATTTCGCATTTTCCCCTCTTCTCCCTTTCATTTGTCTACCCCTTTTCCTTTGACCCCACCCCACCCCTTTCATTACCCACTTCCTGATGTTTTATTTTCTGAAATTCTGATTTTGGCTTTCTAAGGAAGTATGCTATTTGAGTTCTCTCTTGAATCTACCATATTTCAGTTATTATATTTGCATATACTTGAATGCCACCCAACATACTTATTTACAAGTTTGTAAGCTAAATCTAGCTTCCACATATAAGTAGAAAAAAAATGGGCCCTTTGTCTTTCTGGATCTTAACATAATTTTTCTAAGTCTTTCCATTATTTTTTTATTTTTTATTTTTTTGCCAGTCCTGGGCTTGAGCTCAGGGCATGAGCACTGTCCTTGGACTTTCTCAAGGCTAGAGCTCTACCACTTGAGCCTCAGCACCACTTCTGGCTTTTTTCTATGTATGTGGTACCGAGGAATCGAACCCGGGTCTTCATGCATGCTAGGCAAGCACTTTAACCACTAGGCCAAACTCCCAGCCCCTCCATTATTTTTTTTTTTACAAATGTTTCAATATCATTCTTTCTAGTTGGTAAAATTTCATTGTGCATGTACTACATTGTGTATATTCTACATTTTCTTGATCCACTCATCTATTGAGGAGCATCTGGGTTGATTCCATAACTTGGCTATAGTGAACAGTGGTTTTGTTTTTTTTGTTGTTGTTTTTTTTTTTTTTGAACTCTGGGCCTGGGTGCTGTTCCCGAGCACTTCAGCTCAAGGCTAGTGCTCTACCACTTTGAGACAGTGCCACTTCTAGTGCCATTCTTTAGCTATGATTTTGAACCAGGTTTTGCCTATCTAAAGAAATGTTTCAGTTCACATCCTGTTACTTGAGAAGAGTATTCCTGTGTATGTCAGAGATGCTGCTAAACACCTTGCTAAACATGACATATTTCCTACAGCCAAGAACCCAGCAGCTCCAAAGAATAGTGCTTCTCTAAAGCCCTTTTTAGAGGCAAAACTCAGCATTAATGGCTAGCTTTAAACATTTTGAACTTTCTTTTTATTTGTTTGCTTTGGGCAGTACTCAGAACTAAGCAGGTGTTCTGAACCGCATCACCAATCTTATGAATCTAATTCTCTGCACTTAGCTTAGACCAGAGAAGTGGGTAGAAAACACTCTTGGCTTCACTTCTCATTCCACATTTCCTCTTAGCAACATTAATGAATCTGTGTGTGTGTGTGTGTGTGTGTGTGTGTGTGTGTGTGTGTGTGTGTGTGTGTGTAGACTTTTGTCCTGTTTTCAGGAAGACTGGCTTTTTATAGCCAGAACCCCAGAAATATCTCTACGTCACAGAAACCTAATTTCCAAGCTCTTCCTGCCATTTCAGAACCTTGCAAAAATGACCCAAAATACAGGCAAGACAAGCTCCAGAGACCTAGGAGGACAAAGTGAAAGAGGCTGGCTCAGGAGGAAAACCATTGACTGCATCTGAGGTAGATGGGCTGTAAGGCTCGCAACAGATCCTCCTAGCCCCATAAACACACACTACTCTCTCTGTATGTATATATGTACTTATGTATTTATTTTTGTGCCAGCACTGGGGTGCTGGGCACTGTCCTTTAACTTTTTTTGCTGATGGCTAATGCTCCACCATTTGAGCCACACCTCCATTTCTACCTTTTAGGGGTAATTGTTGATAACAGCATTACAGACTTTCCTGCCCATACTGGCTTTCATCTGCAATCCTCAGATCCCATCTTCCTGAGTAGCTAGGCATTAACACCATGACTGGCTCTAATACTTATTCATTTCTCTCCTTAGAGGAACGGACACAAAGTAAAACAAGGAGACATCATGATATCGCTCCCAGGGGATGTTAATAACCTGCATATTCCTCAAAGGCAAGAGGGTTAAGAACAACTTTCATAGAAGGTGGATATGTGTGTTCTCTTTAACCCCACACATGACCAAGTAAGGGATAGACAAAGCCACTTAATCAACTCATGCTCAGCAGTTCCACCATTAGCATGAAAGATGCATCAGTGAATGAAACTGATGAACCAATGTATAGAGTGTATTAATTAAGAAAAGTAAATTAGGACAGAGAGAAGTTCACTTCTGATAACAGTAGGTACTTGATCACAGGATGACAGAAACAGGGCTCAAGCAATGACTTCAGGTCAGGGCTCAGAAAACTCAGTGATGCACAAATGTCATTGACAAGTGGAGAAAGAGACCTGTTGCTAAGGAGCACCTCCTGAAGAGGGTCTGGTGCTCCTCCCCTCGGACCAGCTTCTGTGATTGTCTTCAAATCCTAGGCATTTAATGGAAACTACTGAGCACATGCTGTCTGGGCATTTACACATGCATGGCATAGTGGGAGATGCAAAGGTGAACCACATATAAGTTAGAGTCTTAAAGGATATAGCAGCTCTTTAAGTAGAGGAGGGGTGTGATAAAAGTTAAGTAGGACATAGATTTATATTCTATATGCAAAAGGAGGTCATATGGTTTAGGAGGGGCTTCTTTTTAAAAATTCTATTTTAGTTTTTGTTATAATAAAGGTGACATACTGAATAGTTACAGTTATATGTTAGGTAGCAAGTACATATCTTTTTGGATAATGTCACCCTTTTCCTTGTTCTCTCCTAGTTTTTCCCTGGGGGGGCTTTTTAATAACTGAAATTAATGTTTCTAGTAGATCTTTATTAGAAACTGGACAATGGTTTCTAGGGACTCTCCATTACTCAGGGCTGGTGATGTAAGACCGGGTGAAGGTCTTTCACTAAAAGACGCTTGTGAAAAACAGGAAACAGAGAAAGAATGAAGACATGATGATGAAAAAGGAATATGATGTGGAAGAATTAAGACAGGATCTTCTGGGTCTTTGAAAGGGGTAGGGTGGGTCAAGGGGAGAGGAGCAGGGGTGTAGAAGGCAGTCAAAAACTTAATATACATCCTGCAAAATTAAGGGGCAGTTTTGGAGAATGTTAAAGATACACAGTATGCATAAGCTGCTTTGTTGAAGGGCAACTCTGTACAACTACTTAAAGATTTAAGAAAAACAAACGAGTAAGTAAAAAGAGCTATGAAGAAGCTCTGGGGTCAAATAAAGAAAGCTGATGATAAGTTAATCTTGTGATTGTGTATTTAGGCAAGCATATCTTGTGATGGTTTATAGAAACTTAGCCTTATCCTTGACAGCTTAAAAATCAAAGAAGTCAGTATTACATTTTAATCTGTATTACACTTTAATTTGCATAATATTTACTTAAAATAAGACAGGCTCTTCTTTTCTATCAGCATCTCTCTCATTCCTCTTCCTTTCAAAACAACAGAAGGCTCTACCCTTACCAGTCACATAGGGTTTATCATGGACATCTATACTGTTTACCTTCTATCTGGCAAATATAATGTAACCCTTCTATTAATTACAATAAAAATATATGAAAAAAGGAAATTGAAGGTGTCTAAAAGTAACATGTCTTCCCAAGAAACTGCTGGAGGATATTCTCTACCTAACAGTGAAGATAAAGGTAGGTCATGGAGTGAGGAGAAGCAATGGATGGTGAGGGGAAATCCCAAGAGAGCAGCTGCCACAAGGAATGCTTCAGGAACACAAAGTGTTCCAGAACCAGAATATAGAGGGTGCAGGAGGAGGCTTCTGGACAAGACTCAGTGAGATGTGAGGCCTTGGAGAGTGTGGAAAGTTCCAACAACGCCTTTATAACTTTGACGGAGAGTGTGTGGAGAGGGTATATAGCTGAAAAAAAAAAAAACCATCTAGGAACAGGAGTAACACTCCAGTGAAAACAAAATGATAAAAGAAGCAATATAATTAGTGGAATTACAGTGTGTGTGTGTGTGTGTGTGTGTGTGTGTGTGTGTGTGTGTGTACAGTCTTGTATATGTGTGTGCATGCTCATACCCCTACACACATGATAGAAAACAGAGTAGTGGGCTCTCTTCTTGTGATCCATAAGCTCTGTGAATAATTATTGAAGACACAAATGAGACTTTGCTGATGAGGCACCAAGAAGAGTAGATGATCTTCCTATAAAGGAGGAGAAGAAGATGACAGTCAGAAACAGATTAGAAGCAAGGGTTCACATGCTACAGCCATGACCAAGGGATAGAAAATCATCTTGAAGTTGCAAAAGGTAAGGAACAGTTTCTCTCCAAGAGCCTCCAGAAGATGACCTGATTCTACCTACACAAGATTCATTTCAGACTTTTCATCCCCAGAACTGTAAGAAATAAAAAAATTGTCTTATTTTAAGTTATTAAGTTCATGGTAGATTATTATTATAGCAATAAGAACTAAAAATGTACATACCTGGCATAATCTAAACACCACATCGTGATATAATCCCAAACCATACTATTATAATGTTATCACTACTTTTGGAAACTAGAAAATAAATGAAGTCAATACATAAAGTACATTGATACTAAGGATGAACAATTGGTATGTATTATCGTGCAATGTAAGGATATCATTAAATAGCATAGGAACAGGAAGCAGGCCTATGAAGGGCAGGAAGGAATGAAACAGGACTCTACAGTTTTTCATAAGCCTGGTGCTACTACATAATTTTAAGACTAGTACATACATATTATACTTTGATAAGAACAAAAATTAATGTTAAACTGAAAGATGAGCTGCCAGATACACATGTAATTCCTCACTGTATCTCTGAATTTTCCTGTATTCACGTTTATTGAAACATCATCTAATTTCCTTGCACGTGCTATCTCCCACATTCAGATAGACAGTGCAGTATTTTTAAAAAATGGGAAAGAAGTGAACTGCTTCAATCTCTCTTTAAGATTTAGTAGTTTTTGTTCTCTCAACATTATCTCCTTTGTGATCAAGGGTAAATCAAAGGCTTCATAAGCAGAAGAAAAATGGAAAGCAAGAAAATAAAGTCTAAAGAAATACGCAGAGTTGTGCTTGAAAATGTGATATAGTCTCCAGGATACTATGCCATGTTCAATGAACTATGACACCATCCCTGGTCTTGCTCCTTCCATCTTCTGACTGCCTGTTCTCACCTGGTACCAAGATTCCATGTTTTTGATGTTGTTGCTGTTGATGTTATTTTTGTCAGTTGTGGGACTTGAACTCTGGGCCTAGGCACTGTCCCTGAGCTCTACAGCTCAAAGTTAGCAAGCACTCTACTACTTTGAGCCACAGTGCCACTTCCTTCTGGTGATTAATTGGAGGTAAGAGTCTTTGATTTGCTTTCTTCCTCTTTTTCTTTCTTTTTTTTTTTTTTAACTGAAGGCTAGTACTCTACCACTTTGAGCCACAGCGTCACTTCCAGTGTTCTGGTGGTTATTTGGAGATGAGAGTCTCATGGCCTTTCCTGCCTGGGGTTAACTAAGAACCCTGATCCTCAGATCTCAGCCCCCTGAGTACCTAGGATTAAAGGCTTGAGCCACCAATACCAAGTGATCTCTTGGTTTCTTTTGGTTACTTTAACTTCTCAGTGAAACTTTATGCTGCCCCTTCAGGCTGAAGTTCCAGTCTTTTTTCCTACCAGCTGAAGCCTGAGAGCACTAATAATCGTGTATGATGTTACCTGAGGTGCCACACCCTGAGCACAAGGGCATGGCACCTTCTCTTCATTCCTCAGCAAATGCACTTCTATTGTACTTTGGGAGATACCTCTCATTTCCTGCTGTTCCAAAGGCTTAGTGTAACACTTACTTCATGTACAAACTATGACTCCAGTTCTTTGAATTCAATGCCATGTCATTCTACCTGGAATTTCGGACAATACAGAACACTACATATATAGCTATTCAATAACTACTTGCTAATCAACAAATGAAGCAAAGTAGGAAATTTAAAGCAATTTAAATCACTACCAGAGAAACTAGAATGCAAAGACAAATGGAAAAATATATACCCTATATACACAGAAAATGAGGAATATTATAATAAAGAGGTAAATTTAACAGCCATTTATAACCATAATAATCACTCTCTTATCATCAAGCCAACAGTAATTGATTGAGCTTGGATTAAAAAAAAACAAAACAGGTTTCCTGACTATTGCATTCCTTCTACTATAGGAGAGTAATACTTTTCTAGATCATAGTATGGACAACAAGTAACATTTCTCCAGCTAATTCATTCTATGCACTTATTGCAAACAGAAATTTCACTTACTTTCAATAGCATTTATCCAACACCGTATAAGCTCACACACACACACACACACACACACACACACACACACACACACATTTAAACAAACCAGAAGTTAAGCCAAAGACACTTTTGAAGAACTGTGAATGCCAACAAAGGCAGGTAGACACGCAATATTAAATGGAATGATACAAGACTTAAGAGAGTCTTCACAAACTGCAAAGAACCCTCTAGAGGTCACAATGGATGAAAGAGATATTCTACTTCTGCAGCCGTGGACAACAGGGGTAGTTCCTTAACTAGAAGATCATCAGAGCTAGGTTTATTTTCCCTGTTCACTGAATGTGACCTTGCATGCATCCTGATTCATTCTATGCTCATCATCTTGTCTGAGAGCTCAACCACATTAGCCAAACATCCGGCATTAGAGAAAGAACCTCTGTAACTGGCACCTTAATGATGTCAGATTTCAAACATTTTGGTGTTTGTTCAAAGTTGTGGATTATGTCACTGAGGCGTTTTTCATGTTCTTATCCTCAGGACTCTGGTTCACTGCATAAAGTAGAGTTGGACAGCATCGGCCCCACCCACACTTGTTCTTCTTCCAAGCATATCTGTGTCTTCATGGCTAACTCACATTCTGAACACTGCACCTGAAAGACAACTATGAAGTGGATCAATGATGAAAAGTAAAGGCATTAAACTCTTATGGAAATGTTATCAATTACACTTATGAAACCTGAGGAGGACAACATAAAGAAGGTATCCAAATGCTTATATCATTACTGAAGAGTGACACTCAGAAAAGTTCTTTCTGGAATTTCTTCCCTCCTGGTATCTCCCATTATTGAAAATCAAGCATAACTTTTTTTTTTTTGGTTGGTTATGGGGCTTGAACTCTGGGCCTGGGTGATGTCTTCGAGCTCTTCAGCTCAAGATTACTGACCTACCCCTGAAGCCACAGCACCACTTATCATATTTTGGTGGTTAATTGGAGATAAGAGTCTCATGGACATTAGTGCCCGGGCTGGATTTAAACCATGATCCTCAGATCTCAGCTTCTTGAGTAGCTAGGATTACAGACGAGAGCCACCACACCCAGTTAAGCATAGCTCTTTAGTAATTATAAAATGTTATGATGTTGGCCATCCATCTGAATGACTTGCTCATGTATGTTCCTTTGAGATTTGAGGTTATGGAAATAAAAACCATCAGACTTCTATGGCTAAAAGACATCTATGCCACAGTGACTAACACAGACATTTAAAAAAATTACATGTAATATATGGAAAAAAATACATGTTTTTTTTTTGAATGTTGAATAACCATCATTCCAGCAGCAAGTATTTCCTGGGCATATATGGAAAAAATAGTTAGATGATTGGTATTTATTAATTTTATCATAAAACATGTTTTGGACTTAAACTTAAGAATTTTTACTTTAAGGAATTTATTGGTTATGAGAGAAGTTTGAGAGGGGAAAAAGGCAGGAGAAATGAACAATTAGCTCAATATTATATGTCACAACATAATTTACATATTGACTTTCACCCTGATATTCTACTGAACACCCTCAACAACAACAAAAAATAAGTAAAATAGAGGAAAGGAAAGACAAAAGTTTGGACTTATTCTGTGAGTGCACCAGAGAAAACAAAGTCTCACCCTGTCTATTTCTATTAGCCAAGCAATGCAAAGAGAATGACATGTTGTTTTTAATGTGATATTTTCACATCTTTCTTAAAAACATGTTCTTTCTCATCTCTCTGACTGCCAAGTACTGTTTTATTTATTTTTTATTGTGAGAGCTACAATTTTTTTTCCAGCAACCCAAAGATAAGCAACAACAGAATACAACTGCAAAGACAAATGCCAGTTTTTGCTAAGTAGAAAATCCTCCAATTTCTATCTCTTTCCAATACAGTGCAGTAAAATTATAATATTTCAATACAAATGTAACACCTTTCTAGTATCACAAGGAAATGAAGGAATGTATATCTTGTAAAACCTATATCAAATGCACTCTGTAAGAAGGTTCGGCAATCACTGAGGTAAGTATAGAAGCATAAAATACGTAACAAATATGCTAACAGCACATATCAGACTATCAATTGCTTCTAAGTAAAACTCAAAATTAATTTATAGTACTTGAGAGCATCACTATTACTATCTTCCAAAAATAAGAATCTCTAATTGCTGGGTGAACTGGCTTACATCTGTAGCTACTCAGAAGGATCATAGAAGGATTATGGTTTGAGGCCAGTCTAGGCAGGCAAAAGAAAAAGTCCTTATGACCAATAAAAAGCAGGGCACAACAGCACATGGCTGTTATCTCAGCTACTTTAGAAAGTGTAAACAGAAAAAGATGGTGTGGACTGGCCCGGGCAAAAAGAAATTCCATTAAAAAATGATGAAAGCTAAAAAAGAGCCATGGAGTCATGATACAAGTGGTGGAATTCCTTGACTATTACATATAAAATCTCTGAGTTCAAATACCAGTATTGTAAGAAAAACACTAATCACTCACTATTAATAGTTTCATGTTTTATTCTTTCAATTGAATCACTATTTATAGTTTCATGTTTTGTTCTTTTGGCTGAAATTTATTTAGGAGAATGTTATTTCTAAAACTTTTGAAGGTATTTTTAATTTTTTTTGCGAGTCCTGGGCTTGAGCTCAGAGCCTGAGCACTGTCCTTGGACTTTCTCAAAGCTAGAGCTCTACCACTTGCATCTCAGCACCACTTCTGGCTTTTTTCTGTGTATGTGATACCAAGGAATTGAACCCAGGTCTTCATGCATGCTAGGCAAGCACTCTACCACTAAGCCAAACTCCCAGTCCTTTGAAGGTATTTTTTTTAACATAAGTAATTTTTAGTAGCATACTAGTTATATTACCTAACACTTGCCACTTTAGTCAACTTAAGATGCTTCAATCCTTCCCATTATCATTCCTATTTTACAAATAAAAGAAAGGGATGCCAATAAGTTGACCTAATTATCTGCATATCTGAGAGCAGAAAGTTCCTATGCCCCTGCCAGCACACCTCATCTTAAGTATTGCTTCATCTGTGTTCTTTGGGATAAATATCCTTCATAATATGCCAGCAAATGCACAGAAAATAATATGCTTGGGACCATTCGCTTCTGAATTTTGGATGGTTGTTTCTATGGTGTAAGAGCAGATAGTCAAAACCCTTCACTGAGCACTGGAGGTAGAATGCAGATGGAGTCCGAACATATTGAATACAATATTCCTCACATTGACCCTCCTATCCAAGGGTTTTGTTTCTGCTTATTTAATATCAGTAACACCATGTTAAAATCCCCAAGAAGAAATAGAAATGCATCCTATAATCTGATCATGAATATTCATGTTTTTTCAGCATTGTTGATGGTATTGCCTATTTCTAAACAGTATAATGTATAAGTCTGATACTGTGCTTTTCAGTACATTCTGTCTGCTTGTTGGGATGACCTAAGATCTTATCCTATTTGTTTATTCTCGACGGACACATTTGTTTCTAACCCCTGCACCTTCATCTTCAAGCATTTTACTATTAAATTTATTTATCAATACAGACTATGATCTATAAACACATTATATATTTTGACTTATTCTATAGTTTTGATAACATCTATAATTTAGTTAAGACCATTATATGTATGTGCATGCGTGTGTGTGTGTGTACTCACAAACACAGACACACATACACACACTATAGTAATAACTATCCTAAAGACTGCATGATGAAATAAAACTCCCCAAATGGTATAAAAATGCCTTTCTCATATTTATGAAAGTGAAATATTTATCTGAAATATCATCTGCTTGATGAGGTCTTCATTAATTAACCTAATGTAAATTAGAGATTTATTTCCCTTTCCCACAATTTTTCCACCAAAGCATTTATCAAAATCAAGATAACTCTGAAATAATATCTGATAATAAAATTGTCATAAGGGCAAAGGTGACATACTTTCATGAGGCACCATTTTATATTAGTACTTTCACATAGGATACACCCAACAGACAGTCAATAGGTATTTGAAAAAATAGTTAATAAATCCTTAATGAAGATTATAGAAGCTATAATCATTCTGACAAAGAGTCAGATGCAACTGGAAGATTTTTTTCAACAACACATCAATTTTTTTTTCAGTACTAGTATTTGAACTCAAGGGTTTGTAGGCATACTTAAGCCACTCCACCCATTTCTTTGTACCATTCTTGACTAGAGATAATAGAAACAGAATTACTCTGTGTTATCTTTTTATTTTCTGACAGATGTGGGGATTAAACTAGGCCCTGTCCTTGGCTCTTTTGCTCAAGGTTAGTGATCTACCTTCTTGAGCCATAGCTCTACTTCCTGCTTTTGAATGGTTAATTGGAAATAGAGTCTCAAGGGGACTTTTCTGTCTGGGCTATCCTTGAACCACAAGCTCCTCCAATCTTAGCCTCCTGAGTAGCAACGATTACAGGTATGAGCCACCAGTGCTGGGCTGCTCTGAATTATCTTGATAAGGCTAAGTAACCAAGATGTACTAAGTTCATTCTAGGCCAGTGAGACAACAGATGGCACTTCTAAAGCCTTGTGATGTCATTTGTGAGTACTAGTAAGAGTTGTGTAATGGGAAGTGCTATGGAGGAAAGCTGCAAGATTCTGTGTGTGTGTGTGTGTGTGTGTGTGTGTGTGTGTGTGTGTGTGATGTGTGGGACAGAGGCAGAGACAGAGAAACAGAGACAGACAAAGAGAGGAGGGAGAGGAGATAAGGAAATAGGAGAGGGGGAGAGGGAGAGGGAGAGGGAGAGGGAGAGGGAGAAGGAGAAGGAAAGAGAGCCCTTGAAATGCTTTGCTTTGTCATGCCTTGCACTGATGGATATTGGGGAACAAGAAGATGCTCAAGATTCAAGAGGCAGAAAAGTGGAAATACCAAGTTATACACATTGATATGCTTCTATAACTATGCAGCAGCGCTCTACTCAAGAATAATCCCATATATCCACATCACACAGGATTTATATGTGAATGCCCAGCCATGCCATATCCCTCCCCAGAGCATCAAACCCTGACTCACACTATACATCTTATCATGCTTCAGCATGGCTTAGACAGTGGTTCTTTAACAGGTATCCAATTAGAATATGGCATGGCTTCTCATTTTTGTCATTCCTTTTCCATCTGCTCAGCCAACTTGGTGACTTGGCCCCTTTGCGTGTTGAATCGTAAGTCTTACGAGCTATCAGACTCCTCCGTCACCTGCTCCCTGGCATGGCAGTAGGAATGGAATGGAACCTGTGATGTTTGGAGTATGCATGAGGTCAATGATCCACTTGACACGAGAGCTTTGTCATGGACATTATTTTTCTATGCATTTTGTTAGAGAAGAAGAATTACATTTCCAAGAAATTCTCTAGGCCACAGGAAAGGCTTATTGAGGGTTTTGTTTTTGTCTTTTGTTTTCTTAACCAATTTTTACTCCCATATTACCTCCTCACTTCAGAAGACACTGGGTCTAGAAGAACAAACTTGATTTTAAAATTATTTTATTAGCATATATTAATTGTCCAGAAGAGTTTCACTGATATTTTCATACATGCATATAATGTACTTTGATTACATTCATCCAAGAGGGGAATTCTTGAGATTTAACAAAAAGAACTGGAATATATTCATGACCTCATGACCTCAAATCTAAATTAAAATTATATCTCCTTTCCTATGGAATCCAAGGTTCACTGCCCAGCCAGGCTTTGTTACCACTCTAACCTTCAAGGGTTATTCTGTCTCCTGCTACAGAAAATGTTTGGCAGGCTGAGCCCAGATTATATATAGCAAGGAGAAGACATCCCCACAGATATTTCACTATTCCAGCATTTCTAGAAAGAAAAGCAATGATAAGTGGCAGACAGAGTGGGAGGCTAACTTCCCATGTCAATGTAACAAAATAGAAAAGTTATAATACTTGAACTCTAAGCAATCAGAGACTCCTGTTGGCCCACTAAATTGTGATTTATATCAAACTACAGGCTTTGAAATCTGACATGTTTACAGAAAAGGGCATAGAGGAAAAATGCCCACATGTTCCCTTATGTGAGGAGACTGGGTAGCTTTGTAGGGAGAAAAAAAAATAAAGCTCAGTTCTTTTATTTTAGTGTTTCTCTTATAGCAACTCAGGTCTGGTCCAATTCCTACAGGGACTAGAAAAGTCATCCAGGAAAACACACACACACACACACACACACACACACACACACACACATTCTTTTTCCAGGGTCCTACATCTGCTAAGGCAGAAGCAACAATAAAGAATCTAGGACTGAAAAGAATTAGTACATCATAAAAAATAGGAAAGAAAAATAAAATACTCTCCCATTGACTGTCCCTAACACAATTTACTCACACACTTAGATTTATGCAGCAAGTTACCAGGAGTCTCATAAATACCAGACCCATAATCAAGCTATAATCATTCATTTTATTTACATTTCATTAGGGGGTACTAAGCTAATGATCTTCAAAAGATTTCACTGCAGCCAATGAAAAAAGGAAGAGCGTAGAAAGAAATAGAAAATGTTGTTTGTCCCAAAGGCATAGAATTATTAAAAACAATCTGTTTAAAAAGTTACATGCTTTTTTTAAAAAATGTGCTCTTGAATTGTAATTGCATTCTAAATTATTTTTATTCCACATATTACACGTGAGGTAAAACCTGAATAAATCTGCCAAAAGAATGTAGACTGGACTTTTAGTATCCCATAGAAAGAAAACTCCCATGAAATAGAGGCTGCAAGAGAAATTTTCAGAACACCTAGAACATTCCCCATGTATATTACCACTTGTCACTTACTGCTGGAAACATCCATGACAACCTTTCAGGCCCTTCCTTCCATAGCAATTTGAATAACTGCACAAAAGGGCACTGAATAAAACATCCAATGCCTGCATTATTCTTTTGAAGGCTGCCAGCCATACATTTTGAATAAACTGAAGTGAAGATCAAAAGGGAATAGAATCCACTTATTTATTTATTTTACCTAAGGCAGCGAATGAGAAGAAAGTAAAATTTAGGATTAAAAAAGTCTAAATTTAGGTAACATCAATATCTTATCCCTAAAATCTATTCTGTAAAAGTTTAGTAATTTCATATAAGTCACAAAGTGGGACTCTGAGGTCTAAAAATCAAGGTCAAAGCCATGAAAATGAAGATAAATAAAAAAGCAGATGTTCCATCCTCTACACTTTTTTCCTTCAGTCACCTTCCATCTGACCTTCCGTGCAGTTCCTCCTGTATTCTGATCAGAGCTATCACAATTCTCTTCAATCATTTCAAGTTGAGAGCAGCAGCTCTTTCTGTGGGGACTCCCACGGAGTGGATCATGATTCTTCCTCTTTAAAGACAGGGAGAACGTGACAGAACTCGAGATGGGAAGCAGAGAAAAAGACAAACGATATGATTTGAGGATTACTGAGATCTAACAGGTAGATATTGGTTTGAGATCAGCCTCATACGTCACTCTCATACATAGTTAGAGGAGCCTAATTGGAAAAAAAAATGAACTGAAAGATAAAAGTGTTGGTTCAATAGTTTAACAGATAACCTATTGTGCAAGTATAACAAACATTATTTAAAAGCTTTCTATTGAGATACAACAGTGTATAGGCTGAACACAGTTGCCTAATTAACAACTAAATATGATCCAAAACCAGAGTGCCAGTGACCTCACCAACCTTCAGCAGCAGAGTGTGAGATGTCCATCAGTTCTGAGACGTCTATCTCTCAGGAGGTGACCTTTGGGAGGCAGCCATACAGCTTCCATGACTTCTCTGGGGCTCAAGGATTAGTTCATAGAGTTTCTAGATTTCCCTAAGAAAATTTTCTTGGGAGTGGATGTTAAGTTCAATTTTGTAGAATAGACACCAAACCAGGCCACTGCTTAACTTTTCTGGGAAAATAGGTTCTTTAAAAAATGCTATTTTGGTTAGTTTTGTTATTTTCCTCAACTAGGTCTTGAACTCAGGGTCTTGCCTTTATCTAGCAAGTATTCTAGCACATGAGCCACAGCCTAGTCCTATCAACCAATTTAAATGTGAACTGCTTAAAATGATTGATCCAGTAGGTCTACTCTTGGGGCATTTATCAAAAAGATTACAAATATCGATAAGCTAAAGCCAATAGCACAACCATGTTCATTGCAGTACTATTCAATATAGCCAAGGTGGAGAATGAGCCCAGATGACCCTCAATTGATGAATGAATTAAGAAAATGTGGAATATATACACAATGGAATTTTACTCATCCATTAGAAAAGGTGATATTGCATCTTTACATAGGATCCTAGGTAATCAAACACAGTGAGACCAAAAGAGGATGTCTTAGGGGAGAATCACAAAGGTGCAATACCCAAGCGTGTCTTTAGAGGTATGTCAAGTAATATACATACTGAAACAAACTCCAAACACATAGAAACAAAGGACTTTTTTCCTTACTTTGTTCTTTTTTGATGGCTCTGTATTCCTTACCATATATGCAGTGCATTCATGTGCATATATGTGGGAAGATGGAGGTAGGGCACAGAATCTGAGGGGAAAAAGGTAACAAGGTGCAGCAGTGCAGCACATTGGCTGCAGTGGACATTGATGAAAGTGAACTCTGCAATTCCTGGGTGGAGATGGGAGGAAAGGAATGGGAGAGAATGAGGAAACAAGTGACACTGTCTGAAAGGAAATGCACCTGATGCATGTAAATGTAACCCCACTATATATCACTTCTAAAATAATAATTTTTAAGTAGCTGGGATTTTTTTATTAATAGAGCAAAATACTGCAATGAAATCTCAATTTATCCCTTTCTGGATGTAATATCCTTTCATTCATATATTCTTAACTCTGAAAGTACCAAACTGTAACATTCGAAAATACCTATTTCTAAAAGCACGCATTAGGAATTAATCTAATTTGTGTATTTCAGTCAAAAACATAGGACAGTGCACAAACAAGCTGCAGGTAGAGCCCTCATCCAAAAAGAATGAGACTCTGAGTCCAAAACCTAATTCTGAAGAAATGACTTTTTCACAAAATTTTACATTAAATTTTAAGAAACTTTTTCATTGGCTTGAGGGTGTTGTTATTTTATTTTATTTTTGCAGTAGCAGACACTCTTTTAATCCAGATCTCTGTTTTCTGGAAAGCTGTTTCTCTACACCCAGCAGAGTTTTCTGAAGGACAGTCCTAGATCTGCAAGACAGGCCAAGATCACAAAGGGAGAAGACATGAGGCCTAGCACATACAGAAGGAGTGTGAGCTTTGCTATCCCTTTGAGGGAGAATGCTAAGTTGCTTTGTGCATAAAGAGAGGGATTTCAGACACCAAATCACTAGTGTTAAGCAGGGTGGGAGAGCTGTCTGTCCTAAAGGAATTTAGATAACAAAGAAGAAAATAGTAGAGGAATGGAGGATGGTTTTGAGCAGAAAGTGTGATCTAATCAATAAAGTAAATTTTAAAAAACTCTCAACATCACTGTAAGATATTATATCAACATGGCACTAACCCTCAAAAGCTGATACTAGCTGGACACAGTGGCTCATACCTGTAATCCTACCTACTCAGGAAGCTGAGATCTGAGGATCCCGGTTCAAAGCCAGCTTGGACACTGAAGTCCGTGAGACCCTTATCTCCAATTAACCAGTAGAAAATGGGAAGTGGTGCTGTGCCTCAAGGAGTAGGGTGGTAGCCTTGAGCTGAAAAGCTCAGGGACAGCACCTAGGCCCAGAGTTCAAGACCCATGACTCACAAAACGGGGCCCGGAGTTGGCCTAGTGGTAGAGTGCTTGCCTAGTATGCACAAAGATCTGGGTTCGATTCCTTGGTATCACATACATAGAAAAAAACTGGAAGTGGTGCTGAGGCTCAAGTGCTAGAGCTCTAGCCTAGAGAAAGTCTAAGGACAGGGCTCAGGCCCTGAGCTCAAGCCTGGGACTGGAAAAAAAAAAAAGCTGATACTAACTTTGCAGAGAAAACAGTTGGTTACAAAGCACACATCCACTACTCCAAAATTATTTGTAAGTTCTGACATTTATCATGCTTTTAACTTTGAGTAGTTATAATAAGCCTGTGTTGATCAGCTGTAGTCTCACAACTCTGCAGGGGAAACCATAATTTTCTTTTCTTTTCCCAAAGCACATTATTCTTTAGCATATTTATCAAATTTCCCAGTTTTCCAGGAGATAAGCTAGAACTATTCAAGTAAATATCAAGGAGTTTTAGAACTAGGAGCAACTTCACTAAAAGACAAAATTTGAGGATGTGTTTACCACACATTGAAACAACCAAACCTCCTGGAATGTGCTACTGTAATAATTCCATGTACTCCAATGATTGGGGTAGAAATTGTATGAGAGAATTATAAGACCATTTAGGCACCTGGAAGCTCCCATAGAGACTACTTGATTTTAAAAATGAGAGATAACTTTACAAAATGGGTAAGAATCTTTATATATCCCCAGTTGAAGAGTGTGTCCTCTGGTCTTCATGTTCAGGAGCTGTTCATTATTCAACCTCAATATAAACCGGTATCTGTCCCAGATTTGAATTTGGAGGTGGGAAGTGATCAGTTCCTCATAAAGGAGGTTAAGAGAGCTTCTTAGAACCCCTCTATAACTCCCTGAGGTCACAGTGACAAGAGACAGGAAACAGATCCCCACCCAACAGAGAAAGTACCATCATGGCTCTGCAACTTCCCACTGCTACAACCAGAACTAAGTTTCTGCTGTTTATCAGGTACCAAATTCTTCTTATTCTTAGTTGTTCTGCGATAGCAGCTGGAAGAGATTAAGACAATCATCCCCCAAAGCCACAATAAGTAAGTAATCCTATGATATATTATCTCCTATGGTGTTTTTAAGTAAAAATAAAAACATACAGTCCTCGTAGATAGCACAGTTACTTTACGAGCATAGGGAGAATTAAAAGATGTTTCCAAACATATGCACTCACAGTTGACATTTTCGATCTTTAAGGACCCAATGCACTCTCACACAGACACATCCTCATATTTGCATCAACAGAGTGATGGCTCAGGCTGTGTGATAGCCATTTGCTGCTTAATTATACCTATATCATTGCTGAATTTACAGAGTAGACAATGGTCATATTAATTAATTAATTTCTTTTTTTTATTGTAATTAGTAAAAGGGTTACATGCTTTTTGCCAGATAGAAGGTGCATTAATTCACATACATTGATACCCTTTCACATGTCTTGGTACCTGTTTCCCTCCTCCCCCACACCCCCCACCCATCTTGGTTTTCCCCCCTTCCCTATCAAATTTCAAATATCCAAATACAAATAAGTTCAATATATCAGATAACAAAGTGAGATACTATACCAATATGAGATAACCAAGGGACAGCAAAGGAGATGAGAGACAACATAGTACATTAAGGACAACAATGGGGCTCTACTAGCAGAGATTTGCAATAGAGCAAACTCTTGATACATAAGGACATATAATGTGAAGCTAATTGAAAGGACCTCCAGGATAGTGAAACAAAAGCCATATAATTAATTAATTTCTAAACACAAAAGTCGAAACTAATTAACCCAAGATCAAGAATGAAGCCATGTTAAAAACAAGTATGTATTTCCAACAGTCTTTGCTACTCGAATTAAATTACTAGGAATAAATGGATAACATGTATGTATAATAGTTTTAATAGAGGAAATAATCACTATGTTTTTGTAATTGTAGTTTACAATATTATGTGATATCTCATCTTTTATAGTCTTTCAGTATAATTCTTAGCAAAATGATCCAGAACTTTTTGCTGTAATATGTAATTTTATATGATTATATGCTCAATAAACCATTAGTTATAAATGTCCAATTTCAGATCTAGAAAATGTATTTGTAATGCAAATTACAAATTTGTAAATTTTATTAGCTCATATAAAATTTATTACCTCATATAAAAAAATCTTTTAACTTGATAAAAAAAATACACATGGTCAGGTGTGGTGGCTCACACCTGTAATTCTAGCTCCTCAGGAGGCTGAGATCTGAGGATCACAGTTCAAAGCCAGCCTGGACACTAAAAAGTCAGTGAGATGCTTATCTCCAATTAATCATCAGAAAACCAGAAGTGGCACTGTGGCTTAAGGGTAGGGCGGTAGCCTTGAGTTGAATTAGTCAGGGACAATGCCCCAGCCCAAAGTTCAAGTCCCATGACTGGAAAAAAACAAAAACACAACAACAACAACAACAACAAAAATAACCACTACACATGATCCCAGAATTATAATGGCAGGTATATTCAAATAGATAATTCCCAGAAAAGATCACCTAATTTCCAAAAGAAAGAATCAAGGATTGGCAGAGAGGAACTCTGAGATGAAGACTGCTTAGGAAATAAATACTCTTTTGATTGTTTTATTTGTTTACCATACCAAAATACTTAACACTCACTAGGAATGATTCAAAATGCCTTCATTAATATTGATTCAGTTACTCTATATAATGCTCACAATTATATATATATATATATATATGAATGATTCACTTTCCATAGTGTAGATGAGCAAACTGATGACTTAAAAATACTCAGGCCTGACACTTGCCACAGCTAAGTGGCAAAGACAAAATTCAAACTCAGATTGGTCTCAATGTTTCAGTGATTCAGTTCATTCCAAATTCATGAGCGAGCTGTACTCCCCCTCAGAAAGAAAATTAACATTTGGCCATACTCAAAACCAGAGCAACTGAAGTACAAGAAAAAAGGAGAGAAGAGCCAAAAGAGTGGAATAGTAGATAAAATCCTCTGTCAATGATTAGCTGCTGGACTGCAGATGAGTTGAATAGCCTATCTGGGCCTTGGCTTTCCAATCAGTTAAATGAAGATAATGTAACCTGCCGAAATGAAAAAGAAAAGTATATCCAAGGAAAAGTTCCTGGCAACTGAGAAGCACAGGCTAAAATAATGGCAAGCTCTGAGAATTGAGTTGGCATAATATGCCTTGGGATTTCCCTCAGCGCAGAGATGGGGAAAAATGACACAAAGTAAAAAGATGGTTCAGAGAATGTAAAGAAGCCAAAAGATAAGTAGGTTGGAAAGGGGCAAAAGGGCAGATTCAGCCAATAACAAGATTAGCATAATTGGCTTCCATGTATTCCTTGGGAGATGGTAATTTGACTCATAAATGATCAAGATACATTGTACTCATACACATGCTGAATTGAAGCCCCCTTTCATAAATACATAAAGATAAATGAATTAATAAATAATAAACATACGTCCTCCCTTAAAAGAGATGATGACAATGATGATTATGATGATGATGATGATGATGATGATGATGAAGAACATTGAATGATTTCTATGTTAAAAATCACATCATAGAGTATCTAAAGCTAATGGCTTGTCTCATTCTTTATTTGCTCTCTCTTGGTATAAAATGGACTCAAAGACTAGATTTTGAATGTTTTCTGGGGATACTGGCAGGACAGTCAGGCGGCAGCCCACATTTGCTAGTGTCTGACATATGCCCAATATATTGCACAGCACTTTTTATAAATCATTTTCCTAACACTTAGAACAATCTCTCTGGATATGACAGATTGAGCTAGAATGGAAGAGCTCCCTATCTTTTGAGGAAAAGAAGATGATCTTAATACTTTGCAGAGCTATTGGATAATTTCTTCAAAGAGAGATTGTTGAGGAACTAAGCAGCATCTGTTTTCACAGCCTGCAACATACACTTCTCAGTGTTGCCTATTTTTCCTTCACTGTCCTGAAGCAGATGAAAACAGATCCTAGCAAGGCTGTGTTTAGAATAAACAGCCAAAGTCAAATTTAAAAAAATATAATAAGCCAGGTGTGGTGGCTCACACCTGTAATCCTAGCTACTTAAGAGGCTGAGATCTGAGGATCCCAGTTCAAAGCCAGCCCAGGCACTAAAGTCCATGAGACTCTAATCAAAAATTAACCACTAGAAAATGGAAAGTGGAACTGTGGCTGAAGGGGTAGAGTGGTGGCCTTGTGCTGAAGAGCTCAGGGATATCACCCAGGCCCAAACTTCAAGCCCCATGACCAAAATAACAATAATAATGATGATGATGATGATGATGATGATGATGATGATGATGATGATGATGATGATACAAAGCTTAAGTTCAAATAATTATCCCAGAAAAGAAGAAGACAAGCAGTAAGCCCAGGCAAAATATTCAAAAGTCTGTTTTTAAGTCAAGTCATAGCCAGTTCATGGATTAAAAGTAATTCGTACTATTGTTGACAATAAATTCTATGCCCATTTCCATCAGACTACAGTCCAAAAGGACTCTAGGGAAGGATATAAATACTTTTCCCTTGGCAGTCATTAAAATGAAGAACTAGGTGATGACTTCCTTTAGTTTCAGATTGCCCTATTATTTCAGTGCCATATTTTTACACACATGAATGGACAAAGTGGCAAAATTTGACCACTTCCTTGCCCTGAGCTGAGGAGCAGAAACCAGAGGCCTAATGTACACATTAGGTAAAGACCAGATTATATCATGAAGTCATCAGCAAGCCTCTCTAGCAGTAAGGCTGTAGAAGAATTGAGCTTCACACTGAATATGATAATAAATGCCACAAATCAAAACAACAGCAACAAACAAAAATGAGTAAGAAAGCCTGTCCCATAGCAGTCAATAACTTGCTCAGATTGTGAAAGATGACTCTGTTTCAGTAAAGTATCATCACTGATATGTAATATCAAACTGATATTTTAGATGCTGCTCATTTTGTAGTTGTGTGGTACTTGTAAAACTGTCTTTGGCTTTAGCAATGGATCAGTTAAACACAAAAACTTAACATGTGACTTTCTTTGTACATAAAATGCTAATAAAGTAGACTTATAATTACTATGAAGATTGTGTGTACGTATGCGTGTGTGTGTGTAAGGAGGTGCCATTATTGGGGCTTGAATTTCAATTGTTTTTACTCACAATTGGCACTCTACCTCTTGATCCGGCCCTCCAGTCAGAATTTTTTCTCGAAAGTTTTTCTTTTTGTCTTTAAGAAGTTGAAGGAATTGGCTTAAATATGAATTATTTTCTTTTAAAGTTCATATATTATTCAAATTTGAAAATTTTCTGTATGTTTCAGGACTGATACCTACAAATGCTACAGCTTGGTTTGGGAAGCAGGGAACTAATCAGCAGTCTCCACACAAGAATATATGATCAATTAAAAGCATAGCCACAAAAGTAGAGAGATAGCCAACCACCTGGGAAAAGATATTTACCAATAATACATCAGACAAATGCTTCATATACAGTATCTACAGGGAACTCAAGAAACTAATCCCCCCCTCAAACCCAACAAACCATTCACTAAATGGGCAAGGAAACTAAAGAGAGACTTAACAAACGAAGAGGTTAAAATGGCAGAAAAGCATATGAGAAAATGTTCATCATCCATGGCCATAAAGGAAATGCAAATAAAAATAACCCTAAGATACCACCTTATCCCAACAAGAATGGCCAAGATTTTGAACTCAGACAATGACAGATGGTGGTGGGGTTATGGAGAAAATGGAACCCTACTGCAGTGCTGGTGGGATTGTAAACTAGTTCAGCCACTCTGGAAAACAGTGTGGAGGTTTCTTAAGGAACTGAACATTGACTTTCTCTATGATCCTGCCATACCACTTCTGGGCATCTATCCTGAACATCATAACCCAAGATATGAAAAGGACACCTGCTCAGATATGTCTATCTCTGCACTATTCACAATAGCCAGGAGATGGAAAAAAATCCAGATGCCCTACTGCAGATGAATAGATACAGAAAATGTGAGATATATATATATATATATATACACACACAATGGAACTACATATTCAACAGACAAGATAAAATAATGGCATTTGCAGGGAAGTAGAGTGAATCATGTTGAGACAAGTCAAGACCAAAGGAACAAAAGGCACATGGTATCCTTAATATGTGGCTATTAGATCCAAACAGTTACAAGAGCAAGGACTCAATAGTTGCATACCCAATGCTATGGACATGGTAATGGAAATATAAACACAACTACATAAACATAAAAACTTATGGCTCTATAGACATAGTCTTTTATTACATAGATTAATATGTATATATGACATACAAACTCTCAGTCTAATTTTGATTATGTTCTAAAATCTAAGTGCCAGTGATTGTATATAGATTCCCTTCTTCAATACTTGTTTGTTAAACACGTCATTTGAAATATGATGCAAAAATCAATGTTAATAGATTCTTTAATACAAAAAAGAATGTATCATCACTGTATAGTCTTAACAAGTATGAGGCCAAGAATTGAACCACAAGATGATTCAAAGTCAGGTTCCAGAAGAGAAGTGATAAAATAAATTCAGGCAAGGAGACTGTGAGCTTCAGATACAAGCTACAAAAAAACCTCAGAGACACAGGAAAGCTGTCTACCAATTCCAGAATAAAAGTACCCAAAATGTGACATTATAAAGAATGGTTTCTAAGAAGTGAATTATTTTATTTAATCAAAGAGCAGAAATGAGGTAGTAACATACAACCAAGAGAAGCACTGGTTGGGATGAAAATAATTCAAAATACTTCAATAAAAGAATGAAGAATAAAAGCTTGAATGCATACACCTCTAATTGGATATCTCATAATTTCATTTGAGGGAGGCCAATTAAAGAAATATTTCATCATCACTGAAAATTTTTATTTATCAGGAACCATTTTATGAAAGAGGGGCATAGCAATACAACATAGCCAATAGTTCTCAAAAATATAAATGCTTAGTTATTCCAATTAAACAGATGCATAAGGACAGCATCTACGCATGACTGAATGTAGTAATAAACGATAAATGAGATCTGTGAAAAGCCGCCCACATTACATTTGAAAGAGCCAGAAACCTCTGGCTTTCCAAAGTCTACTGACTTCAAAAATGCGATCTTGTTTAGATGAAAATTAAAGAATGAAGCTACCAGGAGATTAGAAATAATTATGATGAGCTGTGTTTACTAGCTGTCAAAGAGCCACTAAGTGATATTTTGAAAACCTCGACACAAGGTTTTGTTGAGATTTATTTAAAACAAGTACAGACTCTGAATACATGAAAAGGTTTAATTGCTAAATTTCATGGTCTGTCATAGAAAAAATATCAAATTTCACTCTATCCCAAGATTAATAGAAAAATCAGAATTAAAAACTGTGCAAATTATTTACATAGCTTAAGTAGATATCAGAGATTGCAGACATGCTCTGAGGAACAGAACTAATCACCAGCCCATGACCCACACATAGCTAATTACCAGTCCCAAGATAGAGAAAGCATTCATTGCAACTTAGTTTATCTCCAGCTTGTGGATCGATGTTTCATCATCTTTGCTTTTACACAAGGCCTCGCCATGTGGAGAATTTAACTCCAAACGCAAGCACAATTTCCACAGAAGTTAGCCTCATCTCTCTTTTTCTCTACTTTTGCTTTTTTTGTTTTCATGAGAACAGTAACCATGTTATTTCTTGAAACATACCACCTATGGGGTAGCTGCAAGTTTTTTCAGCCCCATTACTGAAATCACAGTATCCAGCTCCAGTCAAACAAAGGAACAAAAGCCTTCTGGAAAATTACTATTCGAGTGAGCAAACTGGAGGACAAAAGGAGACTTTCATTTTTAGGGTGGATATGTTCTGTTGACACCCAAAAATTCTCAACAGAAGGCCAACGTCATATTAACCAATGAACTACTGAGCTCTTTCTTTCTTATTTATTTATTTTTTGGTGGGACCTGAACCCTGGGCCTGGGCATTGTCCCTGAGCAATTCAGCTCAAGGCTACCATCCTATGCCTTGAGGCACAGTGCCATTTCCAGTTTTCTAGTGGTTAATTGGAGGCAAGTCTCATGGATTTAATGCTTGGTCTGGCTTTCAACTGGGATCCTCAGATTTCAGTCTCATGAGTAGCTAGAATTACAGGCGTGAGCCACCACTTCCTGCTTGGGTTCTTTCTATAAAGGTAGCTCACTTCATTTTGAAGGATGACAAGTAGACTTACCTATGAAAAGACCTCATTGGCTAAGATCATATAGATGGCCATTGAGCAAGGGGAGTTAATTGGAGGACATCCATGTTCTATGTCCTAGCAACAAGCTATTGTTTGGAGACACCAACTGTACCATCTGCTCCCCAAGAGGGAAAACAAAATATGGGACACTAGCCCTGTTTCATAACATTTTCACAAGTTCTGAAGAACAACATGGCTTCTATGTTTAACAGTGCTTATACAACTCTTAAAACATTAGTGATACCATCCTACAGGATCTCCAGGTGTCAGTGTTCTCATTGGGGTTGTAATCTCAGTGGAAAACTACCACAGCCCTGAATTTGAAGACAACTGTCTCTTTTCATAATATCTTTAATATCAGTGTGGCTTCTTGGCAGTAGTTCTGTCTTTAATATGCTCTGAAGATTTCTGATAATGGAGGATAAAGATAATATGGCTAAATAAAACCAAAATAAGTTCAAGATTGAGGCAGAATGACAACCAAAAATTAATAAATGAAGTCCAGGAGAATGTCAAGCCCAATCTTGTTTGATTGACAAGTGACAAGTGTAGGAACTTCATCATGAATGTGTGGAGAAAACTGTTTGAATCAGAGTTCACTGGGCTCTTCTTTCTAACCTTAAGCACTTCTGCTCCAAAGATAGAAGAATTAAGACACTGGAACAAAGCAGTACAGACATTTTTCCCCCAGCACAAGAATTAGGTTCCTGATAAGTAGGAGAAAAAGGTAATTCACAACTGACAAAACTAATAGCTTGAGAGTGAGAGTAGGGTAATAAGAAGAGAGGTTAGGATAAACCTGCAAAGCACTCGCAAATATTTGAAGCGATTAAGAATGGAAAGGAAAATGCACTCAGTGCAAAAACTTGATATTTCGTACAGTAGGTGAGTAGGACCAGGCAATAGCAATGTCTTCTTTGTCTCTTAAGCAAGAGATACTTCCCAGAGTTTCATAGCATCGCAACTCACAATGACACACTGAGAAACTGACTTTACCTTCCTACAAATGAAGTTAAGTTCTAAGGAGCTACATTTCCTCTAAATCTTCATGAAAACATTCATCTCTAGGGACTAGCATAAGCCCAAAGACATACAGAAGCATGAATAATTCAAGATGGAGAAGGAAGCTTCTGAGTAGCCTTTAATTTACTCTCTGTAGCTGTACAGAGTGAGTTTCCTCCACAAGACCAAGAAAATGACCTCAGTCCTGCCACAAGGCACTTTTACTCTCATAGCATCATCTTCCTCTTACATCACCACTGCATCAAGCCAGCAGTTCTACCTCTCCTGGCTTCCTCACCCCATACTACATCAGAGGATCATTCTATTGCTAAAAAGCCAAACTAGACAGAGCTGGGTAGAGGGGGCATTCTATTTTCTCACACCAGATATTTCCAAAGCTCTGCCAAAGGCACAGGTGTCTATTATTAAGAAAGGTTTTATCTCTTGGTGAAATAAAAAAGTTCAAAATTCTTGATGACTCCTCATATATTCCACACTGATAAACTGTCAATCTGCCCAGGTGACTTGAATTTACACTAACAATCATACCTACATGCCCCTGGCCTAACCATAGTGGATTTCTGAATTAAGGAAGTTGCGAATATGTTCTTAATGGAAGGCCAAAGAATTTCCCTCTGGGGTCAGCTGCAGTAAGTGCATGAAAACTTCTTTCTTTAAAAAACTTTTCAGGGCCAGGAGTTTGGCCTAGCTTGCCTAGCATGCCCAAAGACCCAGGTTTGATTCCTCAATACCATATACATAGAAAAAAGCTGGAAGTGGTGCTGTGGCTCAAGTGGTAGAGCTCTGGACTTGTGAAAGCCCAAGGACAGTGCGCAGGCCCTGAGCTCAAGCCAAGGACTGGAAAAAAAAAATCTTTTCAAAGCCTGGCGCCAGTAGCTCACACATGTAATCCTAGCTACTCAGGAGGCTAAGCTCTGAGTATCAAAGTTTGAAGCCAGCCCATGCAAAAAGGTCCCTGTGAGACTTATCTCCAATTAACCACTCACAAATTGGAAGTGGAGCTGTGGCTCAAGAGGTAGAACACTAGACTTGAGAACAAAGAGGCTCAGGGACAGTGCCAAGGTTCTGAGTTCAAGCCCCACAGGCAACAAAAAAAGTGATTTATTGCCTATTTAGTGCTGATACTTCATCAAAATGAGCACTGTAGAAAGATAGTTGTGCTAATACATCTATGACACTAGGAAGCAAGGTTTTGTTGAAATAGGATAACAGCTTAAAAGGAGAGTCCAGAGCTTTCTTTTCCCACTCATAAAAAAATATGTACAAGAGGGAAAAGGGAAAAGGTACCACAGAGCATAGGACACCAGATCTTCATTAGGTTATGAGGGAAAGAAAATACTCTTTCCTACATTCTTCCTGAATGAGTCTTACTCTCAAATCCTATGTTCTTTGGGGTAGTGACTGAATTCCTGCAGAGAAGAGCTTTCTATGGGCTGTATGAAGCTGCATAGTTACTCCTTTGGTCAGGCAAAGGAGTAACTCCAAATAGCTACTGCTTTTTTTTGTAAAAGTGATTCAGAAATAGCAAGTCTATGCGGCATTGATGGTTATAAATCATCATACTCAAGAGACTTCTTCCTTCCAATTCTCTCTAGCCCTTGTATTCACATTGTGGGCTAATATGGTTGCCAAATCTCTAGATACACAAATGCAATCTAGAAGGAAACAATGAAGAGAGGAAAGGAGGAAGGGAGGAAGGGAGGGAGAGAAGGGAGGGAAGGGAGAGAAGGGAGGAAGGGAGGAAGGGAGGAAGGGAGGAAGGGAGGAAGGGAGGAAGGGAGGAAGGAAGGAAGGAAGGAAGGAAGGAAGGAAGGAAGGAAGGAAGGAAGGAAGGTGGGAGGGAGGGAAGGCGGGAGGGAGGGAGGAAGAGGAGGAGGGAGAGAAAGAGCTCTCCCAGCTGGCAAGAGCTCCTGACGACTTTCTGCTTGCATATCACCAGTAAGAAAGTAGTACAACAACTGACTAGCTGGGAGGAACGTTGCCTGGCATGTCCTCTGTTAGTTGAGTACATTATCTCTGTGCACAAATAGGTGTTTTATCATTATGACAGAAGGTAGGCATGAATGGTCTTTTCCACCTTGGGCAACTCCCTGAAACACCTAAATTTCTACCCTCTTTAACAAGGAGACACTACAAGAGAGTGGGGTGACTGTTTCAGGAATTACACAATTGGCTCTGCTGCTTTTCCCAAAGCACCCCAATGTGGGAGGAGAGTTCAAGTTCTCATGACGTTTGGTTCTGACCATTTCCATTTCTTCATTCACCTCAACCACAGTCAAGGTTGTGATCTGAAAATGCAGCTCTAGATTTAAGACTCAGACCACGTTGTCAGAGCCTAGGTGTTATAAACAGTGGAAGGGGAGCTCCCCAGGTTTATGTACACAGGCCTATTGCACAGGTAATGTAGGAGAAATAATATTCATTTGCCATCATCTAAAGTGGAATTGATTGGATTTCTATAGGTTTGTCTACTCCACAGATTTGCTCTATTGAAGTGTGGAGAAGAGCCTGTAGAGAAAAGGAAAAAGAAATAGTAGCAAGAAATAACATCTAGTTTTCCCTGCTCTATTGGCTAGAAAACACATTTTCAATTGTCCTCTCCCAAATAAACAACTTGGTTTCACCATTTTCTTCCAAATGCTTTTACTTGCTGTCTGTCAGGGGGAGTGGATGAGCCCATCCTAAAGCATTTAGTAAGAAAAGGCAAGAAAGCACACAAATCAAATAAACTGAGCAACATGTACTGTAGGTAGCATGAGTCCAGACTTGAACACTAGGTATGAGAAGCAATGGCCCTGGGAGGTTGGAGTATGTTCCTCAAATGCTCAAACATTCTAACTGCCAGATGAAAGTATGGTGGACAAATTGGGAGGGGGTCCTAAACCAATATGACTATTTTTTTATAAAGTGGGAGAGGAACACAGAGAAAGACATGCACCCAGAAGAACAGAATGTAAAGGTGAAGGCAAAGAGAGAAAAATTGATTCTGCAAGCTACAAAAGATAAAAAAAAAAACTGCCAGTAAACCACCAGAAGCAAAGTTGCTGCATTTCCCTTCCTTTTCTTACTAAATTCTTTGGAACGGGGTTCATAATCTCACCAATAGCAGAGAGACACAGACCACAATCCCCATCCCAGTCCCATCGTCAAAAGGAACCAGCCACGCTGACATGTGTGCACAGATTCCTACCCATCAGAATATAAGGCAATATATTCCTATTGTTGAAGGCATCTTGTTTGTGGTCCTTTGTTACAGCTCCACAAGCAAACCAAGTATGATGTAGATAGAGTATCTCCATCCACATTGCTTTCTCTCAAGAACCCACATTCTTGAGTGTGCCATTGCCCTTCTCTGCCTCTGTTCTCTTAAGTTTTAGCCAATGCCACTTTGACACTTAGGGTTCTAGAAGCAGCAATAAGGAAAATTCACCAAGGATAGGGTCAACAGAAAGCAGCAGCCACCGGGACCATACTGAGTTTCCTCCACTAGTGAGAAAGACCATGAGAGGTCAGACCCTAATCATTTGCGTGCCCAACTTTCAGTGTCTCCACAAGGTATAATAGTCACAGCTGATAATGGCACATGTAGAAACAATTGAGTGAAGAAGAGTTTAGGGAAAGGATAATGCATCCACTGTTATTCTAACTGCTCACTCCTGGTTATTCATCAAGGTCAAATATGTATGTGAATTCTATGCATCAATGTTTTTTAATATAATTCTCTGCTTCTATAACATCTTTCACCTTTCACTCCTTCTGTTGCTCATTCTGCCAGTAGGATCTACAGCATGAAGGTTTTGTAAGAAAACTGGAGAGAAAGCAATATCTTTTCATGCTTTCTTTCAGTATTTCAGTAGAATGAAGAAATCTCACTTTCATGTATAAATATTATCTTTTATTGTCTCCTTAAAAAATACCTAGAAGGAGCTGGGCACTGGTGGGCTCATGCTTATAATCCTAGCTACTCAGAAGGCTGAAATCTGAAGATCACAGGCATGAAAGCATGGGAGAAAGTTTCTTACCTCTAATTAATTACCACAAAAAAAGCTAGAAGTGGAGCGGTGGTTCAAGTGGCACACACACACACACACACACACACACACACACACACATAATGTAGGATGGGGAGAACAATGGAAGATGTGACATTGGTTAAGATACATCGTACTCATAAATTGGTATGTTGAATTGAAACTCCTTTGTACAACTACTTAATTATTTAAAAAGTTTAAATAAGAGAAAATACCTAGGAAGGGAATACCATAACGAACACCTTCCTATACATTAGCTATTCAACATACAAGTTAAGCATACACACAGCTGAAGGCACCCAGGATCTTTTCTTGATCTTAATTTCCCTCTCTCCACCATAAAAGCAGGTGCTGACACGAATTTGGTATTTATTATTATTAACAATGTTTTTGTTCTTTTATCTGAAAGATAATCCTCCCAGTTATTTGTTTCTTCTCGCTCTCATGTTTTGAACAATTTTTACATCCTCTTGGTGGATTATTCACTTTTTAAATAATGTACATTGAACATAACTACATTTGTTTATGTTTCTCTTTTTTTCTAATTCTGTCTCTTTATTCCTTTATCTTTAATAAACAAATAAATATCACATCCCTGTATTCAAGCCCTAAGAGCAATAACTGAAGTAGTTTAGTTTTGTTCTAATTAACTATAATCTATTTTTAATTTGTATCACCCAACCTTCACGAATAAAGTTGTAACACAGGAAAATCAGATTAGAAAATGGGTAGTACACTTTGCATTGACATCTACTTCCAGCACTCCTCATGTAGAGGCCTGTATCACCTATGCTGAAAACTCACCTTGACCCAAATCCCAGAATAGATAAATTAGAATTCAATGTATTAGTAAAATTAAATTATACTTTGTATGGAAGACTTGAAGAACTATCAGTAGTGGCTCTACCATTCTTATCTGTTCTAATAAAAGACTGGAGGGCAAAAGATTAAATTTTATCAGACTAAAAATGCATTAAGTCAAGGATCCAACATTTAGCCTTTTTCTGAAGCATAACACATTCTCATCAAATGATGGAATGATGTTGGAATTCAATAATGAATTGTTCAATCAATTAATAATTGGCTTGTGAAACTAAGTGGTAAAAGAGATGCATGATTTCAAGGTAAACAAAACAATATTCTCTAAGTATCCATGGGGTACTTCTTTATATGAAGCACTGCTGCAAGCATGGCAGAGGAAGCACAGCTCTTATGGGTAAGAACAGCTCTGCATGAAAGACACAATGAACTCTGGGAGGCCCTCCATGAATCAAGAAGTCTCTCTACAAATCACAACTTGGCTAAGGATGGCTCCACTGCTGGTTTCTGCCAAAACCCCAAGTCTAAGGCAAAACAAAGCCTAGTTTTATTCTCCGGATGAATACCGCATCTCTGTAAAACCTATTAAAATGTGTTGTTCAGAGTGATTTTCTACACATAAGAAAAAAGCTTTTCTGAGCTTAAACAAATACCATGAATAACATGAAGGGAGAAAAATCCTTCATACACTGCAGCACTCAACGTGTGGACCTGCCTTTGTGCCCTTGGGGATTGGCTTTGACCATTAAGAAAGAGCCAACACTGTGCACTCTAGCCTTTTTCTGTTCCATTGCAGAAAATTTGTGTGCAAGTAGAATGTTTCATTCATCAACTCCAGAAAATATTTCCCAGCAGAAAAGGAAATATACACTAAGAATTAATAATTAGGACTTGGAGTGTGGTTAAAATCCCCAAAACTGTAATAAAATATTTGGGGAACTATCTTTATGTGGTTAGACTATGCATTACAAACTATTTTACTCCTTATATTACTAATTTTTCTGCAATAGAAATTATTTATACTTTTCTCATCTAAGGATTTTTTCTAACAGTAAAACAAAATGCCACCTTCTTTCCTAAATGTGAGACTCTTAACACTGAATTTCCCTAAAGAAAAAATTATTTCATGCATCAAAAGACAGTAGTGAAAATGAAATTCTCCACTTTTAAAACTCTTTTTCTTTAAGTGGTAAGACCTACAATAATTTCAGATACATTTCTTCCTACTTGTGTTTGTTTTCTAGTTTCTCTACAATAATCACAGATAAGATTGGTAGAAACATGATTTAATGGCAATTTCCTAAAGGGATCAATTGTCCTTGTTAAAATATTATAAAATATTCTATGTTCTTCATTGTGAATGTAAAGATAGGTTACAATAATAAATATATACATATCAGTTAATTCTCCAAAACAAATTTTTGGAAATTCTTCCAGTTTGAAATGAACTCTCTTTTTTAAAGCATCTGTAAAGGTGCAGAGAGGTCAAGATATACAAACTCTTCTGAATTAGCTATTTCTATGCAATAGCCAAGTGCTAGGTCTTCAGCAACCTCTGCTGATGACACTCTCAGTGCCATGTCTGATGAGGCAGGGAAGAGACAGAAACACCTACCACATACCACATACCTTTGTAGCACAGAGTTAAAGGGTTTCTTGATGACAGAAAAATTATCAGACATAAGACCAGCTAACTCATTTATGATGAGCTTTGTCTTTTCCTCAGCATTGAACCCCATTTCTCAATGATATGATCATAGGTTATTGAAGCCATAGAACAATTTGTCACACCTATGAATTCTTCCGATAAAGACAAGTTTTATCAGTTCCTCTACTAAACAACTTGAAAAATATAATAATGCTCACAAGTTCAGGGCAGTGTATAGGCACACACACACACACACACACACACACACACACACACACCAACAGGCAGAATGATTTTTCTCCTCTTCTTTCTTGTCCTCCTCCTCCTCCTCCTGCTCCTCCTCCTCCTCTTCCTCCTCCTCCTCCTGCTCCTCCTCCTCTTCCTCCTCCTTCCTCCTCCTCTTCCTCCTCCTCCTCCTCCTTCTTCTTCCTTTTTGTTGTTGGTCACGGGGCTTGAACTGGGCATCTGGACACTGTCCCGAGCTCTATTTTACTCAAGGTTAGTGTTCTACACTTTGAGCCACAGTACCACTTCCAGTTAATTAGAGATAAGAGTCTCACAGACTTTCCTGCTCTGAACTGCAATCCTCAGTCCCAGCCTCCTGAGTGGCCAAGATTATTAGACATAAGCCACCAGCACCCAGCAGCAGACAGATTTCTACAGCAACAATGCAAAATCAAGAACTGTGTCACCCGCTCAACCATCATTTACACTGTGCAGAGAGTACTAGAAGCAGCAGCCACTTTTATGTGTGAGGCAATGGGGTTTCAGGACAATGAAGACCTAGGATGAAAGAAAGAGTAGAAGACTTGGTATATATATATCCCTCATAACACTTCCCTTATTGGCCAATTTTTTCCTTCTCTAAGCAGTTCCCCCAACAACTGGAAGAGATGCTATGTGCCTTCATTCTGAAGTGTCTTGCTACCAACACCTGTTACCATCCCTGGCTGAACTCTGAAGACAGGACAGTGAAATTCCCTAATATTAGTGCACCTCAGGAGAGCAAATTCTTTCTACCATTCTCACATAAGATATGGGAGCCTTCAACTACCCAGAGTTTCTTTTAATCAGTGATACTGCTTTGGGACTCATTTTATAAAGCCATCTGGCTTTGTAGACATCAATGCAAAGCTGTGAAGATTCCACTTTTTATTGTGGCCCTATGAGGGGGAGCAATCCATTTCAAAGTGGGCTCAGATCCTGAGGGTGCTAGAATAGCTCACTCAGGCTCTTCATTGTTCAGGTCTCTGAGGAGCTTGGGAATAGAGAAGATGAAAAAGGTTCTTCTGAATGGTCCATTGAAGGAAAATATGTGTTCAGTCAGTGCTCCTATGAATGGGATCTTATGCTCCACAGCTGGAATTCTGAGAAGATAAAAACACAAGAGCCTCCAAAGATCTGGTGGAGACCTGGTCAGATAAATGAGAGGTTAGAAGATGTATACCTCCCTGAATTGAAGAATGATGGGGTGCTATGATAATTTTGCTCATTCTTACAAATTTCCCACACTTCAGGATGCATTACATGGAAATTCTTTGGCTTCTTTCTCCCCTGCTGAACACAACTGCAATTATATTTAAAATGTCTTTACTTTTGATAGCTTTGATAGATTCACTTTTGAAGTTTCCATTCACCAGGTTTCAATAGTCCTTCTCTTCCTAAGAGATAGTACACTGACTGGCCTTTAACAAATGCAATGCTAAGTAATGGAAGCTATGTTGTTTGCCCCCACTCCTCAGTAGTTTTTTTTTTCAGTTATTAGAATTTGAATGCTAGCAGAAATGACAGCAGAAAGCAGAGGAGACTGACATTTAAACACTCACATGGATAAAGATACCGTGGGAATTAATAGTAAAAGATCAAATTGAATGTGCCATTTTAAAAAGCAGTCCTTTGACTTGGCTTAACCTGGGAAGTTAAATGCTGCTGGCAGCTCACAATAAGGTTCCCAAAAGATGGAAGCAGCTATTCTGCTGCAAGACTCAGAGGATAAGGGTCGCTGACTACTAGCTCAATGGCCTCATCCACATACATGGAGCCAGAAGACTCTCCAGCAGGAAAAGCAAGCACCCCAATCACAATTATCACCGATTTACCATTTATAAAGTGATCCCAGGGTCATGGTAGTCCTTACCCAGAAGAACTCATTTTCTTTGAGGGATGCCTCATTTTAGGTAGCCCTGACAGAGCTATTTAAAATTAAAGCAACACAGAAGTCAATTGCATCGATGGATCTGTTGCACCACTCTATCTGTACCTCCTGTGTGTCAGAGGTTTAGCACATTCTAGTAGTAAATTAAAGCAAAAGGAAGATAGGAGGCTAGTGCCATCACTAAGCATGACATCATCCCATTTGTAAGGAAATGGAAAGACTAGGAAAAAAATCATATTACGTGAAGTAAGCCAGAGCAAAAGGAACATAGGCTCCATGGTTCCCCCTCATTTGTAATAATTAGTACATACCTAGGACTCTCCTAGAAGAGGATTACAATAGTGAAAAACTTAGATACATAAGATCATATAGGATGAGACTAAATGAAAGGACCTCTAGGATATGGAAACAAGAGCTTTATCTTGTGTGATTGTTGTTCTTAATGTATTATGTTATTTCTCTTCCCTTTTGTTGCCTTTTGGCTAATCTCATATTATTACTGTATCTGACTTTGTTGCCAGGTGTATTGTATATACGTTTATTTGTTCATTTGAAATAGGAAAGGGAAGGGGGGAAACAAGATGACTGGGAAGGGGGGAGGAAGTGGGGACAAAAACATGAGAAGGGGTATCAATGTGTGAGAAGTAATGCACCTACTATGTGGCGAATGTAACTAACTCCTCTATACCTTACCCTGACAATAAAAAATAAAATAAAAAGAAAGGATAAAAAGATAGGAGACTGGTAAGGTTTCATTTTGAGGTAATTTAAGATGGTGTCAGAGGAATGTGATATTTTATAAATGTGGCATTTTAACAGCAAGGGGATAATAGGATTTAATTAAAATTATGGTAAGGTTTACCTGGCCATGAGTGGTCAACCTTTCCAAGTCTGGTATCTGTAACTCATACACACATTTTCTTGAGTTGGCTTTAATTTTTAGCTATTTTTCATTTTTTATTGTAATTAATAGAAGGGTGACATGATATTTCCCAGATAAATGGTGCCTTAATTCCCATACATTGATACCCTTTCACATGTCTTGGTCCCCATTTCCCCTCCCCCACCCCTCATCTTGTTTTCCCCCGTTCCCTATCCAATTTCAAATAACCAAATACAAATATATCCGATATATCAGGTAACAAAGTGAGATAGTGTAACAATATGCGATAACCAAGGGACAGTAGAAGCGATGAGAGATAACATAGTACATTAAGGACAACAATTAAGTTTACATCATATTTTAAATGACAAGTTTAACAAACAATTGTTCAAGGAGGGAATCTCTAATTACATTCTCTGGGACTTAGTATTTAGAACTTAATCAAAATTAGGCTAACGGTTTGTATGTCATAGAAACATATCAATTTATGAAATAAAACATTATGATTATAGAGTCATAGATTTTTTGTCTATATAGTTATGTTTGTATTTCCATTACCATGTCCATAGCTTTGGGTATGCAGTTATTGAGTCCTCACTCTTGTACACTTTGGATTTAATAACCGCATATTAAGGATACCATGCACCTTTTGTTCCTTAGGTCTTGATATTTTTCATTTTTTAAAATGACAATATAATGTAAGGTTGTTTTCCTTCAGTTAGACCTAGATTTTAAATGCCTATGAGCTGGGAGCTGGTGGTTCCTGTCTGTAACCCTAGCTGATCAGGTGGCTGAGATCTGAGGATCAAAGTTTGAAGACAGCTGAGGCAAAAGTCCATGACCACCAAAAAAGCTGGAAATGGAGCATTGACTAATGGTAGAATACTGGACTTGAATTCAGGGTCAGTGAGTTTAAGCCCCAGGACCAACACCACAAAACAAACAAAAAAAAGAATGCCTGTGAACTAAAGTAAGCTCTAATTGCTATTTGTTTGAAGGGGAGATCTTTGGCATAAAAGGGGCTTCTTTGAATACAAGATCAGAAAGTCTTTTGCAGGTGCATTATCATTTTCTGGTCAGCATAGCTTTACCCTCACTTGTACAGTACCTTTACAGTTAGAGTTAAGGGGCCATAATCTAACATGAGTTGTTAAATTAACACATTTATTTATACTCAATGTTACACTTTTAACGTACCCCTTCACTTCTTAAGTTCTATGGAAAATATTTGTTTTTATTATTCTAGACTTACATCTCATGCCTATTTACCAGTTTATGCCTTATGTCCTACATGAGCTTTTTGTTTTACATCTTGTTCCATTTGGATAAATATGGTTTTCCTGACCCCAGGAATAATAAAGCATATGGCCACAGCACTGGTCATGGACTCTTTTAGTCACTTGAAGTTTTGGTTCCAGGTAGTTGCTTATGTTCATTTAACAAAGCTAGAGAGAGTCTCTACTTTAAACTATTCTACCCTTCAAGGTCCTTAGGAATTGGATAACCCACGAATAAATGAAAGGCTTAAATATTTGATAGTATCATGAAAGAAACATATTTTATTGCTATTAATCTTAGGACATGTTATTTGTTGTTTTTTTTCTGATAGTTTTAAATGTGTGGGATTCTACCTACATTTTCAAATAATTTTGCTTTAAGATGAACAATTTAGCATTTGTACAAATACACATATTTATATTTGACATGTACTCTAATTATATCTTGTCATATTTTTGTTTATCAACTCTTGTCAGTTTTGATGACAATTAAAACTTGTGTAGAAAACACACTTTGGAGTTGATGGACATACAGCTTATGTGGAAACCTTGGAAACATGATAAGCCTTTTATTTAGCACAGTTTGTATCATTTGTCATCTTTGCACATTTTGCGATTGACTCTTGGCTTTGGATAGGTGTAACTTGTTTTTAGCAGTTTATAAATAACATTTCCTCTTTGCTGATTCATTATTGGCCAGCAGAAAGTCCTTCAATTTGGTTCATTTGTCCTTGGAAGCCCAATCACAACATATTGTTGAAAGCATCCTACTTCTTTAGGCAAGGATCATTCTAAAGCCATCAAGATTCTGTCTCTTTAACTACGACATCCAGTTATGTTCCACCACTGCGTCACTCAAAAAAAATTCCCAATGTCCTTTAGAAGAGAGTAGTAGTAGTAGTAGTAATAAAAAAACAAAATTTGTGTACATGAAATATCTTCTAGAACTTTCCATTAGTACTAGGTAGGAGAGAGGGGATAACTGTTATCTTCTTTACAAGAAAGTAGAAAAACTATATTTTGCTTTAATTCAGTAAAGATCCTTAATTCAGACAGATAGGTAGGTAGGTAGATAGATATACATGTGCATATATATGCAAAAAGAGTCATACCAATTTATTTGTTTGAATTATATAAGACCATGAAAGCTAGCTAGGTATTGGTGGCCCATGTCTTTAGTCCTGGAATCCTAGCTACTCAAGAGGCTGAAATCTGAGGATCATGTTTGAAATCAGCCCAGAAAGGAAAGTCCATGAGTGTCTTATCTTCAATTAACAACCAGAAAACCAGAACTGGAGCTGTGGTGTAGCCAAAAGTGGTAGAGAAAAAAGTTCAGGGACAGCACATAGGTCCTGAGTTCAAGTTCATGACCAACCAAAAAAACTCCAAAAATCCAACCCTCCACCCCCCAAAACCCAGTAAAAACCTTAACTTTAAGACAAATTGTCTCTATGTTCAGTATATATCATTTAATAGAAATTGGAATGTACTAATTACTTCACCATTTCTTTTGTATATGGAAAATGTGATATTTCCTATAAAAATCAAGTAAACATAGGTTGACTCTCCATGAAGAAGTCCCTTTGCTTCATAAAGTACAGCCCTCATCTCTCTGGGTATGTACTCATTTATAAGCTAACATGACCAGTACTTTGAATATAAGGAGTTTTAGTGTTTACTAGAAAAACACAAAAGTGTCTATTTCTTTAATATTGTACCAAACAATGTCTCCTAAAGCAATTCAAGACTGTGAGTATATTTAAGCTAAAGTCACACTAATATACAAATTAAGAACTGTCAAAAACATCTCAAATATTGTACAAGTTTCCCTAAAACTTCAGATATGACAATGTTCAAAGTCTATATAATATCCATCATGAAACACAAGAGAAACAAATTAGAAAGTATTCCAAAATGTAAAGTTTATTATATGCTTCACTCATGCTTCCCTTGTTCATATTGTTATAATGACACACCCACTTAACCCATGTAGATAAAGTATCCTCCATGGTTTGTCATATAAATAGAATTATAAATATCTCAGAAACTTGCAATCAATGAAATCTTTACGACTTAAGCCTTGATATTTTAATATATTTCTTGGAAAGAAAAACAGATTGTGTCTACACAACATTTCTACAACCCTGCCTCTCAGAATAATGTGCAATTATTACAAAGATAAAGTAAAATTGCACTCAAAGAATTAAAATAGAAATATTCCTTTGTTTATCACTGAATACTTCTTAATTAGCAGCACCAAGAAAAGATTCTATCCTATTCTATTCTATTCATTGTCTGGTTATATTTTTGTATTAAGAAAGAAATTTTTCAATTTAAATTTTTAGATTTAATAATCAGAATGTGGGAAAGAAAATTAAAACTGATAAAAATATGAAGACTAACAAAAGAGAGCTTACCAAACACAATAATCACCAGAGAGCCATTGCATTGAAAATAAAATAGTTATAGATAGTTGTTACAGATCACAATACAGTCTAAACACAGGTCTCTCTCTATATATATAAATGTATAGTCACATATATAGCCATATATATAGCCATATATATAGTCATATATATATACACACAGATACACATAAGTGTCAAGGGTCACTTTTCAGTTCTATGAAAAAGATAACTTCTTTTAAGAAGTAGGACTTTAATAGCTAGATTGAATATTTTTTAAAAAAATTGGAAAAAAAATTTAAGACAAATGTTTAAATCACCATCAAGTAAATAATACCACATTTGGTATAATACAACACTCAGAAGCAATACATAATAAAGACATACACTCATGTGATTAAAAAATAACCATTCTCATTTGACAAAAGATACTAAACAGAGGTAAGAACTGAACAATATAGTTTATACATAGAACAAAAGACCAAATATGTAAAACACAAGCTGTCCTAGAAATTAAAAATGGAAAATGAGCTGTGGAAATGAATAGGAAATAGATAAAATGGACGTTTCAATGGAGACAGACATATAAAACAGCCATATACTCAACATGTGTAGAGTAACAGAAATGTAGATTGATCATCACAGATAGTGAGATTGTCCAGAATTAAAAAGAATCATGGTATCCAGTGGGGTGAGAATGTAGGAAATGGGTAGTGCCAAATGTAGAGGTGACTTACTATTACTTCAGGTAAGCTAGCAATATCTATTAAAATTAAAAGTACACATACCGTTTGACCAAGCAATTCCACTTCTGGGAATCTATCCTATAGGAAAAAAAAGGACCAGTTCATAAGGAAGTACAAAGATGTTCATTGCAGCATTGTTTGTTGAGGGGTAAGGGACAAAGGGCACTGAGAACAGTATGAGTGTCAATGAATGGAGAGGTTGTGAAATGAAATGTCGTATATCAATCTTGCCAGTCATGATATAATTATTTAAATGAATGGATGCATCTATCTCTACTGACTTGGAAGACAGATAAGGTAAGAAATATGAATTGAAAAGTGAGTGCTTGGCTTTCTTGTTAAGACAGCAGCAACTACAGAAAATTAATATATGTGTGCATGTACTGGTAAAGGTATAAAGCTGGGATCAGAAAGATGCATACCAATGTAACAATGATGGCCTGAGGTGATGAGTGGAGACAGGTTGGAGGGGTCATCTGCTTCTTTGTGTGTCTTTGCACAGTTTCATGAGTGACAGTGAGCACAATCGTTACCTCTTTCTATTATTTTTGAGGCTATAGTTAATTTTTTAGCAGTGGTAATACTTAACTTCTAGACATGCATCCTTAATAAAGTAATAGTGAATGAACAAACACACCAGGCTTTCCAGTGTTCAGGCTTGGTGTTTTGCCAACGTCATCAGCTTTACGTGTGTTTCCTCAATGTGTGGTAAGGCTGACAACACTCTATCTCCAGAGACTTCTAAACAGTAGAAACCATCACAACTTTCATGGGACCATGCATCCCATCCTTCATCCTGTGGCCTTCTCCTCAACCACTGGACATTGTATAGGCACTCTTCTCACTGTCCCTATACTTGGAAAATGAGCCCTCCATGGCAATTCCACCCCCCCACACACACACCCGGGTAGAAATGTGGCTGCTTCCTTTGGGCTCAGTTTGAAATCCATTACGTGAAGTACTCCAGGGACCATCTACCTGACCATTACCCTTAAGCGTCTCTGATAAATTTCAGACAAACGATAAGCTTGCTCTTTCTGGTCATTCATTCCTCAACTCAGTTTCTCTAGCCTGGGCCACTCATTTCCTCCATAAGAATTTCTTGAAGACAATACCATCCTCATCCTTCTCCACACCATAACAACTCTAAATATGATAAACAGTCCTTTATATTTCCAACACTACTATTTCATTGTCATTACTAGGCAACTCTTCATAGCTCCTCAAAGAGACCTCTCTCTAGATTCAATGCAAGTACAAGATTAAGGAGAAAACCTCCAAATTCTTTTTAGAAATGGATAAATACAAATAACCTTTTCTTTCTGGTCTTTTCTTTCTTGGTACTGGGGATTGATCCCAGGACTTTGCACTTGCTAGGAAAGTCCATTGCCAACAAGCTACAAATAACTTCTACAATTAAAACACCATAAATTACTAAAAACAGATTTTTTTATTATAAAGTTGGACTACTAACACTATTACTATCTAGAATCATTATTGAGCCACCAAAATCAAAGCAAAATAAAAGCAAATATCTATCAATGAAACAGAATGGGAAGCCTGTCCACAGACACAACCATGCTATGACAAGTGAATTTTGATAGAGACACATAGTACGGTCAGTGGATACTTAACCTTTCCTTCCCAAAATTAAGATTTCAGGACAGAGTTGTTCAACTTACTTATAAAGATAAGAAAATTAAAATAACTTAAATGCTCATTAACAAGTATGTAGATATCCAATAGAATAGGCATTTAATAGAATAATATTTACAAAAAAATGATTGTTGTTCACCTATACATACTCCATTAACTTGCTTGTGATGGTGCCTGCACAGGTATGTGCGTGTGCGTGTGTGTGTGTGTGTCCTAGTGTGTGTGTCTGTGAGAGAATTTATAAAGTTCTGTATATTACTTTTTTTTGTTTTTGTTTTTGTTTTATTTTTTTTTTGTCAGTCCTGGGCTTGGGCTCAGGGCCTGAGCACTGTCCTTGGACTTTCTCAAGGCTAGCACTCTACCACTTGAGCCTCCGCACCACTTCTGGCTTTTTGCTATGTATGTGGTACCAAGGAATTGAACCCGGGTCTTCGTGCATGGTAGGCAAGCACTCTACCACTAGGCCAAACTCCCAGACCTGTATATTACTTTTATAATTTAAAATTTTTAAATATTTTATCATCTTTACTTAGTTGTACAAAGGGGTTTCAATTGAACATGTCAATTTCCGAATACAATGCATCTTGATCAATGCATCGTTCTCCCCGTCTCTCCCAGCCCCATCCATTTCTTCAAGTGACCTGGGTCCACTTCTACACCCATAGGCTGTGTATTTTTTATTATATTTTCCCACCTTTCCTTGCTCTATTCATCTGCACTTCTCTTGGATCACCCTTCCCCATAATTTAAAGGTTTGCTTCCGAACCCCTGATCTTATGTTGCTAGCAAGTGATGCATCATTGAGTTACATTGCCACCCTGTATTTTACAGGGTGTATTTTATGTGCAATTTAATATATGTTAATGATGACTCAGAACTATTTTATAAATGCGAAAGCCCAATGTTAACTGACATAATAGTTTTGATGAAAGGGCTCTTGCAACATGTTTATGCTACATGGAATTCTATGAAAAGAAGCCATTTGTGAGAAGGAGCTGTTTTGATATTACACATTTTTCTACACATTAAGACAGAATTCACATAGCCTAGGTGTAATATGCATCTACTGTTGGGAATGAGCAGACAGAACCTCATTCTGTGGTCAGTTAAGTTTTCTTTGCTTTAGGTTTTCTTTTAAACACCTGTAAAGGCAACCGCTGCAGTCATTATCATTACAAAGATCTTAAAGATATTTATGAACAACAGCCTTCAGCAAAAACAAAACAGTACAGAGCTAAGAGGCTTGAATTCTCATCTATAATAATTAATATGCCTTTATCCAGATGTTTGATGGTTATATTTCCCTGTGATTCAATCGGAACCACCTGAATTCACATGCAAATTAGTAACTTAGAACTCCACCTAAAAATGCCATCATTGTTCCCCTAAGACATGAAACCTGTGTACTGATCTATTAATTCCATTTTAGTACGTGATATCAAGTGCATTTTTAAAACACACTTAATCTCTTCCAAGTACTTCTTTAATCCACAAGCACTGCTTTTAGCATTTCAACTAATTTATCACAGACAATAAAAAACTTGCACTTATTCTTTCAGATAATTGATTCTTGATTTGTTAAGATACTCAACACTATGCTTCACAACTTCAAATGCAAAATTTCTGGTAAATGCATTTATGTGCTCCACACAAAACAAACACTGATATTTACCTCCTTGGCAGATAGGCTGAAGGCAGAGAAGTGAGCAAAATCTATTCATGGGTTCTATGGGCAGTTCTGGGAGAAGGGCCACATTCTCTTTGGAGTAAACTTTTCTCTCTCAGTTCCATGTGGAAGCCACAGGGTGCCAACTTCTCAAAGAAAATGCCCTCCTTGGGGCCAGGGGTTTGGTCTAGTGGTAAGAGTGCTTGCCTAGCATGCACGAAGACCAGGGTTCACTTCCACGGTACTACATAAATAGTAAAGGCCAGAAGTGATGCTGTGGCTCAGGTGGTAGAGCTCTAGCCTTGAGAAAGTCCCAGGACAATGCTCAGGCTCTCAGTTCAAGCCCCAGGACTGGCAAAAAAGAAAGAAGGAAAGAAAATGCTCTCCTTAATCATTAAAAACTGAAATAAATCCAAGAGATAACTTTGCCTCAAAAACCCATGTCCCTTAGTAATGCACAGTCCTCCACTATCAAATAACCATAAAAAGGCTATGAGGAGATAATCCAGGGTTAGGAAGTGTTCACTCTGTGTTAATGTTACCTAAGGTTAGCCCCAAAGATCTCGATGACATGCAAGAGCTTAAAGTCAGTTGTTTTTAGTCCCCTACACAGTAAGAATCACAATTCCAGACTGCCTTCCCTACTCTGCCCTCTCTTAGTAGGAAGCACTCTGGCAGGAATGAAAGAGAGGGGCAGACCTAACATGTGACAGGTATTATGTGTCCCATCATGGTATTTCTTGTTCCCATAGTGTCTCAGACTCCTGTTCAAATGCTTTTCCCTACAAGACCCTTAGCTCCCACTCAACTATTTCTTCTTCCCATAATGCTATGGGTGCCCACGCCATGAGTGAAGACAGAGAATTGCATGCAAAGGTCATTAGGCAATCAGTTCAAAGCCCAGGGGAGGAGTACAGACAAAACTCTATTGGGCTCCTCTTTGGGCCCTTCTTCACATAATTCCACTACTTTCTTTTATGGCTTTCCTTTGCATTTCAAATGCCCTTACTCTGTTTACCTTTAAATAGTATTCTTGAAGAATATGCTGTTTCAGTAGATTCTGATAAAGAACATTTTCATGGAAGTAAATACAAGATACCAAGATGTTTCTTGAAACATATTTTTACAACACGTATTTATTCAAAAAATATTATCCTCAATACCATACATGTTTAAATAATTCATTATTGGAATTTTCATTTTCATTAAAATATATTCACCTATACTAAGTTCAAATTCATGCTATTGTGCTACTTGTGTTCACAGGCAAATCAAATTTATAGACTACAGTCAATACAACTTTCCCTCACATGCAATTACATTGACTGAATTATTTGTATGGGATTTTTTCATATATTTTTATTGTAATTAATAGAAGGGTTACATTATATTCACCAGATAGAAGCTGCATTAATTCACATACATTGATACCCTTTCTCATGTCTTGTTCCCCATTTCCCTCCTCCCCATACCACCCCCATCTTGTTTTTCCCCCCTTCCCTATCCAATTTCAAATAACCAAATACAAATATAACCAATATAACAGATAACAAAGTGAGATACTGTAACAATATAAGATAACCAAGGGATGAGAAATGACATAGCATATTAAGAACAACAATCACATATTATATAGCTCTTGTTTCCATATCCTGGAGGTCCTTTCAGTTAGCGTCATACTGTATGGCCTTATGTTTCTAGGTTTTGCTCTATTGCAAATCTCTGCTAGGAGAGTCCAGGGTTTGTACTAATTATGACAAATGAGGGAAACAATTTGAGCTTATGTTCCTTTGGGTCTGGTTTACTTCACTTAATATGATTTTTTTTTCTAAGTCTTTCCATTTCCTTACAAATGGGGCGATGTCATTCTTTCTGACAGCAGCGTAGAATTCCATTGTGTACAAATACCACATCTTGTTGATCCATTCATCAACTGAGGGACATCTGGGTTGATTCCATATCTTTGCTATGGTAAATAGTGCTACAATGAACATCATTGTGCTAGTGGATTTAGTATGCCTTTGTTTCTGGACAATTGGGTAAATGCCAAGTAGTGGAATTGCTGGGTCATAGGGGAGCTCTATGTGTAGTCTTTTGAGGAACTGCCATACTGCTTTCCATAGTGGTTGAACGAGTTTGCACTCCCACCAACAATGTAGTAGTGATCCCTCCTGGCCACATCCCCTCCAGCATCTGTTGTTATTAGTTTTCTTGATCCTGGCCATTCTAATTGGAGTGAGGTGGAATCTTAGAGTTGTTTTGATTTGCATTTCCTTTATGGCCAGAGATGTCGAACATTTCTTCATGTGTCTATAGGCCATTTTTATTTCTTCTTCAGAGAAGACTCTCTTTAAGTCTTTGGCCCATCTTTTAATGGGATGGTTGTGATTCAATTTTTTGAGCTGTTGATATATTTTAGATATGAGGCCTTTGTCCATTGTATGGTTAGTGAAGATCTTCCATTCTGTAGGCTTCCTAATTAATTTACTAGCTATGCCCTTTGCCATACAAAAGCTCTGCAGTTTAATGCAGTCCCACTTATCCAGCCTTCCTCTGATTTGTTGTGATTTTTGGTCCTTATTAAGAAAGTTTCGACCTGTGCCAAGGAGGTCTAGTGTATCTCTTATTCCTTCTTGTAAAGTTTTCAGTGTGTTGGCTTTTACCTCGAGGTCTTTGATCCATTTCGAGTTCATTCTAGTGCAGGGTGACAAAGAAGGATCCAACTTTACTTTTCTGCAGGTGCTTAACCAATTCTGCCAGCACCACTTGTTGAAGAGGCTGCTTTTCTTCCATTCTATTTTTTTGGTTCCCTTGTCAAATATTAGGTGGCCATAGGTCTGTGGTTTAATATCTAGGTCCTCAGTTCTATTCCATTGGTCTTCAGGCCTGTTCTTTGCCAGTACCAAGCTGTCTTGATGATTATAGCTCTGTAATAGAGTCTAAAGTTTGGTATTGTAATTCCTCTTGCGCTGTTCTTTCTGCTAAGAAGTGTTTTTGCTATATGGGGTCTTTTATTATTCCACATGAAATTTTGGATTGCCTCTTCTATTTCTTGAAAGAATGACATTGGGATATTGATGGGTATTGCGTTGAATTTGTAGATGTCCCTTGGCAAGATTGCCATTTTCACTATGTTGATTCTTCCAATCCAGGAGCATGGGAAGTTCTTCCATTTCCTCAGTTCTGCTTTAATTTCCTTTTTCAGGTTTTAAAGTTTTCATCAAAAGTTTTACATTCTTAATTAAGATAATTCCTAGGAACTTTATTTTCTTTGAGGCTATTGCAAAAGGAGTTGCTTTCCTGATTGTTGCCTCATTCCTCTCACTGTTGGCATAGAGTTGTATGGGCTCTTAATAGGAGCAAGTAAAAATTATCTGGACGAGGTAAGCCACTGGGAGGAAAAGTGTGGAGATGCTGGCAAGGCTCATGGATGTGTCTTATGTTCCAACATGTAAGCACACCAATGATCTCTTAGAGTTATCCCAGAGGAGATAACTTTATAAAACAACATGGTAAAAGATGATGTATCTTGGATGAAAGAAAAATGCTGCCAGGATCTCAGAGGATGAAGTTGTGCTTGCCTATTGCTGTCACAAAGAGTGACAGAGACAGGAGCTGACTCTCAAGACTTGATTGGGTTGAGCAGCCAGCAGAAATCAAAAGGAGAAACACCACAATGCAAGCAGATTCTCATTTCCCCATGGTCCCTCCTCTCAGGGCCCCAAGAGGAACTGGTGTGGATAAACAGAGAACAATATTGGATTCAGCTACCAGCTCACATGCCTCATTGGATAAAGGGTATATTTGGGGATTGCCAATTACTGCAGCTGGAATGATCACACTCTCCCACTCCACCAGAGCAGCCATCAGTAGTGCTCTATTATTCTGAGGTACACTTGGCTCCTGGTGGTGCTAGGCACATGAGTCGAAGGTTTCCTCTTGTTTGCAATGGTAAGTGGAATCTTTTATAAAGAGTTTGCCTGATTTTCAAAACATCTGAAGAAAACCACAAGAAGCATGGGAAGTCAGGCATTCTGTGTTGTCTGGTTTTTATTTGGTCCACACAGTCAATATTCATGATGAAATTCACATCTATAGAACCAGACACATTCACTCCAGTGTCAGCATCTGTGTTTTGGGCTCAAGCACCTTGACCTCCATATGGAAAGATGTTGTCCTGGTCCCTGGTTGTTAAGAATCTTGGATTCTCTCATGGTTCACTGTCAGTGTCCTATCTGAACGTTCGTAGGTCCTCCAAATCCTCTGAGTTGCCTGAGTCTCATTAATCAAGCTAAGCTATTTTAAAACAAGATTTCTCTTAAGCTTTCTTCCATCTCTGATACCCTATGAGTCACATTTTCCATATGGGCAGTTTTAACAGTCCAAGTCATTCTCTTTAACACTTATCTGTCCCAGAACACAGTTTCAAGAAGTGACTATACACCATGCTGAGGAGTGATGGATTGTTCTGGAAGAAGGGTCACTGAGCACAGAGAGTTGATTCTCTTACCTCCTAATGACTCAGAGAGTAAGTGTTGGATCATCTCCACTATACACCTGAGGCCTCTTTATCAGAGTTGACCACCTAGCTACCAAAACATGTGAGGGAGACAGCCTTCCTCCTCCTCTTTCCACTGCAACAAAACTTCCCCTTGGAAAACATTCAATAATGTGGCTAGAAAGGAGTGCCCCCAACTTACTGGGGTTTTTTGTTTTATTGTGTTTTGTAATTCAACAGAGAAAAAGACAAGTGATCACTTTAAGGATGAGGAAAAAGGAACACACAATGCCAACTGCATTTTATGTAACAAAATATACAGTACTTACTATGTACCTAACACTATGATAAACATTTTATAAATACTAACTACTCTTAACAATTCTAAGATGTAGTAGTGTCTCCAATTTAAACTAGAAGAAACCAGATACAGAGAAGTTAAGTCACAGCTGGTTAAATGGCAGAGCCAGAATTCATACCCAGGTAGTGTAGCTTGTGAATCCACATTCTGGAAGGCTATTCAGTGATTGACTGTATTGGCAGACCTTAGAAGATGGCTTTGGGTAAGAATGCATGTGAACCTGTCTGCCTCACTGAGCCTTTCTGTACTAGTCTTGCTCAAAAAGATGGCTCTCTTTTGAAAAAACCTCCCTACCATCTTGTTGGACTCAGACTTGCTTTACAAAAATTTTCTAGCAAATATAAAGTGAGAAACATCATGACTTTGGGGACTCCAAGACACCCCACCACTGAATAACCCCACCACTTCCCCACACCTTGCCACCCGCAGCAAGATCAGATCTCAAATAGAAGTGACATTTAAATTTACCTTGAGAACTCGTACACAATACTTCCCCATTTCTCTCTTACACACACACACACACACACACACACACACACACACACGCACGCACGCACAGAACTGTATGGTAGAAGGTATTCGGAACTATATTCGAGTCTAAATCGCCCCTTTCCCTCTGATTTCTAAAGGTAAGCTCATCAATCCCCCCTGTTTCTGTCTCCCCAGTTGACATCCTGGCTTACAAGAGAAAAAAATGAGTGCTGGAGAAGGGGTGCTGCGAACACCTGCCAAATACCACCCTGGCTACTCAATGAATATATAAATGCAATTGACATTCTCCCATAGTCTGAAATCCTCTCCTTACTCTAGGATATATTACACCACTCTCCTTTTATATAAACATGCCACTTTAAATGCTAATTCAGATGCAACACTCAATTTTCTCTTTGTTTCATTTTTTCGGATTTCTAACATTCAAAATGACACTGGGCTTCTTCTATTTGGCTTTGACAATAGATATTTTGAATTCTTGCTTCATTATTTGTGTGTGGGGGTGGCGAGGGTAGAGAGTGCTAAGGAGAAAATAAATTTATTTTAAATCATATCCAAATATGGCGTAGGTGTCCTTTATTTTTGCTTGAATTAAACTCTTTTCACCTCTTTCGGGAAATGTTGCCTTCACCTTGCTGAAAATCTCATAAATCTATTTCAAATCAGTGGTAAAATCCAAGGTGATTCCCTTCTCTTGCATTCTGGAAATAACCTCATTTTACTCAGAACACTTTTTTAAACAGCCAGTCAAGGTATTATGTTCTGAAACATACAAGGCCTGGATTTAAGCCTTCATTTTAAAAAGTACGTAGACTTACATATAGCAATTACATCAACCCAAGCCTATTCAATTACACAGAAGGCCACTTCTTACCTTGTCTTGAGGAATTTCAATGCAGGCACTGTGAGCCAGCTACATGCCATCTGCTAAGCTCAGGGCTTAGCTCCACCCACAGGATTCCAAGGGTCAATGGCATCCTCTGCCTCTATGTCTGAAACCCTCTTTGACAATATTCTCTTTGCTGATCCCTCTCATCTTCCATCCCATTCCCGGAGACTTCCCTGACTATATCCAAGAAATCAAAGTTAGAAAGAGCTAAAATAAGTTTTTTATACACTTATTTATTCATGTGGCAAAATGGCTTTTAGAAACACTCAAGTCTCTGGTAGCCTTGTCTCCCTGGCCAGTATACCAAAGCATCTCATTAATGAATCATCTTCTGCTGTGCCAGAGGTACAGGTATTTCACTCAAGTGCCAAAGCAAAAACATCTTCAAGATCTCTGTGTGCAGAGATACCGGCAATAAAGTAGGTATGAGTAAGCAGGGATGGCATCTTTCCAGAGATCCCAGCAAACTTACCACTAGCCAGTAGGTACCTACTGCATTTATTTCATGCCAATCCTATTACCCTATAACCTGGAGCAGTGAAAGCAAAGGGGATTTGGAGAAGGAACCTGAGAACACTGCAGAGCAGACTATTATTCAAGAGGCTGGTATTGTGACTGCATCAAGAGCTTAAAATAGGGAGCTGGGCATTGGAAGACTAGGTCTGGAGACCAGCCTTTGCCAAAAGTAAGTCATACCCGATCTCATAAATAAGCCAGGTATAAGCTACTCAGAGATTCGAAGATCATGGTTTGAGGCCAGCCAAGGCAGGAAAGTCTGTGAGACTCTTACCTCCAATAAACTACTCAGAAAAAGCCAGAAGTATAGAGATACAATTAACAGACAGGCTCAAGGACAAAGCCCAGGCTCTGAATGCCAGCCCAGGACTGATAATTTTTTAAAATAAATAAGCCAAATATACTGGTATTCAACTGTATCCCCGGCTACTTAGACAATATAGATAGGAAGATTGTGGTTTGAGATCTGCCAGGGCAAAAAAAAAAATGAGAGACCATATTTGGAAAAATGTCCAAACAAAACAAAACCTAAAACCAAGAGAACTCTGGGAAGCTCAAATGCTTGCCTAACAAGTGTAAGGCTCTGAATTCAGTCTCTCCCTTGATTTTTTTTTAACAGATCAAGAATCTTAGGTAAGGGTATTTCAATATTCCCAGCAATTTCTCAGCAGACTCCTCTAGGACTGCTGGCTACATAAGAGGCTGCTTCTGCTCTGGGTTCCTGCTGCTGCCCCCACCCCCCACCTGGAAAACCGCTTGTGACCAAAGAACACAAAAGCTAAGAAACAACACAACTATCAGTCATTGCTTCTACTAAGATAAAGTGATAATTGCAGATAATTTACAGATCCCAGACCTACAGGGCTCTACTAAACAACACACCAAGGCTCATAATTAAACAAGGTAGAGGGAAGGCCATTTTGAGTAGCAGGAAGAATCTACTGCTAAGAATAGACAGGACAATTTCCTTCTTCTCTGCATGGAGAAATCTGAAAGAACATTAAAAGGCAGCAGGGGAGGATGTGAGGGAGGCTGCCCCAGCCCATTTCCTGCTCTTCTCCTAAGGCATAGGCACTACCAAGGCACTCTAGGGTATTGCATAGAGAAGGACGCCTCTGTCCTAGAGAGCTGTTTATGTGGACAATTAACAAAACACAAAGGGGTCCTTTGAAAATAAGTGGTAGCTGCCAGGGATACCTCAGTTTTGTCCCCAACCATCCATTAGCTCCCACGCAGGGTTTGTTTGTTTGTTTTTTATGTTTTCTACTTTCTTTGCCTAAAAGCAAATTCTTTCCAGAGACATCTCCACTTAGAAATGTCATTTCAGATCTGAAGTTCTAAATAGAGACAGGCAAAGATTCAGTGAAGAGACCCACAATTGTAATGCCCTTTTATATATACAGACTTCTCAAATTCATTACATCAAGAGAATTTCTACATGGCATACTGAGTCTAGGCCATTCAGTCACTGGCATCTGCCACATGGCCACTTGTGGAATAGGTTCCTTCACAGGGTGAAACACTAGGTAGAGTACATTCACTCTATCTAGGATTCCTGCCCAGTAGAAAGTAGCCAGCCTAGCATCTCTTCCACATTCATGGCAATAATGGACACGTCATAGAATTAAGCATCTTGTCGACCAACCACGAAGAATAGCCAGGCACAGTTGTAACTCTTAAAAGGACTAAAACTCAAGCAACAAATCTTGTGTTTCTAAAGGCAAGTTGTTCATTATATATGCAATTACCAATTTGACTTCTCTCTTACCCTACGGCAGTATATAATAGGCAATTCAAGGATACCAATATTTATTATCACAATTTGTCCATAGTGCTGTGGCATTAATCAATAAGCCTTCCAGTTAAAAAAATTGTATTCATTTGGGCCAATCTTCATCAAGTAAAACAAACAAATTCAAAAATTCAAAAACAAACCACAAGTATGACCTAATACCATAATCAAAAGATTTTTAAATAATTTTCATTAAAATTGATGGAAATGCTTGGTTAAAACATGCTTGGTTTTAATTCTACTTTTACATATTCACTTGATATTTTCAGTAATTTGTTTCAAGGATACCAAAGTATAGAGGGCACAATTAACAGCAGTATATGCACTACCACACATGAAGCTTCTTGAAGAAGTTTAAAATGTATTTCTGTCACTTCTTGCATAAGTGATCCTCATCCTATTCATGATTTTTCTACTTCTCTGTAAATGCCTTTAGAATAATGTAATATATTCTTTGCATATTTTAAAATTCTTTATATAAATGCTAACTTGCTTGTTGAATTGTCATTATGTTTTTAACAATTACTTTATAGTCCTGTTGGTATGGACATTGTGATTCAGTCACTTTACCTGCTGTGTGGTGCTCCATTGTATAGCTCTAGCGTGATTTTGACAGGTAATAGCACCACTGGAAGCCTAAGTGTGATACAGAGGAAGCTGGAGCAGATAAAAAAAATCAGGGACCTTCAGAAAGATAAAGGGCCAGAAAGCCATTGAGGACCCTAGTGGGACTAGTTCCACCTTGCCTGCAAGGCTGCTCCCTGCACTGCAGGGGCCCATTGCCCTCTGTGCTCTGAGTAAAGGTCACAATCACCATTCTGTAACCTTTTAAACAGCAAACAAAGACAAAATAATCACTAATTGAAAACTAGGGTAATTCAAATTTTATTACCCTTATATAATAAAATATAGTGTGTTCTTTCATACTTTGAATTAATAACAGAAAGCATATTTTCTGTGTTGTTTTTTTAATCGACAAATGCTTTCTAAAAAAACACAGTATATGATTTTGTCCTGTCATTTTGGATATAGAAGTTATCATTAAGCTTACTTGAAATCAATGTTTAAAATTTTTCAACTAAACTTGAAGAAAGAAGAATCCCTTTAAGCTTCAGAATGATGAAACTTCAAGATACAATAAGCAGAACATAACAAACCCAGGTGCTTTCTTCCTGAACTTTCAAAGGGATACACTTCTGTCAAATTCCATCACATGACCTGGTAACCAAAGACAATGAGGCCTCCAGCACATAGAGTGCTGCTGCTGCTCACTGCTAACATGAGCTGGAAAGACTCAGCCCCCAGAGAAGGTACACAAAGCATTTCCACACAAGACCACTTCCTAATCAGACACCCCAGTGCTGGCTAACACTGATCCTAACTGAGGTAAATTTGTGCCCTTCTTCATTAGCCTCTTATTAAGATCACTCTACCACTTACTTTAAGAGTATTCTTTTCTAAAAAATCATAAATGAACTTTGCGTGAAGAGTTACTACTGGTGATATACTCTGAAAATGCTGAGTGCCTTTGTCTTCAGAATAGTTGTGTTGGGCATCATTAAGTCTTTGGGAGATATTTATATTTAACAGAAAATACAAAAGATCATGTTTATTTAGGGGATGCTTCATTTGGAAGTCTCATCACAAAATTCACTGTAAAGAGTCGCTGTATATTGACATGTACACTATGTCTTATTTTATCATCTGATTGGTCAATCCATTTTTATTAGGGGAGATTTTTAATGACTTGTATAATTCAAACTACAGACCTCAAATAAATTTATTTTTGTTATTCCTTTTTCATTAAAAATTTAATTCTCTGAAGTAATAGCACAATACCTAAGTACATAAGGTCATATACGAAGAGACTACATGAAAGGATCTCTAGGATATGAAAACAAGAGCTTTATCTTGTGTGATTGTTGTTCTTAATGTATTATGTTATTTCTCTTCTCTTTTGTTGCCCTTTGATTAATCTCATATTGTTACTGTATCTGACTTATCTGGTATATTGTATATATGTTTATTTGTGTATTTGAAATAGGAAAGGGAAGGAGGGAAATCAAGATGATTGGGAGGGCATACGAGAGGGAAATGGGGACGAAAACATGAGAAGGGGTATCAATGTGTGAAAAGTAATGCATCTTCTATCTGGCGAATGAAATTGTAACCCTTCTATATATTGCCCTGACAATAAAAAAATTTAATTCTCTGAAGTGAAAGAATTTGATTATTTTCTTTCTGTATCATATGTATTCACATCAATCATATCTATCAGTTAATACTAATAGAATTGAGAGCTGCAAAAAGGAGAAATAACTCAAATAGATATAAAGGAATATAATTTCCTAATAAATACAATTTTATTTATGAATCATTTTATTATGTATTATTATAAAGGTATTATTAAATCCAAACATCATGTACTATAAAGGTTAAAAGCAAACTTTGACCCAAGTTCTTAAATTTTCAAATAAAGCATAAAAAATCCAGGGTACAGAGGCAATAAGATATTTTTGTCATCAAGTGTTATTTTCATATTCCTTCCTTTTCATGATATCAAAAAACATGAAAATTTAAAACTCTTCCAAGGTCAGGAAGAGAGAGTCCTGAGCATAGTGCAGAAGAGCCAAGCATTTCATTCTAAGGGTATTTCCTGGTGCCAGCTCTTCGGACAAACATCTCTAGCACAAAGAGGTAAAACTTGGAAATTACTGACAATTTTCTTAGGCAAAATTTCCAAAAGTAATGCTCTAATTTCTACGTAGCCCAAACATGAGAAACAAGTAGGGAAAAAGGGTGGGGAATAGGAATAGGAAGGGAGGGAGTGAGGAAGAAAGGGGCAGAGGAAGGAAAGTAAAAGAAAAAACAAGAATCAAAATGGAAATAATTCAGTTTGGGTTTCTGGATGCAAAGGCTGAAATTTTCCAAAATTTAACCAACTAGAAGACACTAGGGAAGGGGGAAAACAAGATGAGGGGTGGGGGGGGAGGGAAATGGGGACCAAGATATGTGAAAGGATATCAATGTATGTGAATTAATGCACCTTCTATCTGGCAAATATCATGTAACCCTTCTATGAATTACAATAAAAAATATATGAAAAAAGACACTATCTCACCATCTATATTTTTAATTGTCCACAGAAGGATTTGCAAAAAAATCATATTTAAATACATATTTTAAAGTCATTAACTTCCTCAACATAAACCAGACAGCAGGTACAAATGTTGTAAGACCCTTACATAGTACTTTTACATAATACCACATGGCAACCAAATCAATCACCCACCGATTATTATGGTTGATCTGGCCCCTCTGGCTGGCTGGCTACATGTCTGCTTTACTCCCTCACCTCTCCACATTCACCTATCCCAGAATCAATGAGCACAGAACCCTCCAGGAAGGGTATAAGGATAGCTGTGCTGCACTGCTACAGTCTCCAAACAAGCTCTCAAGTTAAGTTGACTAAAAGCCTTCATGAATTCAAATGCAAATCTATATAACTGACTTTGTATAAAATCTATAGTAGAAAGAATACTCATGGACTTCTAGAATATATAGATAAGCATTAATTCTTGACTTAGATCAATTTATATTGTCTGCAAGCCAAATCATGTTTCTGCTTAGTTATATAGTGGATTTTTTCCATATGATATGCTAGTATCTTTCTTTTTTTCATATATTTTCATTGTAATTAATAGAAGGGTTACATGATATTTGCCAGATAGATGGTGCATTAATTCCCATACATTGATACCCTTTCACATGTCTTGGTACCCATTTCCCTCCTCCCCACCCCCACCCCTCATCTTGTTTTCCCCCTTCCCTATACAATTTCAAATAACCAAATACAAATACATCCGATATACCAGGTAACAAAGTGAGATACTGTAACAATATGAGATAACCAAGGGACAGCAAAAGAGATGAGAGATAACATAGTACCTTAAGAACAACAATCATTCATTATATGGCTTATGTTTCTATAGCCTAGAGATCCTTTCATTTAGCGTCCTACTATATGGCCTTTTGTATCAAGGTTTTGCTCTATTGCAAATCTCTGCTAGGAGAGCCCAACTTTTTTTTTTTTTTTTGCCAGTCCTGGGCTTGAGCTCAGGGCCTGAGCACTGTCCTTGGACTTTCTCAAGGCTAGAGCTCTACCACTTGAGCCTCAGCACCACTTCCGGCTTTTTTCTATGTATGTGGTACTGAGGAATCGAACCCGGGTCTTCATGCATGCTAGGCAAGCACTTTAACCATGAGGCCAAACTCCCGGCCCCGAGGCCAAGTTTTTACTGATTATGACAAATGAGGGAAACCATTGAGCCTAAGTTCCTTTGAGTCTGGCTTACTTCACTTAATATGATCTTTTCTAAGTCTTTCCATTTCCTAACAAATGGGGCAATGTCGTTCTTTCTGATAGCAGCATAGAATTCCAAGTTAAGATTTTCCCAGGAACAGATATGTATTTTGGTTTACAACACTCATAAGAATTAAGTCCTAGAAACTATAATGAAATCATTACTATTTGACTTCTTCTATAAAAATACATTTTTTGTTTTCTTAATTCAATAGATTATCATTAATCTTCCAATTGCCAAAAAAGCCTCACTGGTCAAAGAACAGTCATATTATAAACTAAATGAGAAATTAAAACAAATATTATTACTTACAGACTTCCTCTTCGGGGGAGACTCAGCTCCTTCTGCAGAAGAGAAAAATAAACATATAGATGTTATATTACTCTTAGAGTACCAGGGTACCAAAGGGTAATATAAAGTATACCACCATCTTTCATTATATTTGATTTGGTATTTTCTTTTTTTCATTTTATTTATTTTTTATTATTGAGGTAATGTATAGAGGGGTTACAGATACATTCACCAAATAGTAGGTGCATTACTTCTCACACATTGATAAGATTTGGTATTTTCTATACTTAAAAAACTGTAAAGCAATCATTTCTTTCTGTATTTCTCCTTATTCTGTTTTCTTGACACGAGGTGAAAAAGTTTCAATTTAGCCGGGTGCAGTGGGTCATGCTTGTAACCCTAGCTAGTCAGGAGGCTGAGATCTTAGGATTGCAGTTCAAAGCCAGCCCCAGCACTGCAAAGCTCATGAGACTCTTATCTCGAATTAATCACCAGAAAACAAGAAGTGGCACTATGGCTCCAGGGGTAGGGTGGTAACCTTAAGCTAAAGAGCTCAGAGATAGCACCCAGGCCCAGAGTTCAAGTCCCATAACAAACCAAAAAAAAAAAAAGAAGAAAGAAAAGGTTTCAATAGACTGTTGAAGTTGCAAACACTGTATCTGCATTTTGTAGTACAGGAAACATCAGCCCTCCCAAACCAGTTACAGTAAAATGGAGTTGAGCCCTACAATTGAGCATGAACTTATCTAAACAGGAAACAGATAAAAGTAGTAGGTGAAATGTTGCAGGATTACAATTAAATGAAAGGTGAAATGAAATGAGCCATTAAATCAGACTATCCAATCAGATGATCTTAACCTCAAAAGAAACAAATTTATGCAAAACGTCATGTGTACCAAATATTCTTTATTATTTAAAAATGATGTATAGTATTTCCTTCTAGAATGGTTTCTCAAAAAATTGCATTATTCACTTAGTATATTGAAAAGTAGGTTAATGAACCTCTAAAAGGTACCTGAACAGCCACAATTACCAAAGTGTTCATAGTTTTTAAAAAATGCTCTCACACTTATCACAAATTAAGATCATTATCTATCTAATCACAGAGGCTCTGAGGAAAATATAAAAGAAGAAACAAAATCAAGCAAGCAAGCATGCCAACCAAACAAAATCGGATTCAGAAATACTTCCACCCACTAATGAAGTTTCAAAAGCTGGGCTCCTCAAGAAAGATTTCTTGATGATGATAATTAAAGACTAAGAAGCAATGAGTCATCTGGCTACTTAAAAATGATGTATCCCCTGAATCCAGAAGATTCAACAAAATTAGGTTATTCATATACATTTGTTTCCTCCTAGAAGCTCCAGCACTGCCCACCTGGCATTCACACTCGCCTTTCCTGGGCATATATTTGTTGGAACCAGAAATGGTTACCAGGGCCAGCCTTGTACAGTGTCTAAACATTCTAGTGTGATTTACTCTGGCCTTGCTTAAGGAGCCTCAGACAAGCAAGAGAAACCCTGAGACACAGGCTCTAACCATGAGATGCCCTCCAATTAACTGGCAAATGCATTTCCACACAGAGTTGTAATAATCATATCACTGGTTAGTAGCAGGGAGAGAGGAATCTATCATTTTAGGATTGAAGTGTCTTTCTCCCAAGAGCAAATTTTTTTCTTTGTAGGTTTGTAGGGCTCAGTGGTAAATGCTTTCTTTTGTTGTTGTTGTCTGGTTTTTCTCTTTTTTTTCCTCCTTGACTTTTATTATCTCCAAAAAATTACAGTGTTTGCTAAAGTTGGCTCCCTGATTCTGAAACATAAATATGCCTTCATTTACTAAAGTCCCAAATAACAAGAGTCTCTAAACAGAATTTTTCTTGGAAGATGAAATGCACACTGAAAAGCAACCAGCAATCTTTCATACATGTATCTTTGATTAGAGTAAGCACTAGAAATCAGTTTTATATTCAGCTTTAAAATAAGAGGGCAGGCAGGGAGAACTCCCTAGAGGAAACAGTGCACCTGATGACTTCTTTTAGAAAAAAGCTGAGAGCAAATGCATAGTAAAAAAGGTTGGCAGCCACTAATACTATTCTACCTAATAAGCAGATGGCATGGTAGTCTAGATGACATAAAAAGTACACAAAATGCAAAAAAAAAAAAATGCTGGGTGCCAGGGGCTCACACCTGTGATCTTAGTTGCTCACGAGGCTGAGATTTGAGAATTGAAGTCTAAAGCCAGCCCAGGCAAGAAAGTCCAACTCTTAACTCCAATTAACCAGCAGCAGAAAGTTGGAACTGGGACTGGGCTGAAGAAGTAGAACACTAGTCTTGAGTGGGGGGTGGCGGAGGCAAAAAGGACAGTACCCAGGAATTCAACCCCTTAGTACAGGACAAAAATACAAAAAAGAAGAAGAAGAAAGAAAGAGAGAGAGAGAAAGAGAGAGAGAGAGAGAGAGAGAGAGAGAGAGAGAGAGAGAGAGAGAGGGGGGGGGGGAAGAAATTACAAACAGAAAAGAAAAAAGAAAAGAAACTAGATGTAGGGTTGTTTGATTTTTTGTTTTTTTTTTGTTTTTGGGGGTTTGGTTTTTGGTTTTTTAACATGTGCAAACTAATCAACGAAAGAGGAAAAGGGCCAAATGAATGACCCAAATAGTTCAGTCTGTCATCTTCACTCAAATGACAGACCATAAACCTGCTGCTCCATTCTGAGGAGAGCTGCTGACACTGCAAGAAAGGGGATAAAAACCCACTCTGGTTTTAATCAGAAGCCTTTCCAGTAGGTCTAGAATTATGAGTTCTAAACAAGAAGAAAGGTTACAATGGGTAGCACAGCCCCGATGCTCTGTAGGACAGCAGCCGGCATTCCAAGATGAGGACCAGAGGCCATTTAATAGGCCACTGTCAAGTGACCTGAAGCTTGGGCACTAACCAAGCTAGGGAGCTAATCCACCTGACGGCCTGAATGTCAGGCTCGGCACTGGAAACTCAATTTGGTAGCAAATTGGAATCAGATGTGATGGTAATAAAGTGAGAGAAATGAATGTGCCGTGGCCAAGACCTTGTGAACAGTAGCTGGAAAAGTCTGCAGATGCCAAGGGGCTAAGCAATTGCAGACAAAGCAGGGAGCAGTGGCTGCCTTAATGGATGGGGACCACATGCTGATAAATCTACAGCGGGTCAGGAGGTCTGTGAACAGCATCAAGACACTTTACAGCCTCGGTTCCTGGAGTACACGTGTGTGTGTGTGTGTGTGTGTGTGTGTGTGTGTGTGTGTGTGTGTGTGTGTGTGTGTGTGTGTGTGTGTTTTCATCTCACCCTCATAATGTCACAATAAGGTCACTTGCTTAGATAATTAGATAAGACCTGTCAGTACTAGTCTACTTGGTATAAGAATTAAAAGATTTAGTGGGAGGTAAGGTTTGGAGATGAAAGCGGGGGAAGAGTAATGGAACAGGAAATATCCATCAGACCCAAATAATAGGCTACTTATTATCACCTGATTATAAAAATAAAAGTCTTAAGAACTTACTTAAGAAATGATTACTATTGATATTATTGCTCAGTGAGTCTGAATAGGTTTTGGTTTCTGCTATAACTTTGCTAATATTTTGTATATTTTCTTCCTTTCTAAAATTAAATATTCATATTAAAAAGAGGAAGTGCAATTAATCTAGTCTAAGAGTTCTGTCATCTTTCTTGAGATTCCCTTCCTAAGACAGATGCTGCTACTAGAAGGTGAGGCTGAAAGTCCCCCCAGACTAGAAGTCTGAGGCCAGCCTACGCAGCTTACACAGACCTTGCAAGGTTCCTTAGATCCAGGAAGAGAACTCATGGATGGATAGTCCATGATGACAAAAAAGATATCCCTGACCAAGAAAATAGTTTTCTTCATGAAGACAACATAGATAACTGCTGACTGGTATTACATGTCCAAGCAATTTCCATAGTGGTAATTTTAAAATTATTTAAAGCATTCAATATGCATTGAACAGTTCCACCTACACAAATTAAAGAATCTGGCAAATAGATGCAGGAGTGGTATTCACTACACAATGTTGAAGATGAACTCTAAAATGTATGGATGGAGATGAGAGGGAAAAGCTGGGAGGTGGGGGGTGACACTGTCCAAAAACAAATGCCTTTACCTGACTTATGTAACTGTAGCCCCTTTGTACTTCACTTATATAATAACAATTCTAAAAAAGACAATGAAAAAGTATCTGGCTACATATACCGTATTTGTTCTGAGAATCTAAACAGTATCTTAATGGATCCCTGAACTTCTGAAAGAAAAAGGAGATTTACAGAAGCCCAAATAATACAGACAGACAATCCCTCCATCAGTGAGCAAGCTTATGTCCCCTTCCCTTGAGGGTGGGCTGGACTGAAGATTCCCTTCTGAAGAAGAGAGTATGGAAAGGAAACATGCACAGGGTTTCCGTGGAGATGCCCACAGGCCACACACATACTTAACTATGCCTAGTGAAACCAATGGTTAAGTCCTAACATCGGACATACCCTGATAAATGATAAGAAGTCATGTCCCACTGTGGTATACTACTTAGAAATCCCCATCTCCACAAAGAAACATCAGAAAGTCAGATGCCAGTGGCTCACACCTATAATCCTAACTACCCATGAGGCTGAGATCTGAGGATCATGGTTCAAAAGCAGAATTGGCAGAAAAGTCTATTAATTAATCAATCAACAAAAATCTGAAAGTAGAGTTGTGGCTCCAGTGGTAGAGTGCTATCCCTAAGCAAAAAAAAAAAAAAAAAAAAAAAAAAGTTCAGGGACAGTGCCCAGGCTCTGAGTTCAAGCCCTAGGCAAGTGCCACAGTGTGCATGCACACACACATACACCACACACACACATACACACACACACACACACACACACACACACAGCAAAACATCAGACAAATCTAAATGAAGAGATGTTCTGCAAAAAGGCTCAGTCAGTACCCTTAAAACCATCAAGGCTGTGAAAATAACACTTGAAAAACCTTCACAAAACAGAGGATACTGGTAAGACAAGATGGATAAATGCAAGGTAGGATCTTGGCTTGGAGTCTGGAACCAGAAAAAGGACATGAGTGGAAAACCTGGTGATCAAAGTCTATAGTTTACTTGTTAGTAGGTATCAAAGTTACTTTTGTAACTTCAGTGAATGTGTCAAGGTTACCAGTTAGCATTGGAGAAACTGGGTAAAGGTTATTCTCTAGACCATTCTGCAATTAATCTAACCTAAAATCATTCCAATTTTAAAGAAGTATATTTTAAAAAGAGTAAAAGAGAACTGAAAGAAATGTACATACTTACCACCTTATGTATATAATTGTAACCCCTCTGACAACATTAAATTAAGTTAAATAAAAGAAAAAAAATCTAGACAAGAAAGGTTAAAAAAAAAACTGGAGCTGGTGAATGACAGAAGGACAGACAAATAATCAGTATTTCAGATTAATTTAAAAGTAATATGTAACAACCATTTTCAGAAGACTATAGAAATAGTCAGTGGCTAAGACCAGCAGTGAAAAGCCTTCAAAGCAGTAGGCCTTGAGACACATTTTCATCAAATTTATGAAAGGATTGGAGGTAGCTGGGCATGGAAGCTCAACTATGTGTACGCCTAGCCTCTTGGGAGCAGACATCAGGAGCTCAAGGCCAGCCTGTGCTAAAACGTGTGTGAGATTTCACTTGAATCAATTTCTGGGTACTGTGGCAAGCACCTGTCAGGAAACAAGGAAGCACTAATAGGATGGTGGTCTAGGCCTCTGGGGCACACGGCAAAATCCTACCTTGAAAATACCAACACCCAAAGGGGCTGGAGGTATGGCTCAAGTGTTAGAGCCCTTTCCTAGCAAGCATGAGCTCCTGAGTTCAACTACCACTACTATTTTTTAAATCAAAATGTGTTTGCACTATGACATTCAAGGATTCTATCTAGCTGGGTGTTAGAGGCTCATACTGACAATCCTAGCTACTCCCCAGGCTGAGATCTGAAGTTTTCAGTGTGAAGCTAGCCTGAGCAGACAAATCAGACACTCTTACCTCCAGTTAAGGAACAAAAAGCTGCAAGTGGTGATGTGGTTCAAGGAAGAGCATAAAGCCCCAAGTTCAAATTCCAGTCCCCGGGGGCGGGGGGGGGAAGGAGGGGGGGGGAGAGAGAAGAATTCTGTCTGCATGAGAATGCCAACTAGAAGTGTCCATGCAGGTAACCCAACCTATGAAGTAGGGCTCGGGAAATTAAGTTGGGGCTGGAGATTAATTTAGAGACCTTACAGCAGAGATGGTATGGTAGGCCAAGGTTTGGGATGAAAAGTAGAAACTAGGCAGAAAATGAAGGGTCGCCAGTGGACATGGGCAGGGGAAGCAGAACAACTCTACTATGTATACCTGAAGGACCTTCTGCCTGAGGCTCAGCGGTGATCTTCAAACCAGCAAAAACAGAAGAGGGCTAACTAGTAAAAAGGTTTATATGGAGGGCAAATACCAGCATTTTGTATGCTGATAAGTAGACTGGGCAGATTATTAGATGCTGGACAACTACAGGAACTTAGTGGGGACGGGGAGCCAGTCACTTCTGAGTGAATACCCCAAAGGGCATCTCAGAAGTAGAACACTCGGGGGTGGGGGGCTTCCCTGCAGGGACACCTTATACTGTCTTCATCCCCTTACCTCTTGGCTCCTGGCAGCACCCTGCATCATCATCATCATCACACCTGGGTCCCTACCCCACCTGACAAGCCGGCAACAAAAATGAATTGGGCCTTCCCTTACTAGTAGAAGATTAAGACCCCCAAGTTGACACCTATTGAACAAAAAGAGGGTTTGGAAGTTGGGCAACTTAGCTTTGCCCCCCCCCAAAAAAATACTGTCCACAAAATGGCAATGCTGGGCATACACGCTATTTCCTGCCCACTTTACAGAAAGAAGTCAATGTACAGTTCCTGTGCTTCCCCATGAGCAGTCTCCCCTCATCACTGGAGTCTTCATCCTCCCACTGAGGATCAAGACAATTACTCTGTTTAGGCCAACGATTCACTTAGGAAGAAAGTTCAAAGAGCCAGGACGGGCAAGCTGGTGTACCAGGCCCTGTTAGGAACCCATGAGGGAAAAAAAAGAAAAAAAAACAAAATAAAAACCATGTAAAAGCTAGTTGGGGACACATACACAAGCATATATAAAATGAAGAGCCATTACCAGGTGCCAAATTATGCAGTATAACCTGAATGTGTAAATGCTTACAGGGGAGAGGAAATACCGGGAGATAAGATAAATCAGCTCAGGCAGTGGTTCTGAACTCTGGCTAATTTGGCTGAGGCAGTGATTCTGAAGTCTAGCTGCACATTAATGTCACCCAGGGAGCTTTTTGCCATGCCAGTGCCTGAGTACTACCCCTAGAGATCTGGGGAGAGAGTTGTTTACATATGTTGTTTATTAGATGTTAGTAATTTGAAGTCCCCTTAAGGACTATTAGTTTCCATAAACCTTTTGTCTTCAGATTTTTTTTTCTTGAAGAAATATTTATTTTCTTGTAGTGCTGTGTGAGCTTTTTAGGTATTTCCTTCTTGAGTGGGAAGTGTTGTCAAGTACAAGAAAGTCACCACAGCATCCTTCATTGACAGAGCTCTTGTTACTAGACACAGAGCAGAACCAGCTAAGGGATATAGATAAAGGCTATCCAGAAGTCTGAACTTCTGAAGAAATGCTTGGAGCCCCTTGCCTTCCTTCCATCCCTGACTGACAGTCACATGTAATGAAATAGAGGACAGAAACATTCAGCCTACAGAACTGAATCTTACCTGAAAGTCTGATTCTGAAGCAGAGGGAAAATTTTTCAAACAACCCTCCAATACTCCAGTAAGCTACCTAGAAAGTGGATGGTTTTCTGTGTAACGGAAGTAGACAAAAGCTGGGGGGAAAACGTCAGTATGTACATCTATAGAAATGCTTAGATACTCAAATTATTCTACCTATTTCATACCGATAAAATGTCCAGGGGTATGGAAGACATGTAAAGAATCCAAGATCTCCTTTTTTTTTTTTTCCTTGCCAGTCCTGGGGCTTAAACTCAAGGCCTGGGCACTGTCTCTGAATCAACTTGGGTCTAAGGGTAGTGCTCTCCCACTCAAACCATAGAACCACTTCTGGCTTTTTCAGAATAGTTTATTGGAGATGAGTCTCATAGATTTTTCTATCAGACTGGCTTTGAAATGTGATTCTCAGATCTCAACCTCCTGTGTAGCTAGAATTACAGATACAATCGCTGGCATCCTGCTAAGATCTCCTTCTTTTCAGGGGTTATTTCACTCCACTTTTATATCTATAATCATAATGAAATTTAACATAATTTTGCTAGTGGAGTTAAACCAAAACAAATCACACACAGTTCAGAGAAAATAACTGCCAGGTTTTCTTATGAATTTTACCTGTTCAAAATCACGTGCTCACTCTCTTTCAAAAACAGAGAAGAAAGTATCTAGTGTCTTGCCTTCTTTTCAAGTTGGTTTGCTCTGCCAAGAGCTCAGATGAATAACATGAGCCTCAAGATTATGGTACTGGTCTCCCAAAAGCCTTTGCCAGGGGCAGAGTTTCTGAGTCCAAACAAGAATACTTATTTGGGTCTTGTAAGAGTTAATCATAAAGCAAGTTAATGAACTTCACATTACAATCAACTGCCTGTGAAGGAGCCTTTGAAAGTCTAGAGATTAGCAACTTACCAGAGGCACAAGCAATGAGGGCAATAAGATTAAAACTTAACCTACACCTCTAATTCCCATATGTTCCCCTATACTCCATTGTGAAATATGAGGATGATGTTTTAGTGTATCTTTTATTCCTCTTACAAAACACTGGAGGCTGAGTCATTCTTGAGGAAAAAGAGGTTTATTTAGCTCCAGATTGAGAGGCTGAAAGTCTGAGTCAAGAATCCCCAGGCAAGGATGTCCAAGCACCTGGCATCACAAGAGTGGAAGCATTTGCAGAAGACAGCACATAAGGACAAGGTAAGTCGAGGGACTCAGACCTGGCATCAATACGTCCATAATATCTGGAACTTGGAGTACTCACTCTAGGACATCAGCATTAGTCCCTTCTGATGATGATACCACCAATCACCTAAATACCTCCTATTAGATTCCATCTCTTTAGGGTTCCCCTACCTCTCACCACTGAGGATCACGCTTCCAACATAAGAACTTTAGGGGAATGCACCAGTGTAATACTCCTAAATCACAATCAAGTGGGCTGAAATGGTGAATATGAAGAGCTGAGAGGAGTTTCCTCAATTACAGGACATCGAGGGTTGGCACCAGTAATTTTAATGATAAAAGAGTCAGTGAGCTGAAGAAGAAGAAGAATGATAGAGAGAAACAGGAAAAGGAGCAAAGGAAGCTAAGAACTTGTGGCTCATGCCTATAATCCTAACTGGTTAGGAAATTGAGATCTGAGGATTGCAGTTCAAAGCCAGCTTGGATAGGAAAGTTGGTGAGGCTCTTAAGTTTGATTAACGAGCAAAAAGCTAGACGTGGAGCTATAGTTGAAGACGTTACCCAGGTCCTGACTTCAAGCCTCAGGCCCAACATGAAATAAAGGAAATTGAAAAGGAGATGAGAAGAGCAGAGGAAAAGAAAGGAAGAGAGAGAGAAAAAGAGAGAGAGGGAGGAAGGGAGGGAGGAAGGGAAAAGGGAAGGAGAGAAGGAGGGAAGGAGGGAAGGGGAGCAAATGAAAGCCTAAGCTGTGCCCTTAGTTTCAGTGACACAGAAGGTAAACTTTTGTGCCAAGGATACACTGGGGAACTAAAGCAAGCAAAATGGCTTTCCTTTATTCAATCACACACTTTTTAGTGAAGGTCGACATGGCAGGGACCAGGCCAGACACGGGGGATAAAGGACTTCACTCAGTGGAAAATACAGTGTGAAGAGGTCTGGAATAGAGGTCTTTCAAGGTGTGAATAACACAAAGGGGTGGGGGTCTTTTCTTGGTGGAGTGTCAGGGCTGATTTCTGCCCACCAAGAATTCCTGCTGTGACGATGACAAATTCTGGTAGAACTGACAATTTTGGGCTTCAAGATGATGCTCTGATCAAGTTAAGCAAATGGCAAAGTTCATTTTATTGCCCAAAGTAATTGGTTCAAAGATGTCATCCAATCCAATCTGAGCAAAGCATAAGCAAAATGCTATTGACTCAGGCTTCCCAGGAAAAAAAAAATCCATATACTGTATGGAGAACCAGCAGGAAAGCAGCAGCCTTAAAGAGGAAACCCTAGCAGCCACAGGAACAAGCCTCCAGGTGGTAGAGGAGCACAGGAGAAATAAGATCTTGGGTGGTACCTTTGAAACAACTAGTGGGAGCCTTGTGTATGCCTAAACTTCTGGGGTCTATGAGCCAATTAAGTCTCTTCACTGTTTTAACCAGTTTATTTTCTATTCCTTATGATCAGAAATTCCTAAGTGGCACAATATCCACTGCTCTTTCTTCTGCAGTCTGGGAGTTACCCAGGCAGGCTGGAGAGGGTGTGGAGAGCGGGCACTACAGAGAATAAGGATGGGGTAAACAATGCGATGCAGCGTGTGGCTCTGAGCAAACTCAGTAGGGCTGAGGACAGAAAGTAACATGAACATCCAAGACCAGAATGAGAAGCCATGGGCAGGTCAGGACAGCATTTGTAAGCATCTATTTTATCAAATAGGCACTGGCAATTTAAGATGGTCAACTTGGCATGCTAGAAGTGTTCTCTCCAGCATTTAGGTGCCAATCAGCTCACAGACCACAAATGTGCAGAGAATGCCTTGGAAGGTTCATCTGATTATCCAGGACACAAGAAGAGGAGAGGCAGGTTAAAGACATAACAGCAAGGACAAGATATACAGGAGGTAAGACAACATGCTAATTTTCACGGGAGGCCAGATACAGGGAAGGGCAGTGCAACCCAAGGAGGAGGGAAAAGGGCTTGGGATAGCAAAAGCACAGGGGCCTTTTGTGAGTTCCAGATCGAAATCTGAAATAGATAGAGGGGGCAGATAAGCCTCTGTGTCAGACTGCACAGTATCGGATAGGCAGGAACATGCCATACAGCTACAAAGAGAGGAACAAAGCCTGCATCCCCAATTAGGCCTGAATGAAAAGTTCAGCCTGGCAAAACCATCTTCTATGTGGCCAGTATTACTACATAGTAGCTCATCTTCCATCTTCCTCATCAAGTAATGGAAAACGAGCACTTACTGCATAGTAACAAGTGTTAGGGTCCCGATTCACAGATAAGAGCATGGAGGCAGAGGCAGAGATAGGCCCAGCAACTCACAAGGTATCACAAACGTGGTAAGTATCTGAGCTGGTTTTCAAACACACACCTGTCTGAGCCTGTGGTATTTCAGTGGTGTATTCGTACCCTGCCCCCCATATGGCCAAGCAGGCTGCACTGGTATTTGGCAGCACACCATCAATTGCTCATAGAAAGGAGAAAAACCACAGCACAAATCTTCAAAGCTTCTTCTAAGCAAATCTCACACTTAAATTGTTTTTATAGACTCGTTTTATTTGAATCAAAGTCCTGCAAGCACATTATTTTTAACAGACTTTTTGAGAGTAGAAAAGGCATAACAAGCCAAATAATCAGCTAACACCAAGTAAATGTGTACATAAAACAGGCTTCCTTCTCAGTCAATTACTACAGTGTTTCACATTTCCTAACATGCTATGCCCTTGAACATCAAAAGCTCAAGCTAGAGAATCAGACATTTGTATACAATAACCTGCCTTGAAGTAAGGATTTCAGAATACTGACTTGAAAGAGGAAATCTGGCCTTAGGGTTTTGCTAATATACCTATGACAAACAACTCCAGTTTATTGAGAGTGCACTATGTCCTAAATGATATGCATTTAGCATCTCAAGGTTAATGCCGGACGGCTCACAGTCATGGCCTATTTTGCACTCAAGAACCGCAAAACTTTCTTGCAAGAGAGAGCTTCTGTATTATTTTCAAAATTAAGGATACTGATTCTGATCATATTAGAAACCCAGGATTTAACAAAAGAAGTGAAAACAGAGACCAACAGAACTTAAAACAAAAGGCAAAACAAATAAACAAACAAAGAAAACAGCATTTGTCCAGGTGCTGGTGGTTCATGCCTGTAATCCTTACTATTAAGAAAACTGAAACCTGAGGATCATGGTTCAAAGTCATCCTGGGCAAGAAAGTCCATGAGATTCTTTATCACCAATACATTACTTATAAAAAGCTGAGAGTGACTCTGTAGCTCAAGTGGTAGAGCACTGGCCTCCATCATTTAAGTCAGTTGTATATTTCACGATGATAAACACAGACATGTTCCTATTTTACCCTAAGACAATAATACAAAGTATTTGGAGAAATGCTCTTGTATTTTTTTGTGTGTGGTATAAGTGTATGGGATAGTCCAGGGATGGAACTCAGGACAAGTCCTCTAATACTTGAGTCACGCCTCCAGCCTTTTTTGCTTGATTTCACAGATAGGGTCTCACTAAAGTTTTGCCTGTGATCTTACTATCTCAGCCAACCAAGTAGCTAGGATTACAGATATGAACTACCACATCTGTTTTGGAAATATTCTCTACTTCTCTAAGATTTAATTGTCTAAATTATAAAAAATATTATAACTAATCTCACAGGATAGTAAAATTAATTAAAAATAGCATATGCCTCATAGAACAGTTCTAAAGTTCCCATATAAATGCCCACATATATCTACTGAAATAGCACAGAAAGACCAGAGAGCTGTGAGCATATGTGTATAACTCTCCACCTGTTCTTCTTCGAACACCTGAACTGAAACCTAGTTCTGTCAATCAATTTGAAGATTTAAAGCAAACCAGGTTTTCACAAAGTTACGGACCTGGAAGGGGCACCGAAGACTTCATTTACCTTCCTACCTACTCAGGAGGCTGAGATATGAGGATCTCAGCTTGAAGTTACATGTAGGTGAAAAAGTCCAAAGTTAACCAGGAAAATGTGGGGGGGGGGAGGTGTGGCCCAAGCAGTGGAGTACCAATGATGAGGAAAAAGATGAGTAGAAACACAAGGAAACACAAGTTTCCACTGAAGTTCAAACTCCAGTACTAGCTGCACCTGCACACACACATGTGCTTGCACAAACTCGTACATACACACACACACACACACACACCACAAACCTCACTGTTAACTCAGTAGGAAAATTCCTTACCAGAAAGAGATCAAATGCCAACACAAGATATTTTGAATGCTAGTTCCTTTCAGACGATACAAATTTAAAAGTCCTTCAGCATTGTTTAAAATTAAGATCATTATGTACAAGTTTATGTTATTTTTTTTCTCCTGACAGCAGACTTCTGAAGTCTTGGATGAATAAATATATCAATCCTGCCACTTAACTATGGTTCTTGTTACTGGGGAAAGCCTATGACCTCCAGTGAGCCCAGATAAAAAGGCAGCCCTGCACAGCTGTGCCCCCACAAGACCCTGCAATTCTCTTGGTTCTTTCATCCATTACTAGTAAATTACAGAAAATTCAAAATATTGATCGGTACACCCTTATATGGAAAGAAAGTTACCATCGGCTTTTATTGCTTATTGTTGGGTCCAATTCTCTGGAATCAATAAAAGCAACAATGTTCATAAGCTTCTAAAAAGCTAGTTAATATAGTGGATATGAGACACCTTTTACAATCACTATAAATCTATAGGGCTCTTCAACAGTGGCGGACACTTTCAGTTCTTGAAAGCCTTCCTTGATTGGAGTTCTTCTCATTACCCAGGAAAATGCCCTGGGAAAGAAGTGAATATCAAATGGCAGGGAATAGAGAATAAGCCAATAGGAAGAACCCTGCAAAATGCATTTACATGTTTGCCTTTTGGTTCTCCTACATTTTCACATTGTCCAATCATTGTCAGAAGTTTTTACCTTTTATTGTTTTGTTTTGTTTTGTTTGGGTTTTGTTTGTTTGGGTTTTGTTGACAGACATTTCCAGGCCCCATGGAAAAGAACCAGTTTGCCTATAAACAGCATTTCTACTTCTTCAAATTTAAAGAATCAATGTATCTTTACAAACCAATTTTTAAAAATCAGATAATAATTCAAAGGCTCCATTAATAGTACAGAGAACTTGAATACAAAAAGTGTGCGTGGGGAGGGTTTTTTTTTTTTTTTTATAGAACCAGGAAAAGGAATTGTATGAGGACAAAAGATAGTGAGTTCACTTGGCTGAGATTAATCATTTTTATTTACTAAGGACACCCCATAGTTTATCTAGCAGTCACTATTCTAAAGGTCCATTTTAGTGAAGGAATTTATTGGCCAATCAGCTCAAGGGACTCTTGAAGTGCTATATGAAGCTAATACCCACAAGTCTCCTTTCTCTTGGCCATGCCTCCCTATCTAAATGCAAAAGACAACACTTAAAATGTGCATGTGAAGTGGATGAGAAGGAAGGGAGATTAATGATACATATATTCAAATAATCAATAATGTGAGTTTAAGCCTCTAATGGTGCTGAAATGTATTGTAAAGCCGCCACAGAATAAAATAAACAATTGGCTTGTAAAGATATATTTCACTTAGTAAGTAATAGATCCTGCTCGTTAAAGGGGGTAGTATCTCACATTTTCAGAAGAATCTTCTCCACTATGCTATTATAAATAGCATCAGCTAGAAGTGTTCTGGAAATGAAGTGCAAGGGTGAAGAGCATGAGTTAAGGTAAGGAGGATTAAGGTAGGGTTGATTACGATAGGATGCTGTATTTCCTATTTCACCCCCTCTACTCCTTCACCACAATGAAAACCAGCATTCCTGTGATCATTGCTGCAGTGACAATCAGACTTGTTCTGCGAGGTACCAGTCATTGTGCTGCAACACTGTTCACACAGGATTTCATGTAAGCCTTACCACTGCCCTACAGAGATAGGCAACAAGACAACCGTTTTGGGTTTTTTTTTTGTTGTTTTGTTGTTTTTTTTTTTCTTTTTCAGACAGGAAACCCATGTCTTTTTTTTAAATTTTTTTATTGTAATTAGTAAAAGGGTTACATGATATTTGCCAGATAGAAGGTGCATTAATTCACATACATTGATACCCATTTCCCCACCCCCCCACACCTGAAACCCATGTCTTTAGGAACATTTTTTTGATCAGTTGTGGAACCTGAACTCTGGGCCTGGAATTGTCCCTGAGCTCTTCAACTCAAGGCTAGTGCTGTACCATTTGAGCCACAACACCACTTCCAATTTTCTAGTGGTTACTGGAGATAAGAGTCTCATAGGCTTTAGTGCCCTGGCTGGCTTTGAAACACGATCCTTAGATCTCAACCTCCTGAGTCGCTAGGATTAGAGGTGTGAGCCACTGGTGCCCAGCATTAGGAAAATCTTTATCAAGATCGTTAGAGGCACCAGATCCTGCACCAGCACTGGGTATTCTTCTTACAATCACTCCTATTTGAGAAAAGTAGCCCCTCCCATCTATTCAAGCTGATCTTTTTTGTTTCTATCCATTGCAGTTAAACACATTCTTACTTGATACTGGTCCAACATCCTCAGCCTTGACCTATGCAAGCCCAGGCTTGTAACATTTTAGACAAATGCATATGAAAGAGGACTCCAGTGCCAGGAGTAAGCGCTACTCCGTGTCATTGCCAAGAGAAAAATGACCAACTGCTCCTTAAATTGGGCCTTGATTCCAGGAGAAACAAAAGGCCTTGGAAACATTGATTACAGATCTGTCAATATGTTTCCTTTTTCCAAAATGTATTTATGAGGGTGGCACAGTGTTAATGATTTTGAAGTTAACCAAAGACACTCTAAGCTTTATGACATCACATGGGTGACAGTTAATTAGCAGAAAAATATTTCAGTGCAGACAAGCTTTTGCTGCTTCTACTTCTTCTTTTTAATTTTAAAGCATGAAAAGCAATAATAAAAAAGCAAGCTTCAGGGTTTTAATTGCTTCTTCCCAAATTCTGTTCTCAGTGCAAAGACAGAGGAAACCTTTCTTTCATAGTTAAAACTATCCCTTGTGATTTCTGTGATCACAACTACAATAGAGAATGGACATTTACATCTGAGACCTAGGAAAATTTCCATCAGGAGACCTCTCATTTTTGTTAAACAAAACAGGAAATGGTTTCTGAGCAGGAAGCCCCTACCTTTGTCATGGAACATATCCACCTGCAAGAGAAGTTGAGCACAGAAGGCTCTCACCTAGGCTTCTACTATGCTCCTTAGGCTCATCCTTACACACACACACACACACACACACACACGCACGCACGCACGCACGCACACACACACACACACACACACACACACACACTGTATCATACTGGACTGACATAGCTAGTGCATCACACAAACGGTATGTGTTCTTATATCAAAGGTCTCTGGATTGTTTTTGAAATCTCAAATTGATTCAGGATTTATTTTCTATGGGACAAAAGTGAACACACACACACACACACACACACACACACAATTAAAGCACAATACTGAGTGAGATGCTGGAGGCTCACACCTGTAATCCTAGCTACTCAAGGGGCTCAAATCTGAGGCTCACAGTTTGAAGCCAGCCCAGGCAGTAAAGTCTCTGAGGCACTTTCTCCAATTTAACATACACACACACACACACACACACACGGAAAATGGAGCTTGGCTAAAAGTGCTAAAAGGCTCAGGGACAGTGCTCATGCCCTGAGTTCAAGCCAAATGACTGACCAAAAAATAAAAATAAACAAACAAACAACAAAAAGAAAACATGGTACTGGGTTGAAGACATGGCTTAAGTGGCAGAATGCCTACCTAGCAAGTTCAAGATCCTGAGTTCCAACCACAATACCACCAAAACAAAACAGACAAAAGAAAAAAAAACTACCAACAGTAAGAAACCAAGCAAAGCAGACACTATACGATAGCATAAACAAAGGAAAAAAAACAACTTGAACCAAGAGAACTTTGTATAATACAAAATTTTAAGGAACCTAAACTATCATTCAATATTAGAAAAGCAAATAATTTTGTACAATTTTTAAATGGTCCTGTCACCATTAATGCTATTTTTTTTAAAACAAGGCAAACAGACTCACTCAGTGTTGTATATTAATCAGGAAACAAAAGCAATAGCTAGAATAGACTGCTGAAGATTTACATCTCTTTTGTATGACATGTAGGAATCCTGTGGGCTAAATCCTGTGTACTACTGGAATTGAGGAGCTAAATCCCTGCCTGGAGGACCACTAAAATTAATATATTAAAGTGGCAGAGCCTAAGAGCAGCAGCCAAACAGAATGGCTCAGTCTGCATGCCAAAGTGACTGCCACCAGACCTTGATACATGACCTTGGGCAGCAGACTTACCTTTCCACAGCTTTCTTCATTCCCTGAACATTGAACCTTATATATAACTCATAATGGGATCAGGTTTAGTCGGCCACACCTGTAGTCCTAACTATTGAGGACATGGAAATAAGATCAAGGTCAAGGATATTCAGGGCAAAAGGTAGTGAGATTTCTTATTTCAACAAACAAGCTGCGAAAGGTGGTACCCTATAATCCAGCCACTGAGGAGGAGAAGGTAGGATGACTGGTTTGCATCTAGTTCTAGTAAAGATAGTATGAGATTGTTTTAAAAAGTAAAGCACAAGGACTGGGCCATAGCTTAAGTGGTAGAGTGCCTGCCTAGCAAGTGAGAGGCTCTGAGTTCAATCTCCAATATTACAAAGAGGGGTGTGAGGAGAGAAAGAGCACACTTACAGTTCTATTGCAAATAACAAGGATCAAATGAAAGAACGTACACACACACACACACACACACACACACACACATATATCAAATAAGTAGAAGTAACAAGCATAAAGTGGGCCATCTAATATTAGGCTATTAGTCTATCTTAAAACACAGATATGCAAATATGACATTGCAATGCCAAGGTTTTGCAAGTGGAAACATAAAGCATTCAACTACCTAATAAGTAGTTATGTTAATATAAATTCTATGTGCAACAGGAGTGATAAAAGGCAGAGATAAATTTAAACACTTTCTGAGCCTACTTCAATGAAAGTTAGACAACCACTATTCCATTCTTTGTACTATTGGTAGTCTCAGGTGCTTTCCAAATAGTTCTGCTACTCTAAAACTAAGCCAAAATGGATGGCCTACACCATCATAACAGCCACTTACCAAGCATGAAGCCCACGTCTTGATGAAAGAAAGCAAATTTCATAAAAGCCAGGTTCCATTTTTAGTCACACACATGCTAAACACATTGGCATATGTTTCAGGCATTCTATAGCTGTGTATTTTAAGCAGGTCCTTTTTTACCTTGTGTAGCTTTCATTATATTGCAAGAGAAAAGAGGATTTCTTGCTCTGACCAGGAACAATATGCTTAGGTTTCTTGTCTAGTCTGTTTGCATTCTATATTTTTCTCCATGTACCTTTCATCAATAAATAACAGTGTTGCTTTAACTAAAATGTGTGGAAAATTCTGATTGAATTTTCCACTTCAAATACACAAAATCATCTCATCTAGCATGCTGTGTTAGAAAATCTATGCTCCATTCTGACCCCTCGTTGCAGACTATTTCAAGTGTTGGTAATGCACCGTAACTGGCTGCATGGCTGGTGAAGTAAACATATTGACTGAGAAATGTTTTGAAAACCTCCTATTCCACATTGAGCCCAGCTACTGTCAAAAAATTCACAAAAAAAATGTTTGCATTCTGTCTGTGCAAAGAGCATGACAGAGCTCTGGAAGAAATTCCCACAATAAATAAAACCAGCTACTGGCAGAACACAGCATCTTAAGCATTACTGTACAGGACTTGAAGCTCCAGAAGGCAAAGCAACACTCAGCTCAAACAATGCACTCAGAGGTGTAAGGGATAAGATGTTATTAACTATGTCCTTCCTTTAATCTATTTGCAAGGTTAAAATAAAATTTAGCAGAAGAGATTACCATCACTAGTGAGAAGCTGCAGCTCAGCCAGTGGCCAAAGAACACACAGAAAAGAAAGGTAATATATTGATTAACCTTTCTCTCCAATTGCAGTCTAGGCCGCTAGCTGTCTTTTTTCATTTAGGAGGATATGACAGCTGACCCGGCTTATTTTCATGGACTGGAACTAGTACAGTCCTTGGACAAGTTAGGTTGCTGAGGCTAGGAGACTCAAGCAATGTCACCACTGTTCTACCTATAAAACCCTAAGCATTCATGGAACCACATGGATTTCTAGTAACTCAAACTACCTTCTCTGAATACACACTTTACTTTTTTTTTTTTGTAAGGTCTGAGACTGGGACTTGAACTCAGTTCCTGTCACCCTCTCTCATTGGCTAGCCACCTATCCATTGAGCCACATCTCTAAAGCCCATGATGCTCTTTACATAGCAATAGGAAGGATAGCCTCCAGGTATACAGAATGACAGACAGGTAATAAATTTCCTGTATTCCTCGAAATAAAGATGAATGGTGTCCATTTAACGCAACATTTCCCCAAAGTGTGTTTGAAACTTTGTGAATGGGTATTATATAGCAAGAAAACCTTCAAAATTCCTTGATAATAGCTTCTGTGTTCAGGTAATCTCAAGAAACACTTAATGAAACCCAGCATCCAAGATGGACTCAATTTATGATTCCCCAAGACCATTCTAACCAGCAGTACATCTGCCATATTCTACGATATTCGGCTCTAGCAGAATACTGCAGCCTAAGTTACTGCCATATGACAGATCAACTATTATGCTCAGTGGCTTTGAATTGTAGTGTTGAGCAGCAGCACTATAATAACAGAGCTAGGTGGTCTAGCCTGTCATTCAGTGAAGTATCCCATGCATAGCTCACAAGATTGTATCAACAAACCTACAAGACTGCAAACAAGAGCTAGAGAAATGAAGAACCTGTGCACTGCAGCAATCAACCCTCTAAAGAAATAAAGACAACACAGAGAAGAACATGATAACCATGTTATAAGTCTGTGATTCATGGGAAAGATTGGCTGGGTAAATATGGACTGTGACTATAGTCCTGGGTAAGAGAATAGAGCCAGGCCTTATTTATCAATGGCCAACGTGTATCTTTTCTCTCCCTTGGCAAATTCTTTTATTTCTACTTAGGATAGAGACAATCACAAGAGAACCAGAGGAAGAGGCAGAAAGGAATTCTGAACATCTGGCTATTTCCTCCTTGTTTCTCCACACCAGGCTTTTCTTCCTGCTGCTAGTCAACAGAGTAGAGAACACTTATGGGCTCATGTTCCCCAAAGGGTTTATCTTTATATATTTATATGTATTCATATACAGTTTTTATAGCCTTAGATTTTGTTGGTATTTTGGTCTAAAATAGTGTCTTGTTGTGTTGCCCTGGTTAATTCTCCAGCATCTGAGTCCAAGCAATTCTCCTGTCAGCCTCAAGGCTGAGATGGAAGGCATGAATCACACCCTTAACCTTTTGGACCTTGGTTTCATAGTTTACTCACATTCCTTTGGTTACTACAGTGAGAGAAATGGCCATGATGATGGGTCTACCCTGAGGAGAAAAAAAAAACCCTCAGAAACAGGAGCTTTCATTTGTTCTTATGACTATCATTTTTGAATAAATGACAAACATTTGAATAAAAGAAGAGTTGCTAGGTTCTGGTGGCTTACACCAGGAATCCTAGCATCTCAAGACAATGAGATCTGAGGATCAAAATCCAAAGCTAGCCAGGGCAGGAAAGTCTGTGAGACTCATGGTTCTAATTAACCAGCAAGTAGTCAGAAGTAGAGCTGTGGCTCAAGTGTTAGAGTACTGCACAAAAACTCAAGGACAATGCCCAGGCCCCAAGTTTAAGCCTTATGACTAGCAACACACACACACACACACACACACACACACACACACACACACACACACACAGAATAATTTAAAGGGAGGCAAATATGCCTTATCTCTAGAAGGGCTCTACCATGCTATGCCATGTACTTGCTAGAGCACAGAGTCGTTCTGCTCTCAGCATCAGTGAGTCTACATGTCATGTGACTCATGTCCACAAAATAAATGGAGTATTAACAGAACCAGAAATGACAATCTTCCATTATCAGACAAGACAAAAATAAACAATAAACAAACAGTAACGGATACAGAAGCAAGCATGGACACATGAATAGACACATGAAAGATTTCTGCATACCACATTATTTAAAAAAATAATAAAAGGAAAAGTGAGACTGAAAAACACATGAGAATGAAATAGGATTACTTCCTGGCAGAGTCAGGCCAAAGAAAAAGTCAGCAAAATGGAACTCAAATCAGTAGATTACCAAAGAGGAAACTAAGTAAATTACCAAAGGGGAAAAAAATAAGGCTATATAAAATCTGTGGGACAAAGCGAAACTGAGAAATCAGGTAGATACAGAATCCCAGGAGCAGAGGAAAGTAAGGGAGAAGACATATTGGAGTAGAGGAAAACCAATGATGTTTCAAAAACAGATGCAGGGACAGGAGTTTGGCCTAGTGATAGAGTGTTTGCCTAGCATGCACAAAGACCTGGGTTCAATTCCTTAGTACATACATAGAAAAAGCCAGAAGTGGTGCTGTGGCTGAAGTGGTAGGGATCTAGCCTTGAGAAAACCCAAGGACAGTGCTCAGACCCTGAGCTCAAGCCCAGGACTGGCAAAACAAACAAACACCACCAACAACAGCAACAAAAATAGATGCAAATCCATTAGTCCATATACACAAAAGCTCAGAAAACCTAAAGCAGAATTCAAAACAGGAAATATGTGAGAACATTATAGTCAAATGTTCTTTTCAAAATGTCAGCATGTGCAAAGTAGTAGGAAGAGAATATCTTATCAAAACATTTACAAAGCCAGGCATTGATGGCTCACACTGGTAATCATAGCTACTCCAGAGACTGAGTCTTGAGGATTATGGTTCAAAGCCAACTGGGGCAGAAATCTCTGTAGGACTCACAAACCAGTGAAACCAGTGAAAGAAGAGAGGCACTACTGGCCTTTGAAATTTGCCACCAGCTGTCATCTGAGCTGCCTGGAATACACTTCCCAGGAACTGCTAGCAACCAAACTCCTTCATAACCTTTTACTAAATCCACAGAAGCAAGACAGTATTGGGCCACACTTGACTGATGAATTGTCTAAGCCATTTCTGTACAGTTGCTAGTTCTGTTTTATTTGTTTTTCTTCTTGCCTGTAGGATGAACACAGACATTCAGTGGTCCATGAGAGCAAATGGCAATTGGCAAAAGGCCAAATCAGGAAACCCCTGTACTTAAGCTATTCTGTGATCTTTTTCTTCCTGTCGGTCATGGGACTTGAACTCTAGGCTGGGCGCTGTCCCTGAGCTCTTCATTTCGAGGCTACTGCCCTACCCCTTGAGCAATAGTGCCACTTCCATATTCTGTGATCTTTTCACTTCTAAATTAAACCTATTTCCTTCTCTTTCCCAAATAACTGGTTAATGGTCCCTTGGCAAATTTCCTGTTACTCAGGAAACCTGTTTGCAAATTTGTTTGGTACAACTTTGATGACACTAGACAAGTCAACAAATTTACCACATATTTAAAGTTCAGGTGGGAAAAATCTTTAAGGACAAATGAGGCCAGACTATAACTATTTACCTATGTGCACTTGAGTTATCCAGCCAAAAGAAGAAGAAAAGAAGTCTATCATAAAACCCTGTCCAATCTTATTTGATCTCCAAAGCCAAGTCCACTTATTTCTCAGATGGAAGTCAGTCTGGGAATGTTGGGGGTTGCAAGCTTTAAGAAAAAAAAAGTAAAAATAAATAAATAAAAGAGAAGAGAACTGTATCTACCTGCACACATAAACTGCATCGATGTAACGAAAAATTACCAGATAAGAGAAACAAGCCAAATTAAGGAATTTTCCTCCCTGCTCCCAATGTGTTTGGTTATACTACTCAAGTGGACTTAAAAGAGAAATCACACCAACTGAAAGATTAGAAGTCATGGTGACTGTTGTCTTTAAATTTGTCCTTTATTTTACTGTGTTTTATTGAAACTTTTTCCTAAAAACAAAGGAAGAGAGAAGCAGCTCCTATTTCACATGATAATAAATTAGGATGAGAGTATTTATATTTTAACTGTATATATTTATGGAGTACAGTGTGATTATCTAATACATGCATTTAATGTCTAATGGTTAAATCAGGACAATTAGCATCTCCATCTCCTTAAACATTTATGATTTCTTCCTGTTGGGAGTCCCTGCACTCCTTCCTTGCAGCTCTTTATGAAATAGGTGATCCATTTTGATAAACTATGACCACTTTGCGGTGCTGTGGAATACTACAACTTACTCCTATCTAACATTATTATGTGCCCATTATCTACAAGCAATAACATGAAAAGCATGAGATGTTGGAAAGAAGAAGAGTAGAGATTCACAGTATTCTGGGCTCTGCCTCAAGAGCAGCACAGCACAGAAGGTCTTTTGGGGTGCTGCTGCATCAACCTTCAGTGAAAGTGCTGATATGTGTGCTTTTCTAGAAATGAATTACTCCTGGAGGAGACACTGTATAAAGAACTGTGGAATCATTGCAAACATAAAATGCCTCTACTTTTCTGTACATGTGTTACCTACCCTCAAGTCAAAACTAGTTTCATAAAACAAAGACTTGGGAGTAATTTTTCTAAAGGAAACTGGCTAAACTCACCTTCAAGTCTAAATGCTCAATTTTAGCACTTAGCACAGAGCCTGGCCACAAAATGAATGTTCTGTATATAGTAGTGGAACTGAATTCCAAAAATATTATTTATCCTGTTATTTCCAAGTGTTTAATACTGTTTTTATGTCATACCTTAGAGATCGCATCATGGAAAATTAAGTGAAAACTACTTCCCATAGAATTACTTGAAAGGGTCTAAGCAGAGAGACGTTGGGCTGATCAGCTTGATGGCCCTGGAGAACCTTCACTTTTCTTATGGAGAATTGCTTACACAGTCTATTGAGGGAAACTGGCATTTTAGTCGGGTCAAATAAAAAAGTGGCCATGAGTCTGGGGAGTCTAGGAAATGGCTCAGAACAGAAAGGAAGAAACTTTGGATAAAATAATTTCTTCCTTCCTTCTTTATTCTCTCTTCTCTACTTTTCCCTCCTTAATGGTTGCTTTTTGTTGTTGTTTTCTTTTCTTTTTTCCTTTTTAGACAGGGACTTGCTATATAGTCCCAGTTAATCTGGAATTCATGGTCCTCCTGCTTCTACCTTTCACCTATCAAGTCCATTACGCAGTTTCCCAAATTGTATTCAATAGACTGGCCCACGCCAGTGTCCTCCTTTTTACCCTACAGCTGCCTGGGAATGCAAGCTTGAATGAAGCACATCATTTGTCCACCTCGTTAACTACTTAGAAGATGTTTGTATTCTATTTAACCTTTTTGCTTTGAAAATTACGCTATAGTGACTTACTACATGTATATGCTGGCATACCTGATGCTCACCTCTACGGAAGGCATGGCGGGGCTTAAAGGATACATGGATATGTATTTCTGATGAGGACTGTTCATTTTCCCACTGCAGAGATTACATGCACACCAGTATTATTTATTTTAAAAAGCTGCTTTTCCAGCAAGTATTTGCAAACCTTTAGGTTCCTGCCAATCTGATATGAGGTGAAAAGACATTCTAGTAGCTTTTAATTTTCACTTCTCTTATGAAGGCTGTTGAGAATCATTTTTTACTCATAAAAGCCATTCATTTATATTGTGTACCTTTGCCCATTTTTCAACTGTATTGTTATGGGTCTGGATTTCTTTTTAAAATAAACAGCAGAAAAAGTCCTTATACACTGAGACAGATAGAGGACCCACAGGAGCATGGGCAGTTTTCTTACAGTTTTATAGCATTACCTACATCCACAGTCCCATGCTGTGTTGTACAGAGGGTAGGATTTCTGAAGCTCTGGAGGTAAAAGGGAAGGGTTAGCAACCACCTTCCTGTAGAGCCCTGAGATGCCCTGCATTGGTCCAGAAAGGACTTGCCTAGGAGGGGCTGACCCCTCCTAGATGAGGTGACAAAGAACATGGGCTGATGGGTGGGGACAGAGACCACCTAGTCTGAGTCTTGCCATAGCCTTATGAAGTCACTGACTTTCACTATTTCTTCCTCAGAATGGCTGTGTACTGGGTTGCAGGGCAGGTAGAAGAGGCTATGCTTACTGATTTTAAAATGCAACGTGACAACTCTATTTGGACAGAAAGAGAGGAATGGGCCACCTGAGAGGTGGAGAAGCATTTTCTTTTAATGTGATCCACTCTCATAGCTTCGTCCTGTAAAGTGGCAAATGTGGCCCACAGGAATTGGAATTGAGCATCCAGGACAGCTGTACCACACAATAGCCAGTGGTGCTTTCCCTCAGTACTGCCTAAGAAGTTAGCCACCTTTTCCAGCACAGGTACCAGAGCATGGCCACCTTCAGATTTCTAAAAAAACCCTAATATTAATGACAAAGAGGACCAAAAAGTTGATTTGGCTCCAGTCACACTAATAGGTCAAAATAAATCACAATCGTGGAAAAACAGAGGTTGTGCTTACTTTTTGACAAAAGCCTACAGAGATGATCTGAGGGCTGAATCTGGTGTTCAACACTGCTCAAAGGCATGAGAAGACAAAGCACACACTGCCCAGAGACTTCCAGAAGTGAAGTAGCTGGAAGTCTTGCCAGTGTGCAACAAACCCCACTGAACTGAGGTTTCTGACAAAGTTTCTTCTGACAACTTCAAAGCATCATAGTGAAGAGAGGCCCAGGGGAGTATCGTAGTCACTAGTGTCAATGCACAACTACAAAAACAAAAATGAATAGATGGCTCATGCACACACTTCCTTTGTGCTTAAATAAAATCATAAAAACTACTGGACACCAGTGACTCACACATTTAATCCTAGCTACTTAGGAAGCTGAGCTCTGAGGATTGCAATTGGAAGTTATCCTAGGCACAAAAGTCAGTGAGATTCTTATTTGCCTGCAAGCAGCTTTTCTGACACATTTCATGAATATTCCATTATTTTAAAGAATTTTATGATAAAAAAGTATATGGTATGGTATGCATACTTTCAAATGGCATAAAAAGTGGGATACTCTAGAATTGGCTTCTAGGTTTGTTTTCCCATAGCACTATTTCCAGCGCTACCCACATTGCTGGGTGTTTATCCCTTCAGGCTGTCTACACCTTCTGACTGCCAATACTTCCAACTCTGTGGCACTCCCTCCCCCACAGACACAGAGGCAAGTTCTTCAGGCTGGGGATCACAGGGTCAAGTGCCACTAGTACTAGTGTGCCACCAAAATAGTCTGTTAACTCTATGGAATGGATGTACCACAGCATTGATCTATTATAATAATCCTCACTGATGTGGAGACAGAAGCCTTCCCTTGGCTTCACAGCTAGTACTCAAAACTAGCCAGTACTCAAAACTAGACAGAAGGACTGTGTGATCTCCAGGCTGGTATGCAGTTACCAAGAATGGCACAGCAAAAGAAAACAGTGCCACACTCCACCGATCCTCATCTGACCCTTAATTCCTGCATTTATATATATAACAGTCATCTCCAGATTTAGGTTTATTAAAATCCCTCATCCTCCTGCAAGGCCTGGAAAATCTACCACTTCTAGGAAACCTTTTCTATGCACCACTCACAGGTCTCTCTCTACTCAAGTCAACAGCATACTAACATTTGTTACCATACAATTGCTTCTGCTTTGTTTCTTTGCCAATTAAATTACCTTTTTGAAGGTAAGAAGTTAAATTCTACAAATTACATCCTTTCATGCCTAGCAATTTGTAGGTATTAAAAAAATCACTACAATGGGCTTTAAACAATGCAGACACCATCCTTCAACAATCATCTGATTTTAACCCCTTATTTTACAAAATAAAGGAAAAGTCCCAGAAAGGCACAATAAAGATTTCCTCCCCCCACAAAAAAAAAAGATTCCTGAGAAACTATTATAGGAATAATAATAATTAATTGTTACAATTTGGTAGCCATTGGTTGCCTGATGATGGAATAAAACTTGGCCTACCTCAGCTCACTGAGTACCGTGAGCCAGCATCTTCTTGTATATATATGTATACCAATACTGAGGCTTGAACTCAGAGCTTGGGCACTGTCCTTTAGCTCTTTTCACTCAAGGCTGGGGTTCTACTCACTTGAGCCACAACTTACACTTGCACTTTTCAGGTTTTGCTTTTGTTTTTGGCAGGGGGGAAGGATTAATTAGACATAAGATTCTCATGGTCTTTTCTGCCTAGGCTGGCTTCAAACCACTGTCCTCAGATCTCAGTCCTGTCAGTAGCTAGGGTTACAAGTGTGAGCACTCCACTTGGTTGGCATTCTGATGATAAGAAAACTGAGATTTCCTCAAACTGATTAAGTAATTGGCTCCAGGTCACAGCTAGTAAGTTTCAGAAATGGGGTTCATGCTTATTTAGTTGAGACCAAAGATAATTTACAGACAACTGACATAAAAATAAACAAAAACTATAAGCTGCATCAAAGATTTTGATTAGAAATTTATGACCCCTAAAGTCCTTTACCAAAAAAAAAGAAGTTTCCATAGTACATTTTATGTGACTAAAATACTCCCATAATAATTATGGCAACCACTCTTCCAATTCCGTCTCCATTTTAAAAATGTCCTTAAATATAGTAACAAGTATTACATCCTCCAAAAAGAAAAAATTATTCTTTAACACTTGAAATTCCTGGGATGAAGAGGGTGTTAATTACCACCCAGAAACTCCATGCATAATAAGGCTCAAAAATGTAGATAATTTAAAATGTATATCCTCTTAGTGCTTAAAAGGAAAAAAAGAAATCAACCTATTTTCTTTTGCTATGGCAGACAAAAACGCAAATCTATGATTTTTCCATTGCCTTTATTTATATCATCTATGTAAGTTTGAACTTGGGTTTAGACAGCCCCTAGTTATAGCTCAACAGTGGGTTTCTAAGGTCTCCAAGATATTTACTCTTCAGAAAGGTAAAAGTGTGAGGGGGGGGGCGTGGAGGAGGGAGGATCAATCCTAAAAGGTTTATAGCAGAGAGAAAAGAAGACCATCTGCTCTGCAATAGCTCTGGGCTGAATCTCCCAGCAGGGGAGCACAAGTTGTATAAACCTCATTCTCATTAGAGAAAAGGAGAGAAATTGCTGAGAATTCATGGAAAGGATTTTCAAGCCCTACAGCAGATTCAAACAATGTATCCTGGAATTAAACAACCAGGTCTGAGTTAAAGGATTACTATTATTGATATCAGGGATACTTTGCTTTTAAAAGAAAGATAAAATATTACAAAGCTTTCTGGTTTTCAAATTTATTAGATGGTATGCTTACTACTATTTGTTCTCACATGCTTAAAATTTAAGCACAATCTTATGAACCTATTTATTCTGGATCAGCACAGCTCCCAATGTGAAATGACATCTCATCAAGAATAAATCTTCATCATCCCTTTGTGCTGAAATGCCAGGAGATTTGAAAACGAATTCCCTGTGCACACATGCTCCCTTCTGTCCACCAGATCATGTCCCTGATGCTCCCCTATCAAACTGATTTTTATTTAACAGAGCCCTTTACCAGCTCTGCAAATAACAGCGGTGTGGTCTTTGAACTATTATGCCTACTGCCCATCTTGCTTCATTCTTTGTTCGCTTGCTGTGTTAACAGCTTTCCACTGAGGGACAGACAGGTGAGCATATTCTCAAAGAGAAAAACTCTTTCAGAGATTCCCAGTGGACAAGCTCACGCAATCAGAGCAGCCCCCCTTATCTTTGGTCTCCCTTTACTTTTATTTAAATAAAACAGATTTAAAAGCTTGTTTTCCTGCATGTAAAGCACAAAAGGCTTCCTAAGGCAAGAAAAACTTCATGGATGAAAAAGAAAAATCAACATTTTAAACAGAAAAGTGCCCCTATTTCTGGTCCATATCTTCCCCTTAGTCTTAGCATAACTTTTGTTATAATAATTCACTTCTACTAAAGATTCTTTCTGGCTGGAAGGCTGGTGAGCCAGGTGCTGGTGGCCACCATCTATAATCCTAGCTTTTCAGGAGGCTGAGAAATAGAGGATCTAGGCTTGACATTAACCTGGGCAGAGAAGTCCTTGAGATTCCATGTCTAAAATAACTAGCAAAAATCCAGGTGAGAGGCATGGTTCAAGTGGTAAAGCACCAGCTGAACAAACAACTCAACCAAGCATGAGGCCCTGAGTTCAAACTTCAGTACCACCAAAATTAAAAAAAAAAATAAAAAAAACTTTAAATGGAAGTCTACTTAACATCATTGTTTTGCAACTCATGAAAAGTTATATCATTTGTAGATGAATGTTAGCATTGAGAAATCCCACTCAAAAACTGCAGAGTAAGCAGGAAGCACCAAGTCTAGAATAGTCTCAATGGAGACCCTTTAATTAAGAAAAATGTCATATGTCTCTTCTTTGTGCTGATGAGAAAGTATAAACCAATGGAGACCCCATTTTAAGAGACTACTGCCCAAAGTTGAAGAGCAGGCTTACAAGCCTATCATTCATCAGAAAATAAATGTTTTGCCCTGACTACATTTCTTGCCAATTCCACAGTGCAGATTCATCATCAAGTCAATATTCTCAAAAGATCTGCCTTGAGGCAGTGAGTTTGGCCTAGTGGTAAGAGTGCTTGCCTAGCATGCACTAAGACCTGGGTTCAATTCCTTGGTACCACATACATGGAAAAAGGCAGAAGTGGTGCTGTGACTCAAGTGGTAGAGCTCTAGCCTTGAGAAAGCCCCAGGGCAGTGGTCAGGCCCTGAGTTCAAGCCCAGGACTGACAAAAAAAATCTGCCTTACCATAAATTGCTATTGACCCTTAGAACATGGAAACCTATAATTTGTAGGAATTCTTAACTATGATTCAAGTTGTTTAGTAGACAATGATACAGTGCTGATTCAAAGTGAAGTGCACTTGTAATGAAAGGTCACTGGCTACACAGACCCACATTTCCATTAGCCATTTATTGTCTAAGGAATATCTACATAGCAAAAAGTGACTATTCTCTTTCTCTTCATATGACAAAAGATTTTTTCTTCCAGAGCTTCTAAAATTTCCAGTTGGCAGTACTTTGGAAAGGAAAGTATCTGACCTTTTTAAACCAACTTGGTAACATGGCTGAACCAATTTACATACCCCATAAAGACACTAAATATGTGCTTCAGATCAGCTTAATGAGTTCCTCTGAAAGTTTTGCATAGGAGAAGATGCCATGATTCTCTCTTAAAACTAAACAAGACAACAAAAAGTCATTCACCAGCAATGGAAGAAAACGAGCCAATTTGCAGTACACTGTGTAACTGGGTGCTTGGTGAGGCATGACATTTCTGCAAATGCCAAATCAGAATGAAAAGAAGACAGGAAAGGAGGAAGAAAACAAAAGTACAAGAGGAAATATACAATACATAGAGCTCTATTATAAACAATAGGATTCATAAGTGGGATCCAAGAAAAGTGTCATAGGCTCTGAGCTGTCCTTGACACTGGTGACATTCATGTTTCACAGGATGCAATCATCAGACTTACTTGAAGCCACTTCATATTTTCCTCACATATGCCAGTGCTACTGCATCGTGTATTGTGAGGGTTGAGAGTTGTCAGGGGCTTTCCTAATACCTAGACACTTAACAAAGGGCTATGATATCTGTTCTTTGCTTCTTTTAAATACAGTACCATAAGCAACATATTAAAAATATATTCCACAAACAGCAACCTTCATAAAAATCCACTCACAGGAAAGTAGTCAATTAGCAGCACATCAGAGGTACTTCATCCTCATTGATATCATAATTTTTTTTTTGCTAATTGGCACACTATGTTGTTGAAATTGGTCAGATTAAAATAACTAAATTGGCAAGATCATTTTAAGTATTTTCTATCCTTACATGAATAAGGCACAGAAATCCAGAATGGCTTCTAACTTGTTCCCATAGAAGTGGTACCCGAGGGTCCATTGTGAACTGGCCTTGACAACTGAGTTAGAGGGTTCCTGTGAGTCCCTGTGGAGTATACCTCAGAGAACCCATACTGGGAAAACAGTCACATAGACTTAAGTATAACTTTCCAAAAAGATTGGACTGAAGTTCTATAAAGGCTGAAGAGCTGAAATGTCATTGAGATATAGGACCTGGTCATGAGTGTTTCTTCTTTTGCAAATAAGACACTTTTTTTTTTTTATCATGGGGCTTGAATTCAGGTCCTGAGTGCTCAAAAAATTTCAGCAATTTTACAAGCCATATTTTTTCTTCTATACTAATACTTGAATTCAAGGACTTTACAAGTTTTAGGCAGGTCCTGTACCTCTTCAGCCATATCTCTAGTCAGGTTTGCTTTCAAGTTAATTTTTCATATGGGGTCTTACTTTGTGCTTAGAACTAGCTTCTCCAAAAGTATGATTACAGATAGGTACTAATAAGACTGGCTTGTTTTATGAGTTGGGGACTCCTAATTTTTTTGCCAAGGCAATCTTTTTAACTATGCTCCTTTCAATTTCTGTTTCCCAAGGAGCTGAGATTGCAAATATGAGCAAACGTTCCCAGCCTTCCAAAGTGGGGGGCTCGTGTGTGTGTGTGTGTGTGTGTGTGTGTGTGTGTGTGTGTGGTGTGTGTACTGGTTATCGAATCTAAAAGCTTCCACAAGCATTCTAACATTGAGTTTTATCCTCAGCCCTTAACTAGCCAATGATTACAATCATTATGAATATTTAAAAATCTAATTAACAAGTAAAGATATTGAGAACAAGTGTAATAGACACTCAAAACAGATTTACTTCCTCTGTATTTTGTGGGTATCAGAATTTGATTCAGAGCCCCATATTTGCTCAACTCGCACTCTACCAATTGATCCACACCTCCAGATCTGCTTTATCTGACTATTTTGCGGATGGACTCTCATAAACTTTTTCTCCCCCTCAGGCTGACTTTGAATCTTTATCCTATAGATCTCACTTTCCAGAGTAGCTAAGATTACAAGTATGATTCGATGGCACCTGGCTTTCCTTCCTAAATTTTTTTTTATTTTAGTATTTTTCTTCTTCCAACAGGTATATCCACAGATATACAATATAACATAACCAACTCCACTGTGGTGTTCTGAGTTTACTAATATCACGCTAGTACTTGAAACTAGCAGTGAGAATGTGTGTCCCAGGTAAATCAGTACTTGCTCTAAATTGGATTTGGTTTTGTTTTCCATATCAATAAAGTACTAATCAGAACAACACAGATGGGTACCATATTGAATTAAAAAAGAAAATTCTGCCTCTTTCCCAGTTTCATATTGTAAAATATGCAAACACTACTGCATTTTCCTCAAAAGGGACAGACCGCCATGCACACACTCACTTTTGAAGCAGCAGGTTCCACTAGTCTCTGGCGATGTCGGGCTGAGTTGAAATGGCTCTTCGGAGGCTGCCCTTCCTAACAGTGAATGGAAGATGGGAAATGAGAGAGGTGGGAAGGGATAAGGCGGAGCATGGGATGGTGGGAAAATGGCCAAAAAAGGGAGAGGGACAGTGTTTAACAGCACTATAGTTTGTTCTTGCTAAAAATCTAATAACACACACACACATACAACACGCACTGTCCACAAAAGCACATGCTACATGCAAGTCATTGTTAAAAATGGCCTTGGATATGCATTTGTGCAGTCATAAACACCATCATAAACCTTGTCCAGGATAAAGATAGTTACAGAAACTCTTCATTCTTTTAAGGAGACAGAAATGATTTGTTAATATAGTTCAAAGGTATTAAGGAAAGTTGAAATATTATTTCCCTGACCTTGAAGTTCATCTTCCTAAAATCAAAGAAGGCCTAACATAGCTTTCTTACCATTAGATCTGGTGACATTTGGATAGTACCAAAATGAGATGGAGGACTGTGGGTCACAGACCCCATCTCTCAAACCATGACAAAGCCCCTGCTTTAGATATTTCTCTGTATCATTCTAGTGGAAATCATCTTGTCTGGCAGTCACCAATGACTCGATTCTGAAATACCCATTTCATTAACGTATGTAGAGATTTGCATTGCTATAATTTACATCTAAGTGAAAAAGTGTTCTTTTTTCGTTGGACTGACTTCCTTCCTTCCTCCCTTCCTCCCTTCTTTCCTTCTTTTCTTCCTTCCTTCCTTCCTTATTAATTTATTTATTTAGTGATGATACTGGGGTTTGAACTCAGGGCCTTGAGTTCTTGCTTGAATTTTTTGCTCCAGGCTGGCACTAAACCACTTGAACCACAGCTCTACTTCTAGATTTTTGGTAATTAACTGAAGATCAGAAAGACATATTTTTCTGGCCTGACTGACTTCTAACCTTTATCCTCCTAAGTGCTAGGATTACAGTCAAGGTAGTTTAAAGTTTGGAATGAGGTTCCCCCAAATAGTATAGAGTTCTACTTCTCCAACATTCAAAATTGCACAGCTGTAAGCAGGAATTTAAGAAGCAAGCATTGCTTCCTAGGGACAGAAAGACGAATGCAGAAGAACATTCTCACAAAACCTCTTTGCTTGGAGGCTCGATGTAGAGAGAAAATACCAATACTGGTTTTTCTGTGACCTTCAGAGGAAGGTAGCATTTACTCAGCTGTGTTCACAAAGGCAGGTTGAGACCTTCTGTGTAGGTAAAAATGCAATGTCCACATCACAGTATTAAAATTTCTTTTTTCCTTCTATGAATTACAGCCCTATTATTATTATTATTATTATTATTATTATTATTATTGCTAGTCCTGGGCTTGAGCTCAGGGCCTGAGCATTGTCCTTGGAATTTCTCAGGGATAGAGCTCTACCACTTGAGCCTCAGCACCACTTCTGGCTTTTTTTTTATGTATGTGGTACCGAGGAAGCTAACTTGGGTATTCATGCATGCTAGGCAAGCACTCTATCACTAGGCCAAACTCCCAGCCCTGCAGCCTTATTATTTTTAAAACATATATCAGTCATACCCACTTGAGGTGCCAACAATCACTGTTTCATGTCCAAAGTGTAACTTACTTTTCACAAAGAAAATGTTATAAGTCGCAGATTGAAAATCAGGATTATGGTTCTGGCTTTCCTTTTTTTGTTGTTGTTGTCCTCATATATTTTTTATTGTAATTAATAGAAGGGTTCCATTATATTCACCAGATAGAAGGTGCATTACTTTACAAACATTGATACCCTTTCTCATGTCTTGATCCCCATTTCCTCCCCCCACCCCCACCCCTCATCCTGTTTTCCCCCTTCCTTATCCTATTTCAAATAACCAATTAAGCACATATACAATGTATCGGATAATAAGGTAAAATACTATAACAATATGAGATAACCAAGGAACAGCAAAAGAGATGAGAGATAACATAGTACATTAAGAACAACCATCACTCATAATATGGCTTTTGTTTCTATATCCTGGAGGTCCTTTCATTTAGTGTCATACTATATGGCCTTATATCTAGGTTTTTGCTCTATTGTAAATCTCTGCTAGGAGAGCCCAGTGGTTCTGGCTTTCTAAAAGGAAGTCTCCTTGCCAGGTTGGGAGTTTGCCCTAGTGGTAGAGTGCTTGCTTAGTCTGAATGAAGACCTGGGTTTGATCCCTCAGTACCACATACACAGAAAAAGCCAGAAGTAGTGCTGTGGCTCAAGTGGTAGAGTGCTAGCCTTAAGAAAGCTCAAGGATAGTACCCAGGCTCTGAATTTAAGGACCAGAACTGGCAAAAAAAATAAAATAAAATAAAACTTCCTTGCCAATAAGTATCCTCTGTCTACCCTCTTCTGGAAAAAAAAATACATAAGGAAATAGTCTTGAAACTCAGCTGACCTAGAAATGTAGTCAAGTTGTCAAGTTTTACTATACAAAATACCAATAACCTCATTATAGACATATATACATATATGTGTATGTATGTGTATGTAAATATATGTGTGTATATATATGATAAATTGAGCATTGTTTCTTGTTTTAATAATTTTCTTATTTTAATAGTTAATTTTATGAGTAATAATTGATCATTTAATGTGACTATTTGAAAATTATCCTTTGAGCTAAATGTTTTTTCAGAATAGTTTTAAAGCTTGTTTTCTCTTCTCTTTAAAAGAAGTTACTACCTATAAATAAATCGTTATTCTCATTAATATGTTAAAAACTCCCTGCCCTTATTAACTTCCCTACAGAATGATTAAAACTGATTTAAAAGTTCTAGTGCACAGTGCCAGGCCCCTCCCTACTCATCAGGGAGAAAAAATTAATCTCACCCTTAAATACACAATTATATTCAATGTGCAAATTAACTAAATCCTAGGCCTGTGGTTTATTGCTCTTCTTCTGACTCCAAGGTGAAAATGTTATCTTTTTTTAATTAGCTAATTGTACCATGAACTCAGCAGGAAGCAGATGTTGATATTAAACCTGAGCTCTGAATCTGAAACTCTCACTTAGTAGAAGGCTGGTTTAAAAGCACCAACACATCCTTCAACAGGTTCCATTCTTGGAACCTGGTCTCAACTATACCTCATTTATCATCCAGTACAATGAGTCTGTAATCACAGTGTGCTTGGGATGAACAAATCTGTCCATAAAATAATCAGTGTAGTTACACAGAGATCCTTGTCATATATCTTAATAGAAACCAAGGAAGAATCTGCAGGGTTAATGTCATTTTAATGAATCGCATACAGAGTGAAAAATAAAGAATTATGAACAACTCACAGCAAGTTTTTCTCAAGATAGTTCACATCTTAAACTTAAATAATCATTATCTTTTCAATAAAATAGTCATATTGTATTCTATTGCTTAGAAAAAAAGTAAGTTATGGGTCATTGCAGTTCTTAAATTCCAGAGTTACTGGGTACAGTAATGCTGAAAACTTGTGTGAAGGCACACAGAGTTGGATCCTAAATGGAGACTCTACAGAAAAACTTCAGTAAGCAAGACATGCCTGCTTCTTCATTATCAGAAATCACTGCCCACCACTCACCCACACTCATACACATTGTCATTTAGCAGATCTCATGGTATATCTAGAAAGGCATAAATAATGCACTTTGGAGCTTTTGTTTGGTGGTTGTGCTGAGAGTTGAATCAACAACCTTGCACATGCAAGGTGAAGGAACACTTTTACTGCTCTTCTTTGTAGCTAACCTGTACATTATACATTTTTCAAAAAGCAAACAGAGCACTCACAAATGGTTTTTCAGGAAATTGACTTTCTTAAATGCTATGGCTTGAATGTATCCCCAAATCTCATACATGTGTTGGGAACTTAATCCTGGAGGTTAAGATATTTGAAAGTGGAGGCCTTTGGGAGACCTCATGGTGGCATTAGCAACTTTATAGGAAGAAGAAGAGAGATCTGAGCTGGCATGCCTGCTCTGTAATACCCCTCACCATGTTGTGATGCAGGAAGTGGCTCTTGCAGGATGCTGGACAGATATGAGATGCCAACACCATGATTTTAGGCTTCCCAGTCTCAGACCATGAGGTAAACTTCTGTTCTTTATAAATTACAGCACAATTTGTGACTTCATTTCCTTTTCCCCCAATTTCAAGTCCCAGGAATTTGTTTCTCCTCCTAAATGATAGACTCTGGTATCTGTCATTCTAGACAGAGATATCAATCTCTTGGTACCATTTACCTTCTGACTAATGACTTCAACATCAGCAAAGTAACAGATTGGCCCTGGCTGGGCCCGAGGGGCTGTGAAATATATATTATCTTCAGATCAAAGAGCTTGGGACTGGGGCTAGAGGAGTAAACTTCTCACTTTTTTTTTTTTTTTGCCAGTCCTGGGCTTGAGCTCAGGGCCTGAGCACTGTCCTTGGACTTTCTCAAGGCTAGAGCTCTACCACTTGAGCCTCAGCACCACTTCTGGCTTTTTTCTATGTATGTGGTACCGAGGAATCGAACCTGGGTCTTCATGCATGCTAGGCAAGCACTTTAACCACTAGGCCAAACTCCCGGCCCCAACTTCTCACTTTTTGTTTGAAGGAAGCATAAGTATACTCTAATTTTGCTTAGATAGGCTCAAAGCAAAACAAAATAAAACAATTTGTTTTGACAATAACAAAACTAGCAATCATCAGTTGGGTAAATAAACTATTAGAGAATGACTAAAGAAGATACAACACATGAATAATGTGTAAATGTAATAAACATATTTTACTTCTATACTAAATGCTTTCACCAACCCGTCACCTTTGTGATAAGTTATTTTAGAAATTATTAACATCCATATGAAAAAAAAGAAATTACTAACATCCGTGAACACTGCAGATCATATATTTTTAAAAAAATTATTGTTCCCTTAGCAATACTGATCTGATAGCTTAGTACTTTAGCCTAATTTACATCACATAAACATATTTACAAGAAAGCTCTGTGGAAAGTAACATATCAAGCATGAAATAATTGGTACCCAATGAATTTACTTGCTTACAGCAGACTATTTATAAAAGCCTAATTCCTTAAATCAGGTCTAAGTTACTCTATCTCAAATTAAGAGCCACAAGGAAAATTTAGGACTTACAACATCTATAATTTTGGCATGAGTCTCATTGTTTAAAAATCTATCATTAGATATTTCTAGCCAAGAGATTTTTAACAACAACAACAAAGAGAACTACATATTAAATCACAAAATATTTAAAAGGTGCCTATATTATTTCTTACAATTATATTCAAAATAGCTTTTATTCTACAAATAACCACATGTATTCTCAGAAAAGATTTAACTTCTCTACCTAAATTGAAGGTAGTTTTCTTTCTTTTTGTCTGTAAGAAATTCATCTCATCTACAACCAAAGTTCTTTCTAAAGACTATCCATAAATCCAACAAAAGGATTACAAATAGACCTCACTGAAGGAAGGGGTCTTGAACATCCATGAAGCAATCTAAGACCTTACAAAGACAAAATAATAAGAAGTAAACTGAGTGGTGGAATTCACGAGCTAGAGAGATTTAACAGTTATCAAGCATATCAAAATAGGGATCTGAATCTGTAAAGATGTCCTGGCTTTCATGCTGTAATTCCAGCTGCAATGGGTGTATCTTGATTCCAGGCCAGCCCAGGTTGACACATTTGTAATTGTACATTTGGGGGGGGGGGAGCCACAGGGCTTGTACTCTGAGAACTCAGGGATGCTGTCCCTGAGCTCTTTGGCTCTGTACCCCTGCATTGTACCCCCCGAACCACAGCTCTACTTCCAGTTTTCTGGTGGTTAATTGGAGAGAAAATTCTCACAGACTTTCATGCCCTGGCTGGCTTTCAACCATGATCCTCAGATCTCAGCCTTTGGAGTAGCTAGGATTACAGACATGAGCCACTGGTGCCCAGCAAATTTGTACATGTTTGTAAACAACCAGAGGTCTGAACTGCTTTATTTGTTCTCTACCTAAAGCTCAATTGGTATCCAATTAATGTGTATTAAATCAATGAGTGAAGCAAACTTACATATACAGGATGTACGGGTATCTATATGGAGATCATGAGCTCTATCACACCCAGTCAGGATGCCTGCAGGAACCAGATGCAGGCGTGCAGCTTGGGTGGATTGAGAAGGATTTGAAAGAATGGTTACAGTGGAGTGGAAAGGACTTTCCAACCCATAGGCCTGAGGAAGAAAAGGAAGGAAATTGCCTGCACAATCAGAGTGCTGAGTAGAGAGGGTCTCCTGCAAGTTGCCCTTTTTTTGAGAAAAGCATTCAGCCAGCCTATGCTAGTCCACAGGGAAGAAGCCCTAGGAGCACAAGATGACATTCTGTTTGTTTCTTCTCGGTCCCTTCACATCTCCACTTGGTGCTGTCACTTGTGCCAAAGCCATCCAGGCATCCAAGGAAAGACACTTTGATGGATGTCTGCTGAAGACTTAGGAAGACAAGGGCAGGTGAGGAAAGAGGAAAGAAGGAAGGGCAAGAAAGAAGATCAAAGAGGAGAGAGAAACAGGTGTGGAGTCAGGCTTATAAGGGAAGGCAAAATTAAAGTTCAGCAAAATCAAACACCAGGAAACAGGTTCTCGAAAAGGGTGGGGTGGGGTCAAGGGGAAAGAGGTAGAGGAATGAAGAGGAAAAGAGGAGGAAAGGCAGACAGGAAGCCAATTGTATATCCTACAAAATTAAGAAGAGTGAGGGAAAGGGTGGGTAGGGGAGGGATGGATGAGGATGTTAAAAGGGGTGATGACACTGACCATGATAAATTATATTCATAAACTACTTTGTTAAATGTTGGCTCCTTTGTACAACTACCTAAAAGTAACAACAACAATAAGAAAGAGTCCTATGATCTCAATGTCAAAGAGAGGACAAAAGCCAGGTGCAGTGGCTCACACCTGTAACCCTAGCTACTCAAGCAGCTGAAATATGAGGATCGAGGTTCAAGGCCAGCCCGGACACTAAAAACCAAGAGACTCTTATCTCCAATTAACCACTAAAACTGAAAATAGCCCTTGGCTCAACAGGTAGGGTAATAGCCTTGAGCTGAAGAGCTCAGAGACAACACCCAGACCCAGGGATAGGGCAGTAGCCTTGAGCTGAAGAGCTCAGGGACAATGCTCATTCCCAGAGTTCAAGCCCCATGACTGACAGAAAGAAAAAGGGTGGAGACAGAGAGGATAAAAGGCCCTTATACAATTCTGTGCAAAAGTTAACAGCAACAGAAGGGTGTACGTTCCTTGTCTCTCTGCAAAGCCTGGTTTTTAACCATTCTGTGCTGTTTCACCTTTAAAGCTGTTCTTGCTGTTTCAGAAATGCACTGTGTGTGTGTGTGTGTGTGTGTGTGTGTGTGTATGTGTGTGTGTGTGTGTGTGTGTGTGTGTGTGAGAGAGAGAGAGAGAGAGAGAGAGAGAGAGAGAGAGAGAGAGAGAGAGAGAGAGAGAGAGAGAGAGAGCGCGAGCGCAGGGGGACAGAAAAGCCACAGAACACTTTTCTTCTCTCGCTCTCACTTCCCAGAAATGCAGAGAAGGCACAGTTGGTATTATGTGTGAAGCCCACATATCTAATCAGGAATATTTCTTTTGTCAAGGTTTCACATTAATGTAATTCTTAACAGGTCTGCACTCTTGAGTCCAAAGAAAACCCTGGGATTGGATTTCAGATGAAATTCTTTACTTTGAATTTAAATTTACTTCCCAATCCTGGTATACTTAAATGTGCTTTCTTTTAAAATTATTCAGCATAAGGAAAGTGCAAAAGCCAATCTTCACAGGAAACAGTCAGGTCTCATGAAGAAGGGCTTAGTGTTCTTGAGAAAGAGTGGGAAGAGACAATTCTCACTGTGACCAGTCTCCTCTAAGCCACCACTGACTGGGTGGGCTGAAAGTCCAACACCAAATCAGAAAGCCAGAAAAATAATATGAAGATTTGGAAGAAATATATCCAGGATGTGCTACTTTTACAAGTGAGCACATCCAGTTATTGGGTCCATGTCATAGTTCAAATTCCTTATAGGCTCTAAAATAGGTTTATCTGGGAATCAGTATTGGCAAGCTATTTTTAAAAAATGTTTATGCTTACCACAGTCCATAGAGAGAAATGTCCATCAGTCAATGATCCTTTGTTAGACCATCTCAGAACATTATATATCGATTCAAATTAATGAATTTTATGTCAAAGACGAGTTAACATATTTTACCACAGACAATAAGTTTATGGATGTAATTACTGACTTGAGCTCCAAAATCAGCACAATTACGTTGCAGCACATATGTCAGCCCACTTAAAAGTCACTTCCATTTAGAAAAAAAGTTCGAATGATTTCACATGCCACACATTTCTAATGAGAAAAATTACAAGACACCCAAATTAAGAGAACCAATTTTCCACAGGGAAATCTGGGGGAGAAATGTTTTAGGTAAACCAATTTTCTAAAAGTAAAACAGAAATTTCAACATAGCTGTGAGTTTATACCCAAAGCAAATTATTGCCAGCTAAGTAATACGGCTCTGATAATGAAGTTTGATTGGGGTGTAAATTAAGTAGAGGATGCACCAAATTCTTCAAAGCCATTCTGGTGTGTTCCCTTCCTTTAAACAGAAAGAAGATTGAGTGGAGAGGGCTCCAGCACAGGAGAAGCTTCCTAGCTTTGCAAACACAGGTTAGCTGATCTTTTTGAGCCAGAAGTTGTTTGTAACATGGATTTCTGCGTGAACTAGATTAAGGGCCACAAAAACCCCCAACCACAATCACAAGTGCTGATACTTCATGTAGCTCCGACTCTGTACAAACAGAATCATCCTCACAACCATAATTTTATTCTCTACTCTTTTTTTTCTTTTTGCCAGTCTTGGGGCTTGAACTCAGGGCCTGAGCACTGTCCTTAGACTTTCTCAAGGCCAGAGCTCTATCACTTGAGCCACAGCAGCACCACTTCTGGATTTTTCTATGTATGTGGTACCAAGGAAGTGAACTAGGGTCTTTGTGCATGCTAGGCAAGCACTCTACCACCAAGCCAAACTCGCAGCCCTTATTCTCTACTCTTTAGCTAATGTCTACTTTTATCTAGAAGATATTTTAAACTAGCACATTGGGTTTTCCATGATACTTACATGGCTAGGCTTTCACTTGGAAGGTGAGCAAGGCACTCTCCTAGGCCAGAATGTTGAGGGGAAAAAAAAAACAAAAACTCACTATTAGTTATCTGCTGGCCCTGCTTGTTCATCCTCAGTTTCCTCATCTTTAAACTGGGGATATAATAACTACCTTCAAAAGGTTTTGTGATAAATAAGACACAGACCCATTCCACACATGCCCAGGGCAGGAGACACTTAACAAATTCTGATTATTGACAAATTAATCACCTCAACATCCTACTCCATCTACTTCCTGCAATCTCTATGTAAGAAATTTCCTGAGAGTTTTATTATTTATTTTTTCCAGTCCAAGGGCTTGAAATCAGGGCCTGAGCACTGTCCTTGGGTTTCTCAAGGCTACAGCTCTACCACTTGAGCCACCACACCACTTCCAGCTTTTTTTCTATGTATGGGGTACCGAGGAATCAAACCCAGGTCTTTGTGCCTGCTGGGCAAGCACTCTACCACTAAGCCAAACTCCCAGCCCCAGAAATTTCCTGAGAGTTTAAAAAACAAATAGCATCAAAGCCTAGAGAGGGATTTCAGTTTCTTATTCCCTAACTCCCAGATCTCTTGTGTTAACCCAAAGGAACCCAATGTACCAGCATATAAATGGTAAGTTTCTGTAAACATATAGAAGTTTATAAATATAAAAATAGATTTGTTTCCTAATACTACCGTGCTTCTATATTTCTGTCATGTGTCCTTATTTATTATATATCTTACATATATAAAATGGCATTCAGTGGCTCATATATTTGTTTTGTTTTTATGTTGTTTGGTTTTTGGTGTGTTGGTGTGTACCCATGCTGGAGCTTGGGAGCTTGAATCCAGGGTCTAGGTGCTGTCCCTGGGCTTTTTTTTTTTTCCAGATTAAAATAAATTTATTATACAATACAAAAAGTAGGCATAATTGGAAAATAAAGGTACATTATTATATATACAAAGCAAATGAAAGAAAGCTAAACAACACAAATGCTTTGATTCAAAAACTAAGAGAAAACGCACAACAATAAAATAAATGTTAACGGTGCCAAAAAGAAAAGAAATAGACAAAGAAAAAACAACCACTGTCTTGTAAATAGATACTTGAATATCAAGAATCAGTAGTGGCATGAAATATTAAATCCAATAATACTGGGTACTTTTCAAAGAACTTTTTGAAAAGTATAAAGAATACTGAAGGAAATAAAATGTCTTTACAACTGGCAAAGCTTTTCTTTTCTTCCTTTCCTTTCTCTTTAAGTTTGCAGGCCTATTCACAATATTCTTCTTCCACTTTTACTTTCTGTATTTCTAGATGCTTCCTCTTAATAATCTTCTAGGTAACCCACTTCATTTCTAAGTGTGTATTTATCTAGTGCCAGCACAAAAAAGAGTGGCTGGGCTTCTTTTGTTCAAGGCTAGCACTCTCCCACTTGAGCCACAGCTCCATTTCTGGCTTTTTGATAATTTATTAAAAGAAGTGTGACAAGACTTTGCTGCTGGACCAGATCCTCAGATCTGTTTCCTGAGAAGCTAGGATTATAGGTGTGAGCCACTGGACCCAGCTTGGCTCATGACTTTGGAAATAGCTGAGTGGTGAGTACAGAGGCAGATGATTGCGGAGCCTGACAGCACACACACACACACACACACACACACACACACACACACACACACACACACACACACTCACTCGTATAGCTTTTTGTGCCCCTCCTGCCCCACATCCTATGATATGAAACAGGCCCACAGCAACTTTCCAAGGCTGCTAGTGCACTCCCTTCCATATGATGTTCCCCAACTCACAGTGACCTGCAATGTACGAAAGAAATATGCTACATACTCAACGAACAGAGTTGGTGGTTTTGTTTTCTGAAGTCAGAGGATGAGATGTGGGAGGGAGGTGCTGAAGCACAGGGATTGAATGAGGGCGGGTATCAGAAAGGCAGAACATAGGAAGTCTTAGGGGGAGGGAAAAAAATCGCTAAAAACGAAGATAAGGCTGCTGCTGAGGAAAACTACTCCAGCTAAAAAGGAAAAGGTGCTCTTTGCCAAGAAAAATGTGCTAATCATATGCAGCTAAAAGAGATAGCTAAAGAAACATTGTAAGACTTTTGTCTTTAGCTCTTTGATTCATCGTGTGCAAGGAACCTTTAAACATGAAGAGTGGGCCAGGAGTTTGGCCTAGTGGTAGATTGCTTGCTTAGCATGCACCAAGACCCGGGTTCAATTCCTCATTACCACATATATAGAAAAGCCAGAAATGGTACTGTGGCTCAGTGGTAGCTCACTAGACTTGAGGAAAGCCCAAGGACAGTGCTCAGGCCCTGAGTTTAGTCCCCAGGAATGGCAAAAATAGAACAAAACAAAACAAAACATGAAGAGCTGCCAAAGGATTAAATGGACATCCAGAACTTTCTGTTTGAGCATCTCTTCTCTAAATGTGAACTTCCTTTTAGTGCACCAATGAAACCTCATTGCTTCAATGAGATTGCAAGGCTCTTGAAGCACAGTAAATATTCTTGTGGAATTACGATTTCCAAAACAGTTAATAGTAAAAGATAGCACTTGCTATGTGGTAGGCTTTCTTGAGATATATACACATTAATTATGTTAATTCATTCTGTCTCTTTTCCTCCTCCTTCTCCTCCTCTTCTTGTCCCTCACCCCCGTCTCTTTCTTCTTTTCTCTCCTCTTTCTTTCCTCTCCTCTCTCTCTTTCTTTTACTAGTACACAGGCTTAAAATCAGTGTTTTGCCATTTACTCAACTGGCAATCTACTACTTGAGTCATGCTGCCAGCCTGACATTCTTTTGCTAGTTATTTGAGAAATCGTCTCACAGACTCTTCTGCCCAGGCTAGCTTGAAACTTCAATCCTGCAGATCTCAGCCTCTCATGAATTACAGTCATGAACCACACCAATACCTGGCAACACTAATGAAGTATAACAGCTCTTAAAAATAGATCAAATTATTATTCTCATTTAGAAATGAGAAAGCCAGTATAAACAGGTTTAAAAATGAAGCAGGGCACTGGAGGTTCACACTTGTAATCTTAGCTACCTACTCAGGAGGCTGAGATCTGAGGCTCATGCTTCAAAGCCAGCCTGGGTACAAAAGGACCTGAGACTCGTCTCCAATTAACCACTAGAAAACTGGAAGTGACACTGTGGCTCAAGGGATAGAGCAGTAGCCTTGAGCTAAAGAGCTCAGGGCCAGCGCCCAGGCCCACAGTTCAAGTCCCACAACTGACCAAAAAAAAAAAAAAGGTTTAAAAATGAGCTTAAGGAGCTCACACCTGTAATCTTAGCTATGCAGGAGGCTGAGATCTAAGGATCAAAGTTCAAAGCCGGCCCCCACACAAAAGGACCTGAGACTCTTATCTCCAATTAACATCTAGAAAATGGGAAGTGGGGCTTGACTCAAGGGTAGGGTGGTAGCCTTGAGCTGAAGAGCTCAGGGACCGTGCCCAGGCTGAGTTCAAGCCCACGACCCACAATAATAATAATAATAATAATAATAATAATAATAATAATGAGCTTAAGGTCACTCGGCTGTTATACAGTGAAGCCAGGATTCCAGTGCAGCTTGGCCAGGGTTTGTACTATTCACCACTATCCTGAAGCGTCTCTCCGTGATTCTAACTAGTGAATAAGATATATGGAAGTTACCTGAGATGCCCTGGTGTATCACTCTGATGTTGATTCAGTAAACGCAAGTATGCTAAGATGCTTTACAAAGGCATAGAAATGCCTATAAGTACCCTAGATCAAAACCTGTTGTGATATTAAAAACCAGCCTAACTTCTAGTATGAAGAACCCACAGCTGTCACTTGCACTGTCAGTGGCAGCAAGGGACACTCATGGACCACCCAGTTCAACTACATAATCCTTTTCAGTGGATTTAAATCATTCCTTGGGTATGGTTTTGTAGTCAGTGACAGACTTTACCCAGCTCTTCAAAACCATTGGCTGCATTTAATTCACACATCAATAGCACTGTCCAGTTTCCTTTAAGTTTGACAAAAACAAGGGGCAAGATAAGATAATTGTATTATGTATATGTGTGTGTGCGGGCACGTACACCAGTACTGGGGCTTGAACTTGGGGCTTAAGCATCACTGTCCCTTAGCTTTTTCACTCAAGGTTGATGTTATGCCACTTGAACTACAGCCCTATTTCCAACATTTTGGAGGTTAATTAGGGGTAAGTGTCTCTTAGACTTTCCTGCCTAGGCTAGCTTGAACCAAGATCCTCAAATCTCAGCCTCCTGAGTAACTAGGTTTACAAGCCTGAGCCACCTGGCTCATTATACAATTTAGTATAACTCATATTCAAAATAAAGTAATAAAATCATTACTTCACATACATTAGAATAAATCAGCAATCCGCTAGTAGAATATACATTGGCTTAAGAACTTTGAGAAATGTATTGACGATATCTATTACGGTTAAAAAACAACAACCATACATTTAGTACATTTTTCTGTAATGCTTGTATACTCTGAGTCTTTTTTTCTGTTGCTATATCCAATTGCTTTCATTAATAATACTACCCAAAGGAAAAAAGAAAAAATTTAAATATTTCTTAAGCTTATACCTCAGGTATAGACATGACTATTATGCCATTCTCCACTTTTCAGCATTTCATAGGTTTGCATAACCAGTCATGTGCATGGTAACCATACTCTTCTAGGGCAATGTTAAAACAGAAGACCATTACAGTTTAGTAAAATTTTAGAAAAAAAATCACAGTGAAAGGATATCCCTGCCCTTAGACAAGTGCAAAGGCTGTCTCTGTGCACATGACAACCTTCAACAAAATCAGATAAAAACACAAGCAGATTCAAAATCAAGAAGGCCATCAGTAAGCGCCTATCTTCTTGGTCAAGACAACCCACTGGAATCCTAATCGTTTCCTCAGGGCAGTGCTGACATTGACTGACACACGTGAAGGCAACTAATAACTTTTCAGAGCAGAGATCCCTATCTCTCTATTCCTTTTGTTCAAGTGGAAACAGTCAAATAAAAAATAAAACATAAGACTTCCAGGAACTACCCTACAAAAGTACAGATTCATCTGAGTTCCAGGCAAGGTTAGCTGTGTGCTTGTGTCTTACTTCCATATACTGGCCATTCTGATGACAGGGCTTTGGTCTCCTCTGCACCCCATGCAGACAAGAAGGTGGCTTGCCTTTCAGCCTACAGCACCTTCTCTGCTCCCCTGCAAGATCTTCAAGATCAGCCACAGCCATGGCAGGAACTCAGTGGACAGGGTTCCTTTCTAATATATACATTATTTATTGTCCACTTCTGCCCCAGGCATTCTCCAAAGACCTGAGTCCACCAGGTCCAGAGTGAAGCTCTGACTCCTCTGGGGCAGACATCACGGGGGGGGGGGGAGGGGGGGACAAGAGCCAGATATGAATAAGTTCTTTGGCTTCCTTAACATAGTCTCAGAAATGTTCTCTAGTATGTCTCAGGAAGTGGACAGTGGAAAGGCATGCCTGCTGTTCCCTAAAGTGACTGAGATTGGCTCTCCTTCAACCTTCTCTCCCATTTTTCCTGCTGTCTCACCGCCAAGTTCATTACTGCTTCTTCAGAATGCTCCCTTCCCAAGGGAGGAAAACAAGATGAGGGGTGAGGGGGGGGGAGGGAAATGGGGATCAAGACATGAGCAAGGGTGTCAATGTATGTGAAGTAATGCACCTTCTATCTGGTGAATATAATGTAACCCTTCTATTAATTACAATAAAAATATATGAAAAAAAGAATGCTCCCTTCCCAACCTGCAGGCCCCAAAAATCTTCAGCTCCAGTTCTGCTTGCTGAACTCACATGAAGAGAATGAGCACTAACCCACTGAAAAATACATAAGTGCCAAACAACATGTGTAACTCTGACATGAAAACAGTGAGGACAAAGTCCTGACTATTGAGGATCTTACTGTCTAGGAAGGGCAAATTCACACAGACACACACACACACACACACACACACACACACACACACACACACACACACACAGTGACATCAGCTGCTTCAGGGCATGTTATAAAAAAGACAACAAAACTTCTCTTGACATTTATCAAAACAAACTCCAGGAAATGGAAAACATTTGTTGTTGTTGTATTGGTGGTGTTTGGTTTTGCTTAGTTTTTTCTTTTGGGAGGAGTAAAGGAGGGGTATAGAAAGGGAAGGAGGGTGAACAAATGCAATCATGCTATTCAGTATACACCATGTGGAAAGTGACTTACACGTAACTTGTGGGTAAGGATGGGAGAGGGAAACTGGGGGAAAGGAAGAGACATGGTGACATAGTCCCAAAAAGGAAATGAACTCATTACCTTAATTATGAAATGGCAACCCCCACTGTACTATATCTTACTAATAACAATAAAATTATTTTTCCACACTTCTAATTTCATGACATAAGTGGTTTTTTACTGTCAGCAGGAGTTTCACATCATTTCTGTGCTTTGCTTCTTTGTTGTTGACTTGTGCATATTGCATTTTCCAAAAAAGGGCTAAACATTTGTTCTTACTGGAAAAAAAATGATACAATATAATGAAGGAGTGGATAGCTTTCGCTTACAGGCCATAACCTGTCCCCTGTCCAACTATGGTAAGCAGTACTTTACATAGAAAGCTCCTATCCATTTTTATAGCCTCCTTCCCTCACACAGGGATTTGGTAGCTCACTGCTAAGAACTAGACATGATGAGGTAATGTGTTTCAGATTACACTTAGAAAAGATTAAGATTTTAGTCAATCTGATCTGGTCCTGCTATGAGCTGACCTCTACAGAGGCCAATGTAACAAGCAGAAGGTTGCCATTAGTCAAAACTCAAGACAGAACCTGAGGTCTTCAGTCCAGCATCTTGCTAGACTGAACCTGGCCAACAAACACTCAAGGATGCTTGTCATGAGATCCTCTTCTACCCAGCCTGATGATGACCTCCATAGCCAGTTGTGTGGATAGTATCCTGATGAGTCTATACACTAAATCACTTAGCTAGATTTCTCACAAAAAAACCCAGCACAATAGATGGCTGCTGTTTGCAGCAACTCCGTTTTCAGATCATTTGTTACACAACTAAAGAAAACCAGTAAACACACTAAGCACTACTTTAAAAAAAATCACCAGTATTAAGCTTGGCACAGTGCCTCATGCCTGTAATCCTAGCTACTCAGGAGGCTGAGATCTGAGGATTAGGGTTCAAAGCCAGCCAGGCACTAAAAAGTCTATGAGACTCTTATCTCCAATTAATCACCAGAAAATCTGAAATTGTGCTGGGGCTCAAGGGGTAGGGCAGTGCCCTTGAGCTGAAGAGCTCAAGGATAATACCCAGGCCCAAAGTTCCAGTCCCACAACCAACCAAAAAAAAAAAAATCAGCGTTGATACAGTCTATACAAAGGATCTCATACCTCTTTTTCATTCTTTCATAAACTCATTCAATAAGATCCTACTCTATGCCACACAGTGTAGACACAGATAACAGCATTTCTGCCTTTGTGGAAAAGACAAGTTTGCCAAATTGATGGCAAATGTATTCATGCAACTTCACTGACTTTAAATTATAACTTACATTGCAATGTTGGGATATATTATAAATATCTAATTTAGATATTTATTATTGATACTGTGTAACTTATTAAATGCATCAAGGTATTTTTTTTGTTATTTTAACCTAGATTAGTTTGAACACAAAATACTTCAAAGTTTATTTCATCTGTTCAAGGCGTAAGTTATAAAAGAATTCTAATTTTCTTCTCTACCAAAAACCCTTACAGGAATTAGATCTTTTCCTTCCATTCATTCAACAAATTATTCCCACAGACAAAAAAGAAAACAAAACAAACAAAAAAATGTCAGAAGTGATAAATTAGAAAGTTATGTCCAAACATTCTGTTATGTTTTCCAAATCAACTCCTTGGTCTACATTCTCCTCTTTATGATGAGACTTAGTAACCTCTATCTAAACTCAGGATAAACAGTGAGGCATGTCTGCAGGACTCTGCTGTGGCTCTCACACTTCATGACTTTTCCTTCTCTCAGGGTATTGACAAGAAGAGAAAACTGTAAAATGTTTATGTAAGATATTTTATTGGTTCAATTTATTTATTTTAAAGTCTACAATCATTTTTTCCTACAGTGTTCTGAGCAGCCTTGGGAAAACTTAAGAAATGTATCCACTTAGGAATAAGAGAAAATGAAAGATAAGGGGAAAAGATATTTCAGTGAAAAAAAAATGTAGACACCTTCCCATACACAGACTTAGGACTAGAGTAGTTAAACTTACCCTAGACAGTCTAAGAATGATAACTAAACTATACGCTTTTTATTTTATTTTATTTTTTTTGCCAGTCCTGGGCTTGAGCTCAGGGCCTGAGCGCTGTCCTTGGACTTTCTCACGGCTAGAGCTCTACCACTTGAGCCTCAGCACCACTTTCGGCTTTTTTCTGTGTATGTGGTACCAAGGAATCGAACCCGGGTCTTCATGCATGCTAGGCAAGCACTTTAACCACTAGGCCAAACGCCTGGCCCCACTATAAGCTTTTTAAAGATGCTTTCATTGTCTTAGAATCGAATACTATAACCATAATCAAGCAGAGAAAATCACATAGAAAAATAAAAACAGTTCTCCAGCAATCATGTTACAGACATGGAATACAGACACCACAATGTGAAGGCTGGGATCACAAAAGGCCTTCAGACCCATTCATTTACTCATACTGTAGGTCGGCCTGTCTATTTGTCTGTCCATTATCCAGGCTGACCCTGAAACTCAGGGCTCAAAATGTTCTCCTACCCCACAGTCTTCACTTGCTGGGAATTGTGATATGTACCACAGTACCTGAGCTATGTTTATTAATCATCTTCCTCTTAGTCTACCTTTGACCTTCAACCATGGGAATCCCTATTACTCCTCCTTGTTAAGAAGAGTATCTCACTCAGCCAGACACCAGAGGTTCACACCAGTAATCCTAGCTACTCAGGAGGCTGAGATTTGAGGATCATGATTTAAAGCCAGCCTGGGCAGAAAAGTTCGTAAGACTCTTATTCCAATGAAGTACTCAGAAAAAACAGGAAGTAAGCCAGATGCAATGCCTATAATTCTAGCTACTCAAGAGGCTGAGATCTAAGGATCTCAGTTCAAAGCCAGCCCAGGCACTAAAAAGTGGGTGAGACTCTTATCTCTAATTAAGCACCAGAAAACCAGAAGTGGTACAGTGGCTTAAGGGGCAGGGTGGTAGCCTTGAAATGAAGAGCTCAGGGGCAGTACCCAGGCCCAGAGTTCAAGCTTCACAACTGACAAAAGAAGAAAAAAAAGAAAAAAGAAATAACAGGAAATGGCATTGTGACTCAAGTTAGAACATGAGCCTTGAGCACAAAGAGATTCAGGGACAGTGCCCAGGCCCCAGGATTGGAGGGGGAATGTTCAAGCCACAGAATCAGAGGGAGAGGAACGCCAGGGAAGAGTATCATATCCATGCTTGTTTTCCATTTTTGGATGGGAAGATGCTATTTTCACACACACACACACACACACACACACACACACACACACACACACGCACGCACACACACACCCCTTCTGTGTACTCTCTTCTTTCTTCACTCACCCAAAAGAATTCTACTTAGAGGGGAAAGATTGTTTACAATTTACAAGGGTACCCTTTGATTACTGACATATCTTTACAACATGCTTGTGGGGGGCACGTATGTGTGCACTCAGCCTGTCACACTTTGCTTAGCTTTTTCATTCAAGACTGGTGTTCTATGAGCTGAGCCACAAATGCACTTCCAGTATTTTGCTGATTAATTTTTCACAAACTTTCTCAACCTTACTTTGAATCACAACTCTTCAATCTCAATCTCCTGAGTAGCTAGAACTACAACTATGTAGTCCTACAGCGAGCACAACTTTTGTTCTTAATAGACACCACTGACCTTTACAAACTAGCACTGCAATTCTATTCTCTAAGCAAAAATGTATCTGCATTATGAATCTGATGGGGGGGATTATAATCCAAGCTTTACTCCAAAAACACTGTGAAGTAAGGATCAGACTAGGATATAGCTAATAAATTGTGAAATCCAAGTGATTGCAGACACATCCCATAATGTCAAAGTAATGTACTGGTTAAACTCTGACTCTTAGTTTCTCTTCCATAAAATGAGATAATATCTAGTCAGGTTATTCGGAGGATTACAGTCAATATTTGTGGTATGTAGCATTTCATAGACATCCATTACATTGTATTTTCAAAATATGTTATCTACTGAGCTCAGAACTAGATTTTGTAATGGAAATTATTATTCATTGAAAATAAAGGAGGCATAACTACTGTCAGAAACTTCTCTGACTTGCATAAGGGGATCAAAGTGAGCAAACCTCCAGAATCTGTCTATCTCTAAAACAAATATCACAATGAAATTAGGCACTGCAAAGCCAGTCTGAAAGTAGTCAGATGAAAGATAGAAACTATTCTCAAAAAGAGTTATTCCACAATTAGCTACTGCTTATCTTCAGAAGGAAATCTGCTCCCAGGAAACCCGGATGCACAAAGGGACTTGGAACATACCATAATAATCCTGTGATATGTGGCCCTAATAAAAAATAAAAGAGATTTGGCCATGTAGCACAGGTTTTTAAAACATTAAGGAAATGGAGAGTCGGAAGAGTCATTTCCCAAGGAATATAAGAGCCAGCAGGCTGGAACAGTACCTTACACGAATTAAGCTGTCCTGGAAGAGCCACAGCAGCCAGGGAGAGAATCATGGGAAGAGCCACAGCTAGCTCGGGAGAGAATCATGGGAAGATACTCGCCACCATCCTCGTTGCCCTTGCTCTGGATATTAAATTTCCTATAACAAAGTTGGTAACTAAGGCAGCCCAATCTATTAAAACTGTTGCTTCTGCTCATCCTCCTATTAACCCAAAGCTTTGCAACTGTTTGATGCCTCTTTGCTGAGCCTTTGCATAGAGGGATAAGAAAGAAAGAAAGAAAGAAAGAAAGAAAGAAAGAAAGAAAGAAAGAAAGAAAGAAAGAAAGAAAGAAAGAAAGGAAGGAAGGAAGGAAGGAAGGAAGGAAGGAAGGAAGGAAGGAAGGAAGGAAGGAGAAAGAAAGAGAGAAAGAAAGAAAGAGAGAAAGAAAGAAAGAGAGAAAGAAAGAAAGAGAGAAAGAAAGTGAAAGGGGAAGGAGGGAGCGGGGGAGGGGGCAGATGACAGAATAAGAGATGGTCTTTACACATACACACACAGAGATAAGACAGAATATTATGCTGAAATCTTACTTGTTTTGCCAATGGCTCAAGCCTGTTTGAAGTCATGAATACTGGGATTACCAATGATCATACATACACTGTTTATCTAGAGACAGGAGAAAGCTGCTGTCCATTCAAGGAGAAAATACTTCCTACTGTTATACAAATTTTTAAAGATCTACAATGCTCTCTCGGGGAAAAAAATAAAAAGAAGAAAAGGAACATGTCAGAGAGGTTGTGGGTATCGCTTGGTGGTACAGTATATGCTGAGCAAGTACAGTGTGCTAGGTTCAATCAAAGCACCTTTCAAAAAGCCTTTTTTGAAGGCCTATATTGGAAAGTGATCACAAAGTTCAGTGATTTTTTTGTATCATTTAGAGATAGAGACAATATCTATGAATAGAGATTAAGAAGAGAGGTAATTGAGATAAAGATAAATACATCTTGAGTTTTCCCAATGAAAGTGGGACTTGAATACCTTTGGGTATATACTTCCCGTATGGCCACAGGCCCTACCCTTCCCAGGTATACCATTACAGATGTATCATTAATGTCTAGTGCTGAAGACATTTCCATTTCCATCCTCTCTTCGAAATTATAAAAACCAGCAGTTTAGGAGTACATATGAATTCAAGCTCTAGAAAAAGAGTGGTGGCAAATGAGTGGTTGCAGATGGACTTTTTGCATTTTACCCAGTTAAATCAAAGACCCACTTTAGGATATGATGCACTTCCTGCATCATTTCTCTTGGGCTGGGACAAGTGTCCTCAAAAAGCAATCATTTCATGGGACCACACCAAGGAAGTCAAGCATTGGTTATGTACCAAGAGACGAGTGATCACATGAAAGAATGTGTGAAATGAAAAAAACTGGATTCTGACATTGACTTATTTTGATAATATCTCAGTTACTTTACTTCTGTGATATATTGTTTTCTTAGGTGAAAGATGAAGTAATTAAGCTAGATTAAAGTTTCTCTCCTGGACTTATAAATTTACAATTCTCTACTCCTAAGGCATCTTAGACTGTAGCAAGGAAAGAACATCTTTTTGGTATTGTCATTAGATTCTTGTTGCTATTCTGTATAGAAAAGCTTTACACTAGACCTTCGGCAATAAGAGAGGCAATAAAAGAGAAATCAGGCAAATTCTTCACCTGGAATTCTTCAGAGAGTTGGGAGGTGCCGAGACAAGAATCTAGAATTTATCATCTTTACTCTGGCTGATGTAACCACTATAAATAATTGGCTCATGCCTGTGAGGTAATATGCCTTTGCCAAGGACCCCATTAACATCTGAGCAGACCTTGAGAGTCTCCTTCATTCCACACATAGCTTCCATCAAATTATATTTCTTTCTAAACTTTTTATACTGCGCACAAAAGTAATCTGCCACATAGAATCCTAACAGAATGTCTCAAAAACACAGAAAATTCACCTGTAACACAAGCCCTTGAAAAATAACAAGCATTGCCTGATCATTAACTCCAGAACTGACCACATATTGTGGTCACTAAAGGGGGAAAAGAGAGTTCTCTTTGCCATAAGGAATGGACAGGCTACAGTAAGAGATGGGGAGACAAGAAAACAAGTAATTCTGTGAAGTCTGGTGGGAGCTGAGTCGAGTGCTAGGACCTGCCGAAGTGTCTTATCCTGGCATGGGATGGTCAGAGTGGCCAGATGCTTCTTTGTGAAAAAAAAAAAAATAGTTCAAATGAATGCCAGAAAAAAAAGAGAGAGGAAGAAAGGTGAAGGAAATGGAAGCAAACAGGCACAAAGAACAAGACATGAGATGGACAAAACGAAAAGATGCGAGGAAAGGGAAAAAGAGGCAAAGGCAGAAGGAGAGGAGAAAGGAAAGGCAAGGAGGGGAGATGGGAAAGGAAGGGAGGAGAAGGGCAGGGAAAGGAAGGGAGGGAAAAGGAAAAGAAAGAAGATGAGGGAAAAGGAGAAGAGGGAAGGAAAGGGGAGGGGAGGAGAGGTAATAGGGGAAGGTTGACAGGACAAGGAAAATAAGGTTAGGGAGGTGAAGTAGCTGCCCAAGGGAGAGGCCGTTCCCACTCCTTGTGGAGCAAAAGTATTTCCTGGGACAAGACTTGACATAGATTCCGGTTATAGCTGTCCCAATCAGCCTGCCACTAGGGTATGAAGCAGAGTGGAACACATCAGGCAAAACTGGATAGAATCATTAAAATGTAGAGCAACCCTAACAAAAATGCTGCAGGGTCCACCTCTAGGCCGCAGTACATCTTGAGATGCCTTCATCCTGATCCCAGGAAGCCCCAAAGAACCAGAACCTAGCACCATGACCTGCCCAATTATCCTTAACTGAGACAATGTAATTTTCTCCCAAGTCCAACAGGTTTCTGAATTCATGAGAATTTCCCCCACGCCAGCACATCGGAGCTGCCTCAATCTGCCACACGTGCTTATGAGGAAGGCAGCAAACATTGAGGGAAATGGATCAAAAGTTGTGAGCCAAAAGAGCAGAACGCTGAGAACATTTCAAACAGTAAATGTACTGGAGAGAAGAGGAAAACGGGGGGGAGTGGAAGGAAAAAGGAGAATTTCTTTTTTCAAATGCTTGCTAGGATTTCCTGTTCCACATCCTAATTCTCAAACAATGGCATCTATTATCTGCCAGATGAGAACAATTATCTAGACCAGAAGTGATAAAAGACTTTCTGCTGACTTGCCATTTCAACTGTGTATCACTGTCAAATCATTTAGGTTAAAAGGTATAATCATTCAGCCTGAGTAACCACTGGTGAAGTCATGACTGGTGATTCTTTACTGATAAAACAAACAAAGGCAAGGCACTACCATCCCACAGGGCGGGTAGAAGGAGGAAGAAAAAGCACACTCCAGGCAAGAAGCAGCAGGCAAGACTAGGTAGGGCCAGACATTGCAGTCTTCCATAAGAATCATCTCCCAAGAACAACCCAGATCCCAGGATGGATGAAGGATGCACCCTCAACAGCTTCAAGGACCTCCCGATCTCTGGAAGAAAGTTCCAGCAGCTCCCATACCAAGCCTCCTCAATGGACCAAGATCCTGACCCAGTGACCCAGAAGAGGAAGGGGAGGTAGAGAGGGGGGGAGACTGGGACAAATTACACCCAAGTCATAGCACATGGACATTTCTATGAACTTCTCAGTTGGGCTATCCATCTTTCTTAGCTCAGAAAGGCAAAATAACTATGTAAATAAATACTTCTCAATTTGGATTCAGATACCTTAGGTTTGCAGTCAGTCTGTGTCACTCACTAGTTCTTCAAATTGATGCGAGGACAGGTGACTTGCCAGTTTTCTCCTCTGACATGGAGGATAGCAGCACTCCCGGACGAGCTGCTATTCAAGTGATATGAGCCAATTCATGCAGCACACTTAGAGCAGGGTCTGACACTTAGGAGTGTCAACAAAATGTTCTGCTTTGGGCTCTTATATAGTTTGCTGTTTGCAGTGCATCCTTGAAATCCCAGATCAGAGGAAGGCCACATCCACCCTGCCCAGTTTGTAATCTCTCCCTCCTTCCCTCCCAGTCCCTCCCCAGTCATGCAGTCTGAATTTTTTCATTCAAGGCTAGATAAAACTCTACCATTTTGAGTCACAGCACCATTTCTGGTTTTCTGGTGGTTATTTGGAGGAAAGAGTCTCATGGACATTCTCATCTGAGCTGGCTTTGGATCACGATCTTTAGATCTCAGCCTCCTGAATAGCTAGGGTTTACAGGCATAAGCCACTGGTGCCCGGATTGTTTATTCATTAGATCTTCAAGGTCATTGAAAAACACAGTTGCATTTAGTTGTCTAGTTACTAGCCTTTCTTCCCCACTATGGCTATAAATTCCTAGAAACCAAGAGGAAGTGATTCTTTGTGGAGAAGAGGTAGTACTGGGACTTGAACTCAGGGCTGGGACACTGTCCTTTAGCTATTTTGTCTAAGGCTGGCAACACACCATTTAAGTCACATCTCTACTTCTGGTTTTTCTTGGTGGTTAATTGGATATTAAAAGATCTCATAGACTTCCTGCTCAAGCTGGCTTCAAACAGTAATCTTCAGATCTCAGTCTCCAGAGTAGCTAGGCTTACAGGCATGAGCCATCGGTGGTAGCTTGGAACTGAATCTTGATTATCCCTTGAATTTCCACTGTAGTACCAAGTAGAAAGAAAATGGACAGCAAATAGCTTGTTGAAAGAGTAAATGAGTGTTTTCATGAGATTGGTTAGAGATTACAAAGCAATACCAGGAAAAGAGGACAAGCTACAAAGAACACAATATCACTGATTTCAGCAGACATAAAATCCAAAAGATATACCTTCACATCAGATCAACATTATACCACAACCCAAGGAAGTGCTGTTATTCATGTAGATGGAAAAACATGTGCTTATGTCTGGAAGTTTAAAAGACCATAGGCATCCATAAGTAAGAAAACGTGGGAGAGGAGGGAGATTTGTGGAAAAGCAAAACCAATAGCCCACAATCTCTGACAACATATGCATATATCTGTGCACACATGTGCTCATGTGCGAGTGTTTGCACACACACACACACACACACACACACACACACACTCTCAAGAGTCCAGGATTGGCTAGGACCAGCTGGTAGAGATGAATGCCAGACTTCACACCAGCTTCAGTTTTGAGCAACTTAAGGAAACCATCTGACAATGACAGGAAGGAGTATTACAATGAAAGACACTTTCCTACCATGTGGAGGCAGGAAATGATGTAGCCAGTGCTGCTGTACTCACCCCAGAATAGCCATTGCAACCAACTGAAGAGGGAAACTGAAAACTGAGATAATTCATAAAAATAAGCAAGGGGCTCCAAACCACAGTGATTGAAAGAGCTCTTTTGTGTTCCAAGCTGGAGCAATGATGTACTCCACTTCTTCAAAATCCCCATGTACCACCGGCCCTTCCTATAGCAAGCTTCCAAGATACAAAAAGAGCCGATAAAATCCTATTTGATGTGACTTCCAGAACGTGAGAGAATGCTTCAAACCACCAGCAGCATACCCCAGCAGAGATACAAGGCTGAAGAAAGAACTTCCGTTAGTCTGTGTTCACTTTTCTAAGCTTAACATGGCAGAGTCAGCCTTAGCACACACTGAAGGCTTTATCAGAAATGCTAGGTCCATCCAGGTGCCAGTGACTCACACCTATAATCCTAGACACTAACAAGGCTAACATCTAAGGATCGAGATTCAAAGCCAACCCAGGCAGTAAAATCTGGGAGATTTTCCAATTAGCCACCAAAAACCCAAGAAGTGGCACTGTGGCTTAAAGTTGTCGAGTGCTAGCCGTGAACAAAGAAGCTCAGGGACAGTGTATAGGCCCCGAGTTCAAGCCCCAGGACTCACACAGAAAAAGAAAAGAAAAAGGCTAGCACAAGATCCCAACCCACACTAGGACAGACACTGGGAGAGAGGAGTCGTGGATCAGCTAAGAACACAATCCTCCCTTTCTAATAGGGGAAGTGACCATGCCTAGGAAGAACATGGATCATGAAGGCATTGACTGCTCCCAGAGTGCTAAATTATAGGGCACATCAACTGACAGGACATGTCTCACTGACACACAATATTCTCTCCAAGATACTTGACAAATCAACAGTGATGTATGACCTTAAGGCACAGGTGAATGGACAGCACAGAGAAGAGCAGTTCCCTTCAGGCCCACTAATGTGACAGCCATCACATAAAGACAAAGTGCATTGACATCAACTCTCTCTTTCTCATGGAAGCCTTTCCAGTATCACATATGAAGGAATCAGGGTGTCTTAGGCAAAACAACATACACTTGTTTTGAATTTTCACCCATTCTCCAGAGAGGAGATTAAATGTAGACAGCATTGATAAGACAATGACATAGGAGTATATGTAAACGCACATCCTGAAACACACACCAAGGACTCATTTAAGTGCTACATTTCAAATTATTTTGATTGGTTAAAGTTGTCTCAGACAGTGTGGTATTAGAGATGTAAAGTTTCATTCATGAAATTTTAAATAATGGTGATAAGATTTATCTAGACACACCAGCGGAACCTAAATATAAAGCACATGAATAATAGAATGTGCATGAATTTTGAATGCTTATTTGTTTTTCAGAAGAAAACAAAGAACTGAATGTGTGAATTCTCAGGGAATCTGGAAGCATGGCTTGGATTTGCATTTCAATAGGTTGCAAGGTAAGCTCTGTGAAATTGGTCAAATGTATAGATTCTCATCTTGCCTCCATTCCAAATCAGTCAATTAGCTTCTAGAGAAAAGTGGCATTCCCAAGTTAATATGTAAGGAGCTCAAAACCTATTCCAGCTGATACACATCAAAGTCATTTCAAAACCAGTATGTTGAAGACACAGTTTGCTATGGAACAAATTCTAAATAGGCGCATACAGTGTAGTAGCAGCCCATGTGGTCAGTGAACACACTTGTAGAAATAAAACAGGGCAGTGAAATACATTATTCAAAAAAGTGGGAAGAATTTAGACATATACACAGAAACACATCAGAAGACTGGGAGCCAATGTACACAAAACATTTTTCCAGTACCTACACAAAGGTTAAATGTGGTGATATCTGTCCATTTAAAACTAAAGCATTTTAGATGGCATTGCCCATAGGCAGAATGAATTAATGCAGACACTATGTCTAGATGAGACCCTCTATGACCCCAGACTTTTTTCAGTTGTCATACACTGGGGGGCTGAAGGGCTGCAAAGAACATTTTGTGACTTTGGAATCCATGAATGGCTGGGAAGTACATTTTTGTGGCTATAGGATCAAAAGCCTACCCTAGATCCATGCTAGCTGCTCCAGCCCACTCCAAATCTCCAACCTCAAAGACTTTTTGAATGCCTAGAGGAACACGTTGTACATAATATACAAGTATTTCCTATGTGAATATATTCAATATGTTATGCCTTTTCAAGGGCAGAACTAAGTTCCTTCTCATGCTGCCCTCTGTAGTATTTCTTATTTCCTTTAATAAAAACAGTTGCATACTGAGAAGTCTTAAGTGCAAGGTGTAATGCTTGGTTCATAATAGGCATTCAGGAACTAGAAAAAGAACTGAGTGTAAAGGGATGCAAGTGAAAGAAGAAATACATATAATAAATATAGTAATAAGCGTCTTTTACTCACTGAGCCATGATCAGTGCTATGATCTGAATGTTCGCATTGCATGTTGCAGATTTTATCTACAGTGTGATGATTGTTAGAGATGATTCTTCAGGTGATCATTAGATTAGATAGAGGTGAGAGTGAGATGCTCACAAACACCCTTCATAAAAGGCATGAGATCTCACCATAAAGTAAGACATGTCTGTCTACGAGCCAGAAACACGGATCCCACCACTCTCAAACTCAATTCACATGCAAAATTTATATCTGGAATACAGTTTTAATGAAAAATATAAATAATCAAATCATTGGTATTATTCAACCTTTTCACTGTACTATTAAAATTGAGAGAACAGGCCATCAAAATATAAAATAATTACTAGCTCATCATTGAGAAGAGGAAAACAGAAATCACAATAAATGTAATATATATATATATACACCTACTTTTAACTGACTACTAGGTTTTTTCCCCCTTTTCTTTTGAATCAAAGCCATGGCTCATGACTTTTTTTCCATATATTTTTATTGTAATTAATAGAAGGGTTACATTATATTCACCAGATAGAAGGTGCATTACTGCACATACAATGATACCGTTTCTCATGTCTTGGTCCCCATTTCCCTCCCACACCCCTCGCCCCTCATCTTGTTTTCCTCCTTCCCTATCCAATTTCAAATAACCAAATACACATATATCCAATATATCAGATAACAAAGTGAAATACTGTAACAATATGAGATAACTAAGGGACAGCAAAAGAGATGAGAGATATAGTACATTAAGGACAACAATCACTCATTATATAAAGTCTCTATATCCTGGAGGTCATTTCATCTAGCATCACACTATATGGCCTTATGTATTTAGGTTTTGTTCTATTGTAACTCTGCTAGGAGAGTCCAAGGTTTCTACTAATTATGATAAATGAGGGAAACCATTGAGCCTATGTTCCTTTGAGTCTGGCTTACTTCATTTAATATGATTTTTTCTAAGCCTTTCATAGCTCATGACTTTAATCCTAACCACTTGAGAGACTAGGATTTGAAGGATCTTGCTTTGAGGTCAGCTCAGGCCAAAAAGCTTCTTAGATTTGTACTACATGTGATGGAATGAACCTAATACCCTAGCAATGAGAGGAAACTTAACATAGACATCACACTTAGGTATATACTCAGGCAGGAAATGTGACCCTGTCTCAAAAATAACCAATAATAAAATAACTACAGGGGGCCAGGAGATTGGCCAAGTACTAAAAGTGCTTGCCTAGCATGCAGGATGATCTGGGTTTGATTCTTTGGTACCAAATACATAGAAAAAGCCAGAAATGAGGCTGACTGGGTACTGTCGAAATGGGCAAGTTCATTTAACCCAGTAAAGTGCTGATCCTGGCTGGATGCTACTCCGGACACAAAGCCATCATCCTGAAGAACATGGATGATGGCACCACAGACCACCCCTATAGCATGCTTTGGGGGCTGGAACTGATCGCTATCCCCAAAGATTGACAGCTAACATGGGCAAGAAGAAGATCACCAAGAGATCAAAGATCAAGTCTTCTGGGAAGGTTTATAACCACAATCACCATATGCCCACAAGGTACTTTGTGAATATCTCCTTGGACAAAACTGTGGTCACTAAGGATGTCTTCAGAGACCCAGCTCCTGATGGGAGGCGAAGGTCAAGTTTAAAGAAAGATACAAGACCGGCAAGAACAAGTGGTTTTTCTACAAGCTTCATTTTTAGATGGTTTTTGTTTGTTTCCATCATTAAAAAATGGAGTGGGGGCACTAAAAGAAAAATAAAAAGCCAGAAATGGTACTGTGGATCAAGTGATAGAGCTCTAGCCTTGAGGGAAAAAAAAACCCAAGAACAGTGCTCAGGCCCTGAGTTCAAACCGTGGGACTGGCAATAAATAAATAAATAAACAAACAAACATAAAAAACAGCTGCAGCTGCATGCATGGCTCAGTGAGCCAGCCTAAGAAGCATAAGGCTCTGAAATCAAATCCCAGCACTACCAGAAAACAAACAAAACCAAAAAATGAAATTTCAATTGAAAATATTCAGGGTGAGCCTCGTGGCGCATTCCTAGAATGAGTCTCCACAAGACCAGCCAAGACCAAAAGTAAGACTCTATCTTAAGAACAGGCCAGGAGTAGCAGTTTAGGTCAGCAATCCCAGCTAGACAGAGTAGTAGGATTATGATCAGAGGGAAGGATGGAAGGACGGAGAAAGGAAAGGAAAAACAAAAGAAAAAAAAATGAGATCCTATTTGAACAATTATAAAAAAAGCAAAACAGGAGAATGTGCCAGTGGTTCCACCTGTAATTTTAGCTACTCAAGAAGATCTGAGATTCACAATTCAAAGCCAGCCTGGGCAAAGAAGTCCATGAGACTCTTATCACCAATAAACTATTAAAAAAAAAAAAAAGAAAACACACCAAAAGTGGAGCTGTGGTAGAATGCTAGCCTTGAGCAAAATATCTCAGATACAGCACCCAAACTCTGAGTTCAAACCCTAGGCCTAAACAAAAAACAAACAAACAAATAAAGCTGGACTTCTCAGACTGACAAAACAAAAATCAGGAATTTTTGTCATTATTACCAAGAAAGACTGAAAGTCTTTGGATATACACACATGTTCAGATCAAAACTGGTGACCATGTCTCCAAACCAATCCAATTTCATTTGCCACCTTGTGTTGAATCCCTATCTTCACTTGCAGACATTCCATTCAAATGGAAGAAAATTCTTGACTGAATTTGATGTAATCTCACTTGTGTTTAAATTCACTCAGTGTTTCTAGCAGTATGGTACCAGCCTCATCATCTTCATTTAAGAACGAATTGCTTTTCCATTACAGCCTCTACTTTGAGAGGTTTTGTTCTGCCTTTTCAAAATTGTATTGGAATGAGACTTATAGGCGAATTGTCAAAGTTGGAAACAATTTGGGGGGGAAAAAGAAACAAAAAAGAACTACATATACATATATATATACACATATTTTCAATACTGGTACATTATTTTCAAGGCCATGAAACTACTCTGTTTGCTATGTAATTTTAACCATTCCTACAAAATAGACATTATAGTATACATTACATTACGATGTGATTCTTAAAAACCATTCTCATAGCCATCTGAGTCTGGGAGAGAAAATATGTCATCTTTCTATTTACATTTTAGGTTGATTATCAAAGCTGGTGAGGTGCTGGGATACTGATGTGTCATGAGGATGAGATCTGAGGACTGTGATTCAAAGCTAGCCTTCGCAGGAAAATCCAAAGGCTCATCTCTCCAATTTAACCACCAAAAATCAGAAGGTAGAGCTGTGGCTCAAGTGGTAGAGCAGTAGCCTTGAGTGAAAAAGCTAAGGGACAATATCTAGGCCAATGTCTTTTGTTAAAGGTGATGACTTCAGATCCTTGATCCAGGCTCCATCTGCCTCTGACAATCTCAGGCCCTGAGCACCTCCTTACTAGGGCATCCTTCTTGGGATGCTGCCTCTCACATGCATTGTATAGAACTCCTTGAGAAGAATGCACCCTCTCTACCCTCCATAACTGGCACACAGGTAATCCATCCTGCCTGAAAGGCTCATCTTGCCTAACCAGCATCTGTTCCCATCCAACAAACCTACATCTCCTCTACACCCTCCTGACACCATTCCCAAGGACCCTGCATCCTCCCTGTGATGGGTTGCAGCCGAGGGTATTTGGAATTGCTTGTCTCCCTCTACTCTCTAAGTATCTCAGACTGATACCATAGTCTTTATAATTTTTATGCTGCTAGAGCATGGGAGCACAAAAGTGTGTGTGTGTGTGTGTGTGTGTGTGTGTGTGTGTGTGTGTGTGTGTGTGTAAAGGATACAACACAGTCTTGTGACACAAACGTGTTCAATATATGCTATTCTCATCATTATTATTAAGCATTTGTGATTAGAAGAAAAAAGATGTGCCTTTGACTTCCTGAACCAAAAGCAGACACATTCATAACTTAAGTAAAATAACGAATGTTCTGAGCACTGAAATATATACGTTCCTTAAGCGAAATCAATGAGAAGGGCTCAATTCCAAATCACAGGCATTTGTTATCTCTGGCATGAGGAGGAAGCTCCCAGGGCCCAAGCCAGTGTCTCGCCATGCCCTTGAAGTGGTCTCCTCATGCTGACCAAAGAGAAGCTGGCAGCAACTGTCAACCTGGGAAATTGCCCCAGACACTCTCAGTGCTCTAGCTGCCCTACGAGTCATAATCTAGCAATGCTTCTGCTATGAGAATCATCCCTCCCAAGTGAGTGGGTAAATGGTGGAGCTCTCACACCACTATCAATTGGGAATTCAAAAATAAAATAAAATATACAATACAATGAGCACCTACCTGCCTCCCCGTTAAAAACAACAAAAAACAAAACAAAACAACAACAAAAAACCCACCTTCATACTGCACTTGTACTAAAGGAGGCCGGAGTCCTACATTTGGAGACACACAGTTGTATGTTACGCAACTTGCGTGTTACTAGGACACCTCAGCCTTTGAGGATAGTGGGTCTCAATGCTGTCTAGACACCTCCTGTGAGATACGAACTCAATTCATGTGGATTTTGTCTAGACCACAGAGAGCTCTCCCGGTGGGTCCAAGGGCAGGCAGGACTGAGCAGGGTGACATACACCTGTAATTGCAAAAGGCAGAAGGCAGAGGCAAAAGAACCTAGTGTTCTAGGCTAGCCTGGGCTGTATAGTAAGACTGTCTCAAATGAAAAAGTAAGAGTGGGAGAGGAGGAAGAGGGAGATAAGGAGGAGGAGGCAGCAATAGCAAAGGGCACTGTCCCCACATTTTAAAATCTGTGTCACATTAGAGCCAACCCAAGTTTCTTAGCTCCAAAATATTCAAGTAAAAAGTCTTTAAGAACTTTAAGAACTGGAGAGAGGCTTTTCTTAAATAATGGAGCAAAAATAAAAGAGGCAACTCAGCCCACTTTCTAAAGAACTGTCCATGCATCATGCAAAGTGATCTGCTCTCGTGGCTCGCATGACAATAGTATTATCAGCTTTTCACTGTATCATTAAGCATTTGTCCAAAGCATGGTTTTCATGGCAGTGGCGTGCTCTCCCATAGGTATATCTGGAAGTGCCAACCTTTTGATAGCTTCTAAGACAAGCACAGGATTTCTTAGGTACTTGAAAAAGGGAAGTTTTTCATAACTGATGTGAAACCCAAGTTTCTCAGAAATGCAAGCCCCTGCTTTGATTTTGTTAGATTCTGGTGTTGACAATAAAGTGACTGGATGCTGAGTGCATACTGAGCTCTGTAACATCATGTTAATTCTCCGTTTTTATAGTTTACCTTGTTCATGGATTCATAGGCCTATTTGTCTCCTGCCATCCTTTTAGGTAATTGCCTTGTCTTAAATTCCACATTATTGAATGTAGAGTTTTGTCTCCTTGAAATAATCTTTACAAAGGTACAATAAATAAACCATAGAACACTTGAAAGAAGTGAAGACTAGAGGATAAAGTGATGGCTCACGTTATCTAAAACATTGTTGGGACTGCACACTAAATTCCGTTGTGAGTGGCAAAGGCACAGCAAGGAAGATAGCCCAGTCACATAGCTCTCACTCTTGAACCGAAAGATGCAACTCTGCTTTCCAAGAGAGGGACGGTCCTTCAGCTGAACTTGAAGCTAATCTATCATGGGACCTCATACCAGAGACAGTCGGCAGTCAAACGGATGGGTTTTCAAGGGAGGTTTTCACACAAAACAGGAAGGTGTTTTCTCAGTCATTCCTTTTATCAACTCTCAATAAAAGCCAAGGGCATAATGGTAGGTTATAATTCTGCAAAGAGGTTTCCAAAGGGAGCTGGAGATGATGGACGGGGCAGGCAGGCTGCATTCTGGTACCCAGCCCTGCTGGCAGGCAGACACAAGGAATGCGGGAGATGAATGGTGAGAAGTCTGCTGGGCTACTCCTCACACACTGCTCTGTGCCAGGCCTGCACAGGATCTGCAGAGCCAAGCAATTCAAAGCTGACACCGCTCCCAGCACCTGCCACTCGGGCATCCTGCATTAGTGGTGCAAACAAGAACCACGCACTAACGTGGACAAGGGGGGGTGTGGAAATAATATTTTTCCTTGAGGATCAAGAGACCCATGGGAGAGAGAGAGAGACTACATCATCATTATTTAATGGTATGTAGCAGTGCGGGGGGTGGTGGGAGGCGGCTGTGCTTTTTTTTAAACAACAAAAAAAAAGCAGCATGAAATATTTTCAAGTTCTTGCACTCCACTCAGGTGCCAGTGATGTGTACTACACAATCTGAACATCATCTTTGCCTGGCAGATGCTGTAGCAAGGGGCAGTTCAATCTGCGTTGATTATGAACTGTGGTCAACTGTCTTCTACAGACCATCCAGACCAGCTCTCATTCCATCGTGGGCCCTGGAGTTCATGCTTCCCCTCCCCCGCACCCTCTGGCTTTGGAGTGGGTTCTGCTCATGAGGCAAGAGTTCAGAATGACAAGAGACAATAAGGTACCTGTAGCTCACACCTGTAGTCCTAGCTACTCAGGTGGCTGAGATCTCAGGACTGTGGTTTAAAGCCAACTCAAGCAGGAAAATCTGTGAGACTGTTCTCTCCATTTAACCCCCCAGAAAACTGGGAGTGGTACTGTGGCTCAGTGGTAGAGTGATAAAACTCAAGGTCAGCACCTAGGCCCTGAGTTTAAGACCCACAACAAGACCCACAAGCGACAAAAGTAAAAAAAAAAAAAAAGAAAGAAAGAAAGAAAAGAAAAAAAAAAGAAAAGAAGATTAAGCTATCTTTCCTTGGGCACCTCCCTGAAAAGTCACATGGGTGTCTTCTCTGTCTTCAGATCCTATTAGCTTCTTCTGCTTTCTCTCTTTCAGCCTAGAGATGGTAAGAGCTTCTGGTTACTTCTAGCCCCTGGTACTGCATCATCCCCTAAACTTGCCAATATCTGAAAATATCTTTCTTAAACTTCCAACTTAGCAAGTTGTAAATGACATCTTTTCTATTGGTTGGACTCACTGGATAGCCATATGCAATTCCTTAAATTTACATCCTTCAAGTCTTCATGATGATAAAAGAAAAGAATAAAGGTTAACTAAGGAGTATTAGATACTGGACTCCATAATGAAGGACTGACTCTATTTTAGCCTTTGACCACATCAAGTATTCATTTCTCTTTTATGGGTGTGGACAAAGATTCAGCATGTTTAAAGAAACCTTACTCTAATAACAGGCTAATTATAGGCTGTTAAATGTCATTAAACATGTATCATCAATCCTCACTAGATATTTATAAATAAATTTTTTTAAAAATTTAAGAATTATAGACAGATGACAATGGCTCACTCTTGTAATCCTAGTTACTCAGAGTAGGAAGGTGAGATCCGAGGATAGCGGCTCAAAGTCTGTGAGACTCTTATTTCCAATTAACCACCAAAAAACCGGAAATTGAGGTGTGGTGGCTCAAACAGATTGCCAGTCTTAAGTGGAAAAATTAAGGAACAGTACATAAGCCCTGAGATCAAGCCCCAGTACACACGCAGAATTAAGAATTATAAACCATAATAAAGGCAATCACTGTAAATAAATGATGGCATAGATATGCACATAAAATGGACAATGGACTATTATAAATATCAGACTGGAATGCAGTAAAAATTATCTAAGTTTTATTTAAAATTCCATAAAAGAATTAAAATTTACTAAAAGCAGAAAGTATTGAAGCAAAATAGAGGCAGCTTCTGTGTAAAGGTGTACACCTGCAATCCCAGCAACTCAGGAGATAGAGATTAGGAGGAATTTTCATTCAAGACCAGCAACTTAGCAAATTTAGGAGGCCCGAGGAATGGGGTATGTGTCTAGGAATGGAAGTATGTATCTGTAATCCTAATTGCAACAGAGGAAGAGGTAGGAAGATTGTGATTCAAGGCCAGCTTCAGGCTTAAAAGATCACCAGACCCTATCTGAGAAAAATAACAAAGCAAAAGAGCAAGAAGTATGGCTCAAGTGATAGAGCACCTGCCTTGCAAGGGTGAGGCCCTGAATGCAAATCCAGTCCAAACTACCACTCCAGAAAGAGGAGGAGGAGGAGGAGGAGGAGGAGGAGGAGGAGGAGGAGGAGGAGGAGGAGGAGGAGGAGGAGGAAGGTAATAGGAAAAGGATGCAAGAAACTCAGGAATCACCAGGTATGACAGGATTTTCAAAGGCAAAGATTTCAAGATAAGACTGGAAAGGTATACTGAGGGCAAATTAGAGAGTGCAGTGAGCATTTTCAGTCTGCCTCAGAGTGAGTGATGGCAAGTCAGATGGGGTTTTAAAGCAGAAGATGGTCAAAGTATGGGCTTAGAAGCAAAATGGATTGGTGAAGTCTCACTACTGGCATACAAGACAATCCAGCGTTCCCAGTACAGAAGAGAGCAAGCTGAGACTCTAGATGTATACTAGGGTAGAATGAACACAGGAAAAAGAGTTGAAAAAAGTCAAAGATAGAAACCAGAGAAGCTTGGAGAACTATTATTGCACTGGTATTCCCACAAAGACAGTATTGTGATTTCTTAGCTACACAGGAGTTAGGTGGTGCAAAAGAGGAGCTACTATCTTTTTTGGGGGGTGGGGCGCTACTATCTTGAAAATAGTAGTAGTAGTAGTAAATAATAATGATAATAATAAATGCTACAATTTTTGTTATTGCTAAAACTAAACAATACTTAGGGCACAAAATAAATTGTCTTCTGAAAAGGTGATTCCAAGGACACGAAATTTCCTTACTGCTTGTGGGTGAGGAAGCCTAACAGCCTCATTTCTATCTTAAAAGCAGAAACTGAACCCATCTAAGGGATAAAAATTAACTACTCAAATAGACCTACACTTTTCCTAATAAGTTACAAATGCAAACTTCCCAAGAGTTCATTTACCATCTACTATCTTGACTTTTGTATCCCAAGAAGACTCAAGTGTTTTCTTTCCAGGAAAGATAAATGAAAACATCATATCATAAATCATAATATTATTATTCTAAGGAATTAATATTATTTGAAAGGTTTTTTAAACATCAACGTCACCAGCCAGTCTCATGAAGAGGAGCAGAACAATGTGTTTTCTTTTTTTTTTTTTTTTTTTTTTTGCCAGCCCTGGGCTTGAGCTCAGGGCCTGAGCACTGTCCTTGGGCTTTCTCAAGGCTGGAGCTCTACCACTTGAGCCTCAGCACCACTTCTGGCTTTTTTCTATGTATGTGGTACCGAGGAATCGAACCCTGGTCATCATGCATGCTAGGCAAGCACTTTAACCACTAGGCCAAACTCCCAGCCCAGAACAATGTGTTTTCATGATGATCCACTACTGAGTTTTAGGCAAAGAGCAAACACATTCATGAGCACATGAAGATGGCAGAGAAGCAACACTGGGACTCCTAGCTTGAATGATCCATGTTCGAGCCCATAACAAAGGTGGTTTTGTTATTTTTTGGTAAATCCAAGTCAGAAAATAAACAATCTTAACTTTCCAGCTAATGCACCAAATACATTACCAAGAAACTAAAGGCAGCCAAGTTGACCTCAGATTCTTACATATAGCAATAAAAGAACTCGCACAAGACACAAAAATGGTAAAGGTGAAAATAAAGTTTATTATAAATATGTATATATGTGGGTATATATACATATATATATTATCCATCCATCCAGACACTCATGGCTCACAACTGTAATCTTAGCTACTTAAACAGCTGAAGATCAGGGTTTAAAGCTTGCCCAGGAAGGGAAGCCCATAAGATTTTTATCTCCAATTAACCACCAAAAAGTCAAAAATGGATCTGTGGCTCAAATGGTAAAGCACCAGCCTTGAGCAGAAAATCTTAGGGCAAGCATCTAGGCCCTGAGTTCAAGCCACAGGACTGGCTCCCCAATAGGAAAACAGAGGAGAGGAGAGGAGGGGAGAGGAGGAAAGGGAAGGGGAGGGAAGGGAAGGGAAGGAAAGGAAAGGAAAGAGAGGGGTAGAGGAGGGAAGAAGGGACGAGAAGGGGAAGGAAAGCAAAGGAGAAAGGAAGGGAAAGGAGGAAGGAAGAGGAAGGGAGAAGAGGAGAAGGGAAGGGGTGGGAAGGGAGAGAAGAAGGAGCAAAGGATGGGAGGGGGAGGAGAAGGAAGGGGAGGGAAAGGAAAAGAGATAAGGAAAGGGAAAGGGAAAAGGAAGGGGAGCGGAGGGGGAGGGGAGATAAAGGGAAAGAAAAGGAAGAAGGGAGGGGAAGGGAAGGAAGGGGAAGGGAAGGGGAAAGGAAGGGGAGGGGAGCAAAGGAGAGGAGAAGGGATTTAATGGGAAGGGGAGGGAAAGGAAGGGGAGGGGAAGAAAAGGGAAAGGGCAGGGGAAGGAGGAGGGAAGGGAGGGGAGGGCAGGGCATCACCTCAGACCATCTCAGCCATCTTCCTCCTTACAAAGCTTGGCCTAAAGGTCTGTAGAGAGAATTGGGATTCTTGAAAATGATTTTCTGATAGGTCTCCTTTCTGTTTCCTATGGGCACTAAAGATTTATTTCCTTACTTAGCAAGTATCCTCAGGTATCTTCCTCATTCTTTTGTGTTCCCTGGCGCCCATTTTACTCTCAGGCAGGTTTTGGATTCTAGCTTCTCTATCAGTCACAATTTCCTATTGCCTCTTTTTTACTAACTCCTATTATTTGATACCTAGTTTGATCTTGAGTCTCACAGACTTTCATGCACTGGTTGGCTCTGAACCATGATCCTCAGGGCTCAGCCTCCTGAGTAGCTAGGATTATAGATGTGCACCACCAACACCAACCTTGGCTTCTTTGCTTTTTAAACATAAATTCCAGACCAAAAAAAAAAATGTAACTAGGCAAAGATGAGAATATTAGCTCTCATTGTTTACAATAAGGCTAGGGATGTAAGATCAGGAGTATGAGAAAAGCTGCATCATTTAAAGTTTTAATTTAATTCTTGTTCATTGTACCACATATAAACTTTAGGGAGGGAACTATTCCCGTGCCTTAGCTGAACAGGACAGTCAGGAAGAGGAGTGGGATGATAAGATATATGAGGCAGTTGGTTGTTGGGTCAGAAGATGGCAGGAAAAGCAGAGCATGGGAGAGGGGCAGGAAAGGTATGGCATACTCTCTGTTCAATTTTAGTGACTCTTCCCTGACTTAATGAAGCCCATCTACCACTGTTCTCTACCACTGGAATCTATCACTTGAGGCATAGGGGCACTTTCATTAAAGCAAATAAAAAGGAAACATATAATAGAAATCACTCAAACAATTAATTTCCCTGACAGTTTAAAAATATGATCCAAATATGAGGGATATTAAGCCTGAAAGGAGCCAGTTATCTTTTGACGAATTAGACCTGTCTAGAAATTCAAATTGCCCCAAATCCAAGGTCTGCCCGAGCCCATCCATCCATCAGCATTCCTCATGTTTTGAGATGCAATCTGAGAACTTTCCCAGGTTCTAATGGTGGAAGTCATTGAGCCTCTTCCTCCCAGGCTCATTTCAAAGGCTATGATTGAAGGACTCTCTGCAGTATTGGAAATATTAATACAGTTCATGGGAAGGTACAGCAACAGGATGGACTTGTGCTGCGTTTTTATGAGGTAGTTATGGTCTAAGAAAAACTAAACATTCTGACAAGTAAATTTTGAAAGTCTATATTTTAAAGATACCACCATACATATGCCTGTTTGAAAGAGTTAGAGGTACTGAAATTTTAAAATAGGTTCCAAACACATACTGCCAAATTTTATATAAACCACACACAGCATTTATTGTAAAATTAGATTTTAGAAAATTAGAATATTGTATGCTTCAGATTTTTGACAGTAGGCTTTAAGTTAAAGAGCTGTTTCATTCTACACATTGCACATTTACTCACTGCATGGACTCTTATTATTACATAAAATCCTATATATTAGACTGTCATAATTATGCTTGTAACTAATGCTTTCCTCGTAATTGTTCGAACTTAGACAAAAATCAAACATAGAGCAAGAAGATGACTTCATTTCATTAGCAATGATACAGAATGTTAAAAAGAATATGAATCATCCTTTGCTTTTTGAGAATATAATATTTATTGAGAATTTACTGCAAACTCAGTTATACCCCTCTCCTTATTTCATAAACCCAAAAGTCATACATGAGAGAGTTTGTTTCCAAGAAGAGTAAACAAACACAGAGAGACACAGGGCTCACTCGGAGTCACTTAGCCACCCAGGTGAGAGTCAGGAACACACACTTTGGGGTCACAAGCTTTCCTGCTTCAGAGGAACCGCACTGGCATGTTCAAATAATCCTCCCTGCTCCATTCGTAAATTAACTGCATTCTGAATTTCGCTAGGTGGCGTCACTCTTAGGAAGTAAATGGTGACATCTGTTGTAGCACAGATGAGCACCTTCTTTACTTTGTAGTTTCCTTACACTGGGATATCTTTAAATAGCTACTCTTTACATGTGATGTCATTTTTTTTTTTGGTGTTCAATACAATGGGTGTCAAAGCAAAATAGGCTTTGTTTAAGCCAGAGTATAGCTGTGATTATGAAATAGTAGAACTTTTAGGTACTTGTGTATTTTCATTTCTTACAACCGGAGAACTTTTTCCTGATTCATAACAGAAAAATAACTGGCAAGTGTATAAGAATGCATTAGTATAGCAAAGAACTACCATTTTCATATGGTGTTAACTAGTTGTAGTCTCTCTGTCTCTTTCAGACAGACAATAGCTCTATTATTTTCAAGAATCCAAATAACAATCCCTTTCTTCCTAAAATTAAAGGTCCATGAAATCCATTACCCTACAAAGTCACACAGCTTCCAATAATCTTTAATGAAGTTGTGGAAGATGTAGATGATAAAAATGAAAATCTATAAGAAAGAATTTCTTCTTAACAGTACAATTAAAAAGCATCTCAAAATGAGTTAAAGGGAGAAGTCTTCTGTGAATTGCTATCAATTTATTAATACTACAAATGGCTAACAGCTTATTAGAGTTTGTCATCTTTTTAACAAAGAGTATTTCCATAGTTAAGCAGTGACTCCAGAGTGGACAGGAATGCACACAAACAGCTGTGCATTATCAGAACTTTATAGAGATGACCAAAACAAAGGAAAGGAAATAAGGGCAGTGACTAACCACACTGTATATTCAAAAACAAGGACCACAGGAGAGCTGAGTAGGAGGTAAGATGTTTACTTAAGGCTGGAACAATAGATGGCATTTAACCCCTACCCCTTTAGCTCCTCTTTTGTTCACCTACATCATCTTTTAGTTTAAGTATAATATTGTGATATTAGAGCATAAATACTAATAGTTCTAAAAGGCACACAGTCCAGCTATGACTCATGGCACATTTCTAAATGTCTCTTAAATTCTGCATTTTCAAACATGAATGTTTTCTCAATCTTAAAAATAATGAACCCAAGTTCAATGACAGCTAATGTTTAGTTTCTTTTCCCAAGGAAAAGCATCAGGAGTTAAACATACTCATTTTAAACATACTTATGTTTTGGCTTCCTTAAACTTAACAACTGCCAAGCAGATGTTTGTGTTTTTATTTCAAATTTTCCAATTTGCCAAGTTTTTAGCTTGGAATACATTTGTACACTAACGTCAGAGTAATTTAATTAAAGAAACTTGGGCACCAGAAAGAAAGAAAAAAAGGAAAAAAAAAACCAGCAAGGCAGGGAAGCTACCTATCTCTCCTTCCCTCCACCTAAATACAGCTCAGAGAACTTTGATTGAGTTGCCAACAAAAACTTTTGTTTCACAGATGGTGGAAACTAAGGCAAGCTGCAAACAACTGCCAGGCAGTGGCACAGAGACCACTAGGGCAGAAGGATGTGACCCTAGGGCAAAAAATAATAATAATAAACCCTGTGTCCCCAGGACTGGACAGAGTTTTCTTTACTCCCTACAGACTTTCCAAACACTTGTCCGAATGCCACAGCCGCTCATCAGCTGTCACACTGTAGCCAAGATTTCACTATTCTTAGCCAGCAGAAAAGAAAAGAAAAAAGCCACAACCAAAGTGTCAAACTAAAAGTCCTATCTATTGTCTCTGACAAAAGATCCTCCCTCATGGAATCCTAATGTATCCTACCTGTAAACCAGTGACTGCGAACCTCACAGCCAAGGAAGTCCCAAGAACTATACACAAACCCGTGCTTGGCAAAGGAATGACAAGAGAACTTTGAAATCCTCAATGGCTGGCCACTGACAATGCCACACGTCAAAAATGCAAAGGATCGCCTACCTGGAGCCCTCTCCGTCTTAGAATGCTGGACTCATCCATCTCCCCCTCTGCTTTCTCTGAGCCTCTCTCCACAGTCTAGCATGCTGTACTACCCTCGACTTGGGCAAGCTAATTCAGAGCCCCGGGGCTGCTAAACACTTACATCACGCTGGAGCTGATTGGAGCCCGGAGTCAGCTGGTCCTGCTTAGTTATTCACTCCGGGAACTTCAGAGATCAGGAAGGCTTGCAGTTTGGAGCTAGACAGCCAGGCAGACAGTGCGTTCTGCACCTAATGCATGGAATCTAGGTGGGCTGAGAGGCAGGGAGAGGAGGAGGCTCTCGCTAAGAGATGGGAAATCAAGAGATGCCTGTTTGGTTGTCTTCAGAATGCTGGCTGTGGTGTTCCAGGCAGCCAGCTTGGTCAATGGCTTGTGGCAGCAACTTTGGCTCAAGCCCCTTCTGAGGCAACTCTCAAGTCCAAGTGGTGAAGTCAGTCAGTGCTGACAGACACCTGAGTAAAAGGCAGGGGCCCAAGTACAACACTGGCCATCTGCTTATCTTTTTCTGAAAGCGTCAAAGAAAACAACATGTAGCAGAACACACGGGCTGCCTACAAACCTTAGAAAATAAATAAATAAATAAAAAGAGCAACCCAGGGCTCTGTACTGAGGAGTTGGAGTTTGGGGGGAGGGAGTGGAGTCAGATGCCAAGCAACACTTGTCACCCCTCAGCATGAAAGTCCCTTCATTTACATAACTATCTTGCCAGTCAACTCCCAGCCCCAAGATAAAAATGGCTTACTTTTGACTTTCCCTCCTAACAATAGCTAAGTTCTGCAGCCAACTAACCAAAATGTAAAAATAAATAAGAGGGAGGCATTCTAACAGAAGAGTGATCACTAGTAGGAATGTTGACCTATTTGTAAGCTATAGGCAGCTAAAAAAAAAAAAAAGATTGCCATCATGTGCAATTTCACAGTTTGTTTCAGCTTATTTACTCCGCTCATCCTCATCTTATTTCAATTCAAAGCAACCAAGAGATGAATATTAAGTTTTCATTACTGGCAAGGAGCAGGAGCAACAATATACCATACGACCAATTTATCATAAATTATTTCTCCCTGGTATCTGTTCTAAGATATTTAAATTGAGAGAATTGCTTGGTCCTGAGAGATAGATATGAAAACTGCAGTTTGTCTGAAAACTCCCTCCTCTTTCACTCTATACAAGAGGCAAATTCATTTTCTTGGAAGAGAGGTATTTGGGAAGATTGGTATAATTTTTAAAATAATCAATTCTAGTATTTTATCTAATCAAGATACTTAGTTAATTTTTAATATAGGGGGATGTGTCTAGTGGATCTTAACCATTCATCTAGTAGCCAATTATCATCCCCTCCTGCTTTTTTATTTTCTAGTTGTGAATGCATTCTTAGACTTGCTATCAATTGAATAGATTATGTCATTTTAAAAAAGCTCAGGGATTTATGAGTCCAACCACTGAGGAAAATTGATTGTATTTTATGTTCCTAGACAGTCTTTGCATACAACTCCAGATGTACAAAGGATGTCTTGTCAAAAGCTGCCACCCCAGGCAGTGGCCATAGCAAAGAAGAATGTCAGAGTATCTCCACTGATGTGTGTCTCTTTAAGACCACTTAAGGCAGAAATCCCCACGGAGTATTTAGCTCAAAATTATCTGTGGAGTAGTTATGCCATCTCTAAAAGAAAGAATGAATGAACAACTGCCCAGAACTAGTCATCACTCAAATCAGTCTACCAACACATTCTAGTATTAGCCATATATCTTATCTAGCCCTGTACCACACCTCCATTTTTTGTTGTTGTTTAAATTGAAGAACCACAACAAAAAAGAGGAAGAGGAGAAGGAAAGGGAAGAGGGAGAAAGAAAGGGAAGGAAAGAGATGTGAGGGGAAGGGGAGGGCAATAACAGGCTTAAGCAAAGGGGACTAAGACCGACTTGCATTCCCTTGGGGGATCTGCACAGCTGGTGGGAAACAGCTCCAGTCCTTCCTAGGCCTAATTGGGCTTTGATCATTTTTTTTCTGCCAAGGGAAAACCTTACTCTTCAATGAGAACCAAAGGAATGGAAAGTGTTGCCCCTAAGGCCTCAAGCCACCCACTGAGAGAGAATCACAAAAAGTTGCCTGCATTTGAAGAGCCCTTTTAGACAAAGTGTTGGCACAGGTCAGTATATACCCACCAAGTTCAGAACCATTACTGCTGTCCAAGGAGGCAGAAGAAAGTGGTTTCTGAAAAGAAAAGGAAAGAAGAAACAACCTTGACCTAAAAGCTCCACTTTGAAAAGCAAAAGTGAATCATGATATTTTATTTATTTATTTACCTCTAAGGACTATCGTGTTCATTGTGCTACCCCTTCCAGAAAAAACAAGGTCTGGTAGCCAGTTCCCACTGGAAGAGAAAGGGGGAAACACTGCTCTCCTTGAAATAAAGATCACCAGGGAGAAAGAAAAGTAAAAGGGCAGAAATCCCAGGAGTATCTTTTCTGTGACCAATGTCATAAACCAGTTTGAATCACTATCAGAAGACATTTCCAGGACACACTGTCAGAAAGTCAAGCCTATATGCATCTCAAATAGCGGACTCTGAATCTCAGGCACCTTGAAGCTAGAATTGCCTGGTATGTGGGAGTAACAAAAGGAAACCTGGCAGAGGATGAAGCAAGTATGTTTCTTAACAAAGAAATATTTTGAGATAAAATCTGGGTTAGTATTCCACCACTAAGTAAGTCTAAGATAATGATTATAAACCATCACACTCTCAAATCTGGTATGAAAAAAAATATATATATATATCGATTACCTGTCAAAATGTATCACTTTGAAAAGTGATACACATACATTTTAAAGAAATAAAACCAGCCTGAGGCAAAAACATTTGGGACAAAAAAAAAATGAAAGGCTGCTGAAAAATAACATCAAGTAATAATGGCTTAGCAGAGGAAATAGTAAAAAGGAAATTGCTACATTTACCCTTTGCTATGTATTTTCTCATCAAGATGAGCCATGTGTTAAAATGCAATAAAAACTCTGAATGAGGACACTCCTCCCAGGTAATAATTGGGATCTAGAGTAATTTCCATTAATAAACTCATTCTTTTTTTCCTTACCATTTTATAACTTCATGGAATATGCTCACCATATTGAGAGTCGATTCACAAAGCACTAACCTTAACGTGTATTGCTTTTACATGTGTATTCAAATAATCAAATCTGGTAGTTTTTGTCATTAATTGTAATCTAAAGCTAGGGGCTTGGTAGTATTCAATTATTAAAAACTTGAGGAGAAACATCACATAGCCTTGTATTATAGACATAAATGACTTCATGAAACCCTCTAAATTCATGGTCACTGTAATAATAAAGGTCAAAGTTAAGTTTTTGTTTGTATTGCTCTGCTTTGTTTTTGTACTAGTCTTGGCCTTCAATTCAGGACCTGGTCATAGCTCATAGCTGGTGCTCTACCACTTGAGCCATAGCACTACTTTTTTTTTAATGTAACAACACAAGGATGGGTGATGATTCCAGAACTAATCTTCACATCTCTGTCCCCTGTCTGGCCTACGCTACCTCTTCCAGCAGTACTGAGACTTTGCTGCTGAATATCTATCCAGGAGCAAAGGAGCTATAGCTTGAGAACGAGCCTCCTGGTGGAGAAGATGGAGTCTCCTCTACCTTACACCTGAGCCAGGGCCAGGAGTGAGGCCTGCTGTGCTGCCCTGGCTTAGCCCACCAGGCTCAGCTCACAGAATGGTATGCTAGCAGGATGATTTCCAGAATATTCAGCACCGTAGTGGGGGTGGGGTTCGAGCAATGTGTTCATATGTAAGCATAGCAGTAAATGCTGTTTCTTGGTAAGGACAAATAACCATAAAATGCTCTGACCACCATATCCTGTCAGCAACCTAAAGGGTTCATAGACCTCTCTATCTCTTCACTCCCAAGGAAAGTCAAGGTGGATAAATCCCTCCAGTCAATCACTGAGGACTTATCTTACTCATAGTGACCAGTAGCCAATGAATGCATTGTAAAGGTTAAGAAAGGGAACAAAGAAGAGACAGATCACTCAGGGGAATGTACATGGCATCTACACCATATCACTGTGTCAATGTGAGTAGCAAAACGTACTTTAAATGGCAGTGACTAGAACAGTTATGAGGTGACCTTGTTAAATATATATATATATGGAATGTTATCTGAATTGTTTCTTTATCTTTTTCTTCTTTTTAGGTGGGAGGGGGCAGTACTAGAGTTTGAACTAGAGCTTTGTGCTTGCTAGGCAAATGCTGTGCCACTTAAGCCATATCTCTATCCTTTTCATGCTTCAGTTATTCTTCAGATAGAGTCTCACAATTTTTTCCCAGGGCTGACCTCAAGTTATGACCCTTCATAGTCTCTGCCTCCAGGATTGCTGGGATTACAGGCAGAACCTCCTTTTCAATTTTTGTACTTTGTGGCTACCATGTTTCACTTCTAGATAATAATCATAATGGCCAGTATTTACTGAACACATGCTGTGTGCTAATCACCACTCTAAACTCCTTGAGCCCTCTCAAGCCTATGTATCCAGCAACATTATCCTATTTTATAGTGGAGGAAATTGACTTTCAGAGACCACAAGGGACTTCCTTGGATTCCACAGCCAAGAAAAAGCTAAACTTGGCCTCTCAACTCTGACACAGCCAGGGTCTGCATTACTAACTACTCAGCCCTTCTGTCTTTCAGAGTTTCAAGGGAAAGACAAATGCTTTCAGAGTGGAACAGAAACATGAAAGGCATAGATTCTTTAGCTCCCAAGGAAAAACTGCCACCCATCAAGCTGTCAGTGGTCCTCAAAGAGAAAAGGGGCAAAGCGGCAGCTATGCTAAGGAGACAGGTGGGGTTCCCATGAGCAGGAGCAGAGACAAGCTAGAGAGCGAGGTCTCAGCCTCCATCCAGAGTGTGCACAACTCTGGAGTCTCTTGGCATCCTTCTGAGTTACAGTTTCAAACACAACCCGTACTTACTTCCCATCATGTGAACAGCAGATAAGGCTGCCCTTTCAAGCTGCTGCACCAGCCATGACCACACATCCTTGTTACCCTGTCTGGGTGTTGGCAGCTCTCTGTTTTCCAGACTGAAACCTTTTCAGGAATTTACCACACAAGGTAATTCCTTAAATCACCCTTTTCTTTTGGGCAAAATGACTAAGGGAAAGGCTGTTTACCCGGATCTATGTAGTGCTGGGAAAAACAAAGGGGAAAATCCCAACCCTGACTTCTTTCTTCATTTTTTGGAAGCTGCAACTCCTCAGCCTAAAAAGTACCCTGCCCAGCCAGCCAGTCTGGGCTCAGGCTCTGCCAGAAAGCTAGGGGACAGTCCTTCCCTCCCCTCTTCTCCCCTTCTCTCCTTTCCTTTCCATTTCCCCACCAGGTGATGCATTGCAAGATAAGGAAAGGGGCACCAGTGCCTCCCAGGGAAGAGGAGCTTTACCCCTCACTGTGAGGCCTGGTCCTCCCCCACCGCCCCCAGCCATGTCTCCCAACTCTCCTCCCTCCTCCAGGCCAATATCACCTCTGTAATCCACTTCTGCTGGTGCTTCACTTTCAGACTTCTTGGTCCTTCCAGAAACATGCTCGGGTGAAAGAGAGGCCCAGATGTCCCATCAGTCACTTGTCACTTCTCTCTCTGGTGAGAGAGCAGATCTGGGGAACTAGGGAGGAGCTGAAGCTTATGTGCCTGAAATGCACTCTCTTACCAACTCTAAGAAGAGAGCTGGTTAAATACTTGGCTGAGGCTGACATGAACATTTATTACTACTCAATATGAGTATCATAACAGTATAGTGTTATTGCCTAGTAGTATGACTTTTGACTCTGCATGAATATTAACATTCATGAAGAGAATATACAACTGAGCTAAATATTAATTATCAGTGTCTTCGATGTTCAAAAGTAAAGAGACACTTGAAAATGGGTTCCTGGCTATATAAATTACCAGGAGATTGTGTACTAAGGAGCAAACATGCAAAGTACAAAAGTTCCTTCCTCTATTTAAGATTAGTAATTTGAAATGTTAGAGGTCTCATCTCTAAGGTGAACAAAGAAATAGAAGCAAGCCAGGCACTAGGGTTCACATCTGTAATTCTAGTTACTCAGGAGTCTGAGACCTGAGGATCATGGTTTTAAATCAGCACAGGCAGGGAAGTCTATGAAATCCTGACCTTCAATTAGGCAGGAAAGCTGTAGCTCAAGAGGTAGAGTGCCAGCTTTGATTTAAAAAAAACAAACAAACAAACACCTAAGCCCTGAGTTCAAGTCCCAGTATTGGCACAAGAAAAGAAGAGAGAGAAGAGAAAAGAAAAGAAAAAGAGAGAAAGAAAGAAGAAAGAGCAAGAAAAGAGAAGTTAGGAAGGAAGGAAGGAAGGAAGGAAAAAAGAAAAGCTTCTACCCATTGTATGCTCTTCTGCTAACAGAATATTTGGAAGAGGCCAGGAAGGAGACAGAAACAGAGTAGGATGCCTTGCAGGGAGAGACATCATTCTTCCCACTCAGAAGGAATTTGAGGACCTAACACCTTCCCACTGACAGAACAAGGAAATCTGAATTCATCCAGAGTAGCATTTTCCAAAATATGTTTCACTTACAAAAATTGCAGGTGGGGTCAGTAGCAAGCATATGTCTATGAAATATGCTGCAGCCCACGCTTCCTGTGATCAGATCCATTTCCCATCCCACTGTAAGCAGAAGACCTCCTCCCTGCAGTCCGTGGGTGACTTCTCCTGTGTAACATGCATGATTTTGCTTGAGGCTTTTCTCAAGCAAGCTATATTGCCTTGACGTCTGTATCACTTTTTCATATCTAATTATTTCTGGCATATTAGCCATCAAATCACTACTGACAGTATGACAGGAATCATGGTATTGAAAAAATTATATCCTAGGAGGAAATAATAAAATATAAATCATATACATAATTTTCTTTTGAACATTTTAACAATGACACCCTCATATACATATGAAATATAGCAGACTATCCTCATAAATGCCCTAACATCAATCACAGCAGGAAAAATATTCTTTACTTTGCAAACACACGAATTCAACAAAACATAGCACTTCTAATAAAACTGGATAATACAACTTCATTTTTTTCATATGATAGCATTTATGAAGATCTGACAATTGGAAATAGCACCAATATTTTTTCAATTATGCCCTTACATCTCTAAATGATACACAGCTAACAATGGAACCATGAGCTAATAATATTAAAGAAAACTCTGTATTTCACATTAATGAACAAAGATGGAAATAGATGAGTGAAATGAAGCCATTCAAGATTTCCTATCAAATGCAGAAGCTTTAAAGAAATCCAAATTTTGATATATATATGTGTGAGTGCATACACATATGTGTGCATATAATGCTGACATCAACATTTCATGAGCTTCGGAAACAAATATTCCTAAAATTATGGCCAAAGGGACAAGACAGACAGACAGACAAAGAGAAAGGGGGCGGGGGATAGAGGACAATGACATTTTTTAACTTTTGAACTAAATTCCTATATTCTTAGGACAGTGCTAAATCAGAGATTACCAAAGTATTTTCAGGATTTATCTGTCTATCTATAGATCATACTAAACTTTAAAAAAAAATTTAAGAGTGTCAAGAGCATACATTCTAGGCTACATATACTGTTAATTAGCTGAACTTCTTGAAAAACAGCACAAAATGAAAAAAAAACAGTATGGAAAATTTTATAGGAAGAAAAATCCCAAGCAGTGACTTCAAAATTTCCTACCGAGTGGACCACCAACAAAGATGCTAAATAAAATTAGGATGAGATTCCTTGTACAAATTAATCAAGCTCTCTATTTTGCATGCAAGTTTTTATATGGACATGTATTACCACACAGATCTGCATGGCCTTGTGAAAGCCAACTGTCTGAACCCATGTAAGATCCTATATCAGCCTCAGTCCCTCTGGAAACATCCAATTCAATTAATTCTGAAATTCTGCCTAGAAGCCTCATTCTGATCCTGTTTGCATTATGCAGGTACAACCACACACTCTGGTGACTCAAATTGTGAGTAAACAGAGTTACAAGAAACACACACACACACACACACACACACACACACACACACACTCATACACACATATACATAACACATACACACAGCACACACATGATTAAAAAAATAAGTTAGGTTTTTATTCAGGCAAGACCACAGAGGTTTGAAAATCACGCTGCATCTTCTTTGTCATGCTTTTCATTCCCTTGTTTGCTTTGACTTTCCATCAAACTGCATTCACATGCCCTCACTTCAGACATGGGACTGCATCTGCCTGCTAACTTATGGCTGAGTACTTCTTAGACTCTATCAAATAGCCCAGAAAGCAATATGTGTGTCCCACTTCTCTGAGGTATTAACTCTGCCTTCTAGCATCACCTAAATGTACTCTTTTTAAAAACACAAAATGGGCTCCAGATTCTCCCTCATTAATCCTCATCAGCTTCTAGTGAAGTAGAAAGGGGAGAGATGGCTTCAATTTACCAATAAGAAAGTGAGACAAAGAGGTTAAGAGAATAGCCCAAGGTCATGGATACAGTAAAAATGCAGAGCTAACAAGAGAATTCAGGTTTCTAGGGTCAGGGCCTGGTGCTCAGATAGCCACCATGCTCTAAAAATACACCAACTAGCCAGCTCTGCCTCCATCTATGACTTGAACAGCAACACAAGGGCAAGAGCTAGTTTGTAAACCTCCCGGGTAGCCCCACAAACAAATAAAAATCCCATACATATGCACAAAGAGGGAGAAGCCAACACAAAGAATAGATCAAGGATAGGCATGTAGGAAAAGGTCACTTTAAGCACCACCTGAAGACACAGTATTTTTATTTGTCTAGATGAGCAAGAAGAGGTAGAAAACACATGCTTAATTTACAGTTACATACAGAACACTTAAGTCTGTTCTGGTTTTCATTGTTAATGGCCAACCTTCTTTTTACACTATAAAAACACATATTTACCAATTGGGCATGGGTGTAATCCTAGGGTGTAAGCCTGTAATCCTTACTACTCAGGAATCTAAGATCTGAGGATCAAAGCCAGCCCAAAGAAGAAAGTATGTAAGGCTCTTATCTCCAGTTACACACCAAAAAAAAACTCCACAGAAATGAAGCTATGGCTCAAGCCATAGCACTAGCCTAGAGCAGAAAATCTCAGGGACAGCGCCCAGGCCCTGAGTTCAAGCCTTAGTGTCTCTGTCTCTCTCTCTCTCTCTCTCTGTCTCTGTCTCTCTCTGTCTCTCTCTCTCTCTCTCTCTCTCTCTCTCTCTCTCTCTCTCTCTCTCTCTCTCTCTCTCTCTCTCTCTCCACATACAGATGTGGACATTCCTATCAACATCGTTCTTAAGACAGAACTGAAGAATACCTTTCTTAACCAACATCAATTTAAATAAGTCTTCCAAAAGATGGCTGTAAATGTTTTAAAAATATTTCTATCCTTCTGGTAACTGATTTAATTCATTTAGATTTATTTTTTCCTAATCTATAAAGCAATTCAATAAGAGTTCCATCACATTATCCTTAAAAAAATCATGGAAATCTATTTCAAATTTTACACACTGATACAAAGTCACATGTTCTGTTTGAAATCCCCAGCTCATTCATTTATATTCATTAATGTTAACGATATCATTAATGCACAATGTGTTTCACAGAAACTAATTGTATTTTGCCAGAATCAAACATTAACAATTATGCTACCCATTATCACCTAATAAAATAAAATTTGAAAGTCTCAGGCATGCCAGTGAATATTTTGATATGGTAACTGATTTGCATTTTTAATGCTCTAATAAATTGACCAGATTATCATCAATTAGATAAATTAATATTCTCTAAGTAAAGTGATGGGAATTACTGCTGGAAATCGACCACAGTTTCCTTCCTCTTCCTTGAGCTTTATTGAATCAAAGCTTAGCCCTTTTTAGTCCCCTTATCTAAAGCTGGCTTTTGTGACTCAAGCTAATACCAGTCAACAAAATAGATTCCCCTTTAATTTCATATTCTTATCATTGCTTTAAGAAAAGACAGGAGATTAGGGAATCTATATTCTTCCAGTAAAGTAAAAATATCTACCTGAGCAATGAACATTTCTGAGTCAAAAAAGGCAAAAATCAATTAGTTTAAAACATGGTATGATTTTTTTATATTCCTTTCAGTCAAAATCAACCCACTAAGCATCGACTATGAGTCAAACTATGACATTCATGAGCACAGGAAGATCAATGAGCTACAGTAGGTCCACAGTCCTAACACACAGGAATCCACAAACTAAAAGAAAAGAAACAGGAGGGGACACAGAACATTCCTGCAAGACACTGGTACTGCTGAAGTGCTTAAGGAGGGAGGAACCCAGGGTGGGCAGAGAACAAGGGAGTGTTTGGAACAGAAGATAAACTGAGTCCACAAGAATGGTTCTCAATTTTACTTGTACATTAGACTCACTGGAGGTTCCTTCATGAACTCCCCAAACTAAAAAGATCACACCTAGGCCAGCCAAATCACAATTTTAGGGGTAGGCAAAGGACACAAGAGTGACTGACACTCCTCAGGAGAGCCCAGTGTGTGGAAGTACAAAGGGCCTAGGAATTCTCCATGGGGAAGGTTAAGTAGGACCCAGGGAGCCAAGGGAGGCATGTGGAAGAGAACAGCAGCTATACCCACTGACAGTGGTACCCTATAATACCAACCATCCACAGAATGCTATCCATTAAAATTGGTACATTTTCTCCAACCACCAACTGATGGTCCACAAAACCAGACCCCCCTTCTCCTCTTTCCAAAGTGGCAGTGTTATTTCCTCCTATGTATTACACTCGTAGCCATTTAAATATCTAAAGACACAATTGGCCCTCTCACAGCTATCTTATTATTTCCCATACATAAGTGACAAAACTTGAGAAAAAAGGAGAGGGAATTGGCTGAAGAGAAGCAGAAGGGAAAGGAAACACTAACTCCTGTGGCCATAAAGAAATGTAATTTTAATCTCTTTTAGGTAAAGACTATATTTCATGAGAAGCAGAGACACTCTCTTCCTTTGTGATGTAAGGTCATTGAACTGAATCGGTCTTGTCCCTGCTAGTCTCACTAAACACACGGCATGGCTCAATTTTTAAAAACAAACAAGATCTCTCATCTTTTCCTTCTTGAGGTTTCTCTAATGTCACCTAAACTGGTGATAATTTCATAACTCACCTGACAACCTTGAAAACCTGTCACAGCTCTCCTCTGAGACAGCAGGTAAGGGCTTCTGTGGAAAGCCAGTAATTGTATTCTTTACTTGTCCTCCAAAGAAAACTGGATACGAAGGGATGTGGATTTGTTGTTGTTGTTGTTGTTGCTGTCGGGCTCTCTGAAGTCTAGAGCTTTACCACTTAAGACGCAGTCCCATTTCTGGCTTTTCTTTATGTATGTGGTACCAAGGAATCCAACCTGGACCTTTATGCATGGTAGGCAAGCACTCTACCACTAGGCCAAATTCTCAGCCCAAGGATATTTTGACTCTTTTATATCTGCAGCCACAACTAATAGATCAAATCTGATTCTACTGTGTAAAACAATATGCAGAGATTCCTTACCCTAAGCTATTAGGAAAAACAGGTTTCTGTAGGGGAAAAATAGAATGAAATACTAACAGTAGACTAGAAAAGGAAGATTTTAAAAATCTTTCTGGGTCTTCTGATATACATGTTTTAAGAAGTATTACCAGTGTTACTAGGATACTTGCACTAAAAAATTAAAATATTGCTTTTTTCACATCTAAAGAAGATTCATTGACCATTTTTAATGTAAAAAACATAACTAATACAGTCAGCATGTCCTTATTCATTTAGCTGTGGTGTTTACTTTCAAATTCAGTGAGTTATTGACAACTCATTCCAGCAAGATGAAGTCTATTTCTTCAAAAAGAAGTTGTGCCTAATAGTTCTATTAATTATTTTCAAATTACTGGAAGGAATTTCTCCAGCTCATGTACCATTTTCTGAACATAATTCAAATGTATTAACCTAGGAGGCCAAAACTTCTTCCATACATTATTTCCCCAAAACTCAAAATGGTTTCAAGATGAATCGCCTTCTTGTACTTATAGCAGTGGTCTGAAGGCAACTATTATGGAAAAAAAAATATCTGTATACAACCTCATACAGGATTTTAACCCCAGCTTGTCTATTAAAGTTCTTCATATATAAATATAAATAAATATATATATGTATATATATATATATGCCACTCCTGGGCTTAGACTCACACTGTCCTTGGGCTTTTCCTCAAGCTAGTGCCCTACCACTTGAGACACAGTATTACTTCCAGCTTTTTCTGTATATATGGTGCTGAGGATTCGAACCCAGGTCTTCATGCATGCTAGGCGAGCACTCTACCACTAGGCCATGCTCCCAGCCCTTCCTGTAGCTTTCTTATGAGACAAATTAGTTTTATAGATTCTGGTTGTTTTTCCCCAGTTGACTTGTGAGTCACTTTGACTTGGTGAAACACTTTGCACAATGGACAAGTCTTTCTCTCACATGGGTGATGGGTGCATTGTTTTTGTTTTTGTTTTTTTAAATCAATGTTTTCACTTCTGTTCACTAAAAAGGAGATTCACTCATGTGCCATCTAGTGGTCAATGTACCACTTGCATCAGTATACTTCACTTTGCCAGCTTTTAAAGTCAAATCTTGAAAACCTAAATTAGTCTAGCTGAATATCAGTGAAAATATTTTAAGATAATCTGATGAATTGTCCCATCTAAGACTCTCTTGAAGGTGCCATTCTACAGGATTCTGATGGGAGCCTGGCCCCCTTCCTATACCCACAAGAGGATAAAGCTGCTTTGAGGCCAGGATGGAAGTGGTCATTAGCACTAAGACACAGGAATCCATTCTTAGCTTCTTTCCAATGGCAACGATGCTTACAACAAGTATGAGTACTTGTAACTTTGTAACTTGTTACCAGGTCAGGTAACTTGATAAAACTCTGAAAAAAAAATTTAAGAATTTTCCTTCTCTGAGACTCCAAGAGAAAGGGACGAGACAGGCCAATGGAGGTGAGGAAGCACCATGATGTATTCCTGGAAAACTGGCCCTGGAGAGCCCTCTTCCAAACCCAATGGCCTGATACCACTAGGCCAAGGGGACTGCTCACTTTCTCTCTCCTTGCTTCCTAATGATGGTAGTCAAAGAGGCCAAAGAAAGCCCATGTCAGACTGTCTAATGCTCCCACTCTACACAGTCAACTCCAGGAGAAAGGCAAGTGTGGCATCCAGTGCTTATCTCGTCTGTCCCTTAAATGATCAGCTCTGCACCTAGCATACCTTCCTCCACCACTGCACAATGCTCATCACAGACTGTTTCCTCTCTCAAGGTGTCAGAAAGGAAATGTCTTCTCAGTGGATACAATGATCTACTCAAGGCTATTCAATTAGCCAAAGAGGTTTCTTCTTTTTTCTCTTCTCTTTCTTTTCCTCCTTTTTTCTTTTACTTTTCTTTCTTTTTTCTTTTGGTAGTACTGGGATTCATCCCAGGGCTTTATGCATACAAGGCAAAATACTATTACTAAATGACCTACTTCTCCCCCATGACCAGTTTTATAAACCTGGCATGTGGTGTCAATCTCCTGTTTCTGTTACTTAGGCAATTTATGAGCAGAAATACCTGGTGCTGCTCAAGGCTTAGAGTCATTTTGTTCAGAAACAGAGCCTGGAAGAAACTTTTCCAGATCTGGCCTTTCTGCCGGGAGGAGATGTTGGCCAGCAAGACAAGGACAAATGAAGGGCAGACCTCTCTTCCCTGGTTCGTACCCTGAACTTCCTTGGGAAGGGATTTAATAAATCACTTCCTTTCATTTGTCTTAGTTCTCTTAAGGATAAAGAAAAAAACTGTTTTTGCCTTCAATGTTTTGCTTTCTAAATTTTCAAATCTATAGAGAGGTTGGAACATAACAATAAAAAACACTCATAACTTTTCACTCAGACATTCACCAATTTTGAGTAGCCACAATATCACCTGCTATTACTTGGGAAAATATACTCTAGACAAAATCAGAGGTTTCCTCCACTAATTTAATAGCAGTCTAGGGATGAAAAGCTCTCTACAACAAGATAATGAGAGGTCATACATATATAGTGAACAAGCTAAACTAAGAATATTTTGTTAGGAGTTAGACTTCCTTAACGATAATTAGACTGTAAAAGAAGTCCTTATTGATTTTTCTAGGAAACACTTCACTCAGGATAATCTGCCTCAGCTGAACCTAGGAGCCTTACATTTCAGAGCTGGAAGCCAGACATTTCCAGCCCCTCACTCATAGACATGTGGCCTGAGCCCTAGCAATGCTGCTGGTGAACAACATTGCCTTTGTATCCCCCATAAATAATACATTTCCCCATGGTGGGAGGGGGACTCTACTGTAGGAGAAAACAGGAAGTCAGGGCCCAGAGGGAGAGGGCATGGGGGAGGAATGGGAGAGGGAGGAGGAATGGGAGAGGGAGGAGACAGCCAAACCTGGTCAAGGGCAGCAGCTCCCCCAACCACAGACACTGTCTCACAGTGACACAGCCTCTTGCACTCCAAGGGCAATGCAGGGAAACTGCCCTTCAGAGCTACATAGCGCTCTCTATCTCAACCTCACAGGAGTTCCCTTTCCACTTCAGCTCACAGACTCCCCCCTCCCCCCTTCAAAGGTCTGACTCACTTCCTACATTGCAAACATTTCTGCTTTTTCTTTTTTTTTTTAAATAGATTATACTGTTCATGTTTCTTCTGACTACTTGGGGAACTCAGAGCAAAGACTGGACCACAACAAATACTTCCTGTGGCTTTTCAAGATAACCACATCACTAAGCAAACACAGTCAGAGGAGATGTGATATGAGCTTTAGGTCTCTGAAGCCTTGTCTCAAGGTTTTCTGTGAAGGAAGGGATTTCCTCTGTCATTTTGGTTCTGCTCAAGAAATACAAAGGTTTCTGTTCTTAAAGCTATCTCAGGATAATTCCAAAATTCTCAAATTGCTAAAAGTAATTCAGTAGGACAATATTTGTTCTCAGTAACATATGTTCCCTTGATTATTTTTTTGGTCCCTGTGTAGCCAAGTGGCCTCAGCCATTTTGATAAGGAGACTTACCAATGGTTCTAATGCATAAGCATAAGATCATACAGTGCATACCACCTTTCATTATGTTGTTTGTTGTTCTCTTTTCTCTGCCTCCTGATCCAAACACAGGCTTCAGATGGCAGAAAAAGAAGCTGTTTACAACTAGTAACCAATTGCTTCATTGGTAAAATTAGGGTACTCAAGAACTTCACCAAACAATACTGTAAGAGATGTTTTGATAAATTATAGCCAAGGTATAAAACCATTTGTCAAAGTCACCAGGTCCTCTGCCAGTTCCTGTTGCATTTGTAGCTATCTTTTTAGTATCACTTTTTTTTCTCTTCCTTTCTGAGAAAAGCATCCAAAAATGTGACAGGCACCATTACTTAAAGGTGAGCAGTGTCTTCATTATTTGAGAAGAACAGGATTTTTTTTAAATTCCTTTTTCTGTGTCCGTTTCCCCTTTACATACGATTACACAAGGACTGAACAGATGGCAAAATCAAGATGTTCACCAGATTGTAGTTCCTTGACATGACCAACTACTAAAGTGTTTAAGATGACAGATGTTAACCTGTCCAGATGTATTAAATGTCCTATCAAGACATTGGAAACACTCTGGCTTTGCACAGCTCAGAAAGGCATCCCGTTTATCTTAGTAAACACAAAAAAGACCTGCACAGGAGGTGGGCAGTGGAGAGACAGAGGATCTGTTTTCCAATATTTCCTGGATCATCTCTTCAAAGTTCTACCATGTTCAGAGGAGTTGGTCTCTTAAGTACTTTGTGTCATGTTAAAAACACATCCAGGGACACAAAATACACTTGGCTATTTTATTTTTCATGCCTCCTCTCCCATGGGGTCACTGGGGGAAAAAATGAATGGCGGGGCTGATGTCAGATGAAATGTAATTTTCACTAACTCTCTAATGACCATGCTGCCTGTGGCTGTACACTATTTGTCCCTTGTCACCGCCAGGCAGGGATTCCTCAGCAGCAGAGCCAGGGGCAGCGGAGCGTCACTGACATCTCTCTCTCTCTCTCTCTCTCTCTCTCTCTCTCTCTCTCTCTCTCTCTCTCTCTCTCTCTCTCTCACGCTCTCTCTCCAGCACTCAGAGACCAACTGTGAGGAAGCCCAGATATAGAGGCTAATATGAGTTTTTGTTGCCTAGCACAGTCCTGGGACCCCTGCCCAATTCTCATGCATACTTGGCCCTCCTTTCTCCCAGAAAGCCACCACCTGGAAAGGCCCCAGTTCTGGTTTCCTTGCAAATAGTTACACACAGAAAAATCAAGGGAATAGCACAATGGTCCCCTTGCCAAGTGAGCATAGCCACCGACATAACTTCTGCTTACATGGCAGTCTTCTGGGGCACTTGGCAAAGCCCTGCCCTTCTCAAATTCAGCCACACAGTTGGATTAAGTTCTTTGTGGAGGATTGATGCCCTACTGAAGAATGTTACAGATGGAGAGGAAAAGGCCTGAAGGAACTAGAAACAGAGCAGAGAGAGAAAGACAGAGAGCACCCCTTCTAGAATCAATATCAGACACACAAGACGAGGAGGCAGGCCGCCCATGCACCCATACTGAGATACAACTGATGTCTGTGGAGTTCTCATTTGGGCTTTTGGCCACATAAGCTGGCCATGCACTGGCTTATCAAATACATGCCCTCTTTTCCTCAACAGAACACATTCCCTAGCCAAGTGGAATTGGACTATGGAATGTGAGCAGATATATCCCAGTCCTCAAGACCCAACCCAGGAATACCTAACCTGCCATGTCTGCTTTAGAGTCCCCTGTGTGTGATCTGAACTCACATACCCAGGAAAGTGCAGACTTGACACAAATCCAGTGTGAGTCCCTGGATGGTTGGGTAGAACACAGCATGGCCCACCAGAATGTGGCTAGGTGAGGGAGCAGTGCAGCACATACTGAGCTAGTGACAGTGTGGTGTTCCGACAGTGCTGTTGATTTAATATAACCGGATGCCTGTTCACTCACTCTGAGTAAACCCTGGGAGGAGACATACCTCACCCATAACCACAAATCATTCTGACTGAATACAATGGTCCCCACACAATCTGACACCCGATGTCTTACAGGTCATGGACACACAGCTTTACAGCTGCTGTTTGAAAGTCTACCCCTGAGGATTGGTCAGGTAATTCATGTGATGACACATTGTGCTACTATTTGAAAGGACACGGCTAAGTTATGTGTACTACTATAAAAGATCTTCAATCAAGTTGAAAAAGCAAGCCAAGAAGGTTTATAAAAAATTTTATGGGTGCTAGGCACCAGTGCCTACACACCTATAATCCTAGCTACTTTGCAGGCTGAGATTTGAGGACAGCAGTTCAAACATAGCCCAGGCAGGAAAATCCATGAAACTCTTATCTCCAGGTAAGCACCAAAAAGCCACAAGTGAAGGGGTACATTAAGTGGTAGAGTGGTAGCCTTGAGCAAAGAAGCTTAAGGATAGTGTCAGGACCCTAAGTTCATGCCCCAAGATTGGCACATGAAAACAAGTCGGAGTACACAATTCACAGTAATTTCTTTCTGGAACAACCTATAAGAAGCAAATAGCAATGACAACCTTTATTTTATTATTATTATTATTTTTTTTGCCAGTCCTGGGCTTGAGCTTAGGGCATGAGCCCTGTCCTTGGACTTTCTCAAGGCTAGAGCTCTACCACTTGAGCCTCAGCACCACTTCTGGCTTTTTTCTATGTATGTGGTACCGAGGAATCGAACCTGGGTCTTTGTGCATGCTAGGCAAGCACTCTATCACTAGGCTAAACTCCCGACTCCGTCAATGACAACCTTTATAAAGTGGGATGAAGGGGAGCAGTAAATTGCTTTTTATCTCATACCATACTAGTACTGCATCTGTATTACTTTTCATTAGAAATGTCAAGGGGAGTAGTAATGCTTTTGTTTCTTGATCATGTATTCCTGTACTATAAATGTTGTTATTGTTAAAATGTAAATCAGCAGCAATGGGGGCAGAATCCCATCAACAAAACGATTGAACCTCTGCCCCCTCTTGGGAAGATTATCCCCCAGATAGCACAGGGTGAGCTGATACAGCGCTACCCTGCTGATCAGCCGCCCATTGTACGTAGCCTGTCATCCATTTATGCTAGTGTCCTGGACAATCACAGGAGCTTCCCTGTGGCTTATGAGTAGCATGTGGCAACAGTCTTCATGAACGCCATGGCTGTAGAAATGCATTAGCAGCCAGCTCTATGTAAATTCCTTTTCAGATGCATTACATACCTTTTCCTCTGAGATCAAAGCTATCATCTGCACATGACAAATTGGGGGTCTTGTTTCAAACAATGAGAAAGGTGCCAAGAACAACCACCCCCACCCCCTGAGGGTGACAAAGATAAAGGTATGCTGGCACAAAAGCACAGTTTGGTAAGTCTGTGGTTATGAAAGATCTCTTCTAATTCTAGGAGAAATGGTGGGTCTCATTTTTTTTTTTGGTGCCAGGCCTTGGCTTGAGCTCAGGGCCTGATCACTGTCCTTGGACTTTCTCAAAGCTAGAGCTCTACCACTTGAGCCTCAGCACCACTTCTAGCTTTTTTCTATGTATATGGTACCGAGGAATCGAACACGGGTCTTTGTGCATGCTAGGCAAGCACTCTACCACTAGGCCAAACTCCTGGCCTGGTGGGTCTCATTTTTAAAGGTATCCCTCAGTAAAAAAAAAAAAAATTCTCTTCAAACTATAAAGTTTCTAATAATACATGTGCGTGCGCATACACACACACACACACACACACACACACACACACACACTCACGTGCGCACACACATACACACACTGCTTCTTAGAATGAAGAGCCGGGCTCATCTCTTTTGCTTGGATTTCAATTCAATTCCACAGTGGCCTGGAAAAGGCTGACCCAGGACTGTGGCGGCACAGCGAAGCATCACGCAGGCATGCACTGCTCCAGATTCTGTTTAAGTCAACTGAATAAAATTCCACGGGATGTCAGAAACGAAGGCAGAGAGAGTGTGTGCTCAAATATTCTGTGATAAATATTTGTGCTGCAGTGTGAGGCAAGAAAAAAAAAAAAAACTAGGGCAAGGAGGGTCCTGTGACTGTGAAGACCAAAAGCACCTTCCCCAAGCAAAGCCCTGAGCCTGCCGTCATGGAAGACAAGAAGTCATGACCCTGACAGACTTCAGGAGTCTAAAGCTCACAGGGGAATATGTGGGTTAAAATACAGAGACAGACAGACAGATAGAGATATATTAGACTGGTATGTTTCTCAGTGGTAACATATTGTATAGCATGCTCAAGCCCTTGGTTTGATAGTCAGGGTCAAAATAAATACATAAATAGATGCATACAACTAGCCACACATTTTAGCATAATATATTCTTTCAAAAGCTCAGGCTAGGAATTTGGCCTAGTGATAAAAGTGCTTGCCTAGCATGCATGAAGATTGATTCCTTGGTACCACATATTTAGAAAAAGCCAGAAGTCATGATGTGGCTCAAGTGGTAGAGCACTGGGCCTTGAGAGAGAAAGCCCAAGGACAGTGCTCAGAGCCTGAGTCCTGAGTTCAAGCTCCAGGACTGGCAAAAAAAAAAAAAATGTTCAACACTGGAGTGGCACTCTGGCTCAAAAGTAGAGTGCTAATCTTGATCAAAAAGAGCTCAAGGACAGCACCCAGGCTCTTGAGTTCAAGCCCTAAGAATGACAAGGGAGAAAAAAAAAGCTCAACACTTCTGCGCCTGATTTCAACTTTATATTATCACTTGTATTATAGCCTTCAGAACTACAAAACAACATAATTTATTTGATTTGGACTGCATATTCCATATCATTGTGATCAAAGCCAAAAGAGCTACACACACACACACACACACACACACACACACACACACAGACCCCTCCAACTGGCACGAAACATAATGTCACAAGAATGGGTTCTCCTACTGTACATTTCAGCAGCAAATATCCACAGGCAGTCCTTTACGGAATTACTAGCCAAAACCTGCATTTTAAAGCAAGGTTCTTCACAACCAAATTCCCTCGGGCTGAATAATGAGATCCCCAGCTTGACTTGGCAAATTCAGGAAAGCCAGGAACAGGTTAGACTGGCCATTCCACTTGGTGACTGTCTGCTGAGTTTAAAGCTCACCTGGAACAGAAGAAAGGGCGAGAGAGACTTGTGTGGCAAAGAGTTAGCTACACACTGCACATCACCCTTTGGGCGACAGTCAACTGTTCTTTTCTAGTGTCGCCTCAAGGCACAGGGAGGTGGATGCTGCCATCTAGAGCTATCTCAGGATATGGGCTTTGATATCCACACAGCTGACAGGAAAGGGCTGATGTGGGGGTGGAAGTGAAGGCTTCCCAGTCTGGGGGATAGGACAGCCAGAGGGTCACATTCTTTCAGAAGCCAAGCCTCAACCTTGTTTGAGGAAAGGGCAAGGAGAAGGAGCACAGTATCTGAGCCGAAGGATGTAAGTTCCCCTGTGAGGTGAAATTGGAGCACAGAAACAGGAAGTAGGAGAATGAGAGGGAAAAGAGCAAATAAATGAAAGATTTTTTTTTAATGAAGAAAAGAGAGAAAAGGGCTAACATGGTGAGACAGGTCACCAGGGACAAAAGGCTAACACCTCTGGAAACTAGAGTTATGAACTACTGCAAAGGAAAATGAGGTTAGAGAGAAAGCCACAGGGAAGAATTAAAAATCACACAGGCAAGAAAATCAAGGAGATATGAAACAGCCCAAGACTGACATCTTCGGGGAAAACAAGAGGTATGAGTAATCAAACTGCACATTTGCTATCATAACCTACCAGATGTACAAGAAGAGAAAGGAAATCAACATTCAGAGAAAAGATGATAAAAAAATAGTTGTATAGTATGCATGATTTTTGTCCTTACTATTGAAAAAAACTTTAAATTTTCAACCAGTATTTTCCATCTTAAGATAGAAAGCAACTAGATTTTTTTTTCCCTTCATACCAAAGATGAGCTGCATGTGAGTGAATCACGTCCGTAATCCCAGCTGTTCAGGAGGCTGAGACTGGAGGACTGAAGTTCAAAGCCAGTGCAGGCAGGAGAGTCTGTAAGACTCAAAAAGTCAGAAGCAAAGCTGTGACTGAAGTGGTAGAGCCCTAGACCAGAGTACAAACAGCTCAGGGATAGCACCCACCCCCTGAGTCAAAACTCCAACACCAGCAAACACCTCCTCACCCCACCCCCCAAGATGAAGAGATTCTCTGATTGTGAATTTCTCATCTGATGAACTAGATCTAAAGTCCTAAACCAGGAAATTCAATTCATTTCCACCTGCTCAAAAAGTGGTGTTATTTTTTTAAAGGTGTTATTTGCTTTGTAGGAGATTCCTAGCCTTTCCTTTCTATGAAAAGACTTCCAGGACTGATAAGGCAAAGATGATGGTTATTATTCAGATGAAAGGTTGTGACAATCATCAACCTTGGGGGACAGGTTATAAGCTTTCCACTTAACCGTTGCCATCAGCAACTTCAACCACATCTAGTTAATTTCATATCAAATGCAGAGTTAGGGACCATTCAGCTCTGCTCAAGCTCCTCCTCCTTGCCCTGACAGGTGGAGGAATCCAAGAGCTGTCAGGGTGATGGATGAGGGGAATTACTCCCGGTTCCCTGTCCATGCCCATCCCCCTCTGAGCACATCTTTCTCATCAGTGCTGGAGGCAGGAGCCATTCTGATTAAGTCAGGAAGGAAGCAGTCTGGGAATACAGTCATTGCTTTCATACTTATCCTATTGTTGGCTGGTATGACACTGTCAGTAAGAAAAGCTTTCCATACTGGAGACCATGGCTGGGGCTAGGGTAGCAGTTGGTAGCACTTACAAGTTCCCAAGTGCAAGCACAAGGAAGGAAGCCAGGGCTATCAGAGCAGAGCAGGGGCCCTTGAGATGAGCAGGAGAGGCAAATTTCTTACAAAGAGGCCCAGCCTGCCTCATGGTCCTAATTCTAGTCTGAAAAATATCCCCAGCCTTTGGAAACCCCATTCCAGTTTCTTAGGCCAGGAACAGGAGCAATTAGTGATCCCCTGCCTCCCTCCCTAAGGTTCTGTGTCACAAAGCTTGCTAAAAACCATCACAGTGTGACCCCAGTACAGCTCAGTACACAGTCTAGAAGACAAACCCCCAACTCGGACAGAAAAGAAGCAGTTTCTGGTTTTATAAAAGCCACTATTGTTTAATATTTTCACAAGGGATGGTTTTTCCTTTACTGTCTTTCAAAGAAAATGAGGATGCTATTTCCAGAGAGAGAACCATGTTAAGATGAGGGAAAGTCTTTTAAATGTAACTGAAAATAAACTCAACTACAAGAGAGTTATGAGCCTCCCCTAGCAGGTCTACTACATGGCAAACATAACAGGAAACTACAGGAATTCGATTACTTGATCTAAATATAGAAAGACAATCAAATCAAGGGAATAGAACAGTCAAGAGAAAGACCTTCAATATACTGGGGAATCGTGTATAGGCTAACAGTAGTATTATAGATTAGGGAGAAATAGAGAAGTTGTTGATTACTCATGTTGGAATAAGTAGATGGGTACCTAAAAAAAGAATAAAGGTAGAATTGCCTTTTTACTTCTTAATAAAAGTAAGTTCTAGTACAGAGGTCTAAGTTTGTCCTAAACAAAGGTCTAAATATTAACAAGTACCCCATAAAGATCTCAGAAGAAAATATGAGATAATACTGTTCAAGGAAGACCAAAAAAATTCACCTAGCATGACATTAAATTCATGAATCATTCAAACCAAAAAGAGAAATCTTTCACAAAACTAATCAAGGGGGAAAAACTGAAAGAGAAAAGATACTACTACACAAAATTCAGAATGGAAAAGGACTCCAGCCTAAATATAATGGTCAGGACAGATTAGCCTTAAAACCTAGACTAATAATTAAATTTCCACAAGAATCACAAAGTATCAAACTGATTCAAGAAGAAATTAAAATCTTATTACTCTTAGTATAAAAAACTTGAATTACTCAAAAGTTCAAACTCCAAAATAAAATATCAAGTCTAAATGGCTTTATAAGCAGGATTCAGAACAGTCAAGAAAAATATCCATCTGGTTTTACACACACTCTTCCAGACTTGAGGAAAGGGGGAGCTTCCTCCTGTAGTAAATGAAGTCATGGTTTATAAACAGTTCTGCCCTCTCACTTCCCATTTTAGGAGGGGATAACTTCCCTACCTCAATGATACTGACTTAACTGCAGGACCAGCTTCGGCCAGTCGTGGGCAGAAGAAACATCGTGCCAGTTCCAAGTGTAGTCTTTTTCTTCTCTCTGTGAATAACTACCTCCAGCATGTGAAGAACCACTACAAACAGGTGCTACACCCAGGTGAGGTAAAGCAGAGAGAATAAGACATGACTTTGACCTGAAGTGGGCATGTGAGCCAAACGAGTTCTGCAGGTCCATAGCCCCCAAAACCAGAGCCATCCCAGCAAATTTACATACTAAAATCCAAAAACAAATACATACTGGGGCTTTTTGCAGTTATTGCCATATGAGTTGGTTAATATGCAGTCCTAATCTTTTTTTTTGTTGTTGGTTGGTTGGTTATGGGGCTTGAACTCTGGGCCTGATTGCTGTCCTCTAGTTTAAGGCTAATAATGCTCTACTACTTTGAGCCACAGAACCACTTCTAATTTTTGAGTGGTAAATTAGAGATAAGAGTCTCAAGGACTTAAGAAAGAAAAAGAAAAAGAGTCTCAAGGACTTAAGAAAGAAAAAGAAAAGTATCTGCCATCCTGTTCCACTTACTCTGTCCTAATTAGGAAAGTTCAGAAAAAAGCACATAAAAGCTATAGACTGCAGACATCTAAAGAAAAGCTGTTGTTTTTTGCACATCATCATCATTTATACCTTCTCCAAATCTATGAATAAGAACCAATAAAATTATCAAGCTTGGGGCCGAGAGTTTGGCCTAGTGGTAGAGTGCTTGCCTAGCATGCATAAAGACCTGGGTTCGATTCCTTGGTACCACATACATAAAAAAAAAAAGCCAGAAGTGGTGCTGTGGCTCAAGTGGTAGAGCCCTATCCTTGAGAAAATCCAGGGACAGTGCTCAGGCCCTGAGCTCATGCCCAGGACTGGCAAAAAAAAATCATCAAGCTTAATTAATTTAAAAAAGGAGTGTGTAGATGCTGCTTGTATCCTTCCTCTACTCTACAAGCAGGTAGCGATGCTTAAGGTTTTTGTTGTTGTTTTCTTTATTTTGTGCTGGTCCTGAGATTTGAACTCAGGGACTAAGCACTGTCCCTAACCTTTGATTGTTTAAGGCTAGCACTCTACTTCTTTTGGCTTTTTGCTAGTTTAGTGGAGCTAAGAGTTTCACAGACTTTGCTGCCTAAGCTGGTTTTGAATCACAATCCTCAGATCTGCATAGCTAGGATTAGCGGTGTGAGCCACTGACACCAGGCCAGACTTTTGTTTTAAAGGACAGTATTTAAAGATCCTAAGAATAAATCTAACAAAGAATATACAAATTCTTTCTGCTAAAAAAGAAAACCTTATTGAAAAACATTTTAGAACTCCTAAGTTAATAGAGCAATATACCATGTTGTAGAATAGTAAACCTCAACATCATAAAAATGTCAATTTCCCCAAATTGACCTACAGATTTAATGTACTTTTAATCAAAATCTCCATCAGCTTACAGAATTCCACAGGCATATTTATATGGAAAATAAATGTGCCCAAAAGCCCCAACACTCTTCAACGACTACAATGACTTAGGGAATGTTATTGACTGGTTATTAAGACTTGTTATGGGATTATAGTAATTAAGAAGGCAAGCCAATTACAGAATAAAATGCTCACAAACCAAATCATGTATGTAGAGAAATACACAAAGAACACGGTATTTGTCAGTGTTTTCCAATACAAATTACAGCCTTTGTTACACAATGTCAGGATTCACCAGCCTTATTTACTAAAGGAAACACCAGGACTGATGGGTTAAGCAACAGCCCTTCAAATTACAGAGCCAGTAAGTACCATGCCTAATATTCAGTCCTAAGCTTCTCACATCAGTCCTTTTCAATATCAGTTATGTCTTTAAGTAGACAGTTACTAAAATAAATAAGACAAAGGGCCTGAATGCTAAGGATAACCACAATTCCAAAGCCAGTAAACTAAAAACATAGTCAAAAAACCGGGCAGACCATGGTATGTGACAGGAATTTCTGCACACATGGATTTATAGATAATAAGGAATAGAAATCATGAAATGTCTGGTCTTCTGAGTGCACTTAATTGAGAAAGGTGGATTGTATATCCCAGACAGTCAAGGTCACTGAAAGTATTAAGCTGATTTATAGGGTCACAAATGGAAATAAAAAGAAAACAATCCCAGCCCAGGCACAGTGGCTCACACCTGTAATCCTAGTTATTCAGGAGGCTGAGATCTGAGGATCAAGGTTCAAAGCCAGCCCAGCACAAAATTACCTGAGACTCTTACCTCCAGTTAACCTCTAGAAAACAGGAAGTGGGGCTTGGCTTCAGGGTAGGGTGGTAGCCTGAGCTGAAGAGCTCAGGGACACTGCCCAGGCCTAGTTCAAGTCCCATGACCACCCCCCCCCACACACACACACAAAAAGAAAAAAAAATAGAAAGAGAGAAAAAGAAAACAATCACTACATACTCACTTTAGAATAGGCTGATACTCTCAATGGAAAAAAACAAAACAGCCAAACCCCATGACTCCTCAAAACTCTTAATATTACAGAGACCAGATCACCATCTTCTTGCAAATCCTCCACCGCTATGAAATCCTCAGAGAGAGCTTGATTTAGCCTTTCACATATGCAAAAAATGCTGAAGAGTTAAAGTCAATGATAGAAATACTATTTTTTTGTTTTATTTTTTGTTTTGTTTTTAGAATTACCAGTGGCTCAATGTCTATAATACTATTTATTCAGCAGGCTGAGATCTGAGGATCTGAATTTGAAGCCAACCCAGGCAGAAAAGTCTATAGGACTTTTGTTGCCAATTTACCAGCAAAAAAAAAAAAAAAAAGTGAAAAATGGAGATGTGGCTCAAGTGGTAGCACATTAGACTTGAGCAAAAATGCTAAGGGACAGCACCAAAATCCTGAGTGAAAACCCCAGTAGTGGCAAAAAATAAACAAAGGAAAGAAGGGAGGGAGAGAAGGAAGGAAGGAGGGAAGGAAGGAGGGGGGAAAATAAATGAACTATAACTGATGGTAAATTAAGAAGAGCATGTCCTATGAAGTTTCTTCCTGAAGAACCACAATTTTGGAGCTAGGCTTTCAAATATTTAGTTTACTTATGTGAAATTTCTATTAATATGTTTTATAGTTTCAGCTCACTTAATAGCTTGATTTTTCTAGTAGGTTGTTTATGGCTAGCTTTCATGAATACTGAGAGAATAATGCTTTAAATAAAAATGAAATGCAATGAAAATGGCATTTTAAAGAATGGAACTCAAATTAAAATCTAAATTGCAAATGGCCTAACATGTATAAGAAAGTTAAATTAAAACTCCAAGAAATGCTGAAAGGAAATATATATATATATATATATACACATATATATGTTGAGGGTCATAAAGCAAAGGATAATATTAATTGCAATATGAAAGAGTTATTTAAATGAAAAGCCCCAAACTAAGGATTTCATAAGCAATGGTCCTAATTTATATGCCTCACATGGTAACATTTGTTTCTTTCTTTTACATAACTAACCAATTAGAGTATATTTCTAAAGAACCAATTTTATTTTCTAGCAATTAATTATTATCTTAGCTACAATTCTGCAGCTTTTCAAGCAAAAAAATGAATGTCTTACATCTGGAGAAGAAAACCAAAAAGCAATGGTATGATGTTTGAATACATGCAATTATTGGTGTGTTACATTCTAATTAACATAATTAGCTTTGAGACAGTTCTCAAAATAATTATCCACACTTGGATAAATTTAGTGGCAGCTAATGACATGTGTAACAAAGATCTGCTATTCTTTCCACTTAAAAATAAGATTAAAACTTTCCAAATAAAGAAAAGAGGAGTAACTTCATTTAATATTCAGAATTTTCATAATCAACAAAATTGTGCTGTAGTAGTTGTAGAAGACAAACCTTATCATTAATACCAAAAGTCTAGGAATTGGTGTTTAGAAATCACAATATACTCTCCTAAAGTTGGGGGGAGGGTAATCTGAAATTTAGCTTCCATTTTTTAATTTTTTGATTGATACTGATTTCAGAACACATCTGAAGTTGATATTCAGGCTGCAACTCAACTGAGAAGCACAAGATTGATGGCTGAAAACTTCCCAACAGACTGACAAAAGCCAAGTCTCCAGAACCTTGCAAGTAAGTCTCATGCTTTCATTTAGTATGCATAGAAAGTTCTAGAGGCCCCTTAGCAATGGACAGGCACAAATGATATGTGATTCTTATATTAGCTACTATAGGAATTCAAAAATAGGAGGACTGGCCAAGGGCCAGTGGCTCAAGCCCATAATCCTAGCTACTCAGGAGGCTGAGATCTGAGGATCAAGGTTCAAAGCCAGCCAGGGCACAAAAGGACCTTATCTCCAATTTACCATTAGAAAATGGGAAGTGGGGGCCTTGGCTCAAGGGTAGGGTAGTAGCCTTGAGCTGAAGAACTCATGGACAGTGCCCACCGAGTTCAAGCCCCATGACCCACAAAAAAAAAAACAAAAAACAAAAAACAAACCTAGCCAGCCGGAAACAAATGACTGCCTGCCTAGCAAGCCCTGAGTTCAAATTCCAGAGGAAAAAATGTATTCCAAGTATACCCTCCCACCCCTACCACTTACCCCAGGTCTTTACCACCTTTTCCATGGTGTGGGAACTAAATGGTTATCATCTAAAAACTATCTGTCACTGGTCTTACTGAAAAGTCTCTGTTGGTTTTCTAGTGGAGATTCACCAATATGTATATAAAAATCCATTTCAAACTACATCTACGTATTAGGGCTTGGTATTCATATTCAGAAGTGCTTTGGTGATGGAGTAAACCAATAAAAATGTTAGAGACTCAAAAGGCACCCCCTAATTGTGCTATACCTGAACAAATCACACACACCAAAATTTGTGAAGGATAAGAAAAGTTGGAAATACTACCAATATTTGCAGCCATAAAAGGTATTACTAGACTGGGATGTAGCTCAATGACAAAGTGCTTGCCTTGCAAGTGCAATATCCTCAGTTCAATCCCCAGTACCAAAAAAGAAAAGACAAACAACAACAATAACAAAAAAGGTATTACTATTTTAAAGCTCCAAATACACAGGCAGTATGGGAAATGGTATGCAAAATGTCAATTCAAAAGAAAGATTTCTGCATAAGTTATAATTTTTATAGGTAAAGAAAGTTCACAAACACCAGGATTCTGGTAAGTCATTTTTGTCATTTACCAAGAGGAAATGCAAGAATGAAGTTGACTAGGTGTTTGTGCATACACTTGTAAATCCAGCATTCAGGAAACTGAGACATGAAAACCCATGTTCTAGGCCATCCTGAGCTCTAAAACTTACTTCATGCTGAAAATACCAATTAAACTTTATGCCTTACAAATTATCCCACAGAAAACACAGAATACCTATAGGTGTCTGAAAACTATTACAAGGAGATAATCTTTACAAGGGCAACTTCATCCAAGCTACAAACCACAAATACGCATTTACTAAAACTTAAATTCCCCTTTCTCACAAATTAATATGTTAGCTTCAGTAGTTCAAGGTGATAATAGTTAGCATTCCTCTTATGTGTTCCAAGGTGTTCTTACATTTATGGCTCACTTGATTCCAATGACAAACATATAATAAGTATTACTAATACTCCCATTGTTCAAAAGGATGGAAAGGTTCTCCTTAGTCAAGGTCATGCATGGAGCAAATAGTACAGTCAAAGGTGTAACCAGGGCAGCCAGGATGTTTAGCTGATACTCTTAAGCATTACTCTAGACTATCTATAATAATCAAATTCTAAATAAGGTGCTTTGAAATCCTACCACAATTTAGATGATCACAATTTAGATAAGGGCCAGTGCAGTGCATAATCTCTCTGGGCAAGAAGAGAGAGGTGACTTAAGCGCTAGTCTACCCATAAAATTCCTCCAGTGCAAAACTCATTTTCAAAGGCAAGGTTCTTAGAAAAGTCAATTAAGATGTGGAGAGGTGTTGTAGGCACAGTTTAATACAGGAGCCCATAATATTTCGTCAAGGATCACTTCTAGGAAGCACTGAAAAACATCCTAGAGTCATCATCATTTAAGCTAATTTTCTAAACTCCAGAAAATTAGGCCATCTGAGAATGATGAGGGGGAGGTGAGAAGACCAGAAGGAGGCCCTTATAATGCCGCATAAACTGTGTGATGAATGCCATGGTTCAAGTTTGCACAATTCAAAGGGAGATGTTCATCCAAGATGAGATGAGAGTGGTATATAAGACAAGTAAATATGAGAAGTAAATGACAGACAGATATTGCAAGCAAGCAGAAGAAACTTGCATAGTGCATGATTTTTCCCCCTGAACAAAGAAGGTCTTTAGGAGAGGAGTCTCATATGTTCAGCCTAAGTTACTTTGCCAAATGTTAGACATATTTAAATGTGAGAATCTTTCAACTTTCTGCAAACTGAATCTATCAATGGATTTTTTTTAAAGTTTAATGAATGGCTTTAAAAAATAACTAGGGATTTGTAAAAGGGAGGAGCAAAATAACATCATTGGTTCACATTACTTATTCAGATGTACCTCTGAACATGACTGGGAACTGAGAAAAACAACATGGCTGATTTCCACTCACATAAGTAAGCAAAGAAAGAGGTAAACTTAGCTGAGCACCTATACAACCTGGGCAGGAGTATAAGTTGGTCTCATGCAATGAAGAAATATTTCATAGTTAAAAGAGTTCTAAAGCTTGGCACCAGGGGCTCACACCAGTAATCCTAGTTCTACAGCAGGCTGAGATATGAGGATAGTGGCTCAAGGCCAGCAAAGGTAGGAAAGCCCATCAGACACTTATCTCCAATTAACAACCAAAAGCTAGAAGTACAGCTGTGGCTGAAGTGGTAGAGAGCTAGCCTTGAGTACAAAAGTTCAGGGACAGTACTAATGCCTTGAGTTCAAGCCCCCAAATCAGCACACACCCACACACCCACCACATACACAAGTTCTAGAGGAGGTAATGATTATACCAAAATAATAATAAAACTATTTCCATATATATCCAGAATGTATTAGAGGCTGGGTATTTATTATTTAGTGGATGCAGAATTTAGTGTACACAGTAATATAATATCTCTGATTCATAGCCTGTTTACCATATATTCCAGCCAGAGAACAATTCAGGTTTCAGTGGTAAATCATTGAAAGAATGGTACACAAAATTTAAAAAATATAGTAAGTAGGAATGAAAGTTGAGTTCCTAAGGTAAAACATAGGTACCACACACAAAAGCTTGAAATGAAAACAATTCCTATTATGAGATCAAAACTGTCAAAATGGGTCAGAAATTTAAACTGCTAAGCACTCAAAGTTTAACTTCTATTGTTGTTGTTTAAAAAGGTCCACTGATTTTCCCTGAACAAGAAAAGGATGCAATATGTCACAAACAGCTACAACATATATTGCCACCCCGCTCCATTCTTCACATAAAACTTGATTAAACACAGTATGAGACCACAAAAGAAAGGTCTAATTACTAATACATACTCATTGACTCTAGCAAAAATGCAGAGTTCCTTTTCTCTTGACAAAATCTATGAAGGTATCATGCTTTCCACTTTGGAGAGCCTCTAAAGATAATAATACAAAAGACAGCTTGGTGCTGGTGACTCATGTCTATAACTCTAGCTACTCGAAATGCTGAGATCTGGGGATCTCAGTTCAAAGCTAGCCCAGGCAAGAAAGTTCATGAGATTCATCTCCAGTTAACTACCAAAAAATCCCAGCTGTGGCTGAAGTGGTAGAGTGCTACCCTTGAACACAAAAGCTCATAGATATTGCTCAGGCCCTGAGTTCAAGCCTCAGGACTTGTAGAAATAAATAAACAAACAAAACTAAGACTTGGGTATAGAAGGCACCTATCATTTTATAAGGCTTCCTTCCTTCTTTCTTTCCCTTCCCTCCTTCCTTCCTTCTTTCCTTGCTTTCTTCCTCCCTCCCTCCCTTCCTTCCTTTTTCTGCCAGTCCTGGGGCTTGAACTCAGGGCCTGACCACTGTCCTTGGGCTTTCTCAAAGCTAGAATACTACTATTTGAGCCTCAGCACCACTTCCAGCTTTTTCTTGTATGTGGTACCAAGGAATAAAACCCAGGGCTCCATGCATGCTAGGCAAGCACTCTTACCTCTAGTCCACGTTCCCGGCCCAAGGGTATCTTTCTTAATAAGAGATGGATGGTGGTGGTGTTATAGGATTCTAATTAAGTCACAAGGCTTTCTACCACTAACAATTCAGGAGCCTCAGAATTTTCATGTGCTTTTTGGTCTTGCTGGATATCCTACAAACATCATGAAAGAAACAGTACAACTGTCTCATCTTTTTCTACCACTCTCACCCCATGCTACTATGCGCAAAGGTTCACTTAAAGCATGTGTAACTAAACTCTGTGCCATCCAAGTTGCAAAGTTCTTCCAGAACTCTGCAGTCAAATCTCTTATGCTCCCATCAATTCTTAGGTTTGCAAACTCTCTTGCCCATGTTGTTACCTTCTACATGTTCTATGATTTCTCAAATGTCTTCTTTCAAACAGGTTTGTATTTTCTCAACAGCAAGAAGGTATGTTACATCATTTCTATAAAGTTATTCAACAGGGCTCCATTAATAGTCAGTTCAGTGAAAAATGAGCATGATAGAATTGGATTCAGAATCCAACACCAGATTGATGCTTCAGGTGCCAACAAATGAGGAAGAAGCATACTATACTACATTACATGAACACAAAAGTGCACCAAGAGAAAGAAGGCAGAAGGCAAGCAAGCATGCTGTTTCCACAGAAGTGGAATGCCCAGGAAGTTACTAAGCAGCCTATGAACTGGACAAGATTGTCATTTCCCCCAAACAGGAAATGTTATCTCCTCTGGCTACCTTCTCTCCACATACAGTTCTCTTTACTTGGAGCTTGTGGGTTTCTTCTGCACTGCCAAGTCCTTCTGAGGAATAAAGAAATGAATGGATCTGGAAAAAATTATGTTAAGTAAGTCAGGCTCAGAGAGACAAAGGGCTCATAGGTTCTCTCCTCTATGGCAGTCTGATTTAAATTGTAAATATTATTAAAACATATACAGTGTCACATACACTGTGCTATTCACAGGGGAGGACTGCAATGGTGTAAGTCCTTTGAAGAACTTACAGTTAAACAAAATAAATACCAGGAAGCTAAAACAAGTGTTGTTGGGAACAGGGAGGCAAAGGGAGTCAGGAAAATGGAGAAAGGAGTGGGTGAATACAGCTACAATATTCAATGCACATATGTGAACATGGCTCCAGCTACCTGGGAAATGGGTGGGGTTGGTAGAGATGGGGAGAGCGATGGGTGAAGGGGTGACATTCATCAAGATGCATGGTATTCATATTTAAATACAATACAATTAATTTAAAATAATATAATAAAATACTAAAGCAAACAGGTAGAAAAATAGCTCACTATGAGGTAATGAGACACCGGAGGGAATAAACTGTGTCCCCATGAAGCCCCCAATACTGCTTTGATATAGTCTTAGCTCAGTCATCTTTCATACAGAAGTCAATAAAGTACTTGCGAGCCTGAGAATTCAGTTCCTGGACTACAGGAAACCATGTACTAGGTGTTCAGAAAACCCCTGAAACTTTTAATCAACACCTCCTCAACCTTCACTAGTAGACAACCATTTTCTAAGTACTAACACATACAAGGTATAATGCTAAAGAAACATGAGGAATAAGAGAGCTATGGGCAGGCAATTTACCCCCAAATGGATCGTCTCTGCCTGGGAGGAAAGCTGACCAGTTTGGGAAAATAGATGATAAAACCAACAAGCGCGCGCGTGCACACACGCACACAGGCACGCACACACACACAGATAGATGTATATATACACAGTAGTGCTATTTCAAAAGGTAAAATTAAAACTTGCTCCCTTCTGTGATGGTAAACAATTATTTGAAGGCAGGCATGCATGTGTAATCTTTACATCCCATAGAGTGTGTATGGGCTCTTCCTCCTGACTGACTGAGACTATACTTTTGATGAATGTGGAGCCAGGCACATCCAGGCACACCCATGCCCAGAGCTGCTCAGCCAGGCGCCGCTGGCCTTCCCAGGAAGCACAGGCCACAGCTCTCCCAAACAGTCATGGATACTTTTTAAGCTTTGCAAAATGAACAGCAGACTAGCACATGGGAAGTTTAAAGCAACTCTGGTGGATTTCATTCTAGAAAATACTCTCTCCTTCAAATACATACTTCTTTATTCATTCCTAGAAGGAAATCCCTCTGTGCGTCTCCTGTTGTTTGCTAATCAGCCTCCAGGGAAAGGGGCTGTTTAGCATAAGGATGCTCATTTGCAGCCCCTCTTCATTGAGGCACTGGAGTGGATTACAGTGAGGATATTATGATTCACTTTTAAGCTGATCTTTGCTTTACAGACTTATGTTAAAGCAACTACTCTGGATAAGCCCAGGTGAGCTCATAATGAGATTTATCTTCATGGATTAGGCTTGACCTATAATAATCTGCTCAGAGCTCCCTATTGCTATTTCAGTACTGAGTTATGAAAATTCATCCCTTCACTATAAACAGAACCTTGCTCAGAGGGTAATAACTACGAGATGTATTATTCTTGGAACACAAGCACTCCTGAGACTCTGATTATAATGTCCACAGCTGAAGGCACTATTTCACCATTGAGATTACTACTTTCCAGATTGGAAAAAAAATCTCAACCATAGAAGAATGCCTTCAGCTACACACATTGCAATCACACTCAGCAGCTCCTGTATCCCACGAGCAAGACAGGTTACCAGCAGTTGGTAGGTAAGCTGATATAGAAAATGGAAAGAAGACAGTACCAGAGAAAGCACAGACAACACTAATTTTGTATTTTTGGTATATTCTGGCTTTACTGTAAGAATCCAGTGAGACCAGAACTATCAACTTCATTAAAATATATAGTTTTAGTAGAGTATATTTCATTAAAAGGAGAGAAGCTACCTTTTAAGAAGATAACAGAATCTGGCCAAAGAGTAATGAGAGCATGAAGAGAAGTATAAGTAGAACAGCATTCATAGAAACAGTATAGCTAAGGATATGGGGACCTTCAACAATTCTCATATCTTTTTTGTCCCAATAATTCCACTACAAGAATCTACCCAAAGAAATAACTAGAGGTGAGAAAGGACTTACTAAAAATCTAGTCACCATCATTATTTGCAGTAGGAAAATAAAAATAACATAAAAAAGGAAACAGTACTATAAATTATAATATATCCACATGCTGGACTATTTTGCAGTCTTTAAATTGAGTCATAATGGCTGAAGATTAATGCTGAGGCACAGATGTATTCTATAACTTTTGTTAAACAATTTATCCAAAGTCATTCACATTGTTCCTACATCAATATTTAACAGATACTCTTCTCAGAGTTAACTAATTAGACTTCAGATCAGGTTTTGTTTTTAAGCTATAAGGCTAATGAGCTATTGATATAATATTAAATACTGCAAATAAAGTCTGTACCCTAAGTAAATGCTGACATTCTGTCTTCACATTTTGAATGAATTAAATGAGGAAAAAAATACACGTTTGCATATGTTTAGTAAATTTTCCCTGACTCTTCATAATGCACTTTTGCAAATGCAAAAGATGAATATTCATCAAGACTCTTTGAATATATTACAGTTTGATTAGTTTGGTATTAATATTGATGATCCATCATGAAATATAATATTTTCATTAAGAGAAATGGATATGGTATTAAATGACAACCATTGAAGGAATAGAAAATTATATACCACTTAACATAATATTTAAAAGTTGAAAAATACTATTTGAAAGCATCTTGCCCATTCAAAAAAGTGTATTCTAGATATTTTCAGTGTATTCCACTGACAAACTTTGAGCAAAGGAACAGTAATCTAGTCCACAATCATGCAAAGGGAGGACAGAAAGTCATCTGAGGAAGTACATTTGTTTTCCTCTCTTCAGAAAATACTATCCAACAAAAACTAGCTCACAATCTCCAAGCAACATTCTTCCTACCAACTCCAGGAACACTTATGACTGATAATTGCTCCAACCACAGGCATAGGACAAGCCCTGCACAAGAGCTTATCTCGTTTCTTTTTTTAAAGCTGTGGAAAGGTTTGAATTCAGGGCCTGGACACTGTCCCTAAACTCTTTTTCTTAAGGCTCTACCACTTTGAGCCACAGTGCCATTTCCAGTTTTCTGGTGGTTAAATTGTATATGAGTCTCATGGGGACTTTACTCTCCACACTGGCTTTGAACTGCCATCCTCAGATCTCAGCCCCTTGAGTACCAAGGATTACAGGCATCTAGCTCACAGGAATCCTTTCAATAGCCTTAGATTTAGAGGATAACCATTGAGCCCCACCTCATAAATAGAAAAACTAAAGCTCACAGGACCCCAAGTGAGGCTGATAAACAGCAGAATCCAGAGCTGATCTCAGATAATCTCTGCTCTCAGCACTCTGTTTTCTATCTCATTCTCATTTTCCAACTGAGCAATCACAGACTAATTTCTGAATACTTTTCCATGATTTCCTTCTGGTTTGTAAAACAGCTTTTCAGCCTCAATAAAATAAACAAAAATCATCACAGGTTGAAAACAAAAATAAATGTACAAGTATCAGTTCTGGGACACAGAAAAGGTACAGGAACACAGAAAAGGTACAGAAAGGAGATGCATACAACAGAGCTCAGTGAGCAGCTACTATGTGCCACATACTACTCTAGACACTGAGGAAATAACTAAGAATCAGAAAAAAACCTCTGCCTCTAGAAACACACACACACGCACACGCACACGCGCACGCGCACACACACACACAGAGTCAGCTTTCCCTACCCATGGGTTCTACAGCCATGGATTCAATCAACCACAGGTTGATTGAACATTTGGAACATATATCCATATTACACATATACAAACTTTTTCTTGTCATTCCTGAAACAACACGGTATCATGATTAGTAGTATAACATTTATCTTGCATTCGGCATTACAAGCAATCTAGAGATGACAGAGATACACAAAGATGTAGGTAGGTGATATGCAAATAATATACCATTTTCTGTAAGGGACTTGAGCATGCACGTGTTTGAGGCACTGAGGGGGACCTACAACCAATCTCTAGACATTGAAGGATGACAACAAATATAATAAAATACACAAAAGACAGCATAGTGACAGAAAAAGCAATGGAGAAAAATGAAAGAAGTGAAATACAGAGATACAACAGTTTCCAACAGATGGTCAGGAATGACTTCAATAAGAGTGAACATGAAAGGGATTTTCACAGGAAAACAGATGAGACAATGGTTCACACAAAACACTACTGGAGAAAAATACTGGCAACTCACTTTTGTTTCTGCCATCCCTCAATTGCCCCAAAATACTACAGTGGTAACCACTGCTTAGGAAAGTTCCATCATCAAGACTTATAATATTATTTTACTACCAAGAAATAAATTATACGTGGTCTTGCTTTTGCCTCCTGAAATTTCCATCTTTCTTGCCAGAAAGCAGCATCTGTACCAATCCATGACCATGACTTCTTTGATAAACTACCTCTGTGTGTGGGGAGGGACAGAAAGATGGAGGAATCAAGTGGGAAAATGAGTTTTTCCCTCTTCAGATTAATGTATAGGAAGTATACATCTGACATTTCATCAGCACTCCCGGCTGGTGTCCCAGCAGGCAGACACCGGCTGAGCATGTATTCTGCCAGCTACTAGGCTACTTAGGATGAATTGGCAACCTGCCATTTATCTGAAATGCCCACCGTGTCTGGGAGACGAAACACAACTACATTTAGCATTGCCAGGAAAAACTAGATACTCCAGGCTAGGAATTAATCTCCTCCTTGAGAAAGTAGTTAGCAGTACCTTTATGCTTGCTGATGGCATTTAAATCACTACTGGTCATACATTTACTAAAACCCGCACCTACCAAACCACAAGGCCTTCATTCATACCTTGATAATATATCAATACCTTAAAGTAGAGATGATTTTCTCCAATATATGTTGCTGAGCTAGAATATGGAATTCTGTTATACCTAGGATGGTACATAAGCCACTCTGATTCCTTATTTTACTACCTCTTCCACATTTCAACAAATACATTGTTCCAATGTAGTTATTCAACTAATCCACAAAAAAATTTAAACCAATGTGATTATGTGACTGCTTAAAAGCACATTAATGAAATTTCCTTAAGTGTGGACAATGTTACATCTTCATAATTTTGACAGTATAGGTTTTGAGTGACTGAGTGGAACTAAATGGGAGTAGGCCTATTCATGAACTCTAAGCCTAATCCCAACTGTAAAATGCACAACGAGCAAAACCAGGGAAGTTTACATGAACACTCACTCTCCTTAAGGCACCCCGGCATATATCTTCTACATTGTTTTCATGAATGGCTCCTACATGTAAAGCACTTTGCTATAAGTGGAAGTAGAAAATTGAATCAGGTAGGAATTCTGTCTTCAAAGAGCTTGAAGTCTAGAGAAGAGACATTAGGCATAAACGCAAATACCCAAATGCTTATTTCTACCTCTTCAGAATCATTGCTATTCAATCCATTAAGGCAATTTAGATATAATCCAATCCAAACAGAGCAGAGATGTGAAACAGATTAAACTTTACTGCCCTTTAGCTTCATGGTCCCGCAGCTACTAATAGCAATAACACAGAGTGAAATATCAAAATAAGTCACAGGACATGGCAGTCTGGACATGTCACTGAGAAAAAGAAAAAAAATCTCTGCTTGGCATTAAACCTGAACAATCTAAACAGTAAATGCCTCATCTCATATTAGCATCTGTGCACAAATTACTCATAATACAATAATAATAACAGGCACATTTAAGATTCATAAAATATGCAGCAAAACCAGCTAAATTTATGTGTGTGTAGGGAAGTCATAAGGCTTAAACTTGGCTAGAGCCTGTCCCTGAGCTCTTCAGCTCAAGGCTACCTCCCTACCCCTGGGCCTGGGCATTGTTCCTGAGCTCTTTAGCCCAAGTCTACCACCCTACCCTTGAGCCAAGCCCCACTTCTTGTTTTCTACAGGTTAAATTTGAGATAAGAGTCTCAGGTCCTTTTGTCTTTTGTACCCAGGCTGGCTTTGAACCTTGATCCTCAAATCTCAGCCTCTTGAGTAGCTAGGATTACAGGCTTGAGCCACCACCTGCAGACCAGCTAAAAATTTAAAAGAATCTTTGCCAAGACTATCATTTGATGGGTTTTAGGAAAGTCTTTTAATTTGATTATTAATAGCTTTCCTTATTATTGGTTCAGGTTCCCAAATCTTAGGACACTCAACATAAATGAATTAATTTTGTGTCTGGATTTGAGGCTACCAGTCCTACTTAATAAAATACAGAACTTTTGTGGCTGCCTTGTTTTAATGAAAATGATTTACTTGTCAGCAAACACACAGTATTACTAAGTAAATGTTAAGAATGGCATTGCAGGGGCTGAAAAAAACTCCATAAAAATATTTTCCTCTTTAAAAGTAAATATTTACAATAAAATATGCTTTTTTTAAAAAAACAGCCAAGGGACCAGGAGTGCTTGCCTAGCACTAAGACTGGGGTTCAATTCTTCAGTACCACATACATAGGAAAAAAAAAAAAGCCAGAAGAGGCAGAGTGCTAGCCTTGAGAAAAAGCTCAAGGACAATGTACACGCCCCCTGGAGCTCTAGCCCCAGGACTGCCCCCCCCCAAAAAATAGCCAAGGAGAAACATGACACTTTGGGCTGGGAGATAAAATGGAAGAAAATGCTACTATCGTTTTCTGTGTGTGGGGGTGTGTGTGTCTATTTTTTTTTTTTTTCACTATATCACCAGGGCTGGGAGTTTGGCCTAGTGGTAAAGTGCTTGCCTAGTATGCATGAAGATCCGGGTTTGATTCCTCAGTACCACATACATAGAAAAAAAGCCAGAAACGATGCTGAGGCTCAAGTGATAGAGCTCTAGCCTTGAGAAAGTCCAAGGACAGTGCTCAGGCCCTGAGCTCAAGCCCAGGACTGGCAAAAAAAAAAAAAAAAGAAGAAGCCACAACGTTTTCATGAGGAAAAAAAAAATGACTTTTTGCTGAAGGAAGATAGTTCTGAAGTCACAAATTACCCTACAACCAACTTTTCTACAGATAATTATTCGAGTGTTCAGAGTTGAAATGGACTTCTTACATTAACATCATAGTTCTTTTCGTCTTGAATTGCAGATGAAATGACAAAATGTGAGGAGCTAAATGACATGCCCAAGTTTACACAGTGGGTAAAGCAGGCCTAGAGACCACCCTAAATCAAATCTCTGAACAGTATTCTATGATTCCCAAATAGCCAACCTAATTTATTACTAGTGAATAAAATTATAAGACACCATAACACTTGGACATACATTATTTATAGCTTCATCAATAAAGGATGTTTAGAAACCTATTTCCATGTCACATAACTCTAACACCAATGCAAAAGTAACTTGTAAGTTACTTTTAAGTTGAGTGAAAGGTTAAAGTGGAAACATAAGGTGGGCGAGCTTCATAGTTAAAAAGAAAGAATCCACTGAGAGGGGGCAGCAGAGAGAGGGCAGGGAGGGAGAAATGTGGCTAACAAATACACGAATACTTATGTGCCAACTAGCAAATGGGAAGGTTATCAGTGTTGGGAAATACTTGTTTTATATTGTAATTTTAATTTTTGGTGGTGCAGGGGGAATCTAATCCTGAGCCAGGAAGCTCAGGATCCACAAGCTAGGAAGTACTCTGTCACTGAGGTAACTCCTAGCCCTCACCATTTTTACCATCGGGAAGAAGAATGACCCTAGCAAGCCTCACCAACAGTTGCTAAATTTGGGGGAAATGTTTGATGAGAGGCACGTTTAAATAACTGGTAAGCACTGCCCCCAACCCAGAGATTGTTTATAAACTCAAGAGAAAAAGTTACATGTATAGTAGAAAATTTGAGTGACATCTTAGCTAAATAATGAAAACAAACATGACAGTGAGAGGCAGGTGGACATCAGGAACCTACAAACACCAGGCCCGGAGGACAGCACCAAAGCCTGAATCTGATCTGGAATGCAAAAGCCTGGGTCCCATCATGGAAAAACAGCAGGTAAATGTAATATGAAAAATATTCTGTTAATATACATATAATCACCTGTAAAATTGTTGATATCATAAAAGACAAAAGAAGGTGATAGCAGCCTCTGAAACTAAAAAAAGATGAAAGAAATGGACAATAAATGCAACAAATGATCCCAGGCTGTATCCTATAGAGACTGAACCCAGCCTATTGATGAAATAGAAATACAGATGGCAGAGTAGATAATAGGATTGAATCTCCTATTTACTCAAGTTGACAAAGATGACAATGAGGGACTATGACAGATATACAGCATAATCTCAAATAATTTAAAAAATGATGTATGTATTTATGCTCATATATATGTACACACTGTACACACAGATATCAAGGCAGACTTATTTAATTGAATCTAGACAAAATAAAAAAATTCTTCTTTAAAGAAAGATATTACAAATGTTTTCACTTCCTTGAGGGAAAGGGCAGACAAAAAAGTAGAAATATTCCTAACTTGTCAAGAAAGGGTAGAAATTAGCACATTGAAATCAAGTAACTTCATGTTTTCAATCTGAACTGAATGCTGTATGTGGGTAGGTTTAAATCTAGCAGCACTTAATAAAATGTGTCCAGGGAGACAATGAGTTAGAGCAACTCAGAGCCACACATCAAGTACTCACCAGGCTAGCAGTAAGTGAGGGTGCCGACTGGCCCAGGGCCTGGCTTCGCATACGCACGAGGTTGGAGGTCTCTGCCGTGGCTGGCCATGCCTGTCCGGCTACTGAATTTGGAAGAAGGTACCTTCCTGTTGGGGTGAAAGACAAGCCAATGTAAGTGGTATACAAATGACGGTAGTTCTGTGACAATGTTGAGTCTTTTACTAGCCATCTCTCTTCTATATTATTACTCAGTAGTGACACTGATTAATAGCAATTGGGGGGGTGTAATTTAAATTAAGAGATTCACTGGTAGGTTCTAACTGTCGACAAACACCCAGGGAAATCTCTTTATCTCCTATGAATGGGGCTTCTCAGGATAGAATTAGGTGGTTTTTCCACCTGCCTACTCCACTGGAATGCATCCAGGAGACATGCAAGTTCCCAAATCATTGTGTCACAGTAATAAGTGTATGTATTAATAAATGTTCCTGGAAAAAAATCTATTATAGAAAATGATCTAGGAACAAACAAGAAGAGTCTACAAAGTGGAGCCCATGACCAGCAAAAGGAAATGGTAAATTCTCCCAAGGTGAAATAGAGCTTGATGTCCCTTTCCCTAGCTTCTCTCTCTAAAATGCAGGTAACCATCCAACCGTGCCCACCGCATACATAATGGAAGCCATTTGCATAAATCAGGACATCAATGTCAGTCCAGGTTCACTGCACAATTTCCATCCACCTTGAACTCAATATATACACACATATGCTTTTTAAAGTCAAACAACTGAACCGATTCACACTGCTACTTTCTAGGTATAGGAACTATGTCAGAATCGTCATAGTTGTTCTAACTTCAAGGAGAATTAGGGTAGCCAAAAATATTTGTTACCAAACTTTGGTTCCCCAAACTCAATGCCAATGCACAAATAATAAGAGAAGGGTTTTAAAGAAAAGGTTTATTAATTTTGATAGGTAAAATGAGGATACTACCTCAAAGCTAAGATTCTACTCCTAAGAATATCTAATATATAAAGGAGCTCAGGAACTCAGTTTCCAGGTATATGACAAAGTGTATGTCTAGATTAGATATTGACCTTAGGTCTGATCTCATTTACTGGTACCATATCCACAAATCCATAGTCTTAAGTTGACAGGGACTTACTCCTTCCCAGTGGTTAGAGAAAATGGATGGTGGGGAGATAATTTCCTCATTTCATTGAGAAAAGAACATTTTCACCTGGGGCTTCCCAGCATGGAAGATGGGTAATGCATAATTATCAATCATTTCTCTCCTGGATTGTAAGGTGGCTGCAGGAGATAATACACAGATACAAAGTGGAGGCTTGGATGTTCAGCTTATAGCCTGCCTTCAATTATAAACTTGTGGATCCAAGTAAGGAGCCACAGCTCCTAAGCAAGTCAGCTTTTAAGTACTCCTGTCATATTTATATGGAAGAAAGCCCATGTCTGATTTTGATCTGCCTTACTCCGATAGTAGGACAATGACTGGCTATTACTAAATGATGAAAGGACGAGTGGACATACCCTTCCAAGAAACCTCGGGGACAATAAAAAGAATCACATTTGAGGGTCACATGTGTGAGGACTCCCATCTTATTTCTCTCCAGAATCCTGGGCGATTGCAGCATGCATGGCTGGAGGACAGCAGCAGGTAACATCTCCTTGTTCTTCCCCACAGCAGACACTTAACAAGTATATCTGCGACATATTCACTAGTTTGTTGTTATTATAAAGTATACCATTATGTCATTTCTATCATTATGCCATATTTTAAGTACAGAGGGATAGAGACTTTACATTTTGTTCAAATTGATCTTTCATTCTCATACAGTGACATAAAATTAGAATCTGGAATAAAATTAGACCTGCTTTAGAAATCATATCCTATGGCTGAGGACAATGAGAAAGATAGTTGGTCAATATCTCTTGGCTTTGTTTGTTCCATCTCTAAAATTAAGCTGAAAGAATGACTATGTAGGGTTGTTAGGAGTTAGGCATTCAGGAAATTTTAGATATTTAGTCATAACACTGTTTAAAAAATGAAAAGAATATATTAGTTGGTTTTATTTTTCATTCAAACATAGAAAATTTATAATATATACACACAAAGAAAGAATTCAGGTATTATAGTGCCAGAGAAAATCATTGTGAGCATTTCATGATTTTCCTTCAGGCTTGCTTGCTTGTGTGCTTGCTTTCCTTCTTTTTTTTTTACTTTATTGTTGGTCCTGGGTCTTGAACCTAGAGCCTGAGCATTGTCCTTGGGCTTTCTCAAAGCTAGAACTCTACCACTTGAGCATCAGCACCATTTCCAGCTTTTTCTATGTATGTGGTACCAAGGAATTGAACACAGGTCTTTGTGCATGCTAGGCAAACTCTCTATCACTAGGACAAACTCCCAGCCCCGCAGGCTTTCTTTCTACAACCTGTATTTTCTTGTAAAAATAGGACCATACTATTGTCACCACATATTAGATTACGACCTCTTTCAAGCAAATATACATAACAACTGTCAATTAATTAGAATGTGAACACTGCCATTGAAAGCTCAAATATAACTGATTCTCCTCTGTGATTCTGATCACCATCTTGAAAACATCTGGACATAAACTTGGACAAAGAATGTTACATTTTTAAGTGTAAGATTTCAATTTTTTTCCCTTGTGTCATTTTGTGTGAACTACAAGCTGGACTACTGGGGGCTTTGGGAAATCTTGCCTGCCTTGGTTCAGAAGCAGAATATTAATGAAGAAAAGCAGGAAAGCCACAGACTGTGTTTAGGAAAGCAGCATTGGAATTGCATGAATGAATGGTTTAACACAGAAACAATTCCACCTGAAGAACATCACTTGATAGCAATATGGAAGACCACTCAGTAATCTGAATGCACCCATTTGGGTGGGTAGGGTAAGGGAATCCTACCAATAGTTTAATTCAATATTTTTACTGTTGTTACAAAGGTGACATTCAGAGAGGTTACCATTTTATAAGTCATGTAATGAGCACAGCTCTTTTTGGACAGTGTCATTTCTGTGTTCTCTCCCAGTTTTTCCCTTGCATCCCTATCCACAAGCTGTATAGTGAGTGCATTTTCAACACAGTGTCTAGTGAGTACCAGTGGCACATTTGGTTACCTTTTCCCCTCCATTTCTATATCCCCCCATCCTACCAAAGACAGATAAACAAGGCAAAAAGGAAAACTAAACAAAAACAGCAAAGGAAAGAATGTTTTGTTTCTATTTCTTGGAGTTCACTTTGATAAATATTATTTTATATGATCAGAGACACATAGGCATTGCACCTTTGTGCTCCTCCCCAAAGACTATGCTTTGTTCTCATTGAATGTGAATGCCTAGAGTCCTGTATAATTTATCATGTCCCAGTATTTTAGATCTACCTTCCTCATATAAGAGAAAACATGGGCCATTTTTCTCTCTAAGCTTAGCTTACTTCACCTAACATGATTTGTTCTATGTTCATCCATTTCCTTGCAAATAACATAATACTGTTCTTTCTAATGACTGTAAAATTCCATTATGAATAAGTTCTACATATTTTGGACCCACTGATCTACTGTAGTACACTGAGTTGTTTCCTTAACTTGGCTATTGTGAGTAGTACAACAATAAATATATAATTTATAAGATTATATATTATATAAATTATAAAATATTATTGTGTATAAATTTGTATGGCATATGAATTTACATATTTTTATATTATATATATATCTTTGATCTCATTATCAGGATTGGATCTGGACATGATATGGCAACAAATTAATAAACTTGATAGTGAGTTTGAACAAAACATTGTACAAGTGGTCTGTACTTAATTCAGATAGCCCCTGAGCTTTAACAAGATGGAAGCATTATTTTTTTCAATATTTATATTTTGAAGATTCTGTCTTTTCTTTATGCATGGTGTATTGATGTGTATATCTGTGGGAGGGGGGCACAAAACTCAAAGGGAAAAGTGTGCAGTTGTGGAGCTCACTGGGCATGGATAAAAATGAACTATACAACTCATGGGTAGAGACGGAAGGAGGAGCTAGGATAGAGGGAGGAGGGAAAGAAAGACATTGTACAAAAGAACGTGTACTCATCACTTGTCTCATGTAATGGTCATTCCTTTGTACATCACATTAAACAATAAATAATGACACTGGGCACAGTGGCTCACGCCTGTAATCCTAGCTACTCAGGAGGCTGAGATCTGACAATCATGGTTCAAAGCCAGCCGGGGCACTAAAGAACCTGAGATTCTAATCTCCAATTAACCTCTAGAAAATGGGAAGTGGTGCTGTGACTCCAGGGGTAGGGTGGTAGCCTTGAGCTGAAGTGCTCAGGAACAGCGCCCAGGCTCAGAGTTCAAGCCCCATGACCGACAAAACAAAACAAAACACTTTCAGGGGCCAGGAATTTGGCCTACTGGTAGAGTGCTTGCCTAGCATGCACAAAGACCAGAATTCGATTCCTCGGTACCACATACATAGAAAAAGCCAGAAGTGGTGCTGATGCTCAAGTGGTAGAGCTCTAACCTTGAGAAAGTTCAAGGACAGTGCTCAGGCCTTGAGCTCCAGCCCAGGACTGGCCGAAACAGAAAAAATAAATAAAAGTAATTTTTAAAAATCCACTTTCAGTTTGACCTAATATACTACCTTTGTCCAAATCTTAACCCTAACCATAAGGATGTGCCTAGCCCTAACCCTGAATGTAAAACAGATACCCCAATGTACACCTTACATTCATAAAAATACCTTAATTGTGCCCAACAACTAATGGGTACTGCAAATACTGGCATTCATTAAAAAAAATCAAAAATATGTCTGTAATTCCTCTGCTCCCTCAGCATACCTAGCCCCAAAGAAACAATAACTCTAGCAAACTGATCCAGCTTTAGCCCACATATCTGCTTTACATTCTCTCAGTCTAACTAATTCCAAGTTCCAGTTCTGCAACTTCAAAATGGATTTTGTCGCTTTCATCCACTTTTCTAGGCTGCAGCTCCCTTACCTATAAAGCAGAGGTAAGGTAACAGGGTTGTTGCAAAATATAAACTAGAAAATATACTATCAAATTAATAATCAAGTAAGCTTTAAAAACACACATTAAGTTCTAAAGTGAGCAAGGAAGTCAAATTTTGTTAAGCCACTGGGAAAATAATAAATATATCTATAGTGTATTAGTACAGTTTATGGTCTAAGGTAGGTTAGATCTTCAATGTTGTTATTCTTGTGAAGGCCCTAAGGAGTCACGGGAATGTGACAAATTGGAGGGTCTGTTAATATAACACATGGGAATATTTTATTTCTGCCTACATCCCTATTAGTGTTAATGGGAGAAGAGGAAAACAGATGGGTTTAAGGCAGTCATTAGAAGGTACAGTGCTATAGCTGGTCGTGATTACATCAGACTTCATATAAACTCGCTTTCTGACGACTACCAAGAGCCTCTAGAAAGTGGGTTGCTGTTATATTCATGCATCATTTGCTGCCTACAATTTAAGAAAATTAGCATCTGTCAACAGCATTATTCAGCTGCACAGGGTGGAAATTAATGGATAATCCCATTTCCAGTTTGTCATATGAGAGGTGAGCTTGCCCCACAATCTGCTTGTTCTACTTTAATACCGAATGGAGCTGCTTGCTACAACTTGAACTTTGATCAGCTCTGTGCTCATGGATACATGTTTCAAAAACATCATTAAGATATTTATTAAATATTTTCTACCAGATACAACTAGAAATCTGGAGGCAATAAATAGAAAAGTGGCAAGACTCTGTCAGATTTCCATCCCAAAGGTATGAAGAGTTTAGAGAATTTGTGTACGTGTGTGCACCACTCCTGGTACAAAGTTTGGGTATTGTTCCTGAGCTTCCTTTGCTTTAGGTTAGCATTCTATCACTAGTAGCCCCACTTTTGGCTTTTTCTGAGTAGTTTGTTGGAGTTAAGAGTCTCACCGACTTCCCTGCCTGGTGGCACTGACTTTGAGCCATGGTTCTCAGAATTCAGCCTCCTGAGTAGTTAGGATTTACAGGCATGAGCCACCAGTGCCCAGCTTGTTCAGAGTTTTTACAAAGCTTACTGCAACTCTGTTGGCCATGGAGACTCTAGCTAAGAGAGTGAGGATTGTAAGTCCCTCAGTCTTCTTTGGTGATACATGAAAATAAGTAGATTACAGAGCTTAGATACAGATTATGCCCAGGCTCTATCTAGCTACTTGTGATCTTTCCTGGAGTGTGATTTTTCCCTGGATTCCAAGAAACAAGCAGGAATTTCAAAAATGCATACTCCAGACATGAAATACATGCTTTCAGAGTCACTCCAAAGGTGTAACTACCCCTCTGAAATAAGAAAGCATAAAGTCAGCAGTAATTTGAGTAGGCTGGCCATATAGAGAACTAAATATAGCCTTTGGAGATCTACTTGATTACAAGGAACTATGGCATCTGACCAGATTTGAAAGCTTCCATTGAAAAAAAAATTGCATACCACCTGAAATACTGTATACATGTTATACTCTTACATTTGGAGTTATTTGTCTTGACCTACAAGCAGGACATCAAAAGGAAAATAAGCTATTAAAAAAAGAAAGCACAGCTTCAATATAACTTTTACTCTTATTTATATATCACACTATGGAAAAGGTTTTATATTCCTCGCAGGTACTAACCAGAAACCAAGAGAAGCTATAGTGGGTAAGGTTTGGGGGAAGGTCAGTACCCCAATGTCATGTAAAGTGAGTTGGGCTGTTGTTCTGCTGGGATATCTCATCCTCTCAGCCTCCATCTCTATAGGAATGTAAGTTTATAGGTTTGGGCTAATAGCTTGCTGCTTACCTCAGCATCCACTGAATCTCCCACACTCACTGCTATCCTGGAAGGAAACATCGCTCTAACATTGGCACAAAAAGAGAATAAAGATCCACTTTTGCTTAGCCAAATCTTCTTCATTTCACTGAGGACAAACTAAGGGGATCCTTCTGGTCCAAAATATATCCACAGGAATCTACATTAAAACCTCTTGTTGAAAACTATACTTAAGCATTCACACCCTTCAAATCTCTTACAAGTCAGGGGAAGTGAATTCTTTTTTATTATTATAATTTTTCTATTTCAATGTATTAGAGGGGTTACAGTTATATTCACCAGATCGAGGGTACATTACTTCACACACATTGATATCCCTTCTTATATTTTTGTCCCCACTTTCTCCCCCTACTCCCTCCCCTCATTTTTCCCCTCCTATTTCAAATAAACAAGTAAACATCTATATAATATACCAGGTAACAAAGTGGGATACTGTAACAATATGAGATTAACTAAAGGGCAACACAGAGAAGAAAGAAAAACATTATACATAAAGAATAACAGTCACTCATAATTAAGCTTGTTTCCATGTCCTGGAGGTCCATTAATTTAGCTTCATCCTACATGGCCTTATGTATCTAGCGTTTGAGCTATCGTAATCCTCTGCTAGGAGAGTTCTAAATGTGTACTAATTATTACAGATGAGGGAAACTTTTGAGCATAAGTTCCTTTGGGTCTGGCTTACTTCACTTAATATGATTTTTTTCCAACTCTTTTCATTACAAATGGGGCGATGTCATTCTTTCTGATGGCAGCATAGAATTCCATTGTGTATAAATACCACATCTTGTTAAAGAGAGACTATTCTGAAGAAGAAATAAGAATGGCCTATAGACACAAGAAATGCTTGACATCTCTGGCCATAAAGAAATACAAATCAAAACAACTCTGACATTCCACCTCACTCCAGTTAGAATGGCCATCATCAAGAAATCCAACAACAAGAGATGCTGGAGGGGATGTGGATAGGAGGGATCACTACTACACTGTTGGTGGGATTGTAAACTCGTTCAGCCACTGTGGAAGCAGTATGGCGTTTCCACAAAAGGCTAAACATAGAGTTCCCCTATGACCCAGCAATTCCACTACTGGGCATTTACCCATTGGTCCAGAAACAAGGACATACTAAAACCACTAGCACAACAATGTTCACTGCAGCACTATTTAACATAGCGAAGATAAGGAACCAACCCAGACGCCCCTCAGTTGTCCAGTGTCCTATGCAGAACTTCCAGCATCATCCATAGGCTCAACTTCTCTGGCCCACTGCCTCCGCCTTAACACTGGGCCCTGCATGGTCATGCAGCTTCAACAGTGCTACAGCATATGCACAGGGTTCTCTTCATCTTCCCACTCACATGAGGACCTGCCTTCCAATTTCCGGTCCCCACTGAAAAAGAAAGACTACAACTCAGACAGCACCTGCGATATTCTCAATGCATTCTTCTCACTGGCACAGATAAGTAGAACCTGAGAAACCAGTAGAGCTGTGACTGGAGTGCTGACGTTCACCGAATCCTATATAGAGCTGCTGTTCTAACCTTTCTAAAAAATGTAATGTGTTTATGCACACAAGAAAAGTTCGAAGCGGAGCCTCAACCCCGTGTAAAGAACCCTGCAGTTCATGTATGTGACAGAGTCTGCTGTAATATTTCCATTATTTTAAGTACAGAACTGCAGTTTGGACCAGCACCCAGCAAATTCTCCCGTTCTGCAATGACAAGCCAGCCTGGCTGTCAGCAAGTCCCACTTCATCCAGACCACCCAAGATCCTTCCTCCGGGGGGGAGGGGCATGCGTATGGATTTAAAGTTATTATTTTTTTTAAAAATAAAATAATGGTTGGCCCTCACCAAAGGCAAGTGTGACAACCTTAAAAAGCAGTATTCAATAGACTCTGCTGCAAAGAGAACATGATAACAAGGCTGCCAGCAGTGGTGTTGCTAGGAATGAATGTGTGTCTGCATGCAGGCACCAAGAGCTGGGTGTGGGTGGCAGTGTCTAAGTGACGGTGGGCAGGGGTCAGAGTTAACATCTGCAATCCGGTCTCCCTCCATTCGTGTATTGAAATATAATTCAGTAGAATGAATTGCTAGACATGTCTAAGCCCCTTGGGAAATGACAAATATTGATGGATGCTGCTGGCAAGATATATGGAAGGAAAAGGCAAATAAATAGAACCATTTTTTTCTCTTGTGACTATGTGAAGCTGGTCAGGGACTTGTTTCCTCCTCCCCCTTCTTCTTCTTATTCCCTGTCCATACTGTCTTTCTTCATACCTGTCTGACACCTCCCAGAGAACCATGCCTCCTTCTCTTCAAAATGACCATCAGGGGCAGGGAGTTTGGCCTAGTGCTAGAATGCTTGCCTAGCACGCACGAAGACCCGGGTTCGATTCCTTGGTACCATATAATTAGAAAAAGCCAGAAGTGTTGCTGAGGCTCAAGTGGTAGAGTTCTAGCCTTGAGAAAAATCCAAGGACAGTGCTCTGGCCCTGAGCTTAAGCCCAGGACTGACCAGGGGCCATCTCCCCTCACCTCTGAGTCACATTAAGATCTCTCGGCTCCATATACTGCCTTTGTTGCTAACATGTCACTCCATTCTATGTGCATTCAAAGCCACCTCCTGATCCTGTATTTTCTGAACTCAGAAAATACACCATTGATTTCCAGTCCAGGTTCAAATTCTAATTTAAATCACTGACTGTGCAGTAGCTGTGTGAACTCTGCAGGGATCCTCAATCTCCTATGCCTTCCTTTCCTGTAAGTAGTCTGCAAAATGCTGATGATGGACATCACATGAGGTGATTCTAAGAACTAACTGAATATGTAAATAAAGAGCCTATTATACCCAGGGGCAAACAGAATGGCTGGTGGAAACACTGACCTATTATCCCCTCTTTGTCCGCTGATGATCATTCTTGTATCACATTCTAACTGGATCAAGTTCTCTCCAGCAGCATGCCTGCTGGGAAGCACTGACTTTTTTTCTCCATTCACAAGCTGTCTTCAGGAGCACAGGGAGAGAAAGCAACCAGACCCAGGTCTGTATCCAGCTTCCCCATTGATTAGCTAGGGAGCCATGGACAAACAAAATTTGCTTCGCTAAGCACCCTATTTCGCCCCTCCTTTCTAGTTATAATGAAATTAGATTAAAAAAAAGTATAGCACAGTGTGAACACACAATTTGTGCTCAGTGGTAGGTCAGTTCCCTCTCTCAAACATCTTATCCACTTGGATGTCATTAGTAAAGAGGCGATAGCCAGGGGTGCTACCTTCACCATGTGCCTTCTATGCATGATGCACATGTGCACCGTGACACCTGCTTCTTATGCTGTGCTATAATGCAAACTCTCCACCCACTAGGATGATATAATCTGCCCCTGTAGCCCACTTTTTACACAATCACTTATTAATGTCTCTGTTCTACCTCCTAGGAATCACAATTTCCCACTCTTTTTCAGTTCTGTATTGCCTAGAATATTGAAATATATTTCCTATTTGTCTCAGAATAATAACAAATAAACAAAAAGTCTAAAATGTAACCATAAAATATTCCTTCAGAAATAGATAGATCTTAGCCATTGTTTCTGTACACATATGTCAGTGGTAGAGCTTTAACTCAGGGCCTCACATTCCTGCTTGGCTTTTCCTCAAAGTTGACGCTCTATCACTTGAGCCATGGCTCCTCTTTTCCATCTACAGCTTGTAAAGAGCAAGTCCCTAATGTCTGGGTAGAGGATTCTGTGGGCATTGCATAACTTCCTCTCCCTCTTCCTTTACCAGCAAAGTGAACTAATGCCCACCCCACCTGTTGGAAAGCAAGAAGGTCAAGAGAACACTGGTATCCAAGCTATAAAACTCATAACCTGAATTAAATCCTGACAAGTACCTAAGCACTTTACAAAATAAAAATACCTCATACCAATGAACATAAGGAGAGAAAACTCAAAGCCATGATCACTATTGTAATGGCCTGAAAGTGAACAGTGAGTGGGAGGCTGGGAACTCAGCCTTTCCATTTCTGGTCTGTTACTTGGCCACTGACTATGTCTGAAAGCTCAGATGACAATAAATAGACAGGAACTTCAAGGTCGGTGCCTCTTATTTTACAGTAGCAGTTTCACTTTGCTCCTTAAGATTCCTTTTTAGAGAACTCAACCATGCTTATGGGGAAATCAGTAGATGGAGATGAAAGAAGTTCGCCATTTGGCCCATGCAATCAACCTCCAAATGGTCATCTCTCAAGCTTGAAGTCTTGTTCATTTTCTTTCAGCCAATCCCTTTTATGTATTTAATCTCCCATTATCTGAATCCACAGAGAGCACCACAACTGGTGAAGACACCATAACAGGGAATATGCACAGACTCACACTCCAAAGAGTAGACCAAGCAAGCATCAGATGTGTTTCCTGTTTTCCCAAGACAGTCCTGATTCCAGTGTTACTAATGAGCCTGAGGGAAAAATCAACACTGAAAAAGATTCTGTTCTACTGTCAGTGTGAAAGGTCTTGAGATCTTTGTCATCCATGCTGTGTAGTAATCCTGTCTGACACTGAGCTAGTCTAGTATTTACAAATAGGAGAGGATGCCTAAACAAACGTGAATTTAAATATATTTGCATTTTTGTACTTGTAGATCCCAAATATTGCCTTGGATACATATGTTCATATATATACATATATATGTGCCAACATCTTATTTATCTGAAATAAAGTTCAAATCCTAAAACTATAAAATAAAGGAAAAAGGAAAAGACACTATGGAAAGACAGTTATCAGGAGAGAGAAAGGAGAAGAGTCAGCAAAATTAGCATAAAAGTATTTGGACCAGTGCTGTTTTACTTTGCAGGGCTTGCAATTAAACCCAGGGCCTTACACATGCTAGGCAAGCACTACGCTGCTGTTATACCTCCAACCCCAGAATCATAGAACGTGAATGAAGCAATGAGTACTTAAAGGGCATTTTGGAGGGTCTGCCAGTTTTTTGGAGGATTTGCCAATTCTGGCAAAAAAAAAAATCAAACAAACAAAACAAATCCCCAAAGAGCTAGGAGTGTAGCTCAAGTAGCAAAGCATTTGCCTAGAATACATGATGCCCTGAGTTCAACCACCAGTACTAAATAGAGATCACTGCCTCATCTCCCCTTTATATACCTAAGTACACGCCACCGCCCTTCGCTGCCTAGATGTCTGTACAATGTATTCCTTTTCTTTTCTTTCATGCTGGGTACTAAGGCTTGAACTCAGAACTTCATGCTTTTGCTTGACTTTTTCCACTGAAAGTAGGTGCTCTACCACTTGAGCTACAACTCCACTTCTGTTTTATCTTCTTTTGTGTTTGGTTTGATTTTGTTTAGCTGTTTAATTGGAGATGACAGTCTTTTGGATTTGTCTGCCTAGACTGGTTTTAAACCATGATCCTCAGATCTCAACCTCCTGAATAGCTAGGATTATAGGTGTGAGTCACTAGCCTCAGCTTTGATTTTTTTTAATGCTGTTAACATATATCTGTGTAGTCAAGATTAGCAAAATAGAAAAAAACAAAACAAAACAAAACTGTGTACATGAAGATTCCTGTCAACCAAAGCAAAAATGGAAACTTGGGTGACCCACCTCTCACATTTAACAAAAAGAGAGAATTCAACTTTATCAGTTCCATCTAAACTTTTTCCTTGCTATGACATCTGGGATTTATTTCATAGACTTTCATAAAAGGGCAATGACATTCATAATTCTTATTGTCCCCCAGAGTAAGTGAGGTCCTTCATACATGGAAGAACTCGTAAGTAAAAACTGGACAAGCAGGGCAATGCATACATACATGTAAACACACAAGTGGCCATGGGTATTAGCTAACATAGGTATGTGCGTCTGGCTTACAAGCACTGGCAAGCTGAGATTTCCAATACCATAAGTAACATCCTTGGAGTTGAATTTGGTACAGCATTCGTATTTTATAATGGTTACTGTTTCTTAGGCCATGTGAACAGCTATCACAAAGTACCCGAGGCTGAGTAATTTATAAAGAAAGAAGATTCAGTCCTCACTTGGAAACTGGTGAAGTCCAAAATTTTCTTTAAAAAGGCAGCATTTGGCCTGGTGAGGGTGACTTACTGCATTATGTGAGGAAGGCAAGCAGGCTAAGGTGGTCTGAGCTTCTGATCCATTCATGATGGAGCAGGCCTTGTGGTCTAATTGCCACAGAGAGGCCTCACCTGTTACTAGTGTCACAGTAGCAACCTGGGGATTCTGAAGTGAGCACATTCAAAACCACAGCATGACTCTGCCTGTGCTCTCACTGAGAAAAGAAGATACACGTTGGAACTACATTATTCTCACTCTAGCGAGTTTGCCCCACCACAAGCAAGGCAGGCTGGAGTTAAAAGCAAAGAATGGACTTCCCCTCCAACCTCCTTTCAGGGCCAGGTTTGACACAGGTGCTTAAGACAGGATTGCCAGAGAGCAGAGAAATTATCTGGCGAGGCAGACATGAGAACATTAATTTAGACTTGACAGTAGGCGCTGATGAAGCACTTGAATGACAATGGAACGTGACAATGACAAATGTTGGCTACCACCACCAGAGTCATTAATATATCAGAAACACTAATTTTTATACATTTTTAAACTTCCCAGTTGGTAGCATTTGCATTTTTCACCTGCCTCTTCTTCCTGGGGAGCTGATACCAAGTCAGCAGCATCTCCAGTTTTCGTCTGGGGAGAGTTAAAAAAAATACAACCAAACTCCTACATCCCCAGTGGCTTTGACTGGCCTCTGAAAATGGGGTTAAGTACATGATGAATGGTCCAGCATACTCAGAATCAGAGGGCAGGGACAGGACCCTGGCATACTCTGCCAGGAGAGAAGGTGGCCACCTGGCACAGCCAGGAGAAAGTAAGCGAAGGACATGGAGGTAGGGTCCAGTTGAGATCCGGCAGGTGAGAAGATATGAAGCAAGCCCATTCTCTGCCAGTCTAGAAATGAAAATGACTGCTCAAGCTCAAAAGGACATTTGCAGTCCAGCATGTGCTGTGGCTTGTCCCTGCAAAATGTACATGCTAGTCCTTGATTCCCAATGTAATGTTAAGAACTCTGAGACCCCTCTTAGGCATCACAGGAGCTAGGTCTTGAAGAAGTGAGTTAGGTCTGGTAGGACAGGTTTACTTACTTCAAGTGGTTGTTTTACACAATGAACATGGTTCCTTTGACCCCTTCCCCCTCCCTCATCCACTCCACAAGTATGCCTTCCACATGTGTTTGCTTTATATTATATTCTGATGCCAAAAAGGCCCTGGCCAGAGACCAAGCGATGCTGCTGCCCCCAAACCACAATAATAAAAAAAAGGACTTTGTTTTCTTTATCAGTCACATAATCCTAGGTACTCTGCTATAGCAATATAACATGAAATAAGACATGATTTTGCTCACCAGCTTCATAAACAAGGGAAATGAAAATCAGTAATGAATCTATGAAAACGTACAAGCTGACTTGTGGCCAGAAATCCAGATCTCCACTTCATAATCCTCCCCCTTGAACCCGGAGGCAGTAACAGAAGATGTAAAGATGTATCTCCATCCAGTCATGTCATTTTTTTCCTGTCTTTTAACTCCATTAGGTCCAGTTTGTACATCCTGTTCTCTTCCTGACTTATGCAGGATTTGCTTAGGGTATGGCTGATTTTAACACTGAACAATCAGCACCTCCCATGCATTGCCACACGGTGGCGCCACGGCAATTTGATTGCACACAATAAGAAAATGTCACCAGAATGGGTTCCAGAGTGGCAGACACTGGTACCACCAACCAAATTCTTACCTTCCTTGGCTTTTATCTCCTCCTCCCCAAATACCTGAAGGACCATGAATGTGAAATCTAAACAGTACTACTAGTTTCTATGATTTCAAGTAACATTTCAAGTCCTTAACTATAATCTAATTAATTGACCTTTTTTGGTTTCTTCGTGCATATTAACCACTTACAAAATGAGAGAGAGATGTATATTAGAGAGGTACAAGAGAGGTACATGACAAAGAGATACACACAATAGAGAGATACACATGAGAAAGAAAGAGAGAGAGAGAGAGAGAGACAGAGAGAGAGAACTGTACTTACAAGGAGCTAAAACCATTTCATCTCTAGTAGGCTATACATCTAAGGACATAAGCTTTCCAGACATGCTTTTCAGAAACAGTGAGTGTGCAAATGTTTCCAAGATTAAAAAACAGGCTCAGTCTGTCCTGTCCCAAATAGTATCAAAGTAGTAAGCTCAAAGAAGCACTGAAAACAACAACAAAACATTTACTTCTTCAGGAAAAAATTTTCAATACCTCAAACCTGATTGTACATTATTTGTAGAATTATACTAGTATACAAGAAATGAGCAAGCCATGGGAGTTGTGCTCAATGTTCAAAATATTTTTTTAGTTTCTTTTTACTGAAGTATTTTCATTGGCCTAAGGGATAAAAACAGACTACTTACTAAAAATATGTAGAGATAGACAGATAGCAGGTCATTAAAAAATTTAAGTGATCATAAGACCTTCTCTTCTTTGGTGGACTTTGAGGAACTGCAGTTAGTAGATTTGATTTGGCACATCTGCAACACCCAATCAAAAAACCCAAGATGGCAAAATACATAAAGACAATAGAATAATAGAATAGAATACAATACACAAAAATAGTTTGGTGGTAACAGCATTTTCTTGCCAAAATTATCTGGAAGTCTTATATATCAGTGACTTAAGGAACAACCTACCTTTTGCTAGAAAAAAAAAAAAGGCACTTCAAGAAATCTCAGAGAAATCAAGGCTTCTATGTAAAACATCATCTGTGCCAGCCCTCAGCACTGTGTTTTCAGTCTTGTGAACCTTGTTAGGCAAAGAATTACTAACTAGACTATTAAATCTGAGAAGCCTGATTCACTCTCACATATCTCAAGAAAACCAACAATCCAGTCATCTCTCTTGTGTGAAATGCATTTGATTTTTTCATATAATTTTATTGTAATTAATAGAAGGGTTGCATTATATTCACCAGATAGAAGGTGCATTACTTTACAAACATTGATACCCTTTCTCATGTCTTGGTCCCCATTTCCTTCCCCCCTCCATGCCCCTCATCTTGTTTCCCCCCCCCTTTCCTATCCTATTTCAAATAACCAAATAAACATATATATATATATATATATGCAATGTATCACATACTAAGGTAAAACACTGTAACAATATGAGATAACCAAGGGACAGCAAAAGAGATGAGAGATAACATAGTACATTAAGGACAACAATCACTCATTATATGGCTTTTGTTTCTATATCCTAGAGGTCCTTTCATTTAGCGTCATACTATATGGCCTTATGTATCTAGGTTTTGCTCCATTGTAAATCTCTGCTAGGAGAGCCCAAGGTTTCTACTGATTATGACAAATGAGGGAAACCATTGAGCCTGTGTTCCTTTGAGTCTGGCTTACTTCACTTAATATGATTTTTTCTAAGTCTTTCCATTTGTTTACAAATGGGGTGATGTCATTCTTTCTGACAGCAGCACAGAATTCCATTGTATACAAATACTACATCTTGTGATCCACTCATCAACTGAAGGGCATCTGGGTTGGTACCATATCTTTGCTAGTGTTGCAACGAACATCGTTGTGCTAGTGGCTTTAGTGTGTCCTTGTTTCTGGATAATTGGGTAAATGCCAAGTAGTGGAATTGCTGGGTCATAGGGGAGTTCTATGTTTAGTCTTTTGAGGAACTGCCATACTGCTTTCCATAGTGGGTGAACAAGTCTGCACTCCCACCAACAGTGTAGTAGTGATCCCGCTTGGCCACATCCCCGCCAGCATCTGTTGTTGTTAGATTTCTTGATCATGGCCATTCTAACTTGAGTGAAAATACAGAATGCTTCACGGATTTGTGTCATCCTTGCACAGGGGCCATGCTAATTTTCTCTGTATGGTTCCAATTTTAGTATATGTGCTGCCTAAGCGAGCACTGCATTTGATTGTTTAAATCCTCATCTAGGCTTTGGCCATAATGATTTTTCCATCATGCCTGGTCTCATCATCTCTTAGAAGTCATCATGGGTTCAAAAGCCTGAAGTAGAGCCATGGGTTTCTGCAAAAGCTCTGTTAACTGCTTTTGGACAAGGCAATGGCCACTGGGCAGTTCCTGGGCAGTAAGTGACCTGGGGCCTAGTAAGCAATGGTTCATTGCAGGCCATCTGCATGAGAAAAGCTAAAGACAGCTCCTGGGAGAGTGAACCACATCTGCTAACGGAATCAGCTGACAGCTGTGTGTCCCATTAAGCCTGGGTCTCAGGAGAGCTTCCTACTGTGACAAGAAAAAAGTGCCACACTTATAAAATAGCACCAAAGTATTCACCTGAGATGTGGAACACTTGAACACCAAACAAAATCACCAGGATAGAAACTGACCAGAGCACTGCAAAGACAGTGAATCATTCTAAAGACTTCTTAAAGCCACATTCTCACGGGAGGAAAGCTGGTCTGGTGAGTCAAAAAAAAAATGAGTAAAGATGTCTTTTGGCTCAATGATTTATACAAGTTTACAAGTTCTTTTTTATATTTTTATTGTAATTAATAAAAGGATTACATGATATTTGCCAGTTAGAAGGTGCATTAATTCACATACATTGATACCCTTTCACATGTCTTGGTACCCATTACCCTCCCCCCTCCCCCCATCTTCTTTTTCCCCGCTTCCCTATCCAATTTCAAATAACCAAATACAATTATATCCGATATATCAGATGACAATGTGAGATACTGTAACAATATGAGATAACCAAGGGACAGCAAAAGAGATGAGAGATAACAGTATCTTAAGGACAACAATCATTCATTATATGGCTTTTGTTTCTATATCCTAGAGATCCTTTCATTTGGCGTCATACTATATGGCCTTATGTATCAAGGTTTTGCTCTACTGTAAATCTCTGCTAGTAGAGCCCAAGGTTTCTACTGATTATGACAAATGAGGGAAACCATTGAGCCTGTGTTCCTTTGAGTCTGGCTTACTTTACTTAATATGATTTTTTCTAAGTCTTTCCATTTCCTAACAAATGGGGCGATGTCGTTCTTTCTGACAGCAGCATAGAATTCCATTGTGTACAAATACCACATCTTGTTGATCCATTCATCAACTGAGGGACATCTAGGTTGGTTCCATATCTTTGCTATGGTAAATAGTGCTGCAATAAACATTGTTGTGCTAGTGGATTTAGTATGTCCTTGTTTCTGGATGATTGGGTAAATGCCAAGTAGTGGTATTGCTGGGTCATAGGGGAGCTCTATGTTTAGCCTTTTGAGGCACTGCCACACTGCTTTCCATAGTGGTTGAACGAGTTTGCATTCCCACCAACAGTGTAGTAGTGATCCCTCCTGGCCAGATCCCCTCCAGCATCTGTTGTTATTAGTTTTCCTGATCCTGGCCATTCTAACTGGAGTGAGGTGGAATCTTAGCATTGTTTTGAACAACCATCCCATTAAAAAATGGGCCAAGGACTTAAAGAGAGTCTTCTCTGAAGAAGAAATAAAAATGGCCTATAGACACATGAAGAAATGCTCCACATGTCTGGTCATAAAAGAAATGCAAATCAAAACAAGTTTACAAGTTCTAAAACTGAGTATTGAACTAATTTCAAAGAAGTCCTGCCCTTTGTTACATGGGGAGACTTTACAAATATGAAGAAATAGTAAAACAAATGGAAGCAAGATGTTTATAAGCCTTTAATTAAAATGGTCTTATTTTTGTTGTCAGACATGGGGGACTTCAGTGAGGAACCTGGGCACTGCCACTGGGCTCTTTTTGCACAAGATAGTGCTCTTGAGCCACAGTGCCACTTCTGGTTTGCTGGTGGTTAATTGTAGATAAAAGTCTTATGGTCTTTTGTGCCTAGGCTGGCTTTGAACCATGATCCTCAGATCTCAGCCTACTGAGTACCTAGGATTACAGGTGTGAGCTACCAGCACCCAGCAGCAAAACATTTTTTATTATTATTATTATTATTATTATTATTATTATTGCCAGTCCTGGGCTTGAGCTCAGGGCCTGAGCACTGTCCTTGGGCTTTCTCAAGGCTAGAGCTCTACCACTTGAGATTTTTTCTAGGTATGTGGTACTGAGGAATCGAACCTGGGTCTTGGTGCATGCTAGGCAAGCACTTTACCACTAGGCCAAACTCCCAGCCCCAGCAAAACATTTTTAAACATGAACTATTTGGAGATCTGGCAAACTCATCAAATACACAATCCTGACTTTCAGAATTTGAACTGACCACTGAGAATCTCCACCAACAGCAGTCTCTCTCATTCCCATTCCACCCATGTCTGCCCCTTCTCCACTCTTAAGTAGCCCTGGACCAGGGTTTACTGCTCTGTTCTAAGGAATCAGCTTTCCCAGTTGACTCATGCTCTCATCTTCTGAGCCTTAACCTGGTGTCCACTTTATCAAAAATTTCCACCTGCCAGGTGGCTCAAGCCTGCAATCCTAGCTACTCAGGAGGCGGAGATCTGAGGATCATGGTTCAAAGCCAGCCCAGGCACTAAAAAGTACCTGAGACTCATCTCCAATTAATCACCAGAAAATCAGAAGTACCACTGTAGCTCAAGGGGTAGGGCGGTAGCCTTGAGCTGAAGAGCTCAGGGATAACGCCCAGCCCCAGAGTTCAAGACCCACAACCGACCCCCCCTCCAAAACAATCCACCACATTTTTATATAGCTTACCTTCCTATTCTTCCTATTTATCACAAAAATTCCTATCTCCTCCCTCATTCCCAGAGAAACCTTCTGACATGCAGCTAGCAATCTCACAATGCACTGAAAAAGTGAAACTAATCCATTTGTGTGTGCGTGTGTGTGTGTGTGTGTGTGTGTGTGTGCGCATGTGTGTGTGTATGAGAAAGAGAGACAGAGAGAGACAGGGAGGGAGGGAGAGAGAGAGAGAGAGAGGGAGGGAGGGAGGGAGGGAGGGAGGGAGGGAGGGAGAGAGAGAGAGAGAGAGAGAGAGAGAGAGAGAGAGAGAGAGAGAGAGAGAGAGAGAGAGAGAGAGAGAGAGAGAGAGAGTCACCTAGACCTTGAACTCAGGGCCTGGCACTGGCACTGTCCATTAGCTTTTCTGCCCAAAGATAGCACTCTATTACGTGAACCATAGTTCCACTGATATGGTTCACTGGAGATGAATCTCTTTTCTGATTTTGAAAAAAATTATATTAGGTGAAGTAAGTCAGACCCAAAGAAATAGGCTGCATTGTTTCTCTCACTTGAGGTAACTAGAATGTGCCTATAAATCTAAAGTAAACATACTGGTTGTGATCAATTATACAAGTCCCTAGACATTTACACAGTGAGACCAAAGAAAGACATTCTTAGGAGAGGATCACAATGGCTCAACAGACATGTGCCCATGATCAATATAAAATGATGTCTATCGAAATGAACTTCAGGAAATGTAAACAGGAGGGTTTTTTTTGTTAGTTTTCTTTTTTTCTCTCCTTTATTACTGCTTTTTATTTCTGTACCATTTGTCTTGTATGTAAGTTTACTTGTTTGGGGGAGGGTAAGGGGAGCACAGAAATGGTGGGACAAAGGGTGAGCAAATGCAGCAGTGATACTCACCAGACACTATGTTAAAAATGAACTATACAACTTGGGGGGTAGGGGGGTTAAGAGAGAAAAACTGGGAGAGAAGGAAAAGAGGAAACATTGTCCAATGATACTGTACTCATTAGCTGGCTTATGTAACTCTAACACTCTGCATATCATTTGGTTTTTTTGGTTTTTTGGGGTTTTTTGGTCAGTCAGTCCCTGAGCTCTTCAGCTCAAGGCTACCCCTTGAGCCTCGGCCTCCACTTCCCATTTTCTAGAGGCTGATTGAAGATAAGAGTCTCATGGACTTTAGTGGCTTTGAACCTTGATCCTCAGATCTCAGCCTCTTGAGTAGCGAGGATCATGCGGGCTTCTATATCACCTTTACAATAACCATTTTTTTTAAGTCTCTTTCCTGCCCAGGCTGGCTTCCATCTGTAACCTTTCGATCTCAACCTCTTGAATAACTAGAATTATGAGCATGAGTCACCAGCATCTGCCTCCCTAATTTATTAAATTACCCTTTGTAAGAATGCAAATCGATTAATGGTAGCAATAAGGAAATGGGATTTTACAAATTAAGCTTGAAACACTATAATTTCCATGTCGTAGTAAGCAATACTATGGAGGAATAGAGCTGAATGCTACACATACAATGTGTGTTCATATAAACTTTGGAGAGTTAATCTGTCCTTCTATGTTTTATGCCCTGGTGCCTTTTGGTTTCATTACTCTTCTACTTTAGAGTCATTCCTATGCAAATTAATGGTTAACTTAATAGGCAAAACAAAAACAAAACCAAAAAGAAATACCAGATACCCCTCTTCACCCTGCTTCTTCCATGGCACAATACCATAGTAGATGTGGCTGACACAGTCAAGGCTGAGAACATGTCTGCCACTGCATGCACCCCTCATATTGCTACCCTTCATGGTCCACCTCCTGCCTCCCTCCACCCCACCCCACATCCAGGCAACCTCCACTCACTTCTCCACTTCTATTATTTTGTCATCTGAACAATGTGTGATATAGAAAAGAAATTAGAGATGGTACAGCCTGTTAGAATGGACTGTTTTCCCACTTGATACAGTTTCCTAGAAATTTACTCAGGGTATTGGATGTGTTAATGTGTTGAGAGTTTTTGTCTTCTTTTTGTTGCTGAGTGGTAGTACATGATAGAGATGTAGTTACCCTACCAACTCCATCTCTTTTGTACTTCTACCTCCTGTTCTTATGGAGGAGGTACCCCTCCAATGAAAGGCCAGTCCCTATAGGCATGTTCTAGATACCCTGTCCTCATCCTCCTTTTCACCTCTTATCTACACAACTCGCCTCACCTTACAACAACTCTCCTGGCTCCTAAAGTGCAGTGGCTTTCCCTGACTCCTCATTTCTTCCCAGATCATATCTTATAATTCTGCTCCCACATCTTCAAAGACCAATGAGCTCTATGTAAATATAAATATATTCTTTTTTTTTGTCAGTTGTGGGGCTTGCACTCTGGGCCTGGGCATTGTCCCTGAGCTCTTCAGCTCAAGGCTACCACCCTACCCCTTGAGCCACAGCACCACGTCTGGTTTCCTGGTGGTTAATTAGAGTTAAGGGTCTCACGGACTTTAGTACCCAGGCTGACTTTGAACCTTGATCTTCAGATCTCAGCCTCCTGAGTAGCTAGGATTACAGGCATGAGTCATCCCACCCAGCTCCAAATGTACTCATTTTGTTGTTGTTGTTGTTGTTGTTCAGTTGTGGAGCTTGAGGAAAAAATAATTCAGTGTCCAGTGTGAATCCAAATTCAGTTCCGCAGTCCAAGAAAGAGTCAGCTCTCTGTCTTTCCACCAATAGAACATTCTCACCATTTTTGAAACTTGATTTTCACTATTACTAATACTGTGTGTATGTGTTGCATTCCTATATAATGCATAGGAATGTGTAAATTCCTCTTGCAATGTGCATACCCTTTGGAAAACAGATCTCTCTGGACTAGGAATGGGGCAGGGATGCTGGTATTCATTTGCATACCAAACATCCAGAGGTTCTCTTCTTCACCAACAGCTTCCTCACTGTGAGCTGTCAAACTCACTGAAGCACATATCAGCCCAGACTTCAGGGTCTGTATAATGATTAAAATAATGTCGTTCTTCCTCAGCAGAGGGCTCAAAAGCTCAACCAATGTTTACACAATGCTTCTAGGTGCCTATTTAACAAGTAGCAGGCTGAGAGGAGAAGGAAACATCATTATGTCTTAAAAAAGGGAACAAAACACTCTTTAGGCAGTGAAGGACAGAGCAAGCACTAGATCTATTGTTTAAATGTCAACCCTAAAATAAATAAATAAAATGTGGTTCGCTCTCCTTCCTGCCTTTCACTTAATAGTCTAAGTGGTTCACATTTGTAGTTAGGGAGGAAATTTTTCATCTATTTCAATTGTAATAAAATTATGAGTTTTTTCCTCATAATGCTCTCTTTATTTCAATTTATCTACACTGAACACATACATTTATAACTAAAACAATAGAAAAATTAAAAACAAGCCATTTTATTTGCCAGGTGCAGGTAGCCTATGCCTGTAATCTTAGCCATTCAGAAGGCTGAAATTGGAGGATTGCACTTCAAAGCCAACATGGGCAAGGAAGTTAGTAAGACCCGTAACTCCAAAAAGCAAGATGTGGGAGTGCGGCCCAAATGGTAGAGCACCAGCCTTGAAAAGAAAAGGCTAAAAGACAGCACTCAGGACCTGAGTTCAAGCTCTAGTACTGGCACATGAAAAATATTTTACTGCAAATTTTGCTTTAAAAGTGCATTACAGTGTTGCATCCTTGCCAAGCTGTCAAGGTAGAAGAAATGAATTGACCTGGCATGGCCACACTAAGCTAGCAAACATGACATCTCCAGATGCACTTCATCTCTCAAGCTCTTGCTTTTACCAAAACATGGCTTCTGGTGTCAGAAAGCAGATGAACAACACATAGAATAGATCTGAACCCAAAATGTATCCTGGAACTAAGTGGAGGCAGCAGTGAGTTTCATACTATGGATAATCTCCAACTTGGTGAACAAGAAGATTTCTTATTGTCTGTCACTGAGGAACTTCAGTGTCTACAGCATGACTGTCATTGGCTGGTATGTCACCAAATGCTATAAAAGAAAAAAAAAAGAGCAAAAACTTTCTCATGTAGTATTACAAGGCATAAAAAAATCACTACATCCTTTATATGTCTGTGAATGAAGGAAGCCTATTCAATCATAACCCCTTAGCAGATAGTACTTACTTTCCTTCCCTTTGTCAATTACTTAATTATGATCACTTAATTATACAAAATCTTATTGAAGCATGCCATATTACAAGACTACTCAACAATGGGATTTCATAGTAAATAAACACTGAGCTGTGTGTGCTGCGAAGCTTCTGTGGGACTTTTATCTCCAATTAACCACCCAAAGCTGGAAGTGGAGTTGTGACTCAAGTGATAGAGCCATAGCCTTGAGCACAAAAGCCCAGGGACAAAGCCATGGCCCAGACTTCAATCCCCAGGACTGGCACTAAAATGCATATTCACACATAAGTTAAAGGTTAAATTTCACATTTCAAGACAGATATCTGTATCATTCTAAAGCTTTCAGTACACTGCTTTTGCAAAAATAATGTGAGCAATTCAAGTTATGTTCCAGACCGTTTATGAGCTGGCAGACAAGACTGCTGTATGTAGACCAAACCTTGTCTTAGGATTTAAAAATCAGTAAAGGTCCTGCAAAATATTAGTGTGTAGAAGAGAAAGCACTCAAAGGAAATAAAATTAAACTTCAGTGATTTACACTTAAGTTTAACATAAAAATGTTAAGTTTAATGAGAATGTAAATGGTCAATGGTTTCTTAAGGTTTTTTTTGTTAAATAAATTTTGCCATTGTTTTTCAATCTAGTAAAAATGATTTTGTGGGCTTTCTGTATTCAAAAAATGTTGTTTTGTGGGAAGCTTTTTTTCTTTTTTCATATATTTTTTATTGTAATTAATAGAAGGGTTATATTATAGTCACCAGATAGAAGGTGCATTATTTCACATACATTGATACCCTTTCTCATGTCTTGGTCCCAATTCCCTCCCCCTATCCCCGCCCTCATGTTGTTTTCCTCCCTTCCCTATCCAACTTCAAATAACCAAATAGGCATATATACAATATATCAGATAACCAGGTGAAATACTGTAACAATATGAGATAACCAAGGGACAGCAAAAGAGATAAGAGATTACATAGTACATTAAGGCCAACACACTCATTATATGGCTTTTGTTTCTATATACTGGAGGTCCTTTTATTTAGCATCATTCTATATGGCCTTATGTATCTAGGTTTTGTTCTATTGTAAATCTCTGCTAGCAGAGGCCAAGGTTTCTACTGATCATGACAAATGAAGGAAATCATTAAGCCCATGTTCCTTTGAGTCTGGCTTACTTCACTTAAACATGATTTTTTTCTAAGTCTTTCCATTTCCTTACAAATGGGACGATGTCATTCTTTCTGACAGCAGCATAGAATTCCATTGTGTATAAATACCACATCTTGTTGATCCACTCATCAACTGAAGGGCATCTGGGTTGGTTCCATATCTTTGCTATGGTAAATAGTGCTGCAATGAACATCGTTGTGCTAGTGGATTTAGTATGTCCTTGTTTCTGGACGAGTGGGTAAATGCCAAGTAGTGGTATTGCTGGGTCATAGGGGAGTTCTATGTTTAGTCTTTTGAGGAACTGCCATACTGCTTTCCATAGAGGTTGAATGAGTTTGCACTCCCACCAACAGTGTAGTAGTGATCCCTCCTGGCCACATCCCCTCCGGCATATGTTGTTATTAGATTCTTGATCCTGGCCAATCTAACTGGAGTGAGGTGGAATCTTAGAGTTGTTTTGATTTGCATTTCTTTTATGGCCAGAGATGCCGAGCATTTCTTCATGTGTCTATAGGCCATTCTTATTTCTTCTTCAGAGAAGACTCTAAGTCTTTGGCCCATCTTTTAATGGGATGGTTGTTTCTCTGGAGATTAGTTTTGGAGTGATTCAAATTTTTGAGCTGTTGGTATATTTTAGAGATGAGGCCTTTGTCTGTTGTAAGGTTAGTGAAGACCTCTGTGGGAAGCTTTTTTAATCTTCAATTTAATTCTTCTCTTTTTAATATATGTGTTTACTCTGAACTGACAAATAATAATAGTACCAATTTCTGGGCTACAAGGTGATTGTTTCTTCATGAGTATGTGATACTGGAGGGTAAACACAAGGCTACATGCGCTAAGCTACACTCAGCTATATCCTTAACTATAATGTAATATTTCAATGCACATATGTAATATGTAATTACAGACACCTATGTATATTGAATACATGTATACTAAATGCATAACTTATAAGTATAATTTCTGCCTGTTGGAAACATTCAAAATCCCTTCTTCTTGCTATTTACAAATATTTAATTGTTGTCAACCATAGTAATCCTATTTCTATGTATGCTACACAATATAATACCAGAGGCCAGTAGTTAAGCCTATAATCCTAGCTACTCAGGAGACTAAAATCTGTAGATCACGGTTCAATGCCAGCTTAGGCAAGAAAGTCTGTAAAACTGTTATCTCCAGTTAACCACTGCTCACCAAAGGAAAGGGGGAAAAAAACTGAAGTGAAGGTATGGCTCAAGTGATAGAGTGCCAACCTAGGGGAAAAAGCTAAGGGAGAGTTGTCACACCCTGAGTTTAACCTCCAATCAGTATCAGCACATCCACAGTCCCTCCCCAAAGGAATATTAGACTTAATTCCCTCATCTAAGCGATGTCAGTCATTTTTATCCATTCTCCTCTTCCCAGGTAACCATTATTTTCTCACAGAGAAGATCAGCCTTTTCAGTTTCAACTTTTTCAGCACATGTAAGTGCTTTTGATGCTCTCTCCAGTGTCCCATAGAGTTTCTCTGCCTCATATGAAAGTAATTTTAAGCTGGGCTGCATACCATGAAGCCACAGGCAAGCAAGGAGACAGAGGTGTTGGCTTCCTTGTTGAGTATTGGTGTGAATAGGAAATGACACACTTTTGGAAAATAGCAATTAAACACAAGTGATAGGCATAATAACACACCGTCAAATACTACACTGAGCAAAAGAGTACATGTTGTATGGCTCTATAAGACATGTGGAAGGGTATCAATGTATGTGAATTAATGCGCCTTCTATCTGGCAAATATCATGTAACCCTTTTATTAAATACAATAAAAATATTAAAAAATAAAATAAAACTTCATCTAATCTCCAGCAACAGACAGCAGATGTGTGGCTATCTTAGCACAAAGAATGAGGGTCAGCTTGAGATAAGAAGGGTTGTAACTGACCAAGTTGGGCAGAGAGAACATTTTATATTTTGATTTTGGCAATAATTTGGGTATAAATTTACTCCAACTCATATGAAAAGTGGGAACAGATCTTTGTATGTAAATAATTCATTAAGTTTACAAAAAAAAAAAGACCTTCCAACTAACTGTTTTCTCTATAGCCTGAGATTTTTACCAAATGGTCCATAGGTTGATGTTCACACACGGAACTCAATAGCCACTGGGGGTCCAGCAAGGAGGACATCCAATTCTTTCACCACCCAAGTCTCCTGGAAGCCCCACTCACCTGTCAAGGCTCCTCCCAGGCTCCCTCTTCTCAGCTGCTTTCCATCCTCACTCAGTTGCCTCTTGTACTTCAGTGAGCGTCCAAGACCCGAAGTCGCATCTGGGTTGCTGCATTTCCGAAATGGCATGGGTGGTGGGGATAATATGTGATCAAGCTGCAGAGAGAAGGACAGTGGCATGATTGGCCATGGACAATCAGAATATCCAGGATGAAAACTCACTCCCACATGTTTTTTTCCTTTGCTTTCTCTGTTCTTCCTTTGAATTTTGTTGTATCTTCCAACTTAAAGATGGTCTCACTTGTTGCCAAATGGTAATGACAAAGTTTTGAATGCAGGTCAGGAAATCAGGTTTTGTTGATCATGACCAGTATTTTTTGAATGCAATAAAATAAAAATTATCAGAATCTAATGAGGAAAGGGGAGGATTTTTTTGTAGGAAATTTTTGACTGAGTTATATATCACTATAGCTTGGGTCCCAGTATAAAATATATCTTTCTATGGTCATATATTTTGTCCCCCAATTGAAGAATTTTGCTGTAGAAAGAAGTGGGAAATCACTTTTGTTGGTCACACGAGAAAATTCATCTATTTCTTCTAAATATATGCCAGGAAAACACCATAGACTTTAATGGAAATCAATACATTTCTAAATCACTTTATAGCTTTTAAAAAGAGAACCTGTCACCAGAATCAGAGCAACTAAAGTCACTTCAACAGACAGCTTTCTACAAAAGAATCCCTTGTGTCAAAACACTTATTTCAAGATCTACTTCAGTTTTATAGGAAAACCTTTCATACTTGAAGAATGCCATACCTTATAAGTGTTTGCCTTCAAGTAAGAATGAATACCTATATATAGATATATTTATTAAGGGTAAAATATTCATGGGTATATACATATCCAAATTACTATGAGGACCATTAAATAAAAGGGTATCCAAATATTCTCAAATGTTGGCAGAGAAAAGGGCCAACTTCGTAAAAATTTAAAAGAAGAAAAGAATAGTGTTGTTCAAATCCAGGCATTTAAAGGAATATTTCATTGAATCTTGTTCTGTTTCACGGGAAAGAGGGTAGTCACTTGATTATATCTATGAGAATTTCTTTGAAGTAAGACTAACATACATGTATTTAGAGGAAGAATAAATTCAAGGTCTAGAACAACTATTTGTCAGTCTCTTCACTTGATTCTCTACAATATCCCTCTCCAAGTTAGTTGAGACAGAACTTCTATTAGTTCAGCAACTTTTCCCCAGCTCAACTGTATTAATGATATCCATTGAATGAGTTTCAAATACTTTTCAGAAAGTGACACCTCAAACCCAGTCAGTGCTTTATGTGTTTCCTAACAGTATTTATGTGTTTCTAGTCAGTATTTCCATGAGAGGCCTTAAAGAACTAGCAGCATATCTACTTTAAGAACCAAAGCAAGATCAGCCTAATTACTTATGAATCATTCTTTCTAACAGATGAATAAAATTCTGTTGCACATATATATATATATGTATATATATATCACATTTCATCGATCCATTTGTCCACTGACTGATTTGTCCAATGGGCTGATTCCCTATCTTGGCTCTGGTAAATAGTGCTGCAGTTGGCATGGTTGTGCTGATGGCTTTACTGTAGCCTTGTTTACTTTGTGTGTGGAAGGGTGGTCATGGGGCTTGAATTCTGGGCCTAGGCACTGTCCCTAAGTTTTTCAGCTCAAGTCTACCGCCCTTGAGCCACCGCACCACTTCTAGTTTTCTAGTGATTAATTGGAGGTAAGAGTCTCACGATCTTCAGTGCTGGCTGGCTTTGAACCAAAATCCTCAGATCTCAGCCTTCTGAGTTGCTAGGATTATAGGCATAAGCCCTGCTGCCTTGTTTACTTTCTATTGGATAAATTGCTAGGAGTGGGATTGCTGTGTCACAGCGAAGCTCTATGTTTAGTCTTTTGAGGAACCTCCATACTGCTTTCCAGAGTAACTGAACAAGTTTACACTCTCAACAGTGTAGTAGCACTCCCTTTTGGCCACATCCTCACCAGAATTTGTTGTTTGCTTTCTTAATAATGGACATTCTAACTGGGACAGGGTGGAATCTCAGTGCTGCTTTGATTTGTATGTCCTTTAAGAAATGGAACAACTTGGAAAACATTATAGTGTGAAGTAAGCTAGATCCAGAGGAACATGGCTTGCATGGTTTCCCTTATTTGTGGATAGACCTATAAATCTGTAAATAAGCATGTTGGGTCATATGCAAGTGGTTACAAATGAATTAATTAAACTCAAATAGTACAATCTTTTAGAAAGACAAGGTCAAAGAAGCACCAGGAAATGGGTACATCCAAGAGCGGCAGTGACCGGGGGGCAAGGGAAGAAGGACAGACAAATGAAGGCAGGAAGGATTCGAGAATGCAATCAAGAATTCATTGTGTATAACACAAAATTATGAAATGTAAGTGAAGGAATGGGTCAAGGGGGAGAGGGAGTGAGAATGTTAAAGGAGATGACACTGAGTAAGATGCATGGCATTTGTAAGTGTATTTGCTACATGGCACCTCCTTTGTTCAGCTACTTAAAGATAATTTAAAAATATTTAAATCCAGATCAGGAGGGAAAAGAGATTCCTGAGGACACTTGCAAAAGAAACAAAGGAGCTGTGTCAGAAGGCACATGCTGACGTTGCTACTGGTTACTTAGGAGAGATTCAGAAAAAGGATTCCCATCTAGCCTTAGACCTTCTCCCTTTAAATCTCATCGACAATGAATTGTGAAGAGGAAACCTGAATAGTTATACCTCAACTATCAATCCATGGTCCGACCCAGTAAGAGTATCACACTTACAGAGATTATTCTTCCCTCTTTCTTAGCTCTCCCTTTTTAAAGTCCTCGTCCCAATTTTTCCTGCCATTCTGTCTTTTTTACTTTGAAAATTTTTAGAAGAAAATTCACAACTATGGCAGAGTGAAATAAATATTACAATAAGACCCTATCTCTTCATACTTAAGCACATTTACATACACAGTGAATACTGGTTGCAAATGTTACAGGAATTGAACATTTTTGCTCCCAAACACTTCAGGATGCCTCTTCTAAGGGCATGCTACCCTCGTAAATTTTAAAAAAATGGAAAGTATCCATATATTCTTGCCAGATGTCAAATCTTTTGCTACCACGATAAATACAAACACTAGTACACTTCTCCTTTTCCATGGCAAGGAAAACTTGTGGCCACAAGGTGGCAATATGCCATAGACATTCAACAAAATGGTCCATCCTCTGCTAGTAAATGGCTGAGTGCCCCGCAAAGCAATCAAGCAACTTAGGGCCCATTTTACTTAGTTATTTTCTCTTAATTATTAGTGGCAGTTGCATAAAATACAAATATTTATCATTTAAGGTTCATCAGCTTATGTAACTTGTTTTTCACTCAGCTTGCAGGATTATAATTAATTACTCCAGGGGAAGATTGCTGTTTCACAAATTAACAGGGGGTATAAAAAAGTAAGTAGAAGAAAAGCAGTGATTCTTAAATAGGAAGTATTTGGTTACCTAAATCAGAAGTATGTGGTTGCACCAAAAGCATAAAACAGCTGGGAGCATCATAGCCTAGTGGTAGAGTCCTCACCCAGCATGCACACAGTCCTGGGTTCCATTCCTCAGTACCATATACTCAGAAAAATCCAGAAGTGGTGCTGTTGCTCAAGTGGCAGAGTGGTAGCCTTGAGCAAAAAGTGTCCGAGGACAGTGCTCAGGCCCTGGGTTCAGGCCCCAGAACTGGCGCAAAATAAATAAATAAATAAAACAAATGTAAAACAAAATGGAAAGGAATGAAAATTTAAATATACGACAAAGGAAAAAAATATATCTTGTCCATTACCAATAGACAGCCAGAAGCTATTAGTCCATAAGCCAGGTTTTGTTGTTGTTTTAATCAGAATCACAACCCCGAGGAAAGTATTACTTTAAATCTAGGAAAGTCAACATAGTAAATTGTGAGAACTATAAATGTTCAAACATTGTGTGAGGAGAAATACCTACAAGCAGAGTGCAATGTTCCTAGAACCTCTCTCCTTCTTCATACCAGCTCATACTCCCAATAGAGTTCTCTCCAATAGATCGTTTTCCCAAATCTGCTGTGTTGTCGGTGGCTTTAGTGTTCCTTTTACAATTACTCAGTGTTCCTCAAAATAACCCAGTACAGCTCTGTAGTTTATTTTCCATTTATTGTCCTAACTCAAATATGCATGACCCCTTTAAAAACACTTCATCTGACCCTGGGGCTCACAGTACCCATGAAACACATCCTTGTTGGCATTGCTCTTTAACAGATTTCAGTTAAATCTTTTTCTACTTTTCCAAATTCCCCAATTCTTCAACTGCATGGAGTGTAATTGAAGACACAAGGTATCTTGAAACTTTCATGGATGCTTACTGACGTGGCAGCCGGGGCTTGTTCCAGATGCTTTAAACACTTCTAATGTCTCTCCCTGAGCAAAGAGCTGGCTCCGAGCTATATCCTCTCACTATGCTGATAGGATCTGATACTGACAGTGATGCTGATAGTATACTGATAGTGTACTACTTTGTACTTTTGTAAGTAGCCTAGATCTAGACATTCTTTTCTACAACAGAAAATCTGGACTTCCAGTGAGTTCCATAAACTATAGTACCAGGAAGCTTTGAAGAATAGTAAAGTGTAGTTGTCCATTATTGAATTTAGAAGTCATACAAGATAGGAGTATAGTAGAGCACCGATGTAAGTAAGGAGGAACTAAAGGCCTATTATAGAAAACACAAAAGCATCTTATGGAATAAAAGGTGTATAATCAGCATAAATCTGATGTAGATTCCAAAGAAAGTTGGTAAGCTAATCACATACAAGTCATGTACTAAGACTGTCCCATTCATAGTTTCTGTATTTGCCATCATTATCCATTATTTGCTGTTTTGCAACCTACTGAGAAAAGCAGAGAAGCCACATGATTGCATAAGGTTTCTGTCATCAAGGAAGATGTCATCAAAGGCAAATGCTTCATTGGGCTGCTGCTATTTTTGATCCCTCTTTCCATCACTGTCTCTAAACATGGAACTCATTGTTTCCTTTTCCTATGGCTGCCTCTCTAAGCAAATCTACTCATCACCTCTAAAAGATATTAAAACTGTCCCTGAATACTGAACCATCAGCCTTCTGCACTATTTCCTCCAACCTAATCTTCAGACCCCAGCACACCCAGGCACACAAATTCACCATTTTAAAATATTAATAATAACCACATGGGTAAAAAGAGAAAGATTTATTTTTCAACTTCAGCAAATGCCAACTCCTTTCTAGCTATTCAGGTGACAGATCTTACAGCTATCCTTACCTTCTTTTACTCATTCTTGATCTAGCCACCAGATCCATCAGCTGAGCTTTCAGAGTATACCCAAGTTCCAATCACTCCATCATTTTTCTTCCTCTATCTTGTCTGACTGTGATGATCTTTCATGCAATAGCCTCCAAACAGGTCTTTCTGCTTCCATGTAGTGTCAGGAAAGCACCCAGTGGCCCTTCTGAACTCTAAGCTTGGTGCCTCTATGTTTGCTAGAGTTGCTCCATTGCTTCTCCTCTGCCCAGAACAAACCCATCAGAGACAGTAGTCCAACTTCCCCAAGCTTCATTATCCCGAGCATCAACCATCCTCTCATTCTTCTTTAGTGTCCCCCCAAATCTCAGAGGCCCCAAGAATTCTCCAATGTGGAACTCTGCATATTAAGACTCTGATTTTCTAGGTGTCTTCTCCATCTTCCAGGCCTCTATACACAAGTCACTCTATAGTAGGCCCTTTGTAACTATCTATAAAAAAGAAAATTATGCCTGTCACTTCATTCTCTTCCCTCATCTGTCTTCATCACCTCTATCTTTTGTTCTTGTTCTTTCCATACTTCCTCTGCTAAAATGTAAGGGACATGACATTATACCAAGTCTATCTGGCCCACTGTGCTGCCATCCCTGCAACAATGACCGCTACCTAAATGTCGCCTTGTAAACATTGGAGGAAAGAACAAATGAACTGCAAATTCTCGGTATTTCCTTCAAGCATTATAACACTACACATGCCATAAAGAGCTCTTATTACCAAAGGATAGATATTAAATGTTACTCAAGATGAGATGCTAAAATGAGCCTCTAAGTACTTTGACAAAATTGAACACTTCACACATGGAAAAGACCCTTGGGTTATAACAAATGGCATCTTTTCAGAGTCTTTTACCTATACATCAAACTAATATGCTAACTTTTGCACAAGGCAACCTCTAATCGTGATTCCTAAATAATTAAATATTCAACCTTTTAATTGTATCCCCCATATTTACTTGTGTCTCTCAACCCAACTGCTTCTCTATTCTCTAACTACAGAAGATGTAGCACGTACATTTTAAAGACCCATCAGAATGGACTGCCCTGAGTCCAAAGTTCATTAGTTCAAAGGGATCCCCAATGTCATCTGCATGTATAACAGATTTTCCTCATCAAGTCTGATTTTGCCGAGAGAGAGAGAGAGAGAGAGAGAGAGAGAGAGAGAGAGAGAGAGAGAGAGAGAGAATAGAGAGGCTACAGTGTTCAATTATTCTACTTTTGACATTACTTATTCTTAGAAACCAAAGACATAAAAATATCTGAATGATAAAACTGTACACATGCTTGTGCCCCAAACTGCTCACTTGTCCTCTCCCATTCTTGCCACCCAGTAAAGATTCAAATTGGTAACCTAACATGAATTCAGTACATTTCAAAATTGGATTTTATTTACTTTCAAACTAAAGCCTACCGTCAATATTTTAAATTTTGTTAAAAATACAACAGACTTCTATCATTAAGGCAGTCATAATTGGATTCATACTAAATTCTATAGTGGTTAGGAGCTCAGCCAGAGCTAACACTGAGGTAAGACAGATAATTTTGGAGAGACAGTTCATTATTTCTGTTCCTCATTCACAAAACATTAGTGAAAACAACATCTTGCTCCTTAGGTAGCTGAGGATGAGTGGAATTCATTCAGGTGAACATGTTCAACAAGTCCTAGCACATGGTAAGTGTGCGACACAGGACCACTGAAATGACTAGAAATATCACCATAAACAACATAATATCCTCATTGTCTAGGTAAATATTTCTGCAGATGTCTCACCACAAATGGTTCACTACAATTTTGCCATGGTTTGGGTTTGTTGTTGTTGTTATAACTTAAGTGAGATGAGTTACCCTAGGCCAAATCCTTCATTAAAGAGAGCTCAGACATCTGATTCTAGAGCCTAAGAATTCACGATCACCCATCACTATGGGTTCTTCAGTCACACTTTCACCTTAAGAAGAGCAAGCAAAGAAGGAAAGCCTTAGCCATGTTTGAATGTCCAGGAACAGAAATCCAATGCCAGGGTATGGGCAAGGTACTTCTGTTTTAAGTATAGACTTTAGAGGTGATGAGGGTACAGAGTACTGATTCAGAGTATAGGCTGGCACAGAAGAACACTCAATAATCACAAGCATTGTTCGTTACTGTTGTTATCCTTCTAAGGTCAGCTCAGCTCCCTCTGACTGCTCACTGACACAGCACATAGCTCCATTACCTGACCCTTCCAGCAGCACCACTCTGGTACTCTTAACTCTGCTCTTTGCTATTCAAGAATATAGATAAGAAAAATACCCCACTGCATTGCCAAAGACTACAAAACACCCCCTTCCTGGCATCATGGCATAATATTAGTGTATGTCAGACCATTAAAAGAGTATTGTACTGAATTGAAATACATCTTTCACCTGACTTTGAAATCATGCATTTCATATTACATCATTAGTACTGGAATAAAAAAAACACCTTTTGAGATGAATAAGGCAAACAGAAGAATATCACAGATAGAAAGAGCAAAAATTGTTCCTAAGGTTTGGTAAGCAAACCATTTCTTGGTACTATTATTAGCATAAACAATTTGAAGTTTTATTAAAATAAGAAACAATGTATTAAAGTATATATTTAAACTGCAAGATGTGCATATGCCAATATCATCTCTCCACCCCTACAGACCTCCCCCTTCTCTTCCTCATCTTCTTTTCTGAGACAGTGTCTCCCTAAAATGTCCAGGCTAAGTTAGAACTGTGATCCTAATGCCTCCGTATCTGGAATACACCTTCAGCTTCCATCTCTGATTTTGAGATTCTTAACATCACAAACAAATTAGCAACATAAAGTATGTTTCAGAAACATCCTAAAATGCATTATTAGATCTAAACATAATGGCATTCACCTAAACAGAGCTGTACTGCCAGGTTTATTGCTTAAAAGAATTGATTCTCTACACAGAGAAATGTGCAGATTAGCACTTTGATAGCACTATCTCACTTTTATCTATCAACTCAACTTCAATGAGGTCAATTCCTTTACTCATGAACATTTACACACATGCACACACACGCGCGCACACACACATACACACACAACACATACACAGTCAACCACCAGCAATAGAATATCATAGCCCAAAGACACAGCATTATGCAGCAAGCATTTAATTGAGACTGACTATAATGTACAATAAGCAACAAATTCCACAATGGAAAGATGTGAAAACAGTGAAGTTAAAATTATTGTACAAGTTTTAAGAACATGGCATTTATACATTCAATTTTTTAGACTATGAATCATTTCTCAAATTTTGGTTTAGGAGTGATGACATTAGGGAAAATACTAATTTAACTTTGCATATGTATCACCTGTTTTCCTGTCACTTTAATATTCTAGATGTTGCCCCGACCTTTACTTAGGGATCTAATCTATGCCTGAAGTTGTTTACTTATCTGAAGTCATTAAAGTCCCCTGATACCAGTCTGTCACCATCAGCAATATAACTAAAGATTCTGCCCATGGTTAACAAGCAAGAAAAGAAAACCCTCCACTCCAGCTATCTTCCTTTCTAGTAAAATTAGAATGGAAAATTCCAAGAGGGCACCACACACCCACAAAAAAATTAATACCATGTGCCCACTTCCCCTCGTTAGGTTATATTTTCATTTTGCTAATGGTAAAAGAGGTGCTAAAAGAATAAGGGTCCATATTCCTTCCACAGTTCCAATGTCTCCAAGGCAAAGCCTGTGAAACCAGGTCTATCTTACTCCTGATTTCTGTCTGACCAGGTTCCCATTATCCTGGGGTCCACCTCATTGCCCTAGGCTAACTCTATACATCCCAATTGCCAGTCTCCCTGCACTTTGTCCCCAGGACTCAACATTGGGGCGCTGCCTTGAGACTATGGTCTTTTCACAGGCAGGGTAAGAGCAGAAGATTCTCTCATTGTAGCCCAGGCTGGTTTGAAACACGAGATCCTTCAGTTTCTCCTTCTACAGTTCTGGGATTATAAACATGAGACTATTGGGTATTCCTATTTTGTACCAATGGTCTTCTGAGAATTTTATCTTTTACATTATATTTAAGGAGGTGTTTCAGGTGAACCCAGCAGTTTGTAAGTACAATGCCTCCTGATCACTGTCATCCCTCCCTTTATTCTCCTTCCTCATGTGCCTGAGATCTCACACTGACTTCTTTACCTCTGAAGTACAGCAAGCCAGGGGCTTGACCCTCACCAACATCATGTGACCTCCCAAATGTGCTACCTACTGTCTGCCCCAGCTCCACAACCTGGAGGGCACAACCTGGACCTGGGAAATAGAATTTGGGTGACTATCTGATACCCCAGCTTTTCTTTGGAAAAGGCTGAAATCCAAGTCACCCTTTACCAGCTACACCTCGCAGTCCCGAAGAATCAGGCCAAGTTTAACCTGCAGAACCTCTCAAAGGAATATGAACTAGGGAGTCAGAAAGAAGAAGTGGGCAGACATGTAAGAAGAAGGGAAGAAGCAAGAAATGAAATGAAGGAGACTGAAGTAAAAGGAGAGCAACTAATTACAACATAGATATTTAAGAAGAATACACCTGAACTTATATTCATGTTCTACTATTCACTTGAGTTATGACCACCCAAGAGATCTGATTATACTGTACTTGGAAAACCTAACTCACTGACACAAACTTCTTTTTTTTTTTAGATTTTTTTTATTGTAATTAGTAAAATTACATGATATTTGCCAGATGGAAGGTGCATTAATTCACATACATTGATACCCTTTCACATGTCTTGGTACCCATTTCCCTCCCCCCCCCCATACCCACAAACTTCTTAATATATATTTATTTCCCACAAAGGCCTGGCTCTGAACAAGACTGACTCAGTCTGCCAGGAAGACTTTTCTCTAGGTTTTAAAAGCCTTACAGCACATAGAGATGTTCCCAGAATACAATAAAAATAAGAAGGAAAAAAAAACGTTGATTTTGGGCATAGACTCTTAACTCTAGTATACGAAGTATTCACCATAGCCATAGTGCAATTAAACACAAAACAGACAGAAAATAATTTACTGTTAAGAATCCCCAGAGTGGGGCCGGGAGTTTGGCCTAGTGGTTAAAGTGCTTGCCTAGCATGCATGTAGACCCGGGTTCGATTCCTCGGTACCACATACATAGAAAAAAGCCGGAAGTGGTGCTGAGGCTCTAGTGGTAGAGCTCTAGCCTTGAGAAAGTCCAAGGACAGTGCTCAGGCCCTGAGCTCAAGCCCAGGACTGGCAAAAAAAAAAAAAAAAAGAATCCCCAGAGTACTCCAGGCAGTCCCAGAGGATAAAGTAGAGTTTTCATAAACTAGACTGTGTCACAGGAGAAGAGCTGAAGCACTAGAAATTCTGATTACCTTTTCTCTATTTTTTTAACCATGTATGTGAAAAAAATTCTAAAATTATGATCAAAATTATACCTACTTCTGGCCAAGACGATTCTGTTTCACTTTCACATGACAGTACCAAAATAGAAAATCACCAACACATAAGGGGAGGGGTAGGAAACCTTGACCAGCAATAGTACCAACCAATCTCTACTACAGAAGCATGATCGTCTGAAAATCGATTCCAGCAGATGAAGCATGAACTATTTTATAGTCAGCCCCTGACCCTACTCCTTCTCCCAGGCCCAGGTCTATACTTTCCCATTCCTGCATCCCACTGGTAGAAGGACTCAGGGCTGAACTCATGTGGACGTAAAGGCTAGGATCAAGTGACACACTACAGGGAAAGTTGCAAGTCTGAACTTCAAACCTGCCTCAAAGAACAGAACTGCAATCTACAGGTAAAGATACTTTTCCTTTGAATAAATATAGGGTTGTGCTATATAAAAATCTTAACTTAGGAGTCTTAGAAAAGCAGAGGGGTTGGGAGGATGGAGAAAGGATGGTTAATGGCTATAGAATACAGCTGGAAAGAACAAAACTGCCAGTGTTCGGTAACACAGTAGCTTTCCTACTGTGCAACAGAACTTAATTGCACATTTCCAAATACCTAAGAGAGAAGATTTTTGAATGTTCTCCACACAGAGAAATGATCAAAGCTAGAGACTACAGGTATGCCATTTATATTGATCATATTGTCACACTGTGCAGACATGCATTAAAATATTATATACATCAATAAAATTAAAAAATTAAGAACCTGAGTTTATAGTAGACCCATTAGATTTCTGCTCTCTATGTGCAGATTTTCAGCAATGACTTCCTCTGCCTCATGTTTACTAAAGATGGACAAAAACTAGTCCACAGCACTGAAAGGCCAGCACTGATTGAAAAGGACACACCCATGTTCCTGGACTGTCTAAGGAAGCACCCCATCTCTGTCCTCTCTACCAGGAGGTGAGCAGGAGCCAGGCTGCTTCCTCACCAGAGCTATGCATTCCTTTGGTCTCCATTTCTGCATCTATACCTACTGCCAAAAGGCCTCATTCCCATCAAGTTCAAACTACCACAACCATTAACTTCCACTAGTGACCTTCACTGCTCATTGGTATTGCAGGGACCAGCAAACCACAGTCCGTGCAACTAATAAAATTTGTTGGCCCCCAGCCACGCTCATTTGTTATGTTCTGTCTACACTCTGTTTACAATGGGGGAATTGAACAGTTGCACAGCGATTGTAAAACCACAAAGTGTAAAATATTTACTGTCTGGCCCTTTATGAAACAAGTTTGTGTATGCCTGAATCCTTGTATAAATTCACTGAGCATCTACTATGTGCCAAGTGTGGTTTGGGTACTGTAGAGACAGCAGTAACAACAGCAAAATCTTTTTCTACAGTTGGTAAGAAGAACTGTAAAGAGTAAAGGAACCTATAGGACCAAAAAAGGGCCACTTTTTAATAATGGTGGTTAGAGGTGGTCACTCTGAGAGATGGACATCTGAACGGAGATTCATGGAAAGAAAGGGAGTGGGCCACACCTTGGGAAGAGGCATCTAGATCTGGGGATAAGCACTGGGGCCATGAAGTAAGAAAGACTAACAAAAAGAGCAGCTAGAAAATGCCCCCTTTCTCCATGCTCTCAAGGACCAGTCCTCTTTCAATGAGGATCCATTCCAATGAGGATCCATTCCAACATGTCATCTCATTTAATATTTAAGACAAATTTCTGATATGGCATTATTCTCATCCTCATTTCAGGGATGAGGAAACTGAGTGTTTGGGTGCTTATGTGACTTGACCAAGGTCTTGGAGATATAGCTAATAACACCTGAGCCCTGGCCAGATACCAGCCTTAAGCTCTTCTTGAATGGTTTCCATTCCATGTATACACAAGCCGCACCAGCACAGGATGCAGAACAGCTGCTCTTAGTTACAGTCAAGAATGAACCACATTATCACAAGCCATATAGACAAGTGTACGAGACGCCACTGAGCCTGCTTCTTTTTCCTTTTCCTTTCCACTTTTTCAACTAGGCTCTGGTTGAACTTCTCTGTTGGCAGCACCCTAACATTACATAAGCCTCCTAAGAATACCTCCAAGACAAACAGTTGCTGTGGGAGATGCCCTGATGCAAGGAAACTGCTTGTAAGGAAAAGATGGGGAGAAGGAATTCATCCTGGCAACCGACCTGAGAGCAAAGCACTGACATAAGTACTCTGTAGACTATTTCTGGGAGATGATGCTCATGGAGGATTCATTCTACAATTCAAGAACTGTTTGGTGCAGTCTCTCCAGTAGGCTGAATTTCAGTAGAGGTGAGATCCATTCTGTTCCTCAAGGTCAATTATTGGCCAGCATGGTAAGTCAACGGAGACATCCCCATCTTCGTTACCTTAGAAGCTGTTCTCCCAGGCTTTCTACTCCTCTGGCCCTCTCATCTAAGACTTTGTATCAACCTCTAACACTTTGATTCCAAGTATTCCAAAGTGATCTGACCTATAAACATGTGTACTTCCCAGAAGCCTTGCAATGGTGGGCCAGCGAAGACTCTTGGTGTCTTCTCACCATTTACAGAACAATATGTATCCATTTCCCAAAACAGTGTTCAACATTATACATAACAATGAGAAACCGAAATGCCATCCATAAGAGAGCTGTACAGCAGCAAGTACTACAGGATAAGGAGTATAACTCCTAGTGAGTCACTTGCAAAAGGCAGGGAAGACAGAAGGGCAAGAGTGCTAGAAAACAACTTGCAGCCAAGCACCAGTGTCTCAAGTCTCTATTCCTAGCTACTCAGGAGGCTGAGATCTGAGAATCTCCAATTAGGCACAAAAAATGCCAGAAGTAGAGCTGTGACTCAAGTGGTAGAGTGCTGGCTGTGAGCACAAAGGCTCAGAGACAGCACCTAGGCCCTAAATTCAAGCCCCAGGACTTGCCAAAAAGAAAAGAAAAGAAAAATGCTCTGCTGATTACTATGTGTTAGCATCTACTGTGAAAAAATGTAATTCCTCTTGGTTAGGTTAGTACCCTCTCTGAAGGTCTCTCTCTTCTCTGTGACTCCCCACACACTTAGCAAAATGGTAGACTCTCAGCCAACACCTGTCACACGCATCACATGAATAAGCATCCATTCATACCGGGGATATTATACAATGACAAGTTTTCCAAGGATTCCAGCCATGTTCCATGGAGACACAGGAAAGAAGAATGATATGAAGTTACAAAGCCTCCATCCATGTGCATTCTTCAAGGCCCATCAGGAAGTTCAGTCATCCTCTACACCTGTCAGTAGTCCTTCATGACTGACTCAGACTAGCATTGCTCAGCTTCTCTTTATTCCTCCAAAACTCGCCTGCTTCAGGGATCCAGGAAAAGAAGGGAAAATGACTGCTGCCCCTACATCCAAGGATGGGGGACACACACTGAATGTCCTCTGAGGAGGGCGTGGGAATAACAGGATTATCTATCTAGAGATACAAGACAATTTTACATTTTGTGTTACATAAATGACATTTCACTAAAATGGGAAATAAACTTGCTATATGTAAATATGTACCATTTCTCCCAATGAATAAGAATATAGGAAAATGTAAGAAAGTCAACCTCAAGAATTATCTTTCAAAAGCTTAAAAATGACTATTACCAAAAATATTCAGTGACTGTAACTAAACATTTTACTTAAAGTACTCTCCATCATTGTAGCTAGCTAAAACCAAAGGAGAGAGGAAGAGAAATAGAGGAGAAAGGACAAAAAAGGGAGAGAGAAAGAGAGACAAAGAGATAGGTAAAGAGGAGAAAAGTGGGAAGAGAATGGGAGAGAAAAAAAGAGAGAGGAGAAAGAACAAGAGAGAAAGAGAACAGAGAGAGAGACCCAGAAAAAGATGACAATGAGAATATCAATAAGTTAAGACTTCAATTAACTTCTCTGGAAAAGTAATCTACTTAAATCCTTCAGAGATTCTTATAATTCAAAATCTTATGCCATCACAATATCTCATAACAAAGTTTAATCAATAACAAGGGTTGCTAATCAAGTTAGAAATAAAAGATCAAAGAAGTTAGATGAAAGGAATGGATATGTAAACAAAGTATTCATCACAATAAAAAAAAACTCAGGAGATAAACATGTAAGCTTTTTCAAAGTAGAAGCAGACATCATGACCACCTATTCTAGCCTCCCAGAAAATATATTTGTAACAGGGACCTCCCCCGCCCCACAGACACTCTTCACTGGCTCCATCATCTAACACATTCACATTTTACTCATTTGCTTACAGTCTGTGTCCTCTAGTTACATATAAGATTCACAAAGGTAGAAACTTGAATTTGTGTTATTCCCTGGTAAAGGCTAGAAGAGTGCTTGGCACATTATAGACATGGGAGATAGTTATAAATAAGCTAGCTGGGTGTTCCACCTAAATGACACACAGTAATAGTATATGCTGCAGCTATTTTGTCATTGGACAAGGCTATATGACAAAGGGTGGAAGGATAGTTGGCTCTTATCATCTCTCTCAATCTACTGAAAAAAGTCTTCTATGTACAACATGTATGAACTATCTGTGAAGGGTCTTTCCCTTCCTTGAAACACAAAAACTCTCAAAGAATGAAAAAAAAAGCAGAAAAAAAAAGATCAGGGAGGGGAAGCAGTGTTAATAGCCAAGTTTATTAATACCTGGATGTGAGAGTGGATTTAAAGAACTTAGGATGGTCCTTACAGGAATCATTTTTATTAAAATGACCTACTGACCTCTGCAGCAGCAAAGTGGTCATTATCTTTTCTACTACTCCTCAAACATAGATTTATGAGGGAAAGTGGGAGAAAAAGATGAGAAGGGGTGTCAATGTTCAAGAAGTAATGTACTCACTACCTGACAAATGTAATTGTAACCCCTTGATACGTTACCCAGATACTAAAATAGTTTTTTAATGCATTTATTTTATTCTCTGGCAAATTTACTATTTTTGTTGTACAGTGTTTCACTGATCTAAAGTTGAAATACAGCTTCAATTGGGTGTCAGTGGAATGGGAGGCAGACATTAACCAAAGGAAAGTAGCAGCACTAACATACAAACTATGTGGCTACCTCTCTCCATCTTCTGGCATTGTACATTTTCTGTTCTTCTCTAGTTGGAAGTATACGTGATAGAAGGGAGAGTATCAGTAGTTGGTCCAAGGTTTGACCCAACCCAGAGAAGACATCAAAGGAAAGGGCAATGGCAGGATGGCAAGGTAAACTAAACCAAGATGGTGTGAAAGTTTGCAGGAGGCTCAGCCTCTACCAAAAACGGGATATCTGAAAATAAAGAAAGGAGATCGGAAAGGAGACATCTACAAACTCTCTACATCCCATATCAAATTTCTCTCAGATTAAATACCCTATGTTACTTGATCTTGAAAAAAGTAATCTAAAATCATAAGCTTATAAAAACAAAAAAGTCATCATAGATTTCTTTTGTCTAAACAACAAAAAAAGCCAAGTGTTACTTATGAAAGAAACACTTTCCAACTCCACTCCCAAGGAGACTTACTCTATCAAGGACTTGACTCTATCTAGTATCTACTATTATTAGTATTTTTTTTTGCCAGTCCTGGGCTTGAGCTCAGGACCTGAGCACTGTCCTTGGGCTTTCCTTAAGGCTAGTATTCTACCCTGAGCCACCACACCATTTCTGGATTTTTCTATGTATGTGGTACTGAGGAATTGAACCCAGGTCTTCGTGCATGCTAGGCAGGCACTCTACCACTAGGCCAAACTCCCAGCCCCTATTATTAGAATTTATTACTATTATCTGTTAGCAAAGACTTATTTATCTGTACTGTGATACTACACATAGGATTGCTAAGCAAATGTATTCTTCATAATCATCAATATCTTTGTCCAATAAGTGAGTTTTCAACGCTGAGTGTCTCTGATAACTCTGTAAATCCTGTATACAGTATTGTTCCTCTCCTCAAATGAACAAAACTTTGCTAATATTAGATAACTTTATCTAAAAGATGTTAAGGTCCAATGATCCTAGAAAAGGATCCATGTTCTAGGAGGGAAAATATGGAGAACTTTATTTAATAAATTTTTATCCTTTCAATTTTATCAACTACTAAAATTCACAGTCATACACTCATGTAACAGTAATGCTTACACGTAAGTCATGAAAGTTAGCATTTACTAGCATGGGAGGTGCTGATGGCCCATACCTGCAATCCTAGCTACTTAGAGGCTGAAAATGGGAGACAGTTCCAGGCCAGCCAGGCAGAAAGGTCCATTTCAACCAAGGGAGGGTATGTGGTGACGTCTACCTGTCATCCCAGCAATGACATGAAACCCAAAGTAGGCAGGCAGTCAGAGGTTTTCTTTAAAATAACCAGCAAAAGGCATGGCAGATGGCATGGCTCAATAAAGTGCTTGCTTAGTGAGCATGAAGCCCTGACTTCAAATCCTCGTACATCAGAGAGAAGAAAAAAACTCCAAACAAAAAAGCTACATTTACTAATATTTCTGATGTTACTTCTTAGAGGTTGCAATCACTGAAAAAAATGAAATTTATGTGAAGCCTCTATATGTGAAATCTGCATTTTAATGTCATCCTTATACTAAGTATATCCTGTCTGATGAATCTGGAATATAAAACACTTTCTGTAGTTTCAAGACAACAAGCTGGGCCCTTCTCAGCAGTTTCAATGGATTGAAATAATTTGGAGCTATCATATCAGTAGAAAAAATATCACTTCAATTTTTTCATTATTAAAAAGCTCAGTTTCTCTACATAAACTGTATTTATGCTGTCAAAAAGAGAACACAAATGACAAGTGAATTGGCCACCAGAGATTTAAAAAACAAAAATTCTCTCTGAGTTCTGCAATGTCTTCTAGGAGACAGGCTCTCTCACAGTGTGTAGAGACTTTTCTTAAGGGTGAGGCCTGGAACGCTAACAGATGTCAAAAGGAAGGATTGAGAATGAAGAACCACAACAATGGGAGCATAGTAAAAACAATGGGAAGAGTCAGCATACATACAGAAACAGGAATTAAAGACATAAGAAGTTATATGTGTCCAAGCTTCCAAGGTTATCTACTATAGTAACCATGAACCACATGTGAGGACTTCAATTTTGAATTAAATATTCAGTTTTCAATTGCACTGGCCTCATTTCAATAGTTCAAAAGGTGCCTGTGAGACAGACACCAGTGGTTCACCTTTCTAATCCTGTCTGCTCAGGAGGCTGACATCTGAGGATTGCAGTTCAAAGCCAATCGAGGTAGGAAAGTCCATTCTTACCTCCAATTAATCTCCAAAATGACAGAAGTGGAGCTGTGGGTGAAGTGAAGTGATAGAGGACTAGCTTTGAGCATAAAAGTTACAGGAGAGAATGCAGGCCTTGAATTCAAACTGGCAAACACACACACACACACACACACACACACACACACTACACACTACACACATATACACTACACACAAAAAGTTGTATATGGCCAATAGCTACCATACTGGACATTGGACAACATCAGATGTTTCCATCATTTCAGAAAGTGCTACTAATGAGCTGGGAAAGTGGTTTAGTGGTAGAGTGCTTACCTAGCAGGCATAAAGCCCTGATTCCTCAGTACCACATAAACAGAAAAAGCTGTTAGTGGCATGGTGGCGCAAGTGGTAGAGTGCTAGCCTTGAGCAAAAGAAGCTCAGGAGTAGAACCTAGACCCTGAGTTCAAGCCCCAGGAATGGCAAAAAAAAGAAGAGAGAGAGAGAGAGAGAGAGAGAGAGAGAGAGAGAGAGAGAGAGGAGAGAGAGAGAGAGAGAGAGAGAGAGAGAGAGAGAGAGAGAGAGGACAGAGAGAGAGAGAGACAGAGAGAGAGAGAGAGAGAGAGAGAGAGACAGAGAGAGAGAGAGAGAGAGAGAGAGACAGAGAGAGACAGAGAGAGACAGAGACAGAGAGAGGGAGAGAGAGAAAGAAAATGAAAAAAGAAACTATACTGATGGCATAGTTTCAGAGTAAAAAGCCAGAAAACACCAAGAATTTAGTCTTCAACAGAGGCCTACAGATGGAGAAATAAATGATTTTTGGCTAAGTTGTACTAGTTACAAAGGATGATACATTGACACGAAACAGAAAGAAAACAGCTAAGGTAAGAATGTGAGCACAATGGAGACACAATCCATACCACGAAACCCTGCACCCTATCTATCCAAAAGGCTCAGGAGCTACCAAACAGTGTGACATTTGTAGATTTTCCTTTCATGCCAGCCAGTAAAACACTAACTTTCTAATGTCTATACATAACTGATAGAGAAAAGGTATTGCAAAGTAAGAAAACATGTTTTAGCCTCCAGGAATTCAGTAGAGAAGGAAAACAGAAAAAAATTGAAGGAGCAGAAGGAAGGACAGAGAGACTGAGGAAGGAAGAAGAGAAGTGACTCATTTATTTGTATTTTCCCCATCGTCACATATCAAAGTCATACTGCATTTAATCACAAGTTCCTGAGGAAATGCATTAACAATACTGCTATGAGATATAATTTTGACTTTCATTCAAATATAATCTTCTCCACAGACTGATTTCAACCAATCCTTCCTAATTCTTTTTGGCTCATGACAAAGACTACTTGAAAATAGGACCTTTCTGGAGAGTTTCACTTGTTCTTCACCAGAAAAAATAAGGAATTGGATAAACCATGCAAACATATTTTTCCTTTGGGCTCTCTACAGAACACAATTCATGCCTGTGGTCAGCATTCTAAAAGCTTAAGAGCTTGAAATATAATTGGACAATTTAGAATGACTCACAAGAACTACAGGAGAATTACACGAGGTATGTGTCTAAATACAAGGTAACAGGGTAACAACTTTGTATAAAAATGCACAGGTATGTAACTGTAACCCCTTTATAGTTACCCTGACAATAAAAATACAATAAAAAAAGAAAGAAATGCACAGGTGACATATTACCAAAAAATATTAAAAAAACAGACAAGCAAAATAATCGTTAAAAACTTTGGAATAAAAGTGATGATAGAGCCAGGCATGGTGGCTCATGCCTGTAATCCTAGCTACTCAAGAGGCTGAGATCTTAGGATCAAGGTTCAAAGCCAGCTGGGCACTGAAGACCTTGAGACTTTTATTTCAAATTAATCACTAGAAAATGGCAAGTGGGGCTTGGCTCAAGGATAGGGCAGTATCCAGGCCCAGAGTTCAAGCCCCACAACTGACCAAAAGAACAAAAAACAACAAAACAATACAAAAAGACAATGAATAAACAACAAAACAAAAAAACAGACAAGATAAGAAAGGCATATCTTTCACAAATACCACATAAGCTAGGGTCTAGGAAACAAACCAGACAATAAAAAGAAACCAGGAAAGGAAGAAAGTGAGTTCAGGGTCAGTATATACAGAAGCACTCTGTAGCAATATAATAGCAGTAGCAGTAACACTTGGTAGTATGTGGGTAGTCACGAGATCACCTCTGGATGACTGACAGAGGTCAAAGCAGAACAGAGAGAAGTCATGATCCCTAAGGGTGACACTTACCATCTGTGGGCCAACAATGCTATTTCTCCACAATTTCTTACTTGGGAAAGAAGGGGAAGCTTGACTTGGGGTAGAAACATGAGAAGACTATTGTTAAACCAGAAAAATTGTGGTTCTTCTGGAACACTTTAAATGATTAGCCAAGACAGCAGGTAGACCTTGAGCTGGAAGGAGGAGAGAAAACAGAACAAGCAGAAGCAATCCATTTGAGAAATTCAGACTTGAAATGACAACAAGAAAAAAAAAAAAAAAAACCCAGAAGCCACCAAGGTTATTGTGTTTTGTTTTGTGAGGAGAAGTAGAAAAAGGAAAGACTGATTCTTCATGGTAAGAGAAGAGGGAAATGAAGACAGTATGGCTTTAAAGAACAGGACCAAACACCACAGCTGAGAAGGATGAGAGGTGTACTTCTTTTTCTCTATATTTATATTCTACCAATGAGCAGACCTCACTTACATGGGAAGGCTGTTAAAGAAAGCCAAGTTGAGAGCTTGCCATCTCACTTGATGCTCTTGAACAGGAATCAAGCAAAGTCCCAGGAAAGGTGATGTAATTAAACTATCATGACACATTAACCGAAATACCTTGTTCTATATGCACATGTCTGACATCAATGCCCTGGTGACTTGGCAGATAACAGCTGTTTTGATCTTTGAATATTGCTAAGCTGTATCCGTTGTCGTTTTATTATAGAGCACGTCATGAGGAGACTGAAGTGTTAGTACACAATTGCGCATCTCTGTGGGGCTCCAAAATGTATCTAAACAATAATTACTCATCTGTGGCCTAACCACAGTATTTCTGATAAATGAAAACTCTTAATAACTTTCAGAAGCAGACTACTATTTATTTTTAAGTAGTAGGTGTGACTATTAACAGGTCACACTGTTAACAACATACTTGATTAAATTCCAATTAATGATTTAGATTAGGATTTGATATATTTCTATTGCCAATAACTAAAAGACTTTGAAAGCCAAAAATCCTGCTGTATTCCCATTTCCCCCCATTATCTACAATTTATTTTGTCTAAATAACACTCTTTCTTTTTTTTTTTAAGTGGGAGTATGTGTGTTTATAAAGTGAAATGGGACTTTTTTCCTTTCATGATAATTGAATTAATGGTTAAAATGGGCAAGAATAAGATGCATTGCACATTTATATGAAGACCAGCTTCTGAAATCTACATTTTCCATAGACTTGAAAAGTCATTTGTAATGTAGGCTATCGTGATCTGATCTGATTAATGTGAGGAAAATGTTCTACCTTAACTACTGCTCAGAATCCTTTTAAATTACCACCGATCGGCAATCCGTCATCAGCAAATATGCTTATGTCAAATACGCTTATAATGAGCCATCACATTTTCAAACATTTTCCCCCATTACCTAACCAGAAGATTTACACAATGCCTATAAACTACAGAGAGGAGAGTAAATGAAATATTGGATCTTGGTTTAAATGAGCGAACTCTACCCTGAATAGTAGAGGTGGGGGTGGGAGGGGGGAGAAAAATGTATAAATTGAGAAAAGAATTACCTATTCATCTTCATCAATAGTTGACACCATCATCATTCGGTCTCTAAAAAAAAAGATGTTTTAATTTGCTGGGAAGAATACATCTCTTCAGGGAGGAGATTTGGGGATTTAACCATGAATAATAATGAAGCTGTTTGCTTCATATGTAAAATCTAGCTCTAGTCTTTCAATCCAAAGGAGATTCTCAGCTACAGAAAGAGGAAGAGGGTTCAATTTATTTATTCAAGTCCTTGTAGACAGCCTTCTTCATCAGGTCTACACTTCCTCTCACTCAGATTCCTCACATCCAGATCTATACTTCCTCTCACATTAACATTAAGACAAAAGAAAAAAAAGTGATAGATTCTTATCTGTATTGGTCAGCTTGCAGTAACCATCTTAGGTTCAAAGAACAACCACTGTTCAAGAGGTTACTTGGCGCCTGCCTGAATCCAGCTACTTGCAAAAAAAAATTCAGGCATCAACTCATGGGGTTCTGTCATCTCTATCCCATTCCTTCAGTAAACAAAAAATATTCATTTTCTTGGCATCTAGATTTGCAATAAATCATTCAGATTTATGCCAAAATTCAGCATTTATTAATTTTAACTAACTTCTGATATCCATGATCAGTTATAGGCAATGACAATATTTTCTCCAAACCCATTATTTCTCCTATGTAGCTCCAGAACAATCTGTCTGACCTTTCCTGGTGTCCTAATCATGACTGCTTCACATGGTGGTAAGGTGGGGGGGGGGAAGGTGGGGAAATAAAAGAGTCCCAGAACATTATGCAAGTCAGGTAGACAGAATGTGAATCTGAGTAAGGCAGGCTTAGAATAAGGCCTTCAATATGCAGCACTGAAGTGATGTATAAATCAATAGAGAATGATTAAAACACGGCTCTTTGAAAAGGCTGCATAGTTAATATACATTTCATTATGAGAAAAGAATGCTGCAGACTCAACGGCATAGACATGCAACAGCAGTAGGAAAAACATGATCAAGATGTTTAAGTATCCAATTTCAAGGAATAGAGTTAACCCCATCATTTAGCAAAACTTCTCCAAATATTTCATTTGTAATGTCAAGGTCTACATGAACCCAGGTGCCCCAAACCCTAAAACGCCTGTTTCCCCTATATCACATCACTTAACAGCACTACTTCAAAGCTCAACATCAATAAATGGCACACTATTCTTACTCAGATTGCAGCACTGAATCCACACCCAAATAATCCTAATTACATAACCACAGCATCACCTAACAAACACACTTATCCTACATTTCCTTTCCAATGCCTCAATTAAGTACTGCCATGCTTCTTTCCTGTTTCCATAAAGTAATGTTACAAGCTAAATACTATGAGTTTTTGCTACTAAGTTCCTTGAAAACAGAGTATCAATTTATAAAATAGAAGAAAAAAACCTACAAAAAAAGGGTGGGGGGCTGGGAGTTTGGCCTAATGGTAGAGTGCTTACCTAGCATGTATGAAGACCCAGGTTTGATTCCTCAGTACCACATACATAGAAAAAGGCAGAAATGGTGGCTCAAGTGGTAGACTTCTGGCCTTGAGAAAGCCCAAGGACAGTGCTCAGGCCCTGAGTTCAAGCCCCAGAACTGGAAAAAAAAAACTGATGGTACCCAAGGAACCCAGGAACCAAACAATTCAACAACCCTGCCTCTTTGGTTAGTTTAACCCTCAGTCCCATCCATTGAATCCAAATAGCGGCCACTGATCTTTGGGTATTATTTCTATACACAGTTATATTTACCACCTGCTGGTGTTAAAAAAAGAGTATCATGGCTTTTATTAAGGAGCATTCACTATGCTCTCCTAAAAGAAAAAAATGCTATTCATCTTGTTTTCTATATTTTACTCAAAAGCGGATGGGAAAATTGGTCCCAAGAAAACTCTTCAGATGGAGGTATCTTTTGTTATTTGCTTCCATAACTTCCACTCATGGATTTTCCTTGTATGCACATATTTTTCCTTAATTCTGAGAAATCTCACATGCAAAAATTTAAACCAAGTCATCTGAAATATTCTGGAAACCTATCACATGCACAACTGTAGCAAAGATAAGCTAAAATAGTCAAGATTATATATGTGTGTGTATGTATGTATGTATGTATGTATGTATGTATGTATGTATGCATGTATACATCATTTAAGGGACACAGAGCCAGCATTGCTTAACAGCTTAGTTCCTCCTAAGAAAATGCAGGGTGTACTATTCCAGAGATCCTGTCCTTCAGAAACCACCTACAGAACTTGGATGTGCTTTAACATTTTTCTTCCTGAATTCAAATGTATGTTTTTTCCCCCCATGGAAATTTCTCTGTTAGAAATTTCAACACTCACCATGAGAGGAACTTTAATTTTAGCTCACTCTACACATGAGACTCAGAAAAGTCACATCTCCCCTACTGTTAAATAAAATGAACAAAGCAGTCCAACATCAATTATAATTTGGTAATACACACAACAGTGGATATTTATTATAAATATCCCTATGCTCCTGCACATTGTCTTATTAAATCTTATGAAATAGCTAGCCCAGGTAGCTGGTATAATCACACATTAGAACTTGAGAAACGAAAGTCATTTGGTTGGGAAAAATCAATGATGGTTTCCAACATGCTTCCAACCCACAGACAAATCCCAAAGTGGCAGTCACTTCTTTCTTTTTTTCATATATTTTTATTGTAATTAATAGAAGGGTTACATGATATTTGCCAGATAGATGGTGCATTAATTCCCATACATTGATACCCTTTCACATCTCTTGGTCTCCATTTCCCTCCCCCACACCCCACCCCTCATCTTGTTTTCCCCCCTTCCCTATCCAATTTCAAATAACCAAATACAAATATATCTGATATATCAGGTAACAAAGTGAGATACTGTAACAATATGAGATAACCAAGGGACAGCAAAAAGAGATGAGAGATAACATAGTACCTTAAGAACAACAATCATTCATTATATGGCTTATGTTTCTATATCCTAGAGATCCTCTCATTTAGCGTCCTACTATATGGCCTTTTGTATCAAGGTCTTGCTCTATTGCAAATCTCTGCTAGGAGAGCCCAGAAGCTTCCTAATGTCTGCTCTATAAAGAGAATAACAAGCATTTAACACTGGTCTATGGCCTCAAGAAATAACAGACAAAGGTGCTGTGGACTTAAGATATTTAAGGCCCTTCTAGCACCCAACACTCCAAAGAGGACCATTCTTTTTTTTTTTTTTTTTGCCAGTCCTGGGCTGGAGCTCAGGGCCTGAGCACTATCCTTGGACTTTCTCAAGGCAAGAGCTCTACCACTTGAGCCTCAGCACCACTTCTGGCTTTTTTCTATGTATGTGGTACTGAGGAATCGAACCTGGGTCTTCGTGCATGCTAGGCAAGCACTTTAACCACTAGGCCAAACTCCCGGCCCAAAGAGGACCATTCTATACCTCTTGACAGAGATGCAGCCTAGGCAATTGGCTGAGGCATCTTCTGTGTGCATCTCTTAACTATACTAAGCAGACAACAATCTGTTCACTCGATGGTCAGAACAGTGTTCCCTTGAGTAAATGTCTCTATTGTGCACTGAATCTGAAAGTATTACTGTGTACTGCTCTGTCTCTGTCTCTGTCTCTATCTGCCTGTCTGCCTGCCTGCCTGTCTCTGTTTGTCTCTCTTTATCTCTGTCTCTGTCTCTCTGTTTCTCTGTCTCTGTCTCTCTGTCTCTGTCTCTGTCTGTCTGTCTGTCTGTCTGTCTGTCTCTCTTTCTCTCTTCTGTCTCTCACACTCCATATCTAATGACATGGACCAGGAAGAAACTCCAGGAGGAGGACACGTCCTATTAGTCAGAGCACAGTCAGAAAGAAGGTTGCCAGGACATTTCCACATTGTGGGTCATGATTCTTGTAGTAGACGCAACCTGGGTGAATGATTTCCAGCAAATGCTGGAAATTGAAATAGAACAGAAAACATTAGTGTATGTAAATCAGAGCAAATTTCCCTTCAGCCATATAGTCTAAAACTAGTTATAGGTGTTGGTTGCCTCTTACTCTCAAGCCTCTAATAACCCAGGTCCTGATGTTTGCATATCAAATCTGCCCAGATTTCTCTGCTTACTCCCATGAACACCACTTTTCAATACTAACCCCTCTCAACAGAATGATGGGAATGGCAGTTAAAGCTGTTATTGTATTCCATATCCCCTTCATCAGTCACCCCAGTAGGGTGTTACTCCCCGGCTTCAAAGTCCATTGCATCCAGTCAAAGTTCTCTTAGACTGAAAGAGCAGATGCTTTGCAAACCAACCCCACACACCTTCACAATTCATCTCATACAGTAGTGCTCAGGTTTCAGTCACCACCCAACAGCACTACCAAACAGATGACACCTGCATGACTCTGCTCATTTTATTTCTCCGTCTCCTTGCAAAGGAGCCTTTTCTTCCAAAGAAACTTCCCAGACTTTTAGAATGTGGTTCAGTGAATCTACTACCATCTCCTAGCATACCTTCTATTTAATGCTATCTCTCGTAGCCCGTAAAAACTAGATACCTGGGAGTCTGACTCTTCTACTAAGGAAGAAGATTTTCTTCCTTCCTCCAGGTCTTTATTCAAATATGACCTGACTGAGACTTCCCGGTCTTCTCTATCTTAACTTTCTGTCCTTGCCTCTACTCCCTAATTCCAGATCCTGTGATTGGTTCGTTTTCTATCACAACTCTATCTAACATACTTACACACACACACACACACACACACAATACTAGTATATATGTGATATATATATGAATATAGATATATATACATACATATATATATGTATATATACATCCATGTGGCCGAGAGTTTGGCCTAGCATGCATGAAGACCTGGGTTCAACTCCTCGATACCACATACATAGAAAAAAGCCAGAAGTGGTGCTGAGGCTCAAGCAGTAGAGCTCTAGCCTTGAGAAAGCCCAAGAACAGTGCTCAGGCCCTGAGCTCAAACCCAGGACTGGCAAATAAATCCATGTATGTATGCATGTATGTATGCATGTACATATGTATGTATGCATATATGTATGCATGTATATGTGTACATTAACTTATTACCTTCTTGACAACCAGGAATGTCAGTTACAGTTTTCTCAGTTTTATTACCCTAGCCCCTAGTGCCCAATACAATTTTAAAAATTTGCTAAATGAGCAAATATCATTAAACTCAGAAACATCTACTAATTCAACTTTTAAGCATACAACACATAGCAGTGTCTACTGCACAGTTAGTACACAGTGAATGTTTGCATTTTTAAAAGTGAAGCTAGAATCTTATATATTATGAATTCTATTTTTTGTCTTTTCTCTTGTCCTTTTAGTATGCACAGGATGGAAAGATACAGAGCTAAAAAGTCCAGTAAGCTAACCAAGAAGAAAGCAGATAATGTCAGCCAAGTACTGTGGAACATGCCTGACATCCTAGCTACTGAGGAGGCTGAGATCCAGAAGACTGGAGATTAAAGTCTGACCAAGCAAGAAAGTCTGTGAGACTTCATCTTTAAAAGTCAGAGTGATCTAGCAAAAGAAAAAAAAAAGGGAGGGAGGGAGGAGGGAGAGAGGAAGGAAAGAAGGTCAAAAATGTTAAATTATTACCTACCTATGATATGAAAAGATCATCTAATTATTTTTAGGTATTAACTTTTAGAAGTAATATTATTATTTTTTTGCCAGTCCTGGGCCTAAGCTCAAGGTCTAAGCACTGTCCTTGGACTTTCTCAAGGCTAGAGCTCTACCATTTGAGCCTCAGCACCACTTCTGGCTTTTTTCTATGTATATGGTACCAAAGAATCAAACCCCGGTCTTTGTGCATGCTAGGCAAGCACTCTACCACTAGGCCAAACTCCCAGCCTATAAGTAATATTATTTTTAAAAAGACATGCTTATTTAACCTGCAAGTATAAACTCAAAGGCTCTATAATACCTATATTTTCAGAATTTGTATTTGTAGATACTAGAACTATTCATGTTCTTGCAGCAGATGAGGCAAATGAACCATCAGGTATTTTATTCTTGCAGAGAAACCTTTTACTTAACAATAAGCCATGTGCACATTCAATATTTATAACCATTTTAAAAATCAAATTAAGAATGTAAGGAGAATGATAAAATATGCATAGGTTCTTGAAGTTTAAAACTAAACCTCACACATGCACTTAAGTAATTTCTGTTAAAATACACGTTTGTGAATACTTGAACTGCAAAAATATTTTGAAGCTAATTTTAAGTCTCTTTCTGGCCAAATAAAATAGTAATATAGTAATGAAATATTGTTTTATTTTTAAGACATAAACAGAGCTAAAGAACTCATAAAAATTGAACCAGAAAAGTCATATGATCAGAAAGTAAGATAGCAATTTCTCTTCAAAATGACATAATATTTCTTAAAAAGCAAGTCAAGTCTAGCTGGAAAAAAAAGCCATTTTTGAGTTCTCAAAAAGAAAGACTGGAATATCTAAATAGAAGCAAATGGATAAATGATAGTTTATAGACTTCATATTTAAAAATATCAACTAATAAGATTCTTCAAGCAAAAATTATTAAAAAGTCTCATAGTATAAATGACTTCATATGCTAAGACTATTTAAAACACTATTTCAAAGGTTTCTGCATTCCCTAACACATAATATATCCTCCTGTTACCAAATTAAAGAAAGAACAACCCAAACCAGATCCCGAACTTACCAAAAGTAGCCAGTGCTTTACCCAGATATTTTACTGTTTATTTGGAGTTTAAAACTTGGTCCAAATGGGACATTTTGCTATTCTAGGTTGTCAGGTCAATACACAAAACTTTCCCTTATGGGATGTATCTTACAAGTACATTTTAAAATCAACAACTTACAACCAAAATATCAAGAATCAAATACTGTTGTAATTGTAACTTTCAAAATGCTTTGCTTCCCTTCAGTACACATGCCTGAAAATATCCTAGTCATGAATTTGGCAAAGAGAGGTAGGGAGGAGGAAAGTAAAGGCTTAGAGGAAAATTTTCCTGTGCTGTTTCACCATCACCAAATGCTCTTCCTAAAGTGTTCCTGCTAAGAGAAAAATAACAAAATGGGAAGCATATGATGAAGTCAGTTTCACACAGCATAACATTTGAATAAAAGTTTTACTCATTTTTATTTCTTCTTTCTTCTTAAATGACAACTAAATGAAAAAAAAGATTATATAGCTCTCATATTAAGAATTAACAAGAAGACAACACTGGTTAGCTCATACCTGTGATAGATCCTAGCTACTTAGGAGGCTATGATATGAGGATCCAAGTTTGAAGCTAACTGGGGCACACAAATCTATGAGACTCTTATCTCCAATTAACCAGGAAAAAGCTAGAAGTGAGCCAGGCACCAGTGGTTCATGCCTATAATCCTAGCTACTCAGGAAGCTGAGATCTGGGGATCATGGTTCAAAGCCAGCCTCAGCACAAAAGTCCATGAGACTCTTAATCTCCAACTAACCACCAGAAAATCAGAAGTGGTAGCCTTGAACGGAAGAACTTAGGGATAGCACATAGGCTCAGAGTTCAAGCCCCACAATTGACAAAAAAAAAAAAAAGCTACAAGTGGAGACTGGAAAAGCCAAATGAGAGCTTGAGGCCCTGAGTGTCTCTCTCTCTCTCTCTCTCTCTCTCTCTCTCTCTCTCTCTCTCTCTCTCTCTCTCTCTCTCTCTCTCTCTCACACACACACACACACACACACAACAAATAACAACTTTGAGATAATTCCAGAGAATATAAATAACTAACTTCTAGAAGCATCTTCAGAAATTCTGACTTACAAGCATTTTCATATTATATATTAAATTATTTACATGCAATAACAAAGTGAAGTATAAGTAGCATTTTTATGATCACTAAGGTTGAGGCTATTATTAAAGAACTCTAGCCATACTTTGTAACTCATACCTATAATTCTATCTACTCAGAAGGTAGTGGTGGAAGGATCAGTGGGCCTAAGGCCAGCCGTTGCAAACCTAACAAGACTATAGCTGAAAAAACAAACAAAAGTACTGGAAGGGCTATGGCTGAAGTGGTAGAGTACTTGCCTAGCAAATGTGAGGCCCTGAGATTCATACTCTAGACCAAAAAAAAGAAAGAGAGATAGAAGAGAAGAAAGAGAAGGAGAAAGAAAAGAAAGAGGAAGAGGGCAGAGGAGGGAGGGGGGAGGAGGAGGGAGAGGAGGAGGAGGAAAGAGGAGGAAGAGGAGGAAACCCTACAAAACCTCCAAGTCATCAGTTACATTAGTTCATTCTGTATGCTGCCATTTCTATATTAGTAAAATGAACTTGGTTTGGGGCTGTTCTTTACGACATTAATAAATAAGCTTCAACAGGAAGGCTAACATTGAGAATCTAAAGTAAACCTGATTGTGTATAAAAAAGAATCATTGGAATAATCAATAGACTAAAGAACTTTTTAGGGCAGAAAAATGGTCACTTAACATTCTGGACTTGCTCAGATTTACATCTAAAACTAGTAGATCTGTGATTTAAAAAAAAAAATGATGGGGTCAAGAGTTTAGCCTAGTGGTAGAGTGCTTCCCTAGCATGAGTGAAGACTCAGGTTCGATTCCTCAGTACCACATACATAGAAAAAAAGGCAGAAGTGGTGCTGTAGCTCAAGTGGTAGAGCTCTAGCCTTGAGAAAGTCCAAGGACAGTGCTCAGGCCCTGAGCTCAAGCCCAGGACTGGCAAAAAAAAAAAAAAAAACAAAAAACGATATCCACCTATATTCCTATGCTACTTTTTCAAATTCAGATTACCCCCAAACCCAGGGCTTCTAAATATACAAAGTTATTGCCTGAATCAGGAGGACAATATCTATGGTGACAAAAAGGCAGAAAGGTATTCAGACTTCTGCCCTTAACACCCTCACTCCACACAAATAGATTTTATTTAAAGTGGCAGGAAGTTGCTTTTTAATTGTACCACTTCTCTGACTGAGGAGCATCCGTTCCCCACTAGGCATTTGGCAGCTTTCCCAATTTCTGCCTCAGACCCTGATTTGAGACATGGGGCGGAGGGGTGGGGGTGGGGGTGGGGAGAGGGTTTGCACAGCTCCTCCCAGAGCCTTCCCTCACTGAGCAGCTGTGATGGCTTCCCTGCACAATCAGAGAGGACAAATCCCAGAAAACTATCTAAGAACTAAGTACAACAAGGATGCTGAGCCCAGGTTTTATGAGCTGCAGTTAACATATCTCTCAGCAAAATCATAGCCTTATTTCGCTCATGTGACAAACATTCATTGAGTTCCCTTCCACTGGAACTGTCAGAAATTGTCTATGGGCTTGAAACATATTTATCAAGACACAGAAACAAGGATCTCTGCCCTCCAGCAGTTTACTTCCTAACGAAGAAGGCGGGAAACAAATATAATAAATCAAGTAATCAATTAAAAACACTTTGTAAGTAAATACACGTAGAGAGCTACAACAATAAACCCATATGGAACCAGGGAAATGGGCCTGGGAGCTAAGGGGGAGGCAGCCATTCATACCTGACCTATGTAATAGAACCCACAAGAAGACATGTGGGGATGTGTTACAGGGATGGGGAAAAGTGATCTCTTGACTATCTAGGGGAAAGTTTCTAGCAGAGGCTTGAAACAGCCCTGAGGAACTGGGAAATGAGGCACATCCAAAGAACTGCAAGGAAGCCCTTGACTTAGAGTGCTATGAAGAAGGAAAGGGAAGAGCAGGTGAAGCCTGAGGAGTCACTGAACTCTTCAGCTCTTACTCCAAACACAATGTAGAGCATGTGCAGAGTTTTGAGGAGAAGATCAATCTGACAGCCACAATGAAAGCAATCCTTCTGGTGGCTCTGCTGAGCACAAATTATGTGGTATGTGTTTGAAGCGAGGAGAAGGGGAAGGGCTGGCAATGAAAGAGCACTGCAGGTTTCAGAAGCACAGGTTCAGCATCTCTAACCAGAAAACCCAAAATGCTCCAAATTCCACAGCATTTTGAGCACTGACATCACAATGCAATAGAAAAGTCCACACCCTGGAAAAGACCTCACATGATGGGTGACTGATTAACTCAGGCCATAACCTCAGGCTATGTGCATAAAGTACATAGGAACCTCCACCTTTCTCTCCATATTTATATTGATATATAAAATGTAACAAATAAAATATTAGTAGCTAATATCTATTGATATATGTGCATAACTTTAGATAGGTATTGCTGTAGTATTATATGTCTATAGATAGACATATCCATAGTTATAAGGATAAAACCATATATGAAATTGATTTAGATATCTAGGTAGAGATATAGATTAGCTATAAATGACATAGGTGATATAGTTATAAGCATAGAAATATCGCCTCTGATACTACACATTTCTGATGGGAGATACTCTACTCTTACTGTGAGAGACTACTGTGATATAAATCAAGGTTGAAACAATTCAAAATATCCCAAGCTAGCAGATTCAAAATATATCACATGAGATAAAAGTGTAAAGGAAAGAATTATCCAATGGGTGAATATGAAATATAGGAGAATTAAGAGCCAATAATGATTTGAACACAGCCTAAGCACAGATGAAGCAATTACTTACTGGGATGCAAGAGACTAGTGAACCAGGCAAATGAGAAAGTCCAGTTCATGACACACCAAGTTGGAGGTACATACTGGCATTCAAGTATATGTACTGAGAACAAAGGTTGGATTCACTTGTCTGGAGTTTGGTGGAGAGGTCAAAGCTAGAGAGATGTAAATTTGGGGCTAGAAGTGCGTAGGTGGTAATCACTCTATAAAGGGGTCACAAAGATAAGAACAAAATACTAAGAAAGGAGATCGAAGACCATACTCTGGGAAAATAAGAGATTGAGACAAAAATGATAAACCAGCAAAGTGGCAGAAGATGGCCACAGAGGCAAAACAACAAGCAAAAATCAAGTCATTGAGCAATGAAATCTGATAACTGACTTTTGTAATATAATGGCCACTGGAGGTGAATCATGGTCACCTCAACTACAATAGTCCATATAAAATGAGGAGGTGAAATCTGAGGGTCTAGGGGGAGGTGCTGTAGAATGGTGAGTAGAAATAACTCTTCTTCAGAGGAAATCTGGTCTCAGTGAAATCATGGACCCCCCAGTAGGTAAGTGAGGGCACTGGAAGGCTAAAGGAAGATACAATCATAACAGCAAGATTGGGTGTGATCAAGAAAGAAGGAAAGCCTGATGACATAAGTAAGGTGAGAATCACTTATATGATTTCTTTCTACCAGACAAGCAGTGACAGGATGGGACACAGGAAGGGACTGTCCTCTAGGAAGAAAGGAGCCTACAAGTGGGGAGGGAAAGGACGGAAGTGGAGATGGAGCCCTGAGCAGATGAGGTGGGGAAACTAAAAACTGCTCTATCTCATGCTTCCTGTCACAGGAAGAATCAAATTCACCAGCTAAGAGGGAAGACAAAAGGAAAAAAAGTCCCAAGTTTAAGGAAAGAAAAAAAAAAAGAGCAAAACCACCTTTAAAAAAACAAAACCAGGGAGGCTAGGTATTTAACTTAGTTGATATATATAACTGACTTTTGCTGGGCACCAGTGGCTCATGCCCCTAATCCTAGTTACTCAGGAGATTGAGATCTGGGGATCATAGTTTGAAGCCAGGCCAGGCATGAAAGTCTGTGAGACTCTTACCTTCAATTAACCACCAGAAGAAAAAAAAAGTGGTGCTGTGGCTCAAGGGGTAGAGTGCCAGCCTTGAGCTGAAGAGCTCAGGGATAACACCCAAGTCCAAAATTCAAGCCCCACAACCGACAAACAAAAAAATCTCTTAGTTTGATCACACACACACAGAGAGACAGAGAGAGAGAGAGAGAGAGAAAGAGAGAGAGAGAGAGAGAGAGAGACAGAGACAGAGACAGAGACAGAGACAGAGACAGAGACACAGAGAGAAGGGGGGCAACCAGGTTTCTTAAAAGGCTCCTTAAATATTGCTAAATAAGCTGGATGCAATTGCTCACTCATACTCAGAAAATGGAGATCAGAAGGACTGTGGTTCAAAACCAGCCCAGGTGAAATGTTCACATGTACCATCTCAACCACAAGGCCATGGTCTTGTCATTCCAGCTATACCAGAAGTGTTAAGTAGGAAAACCACATTCTAGACCCAGCACAGCACAAATGCAAGATTCTATTTAAGGTCTGGGGGAGAACTCAACTGATAGAATACCTTGCTAGCACCTACAAGGCTTCTCATCAAAACCCAATATGACAAAAAATTTTTTTTTACTAAATTAGAAAATTAATTAAATTACTCCACTCATCATGCTAGAACAAAAATAAAAACAAAAACAAAAAAATACTGCCAAACATACCTAAAGGAGGCAAACAAAATAATCATTTGAAAGATAAAAGTAGAAATGAAAGGATTAGGGCATTAATAGTGGAGCAGCTGCTTCTTGGGAAAAGATCAATAAAGTATACACACCTTTTGCCAAGCACATCAAGAAAGAGAGAAAACCCCTTTGCACACCACCAGAAGTAAGAAACTGAATATAGCCAAAGGAACAAAGGAGATTTAGTATAACCATAAAGGAATATGCATACTGCTAAGCTGAAAAAAGTGACATTTGATCTTAAGATGATTCCTAAGAAAATATAAATTATCAAAACTGATGAAGTAGACCTTGAACAATCAAATCATTCCTCGAACATCAGCAATACTGACAATGGTTTTACAAAGGATATTGCCAAATCTTTCTGGAAAAAAATTTCTTAAGTAAAGTAAGCCAAATCCAAAGAAAAGTAGGTTACATGGTTTCCCTCATTTGTAAGAACTAGAATGTGTTCATGATAGTCTTAACAGAGAATCCAAACAACCCATCTTCTTGATACATAGGACCATATACAACAAAGCGTATCAACATAAACTCTAAGATAGGGAAACCAAAGGGTCTTACTAGCCTGTACATAGCTTTTTATTTGTTGTATTTTTATTTTCATGTTTTTTTCATATATCTTAAACTTCTGTACTATGTGTCTTGTATACAAGATTATTGATCAGAGGAAAGGAAAGGGAATCACAGAAATAGCAGGTCAAAGGAAGGACTAATATGATAATGACATTCACTTGACACTATGTTGAATATCAGCACTGCAGTTGGGGAGGCTTAGTGGGAAGGGAGGGAGAAGAGGAAAGAATGAAGGATGGGGTAACATTGTTTAGAAACAAATGTAATCATTACTTTACTTCAGTACCTGTAACCCCTATAACTCATCCTCTCTTCAATAAGGGTAACAAACATAAAACTACACAGAATTTCTATACTATAAGAGGTATAAAAGTAATGTTTCATTATAGAAAACATACCCCAACCTTGATATCAAAACTTGAAGAGTATAAGAAGTAGAAGTTAATGATTAGTAGAAATAAAAAAATCCTGAAACATTTATCAAATCACATAGAGCATAATGAGTTGATACTATTAAATGCCAAAATTGTATTTGAGAAATTATAAACCATTATTTAAAAAATTTAATAAACTCAACATTTTACAATGAAAGATCTTCCCATCAATCTCAAAAAAACCACATAAAGTGCTCAATAAATGTTAGCTGCTGTGTTATTATTACCATAATTACATTAAGAACAAGAATATCTGAACATACCACTGATACTTAATTCTCTGTAAAAGTCACTAGTATATGTCTGCAAGGTAAATGACACAAATACTGTGACTAGTACTTGAAAATTTGTCAGTATAAATTCACACAAATTGATTTAAAGTATTTCTGAAATACAACTCCAGCCCAGATGCTTTAAAATAAAAGGCTTTTGGGGGTTTTTTTGGTGCCAGTCCTGGGCTTCAGCTCCAGGCCTGAGCACTGTCCTTGGACTTTCTCAAGGCTAGAGCTCTACCACTTGAGCCTCAGCATCAATTCCGGCTTTTTTCTATGTATGTGGTACTGAGGAATAGAACCTGGGTCTTTGTGCATGCTAGGCAAGCACTCTACCACTAGGCCAAACTCCCGGCTTCAAGGCACTTTGTTTTTAGCATTGCAATGAATCTTGGAGTTCATCCACATTTCAATAAGTCAAGCAAAGTATATCTAGTGTGTAAAACTGAACCTTAAATTAGGAATATTTTAAGCCAGGCTCAGTGGCTCACGCCTGTAATCCTAGTTGCTCAGGAGGCTGAGATCTGAGGATCAAGGTACAAAGCCAGCCCGGCACTAAAGAATGTAAAACTCTTCTCTCCAATTAATCCCTAGAAAATGGGAAGTAGGGCTGTGGCTCAAGGGGTAGTGTGGTAGCTGAGGAGCTCAGCGACAACGCCCAGGCTGAGAGTTCAAGCCCCATGGCCGACGCAAAAAAAAAAAAAAAATTAGGGGAACCTGGAGTTTGGCATAGTGATAGAGTGCTTGCCTAGCATGCATGAAGACCTGGGTTCAATTCCTTGATACCACATACATAGACAAAGCCAGAAGTGGTGTTGTGGCTCAAGTGGTAGAGCACTAATCTTAAGGAGAGCCCAAGGGCAGTGCTCAGGCCCTGAGTTCAAGCCCCAAGACTGGCTAAAAATAATTAGGAATATTTTGTTTTATTTTGTAAACAATTTAGGATAGCAGGTAACCTATTAAACATTTGGTTTTAATATTTAGTTGGCTGCTATTTTACAAGTTAGAAATTCTTCAGCTTAGGAAAAAAATGAAAACTGTGTTTTTCTCATGCAAACAGGGCTCATTAGAAATGAAATTACTTGGTTATCAAAAAAGAATAAGTTATATCTTCTTTGTGTTAGCTTGGTTATTCTGTTTTGTCTGCTTCTTTGTTTATTTGGGGAACCATTTTTATAGGTTTATTGTTTATTTTAAAATCAGTGTTACAAATATCTGAGCAATGAAAAAATTTATGTGGGTTCACCATTTTAGGGCTTTCAGTCTACCATGCAAGGGAGAACTACAGCTTCTCATATCATGGTGGCCACAGGGCAGAGAGAAAGAATGCATCAAGAGAAGCATTCTTCTTTTTCTCCCTTTTTATTTGTTTTATTTATTTTATTCTATCCAGGATGGTGCCTCCAAATATTCAAGATAGGTCTTCTCTCCTCAGTTAATTGTCCCTGGAAACAGAGGAACACCTAGTTTTGTGCTTTAGGCATTTCTCAGTCCAATCAAATTGACAAGATTTAACCATCACATTTTTGTTGTTGTTGTCGTTTTACAATGTTTACATTTAAAAAAGCTTTTGCAGTTGTCAAGCACAAGCGACATCAGACTTGGAACTCTGAAGCTCATGGTTTGCTCACTGGAGATGATTTCTTCATTAAAAAAATGAATTCCTAAACACATGCAGCTCACTTTTCCAAGTCATTGAAAGACATCTCCCTTAGAGAGTGCTAGAAATTAACTATTTTTTAGTATGTGCTAGCATAAGTCCGAAGGAAGAGGAGAACTGGTGTCTACATAATCATTATCTTGAATGTATAAAGTTATGACTGAAAATGATCCCAGATCACTCCTTCAAAAGGCAAAGCTGCACTGAGCAATGGGCCTGGAAGTTAAACAAGAGGCAGAGGAGAGAAAGTCCCCAGCATAGCAAGTAACCAGTAGTTGCCAATGTTGCCATAATGGTCTCTCTAATGAAGTTGGAGATATCTGTTTTCATGGGTTTAGTCGTAATTCTTCAAACAGTTCAGTCTTATCATCTTCACCAACCTTGCAATCATAATTTTAAAAGTTGTGTGCCAAGTCCTCAGGCCAAGTCTTTGGGAAGGACCCACTGAAAGTCAGTACAACACTGTTTAGACCACATAATACTGCCAGTAGGATGAGTGACCCTCAAGTAGCTAATGCTTACATATTGAACCAATCACATTCTTTCATCAGATTCTGGGGTACCAGGCTCTAATGAGGCCCCCGAATTCAGTAGATACCAAGAGAGCCTCAACTAAAAAGGTCTCTACTCTTAGACAGGTATGTTGGTACAATCACAGCATTTTGGTGCTGAGTTTGAGGGCAGGCTAGATAACACAGTGAAACTCTGTCTCAAAATGGGGTATAAGGGAGGAAGATTACTCAACTAACAAAATTTCAGTTCAGAGAAGAGGGAATATGCTTGTCTTAATGACTAAATAAGATATTCATAACGTGAGCACTGGTAATTCACACCTGTAATCCTAGCTACTGCTGAGCTCTGAGGATAGCAGTTCAGAGCCAGCCTGCACAGACAAATCCATGAGACACTTGTCTCCAAGTGACCAGAAAAAAGTCAGAAGTGGGACTGTAGCTCAAGTACTTGAAAAAAAAAAAAATACCAAGCAAGAATGCAAGGCCCCAAGTTGAAGCCAAGTACCAGTGCATGCACGCACACATGCACATGCACACACACACACACACATACACACACACGCGTGTGTGCATGCACGCACACATACATACATGCACAGACAGACAGACAGACACACACACACAGAGATTAATCATATGAACATAAAAGTAAGCTATGAACAATGTTTTCAAAACTTTTAAACTTCCAAACATGGCCTTTTAAAAATTTTTATTGAGGAGCCGGGAGTTTGGCCTAGTGGTTAAAGTGCTTGCCTAGCATGCATGAAGACCCGGGTTCGATTCCTCGGTACCACATACATAGAAAAAAGCCAGAAGTGGTGCTGAGGCTCAAGTGGTAGAGCTCTAGCCTTGAGAAAGTCCAAGGACAGTGCTCAGGCCCTGAGCTCAAGCCCAGGACTGGCAAAAAAAAAAAAAATTATTGGGCCTCATTTTTTTAGCAAAGCTAGCAAAATCCTAGTTTTAAATATACGTAGTTTGTTTCTGTATGCCTCTCACACCACATAAACCCAAAGAGTCTGAAAAGAGTCTTTGAAAGAGAGAATTTTTAAAAAGCACACAGGATGTGAGCTGCTGTACAATGGCCAAGAGCAACAAAACATTGTCACAGCTGAAATGTAGTCCCTCCTGTCCCACTGAGAGCTCAGAGATGGAGAAGGCTATCAGTGCGGGGGAAATGGTGGGAACCAGGCCTGAGCCCACTACATATGGCCTCCTTCTTTCCTTCAGGTAGGCCACAGATCTACCTTGCCTCACTGGATATGACTAAGACAACAAATAACCTGTTACTAAACACTAATAGGAAGAGACAATCTTCAAAAAACATTTCATAAATATGAACAAAAATGAGATGAGATCCAGTCTCCACAAAACCACATTGAGTCCAAAGCAAGGTGGGGGTGGGAGGGAGTGGGAGAGAGAAGAACACCTTACACTGAAACGCTAGGAAGAATTTATTTTCCTAACATGGAGATCTATTAAATGCCTAGCAACTTCCCCAGGGAAATTGTAGCAGAGTCACTCAGAGTGGAGAGAGAAATTCATTTCTAAAAGCTTCTTTCCAACTTGGGAAATTTAACTGTATGTCTCTGTAATCCTAAGAGACAGCTTGGCTAAGGCTGCAATGGATGGAAACGTGTCAAAATTAATACATTATATAGGCTACTCACCCACTATTTGCTAGAAAATCGTCAAAACTAAAAGTACCAAAGAAGGCTTTGCCTTATGAATATGAGCAGAAATTATTCCTAAAAAATATTAAAATATTAACTTTGTCCTTGGCCTATATTAGAAAATCACTTAAAAGAGAAACATTTAAAGGACCACAGAAGTAGGCATTCCTCACCTCATCCCTGAAGTAGAGTGATAACACTTTTATCAGAGGTGAGTCATTCCTCTGCATCCTTCAAACCCAGAGCACCAAGCCTCTTCTCCCTTCTCTGGCTAAGGAATAGTCATGTCTAGCTCTAAATTAATCTCCACAAATCAGTTCAGCCAAAGTTCAAGCTCTTCGAAAAGAGTCTTCCTCTTCTAGGATCCGATATGTCATGAAAACCTTTGTGGCCCTCTGGCTTAGTGCTTATCACCTAGGACCAAAATGGCAACCTTCTATGGAGTGATCGAACCTGTGAGCCCCACACTTACCACACCAGGAGGTACATGTGTTAAACTGATGGACACTCATTGGGAATTGAGTCTAAATAAAGAAGGAGACACAAACTATAAAGGTGAATCAGTACTGGACATGGGGGACTCCACTGCACTGGTTAGTATAGTCAAGGAGATAGCCAATAAAACTGAGCCAGAACTATATTATGAGCTGTACTAGTCCAGATTAGGTGCCCGGGAAAAGTAGTCTATGAATATTTATCTTTCAACTGATCAGAGAATAATGAACTATTACATATTCCCTAACAAAATTTAAGGTTAATAACTAAAATTATTCATCATGGGTTTAAATACTGGCATGGAATATAATTTGGAACATACTGTAAATATTGACATTTTAAAATGAAACTTCTTTTATTTGAGCTATCAAATAAACTCATTGCATTTAAATATCAAAGTGATTTAATACTCATGATCCATATTTTAAAAATATATACATGACCTTTTCTGTTACTCTCATATTTTCAAACTTCTTTTTTATATTTTGGGGGTGTCATGGGGCTTGAACTCGGCCAAGAATCTGTCCCTGAGCTCTTCAGCTCAAGGTTACTGCCCTACCCTTGAGCCACCACTTCCTGTTTTCTAGAGGTTAATTGGACATAAGAGTTTCAGGTCCTTTTGTACCCGGGCTGGCTTTGAACCTTGATCCTCAGATCTCAGCCTCCTGAGTAGCTAGTATTACAGGCATGAGTACCACACCCAGGTAAACTTCTTTTCTTAAATTTGTATTTACATTCAATTTTGAATACAGAATTTTAACTACCATAATAACTATGCCTTTAAGGTATTTTACTGATCACAATATCATGATTCTCCACAACAAAAATTATTATTTATTTATTCATTATTTACTTTCTGTCCAGATAGTTCTAATTGTTAAAATTTTCAGTTATCATTGTAACTATTAACAGAATTTAACTGAACACAAGTATATAATTTTATAATTAAAACTTAAAACACTTACTTTAAAGAGGTCTGTATACTGTACCCATTTCCCAGACCCTTTGTACCTTCTACTTTCTCTGAATTGTATTTTCTAATAAATGACATTTGACAAAAACAAAAAACAACAACAAAAAAAACTTAAAACAGTAAAGTAACTTTATTAGAAGTACAGAGGATTTATATTTTCCAATTGGTTCATCATCAGGAATGAGTATTTTATATTTCTGAAATAAGAAATGTTGCCATAACAATTCTATTCCATTTGGAGGGGAAGCATTAAAATATAAAGTAAAAAATCTTGATCATTTAAATGAGTTGCTGAAAATGGAAGAAGCATAACAATAGTATTAAATTCTTTGAAATTCTGATATTTATGATGCAAAGAATCATAGTTGATTAAAACAAAAATCTTACGTAGAAATCACTCACTATTCCTTGAAAAAAAATAGGGTCATCTTCAACTTTATTCTAAAAATTCATTTGTTTGCAAGGGGATTATTTTTAGAATCACTGAATTCATTCTCTTTTTCAACAACACACTGGTATTCTGATTTCCCTGTGTCTGGTATTGTAAAATTTAGGAGAGGCAAACCAAGAAACCTATTGGTACAGGAGTGTTTCTGGGCTGATCCAATCCAGAAAAGAACGTACAAGGGAGTTGCAAATCTAAAATCGATTTCTTATAACTCTTTGTGGACCTCTTATAAATGCCTCTTCCATTTATCACTGTGAACCCTTTGCGTAATAAGTACTCATGTTTGTTGACTTCAGGGAGCAGTGTGCCAAGGGCCTGACCTTGGATAGAAGAAACAAATGCAAAAATCAGCATGTAGGAAGGAAGCAGTGTAGAGAAGCCTACTCTGCGGTGGAGGGGGCAACAAAATGAGCCCAGCAGACTTAAGTAGGAACCCTAACACAAATATAGAAGTGATCAGATAGGCCCAGGGGCTCCAGAAAAAATGTGTGTCAAAGCAAAAATGCACCACCTAAAAAGTGAAAAGAACGAAAATGATAAGGATTGACAACAGAACAATGGCAGGAAGTTTAGGATATTATCTTTAGATATTAGACTTAAGAAAACAGAGAATTCACTTTCAGTGAGGAAACAGGATTTGTCAGCAGAAAGGAGCAAATATACCGCCTGCCAAGGATAAGCACAGAATTAAGGCAAGATGCAGGACAAGGAAGAGAAGACTTTAATGGATGTGAAGCAAGATTATTCCAAGCCTGATCCAGGCACTATCACTCCCAGAGAGCAGCCCTTTGTGCCGCTCTACAGGAGTAGATCATTCCGCTCCCTTTCTGGATTCTTAGGAAAAAACAAACTCCATTCTTGTGTTTTCTAAGAATAAGATGCCAAAACCCATTGGACAATTTCATCTTGCCAATATCTGGGACTGTGGGCTTATAGTCTCCAGGCCACCATATTCAAGCCTAGACATAAACCTACAATGAACCTGATTTGCACATTCTTGAGTTATTCGGGTTTTTCCCCTTAACATGGAGTAGCTGAATAAAAGAGATCAGTCAAGTGTGGTGGAACACATCCATAAACCCAACATTAGGAAAATTGAGGCAAAAAGATCATGAGTTCAGTCAATATGGGCCAATCTTAGCTACACTGTAAGGCCCTGTCTCAAGAAAAAAAGAATAAGGAAAGGTAAAAGGGAAGAAGAGAGGGAAGAAGATAAAAGGGAAAGAAAGTAAGAGGAAAGAGGGAAGAAGGGAGGAGGGAGGGAATAAGGGAGTGAGAGAGGGAGGGAGGGAGGGAGGGAGGGAGGGAGGGAGGGAGGGAGGGGAGGAACTATGAGGAATCACCTGGTAGAGTCAGCAGTGGGGTCAGAAAATCAGTCTACTACAGGGATTAGGCATGGACACATCAAAGTAAGTCCTGGCTACCAAGATTGTCACCATCACTACGAGAGAACTAGACCATCATAAAGGAGTGGCTTAGGAGGTCATTTGGTCCAGGCTCCAACACTAAATCTCAGATTCCAAACTGAGATCACCGAATTCAGATCAGAGCCTCCGTTGTAATTCTCCACTGGCCTCAAAACAACTGATGGCAGTGATAAATACTGACAATAAATGACTTCACTAATAAAAGCATTACAGCATACCTCCCTGAGGGCCATTTCTTCCATGACTGAAGGAATTTTGCAACAAGTAATATAAAAGCTAAAACATATTTTAAAAGTTCCAGCGAGGGTTCCTATTCAATTGAAGAAGAAATACAATGGAAATGGAAGGGTAAGCAATTAACCCCAAACTTAATGGTAAAAATGTGATCTGAGAAATGTATTCTGCATCATGTCTACATTAATACTCAATCTCAAGGCAGGAAGATGAAGTAATTAGAGAGAGTAAGCTCAGGGGTATACATACACTTGTTGTTTTAACTACATTTTAGCCACTATCAATGCTTCTCCTCTTCACATTCTATGGCTCCATCAACACCAGCCTCTCCACAGACCAACTCCAGCAGATTCTTAACATGTAACCAGGCAAGGTTCAGAGTGTTCAAGGCAGGAGTACACTTGGTGGTGAGGAGTATTTTCTCCAGAGCAGGAATCATGGTCATTATTGTAATATAAGGAGAAGGAGCAGTGACCCAAACAAGACAAGAATAATGTTCTTCAAAGCAATAGGCCAAGAGAAAAAATTTAAAAAATAGAATATTCCCTGTGTTTCATGCTGCAGTAGAGACCCCCTTCCCATAGGGGAATGCATGGTGAGGATTGAGAGGAAAAAGCAAACTGGGGTGGACACACTGTGATGAATCTCATCAACACTGTTATAGTTAGTCAGAAGTACTTTGTTTTACATATTGTCTTCCTTGAGGAAAATTTAAGTTCACAACAATTCAAATCAATTTTCTCCAAATTAGAGTCCCCCCTCAGGGAAAATTAAATAGAAGCAGAATGAACCCATTTTTCTGATCATTTTTTACTTCTCTTGAGATCTACATGGTGGAAAACCTACTCAAATACATACCAATGGTATGAGTTTGTTTTATTTTAAAAGGAAATCACAATAAATAACTTGTCATACTTTTGCAGCAAAGATCCTCCTGAGTTATGCTTTAGTCTAACATTTTCCAAGAGGGTTTCCCGGAACTCTTCTTGGACACTTGGACATGTCAAGGGAGGGAAATTGATTCAGTCACTTGGGAGGCTTCAGGCAAAGATAAAGAAAATAGTCTTTGGTTTCGTTTCATTTTGTTTTGTTCTCAGTGCCAGTCCTGGAGATTAAGCTCAGGGCCTGAAAACTATCTCTGAGCTTTTGTGCTTAAGACTAGTGCTCTACCATTTGAGCCACAGCTTCACTCCTTACTCTTTTTTTGGTGGTTAATTGGAGATAAGATTCTCATGAACTTTCACAGGCTTTAAATCATGATCTTTAGATCTCTAGGATTATAGTCATGAGCCATCTGCACCTGACCAGACTTAGAAGTTTTAACCTATTCATATGCAGTGTGAATGTTCAAGTAGGACCTGTGACACCCCTAATTCACTTGATAAAAGATACATTTTCTCCTGTAGTAAGTACCTCTTGGACACTTCTTCACACACACACACACACACACATACACACACACACACACACACACACACACACACACACACAGACACTTTTTTTGTGGAAGGGTCCTGATTGGCAAATAACAGTAAGTCAAGATGTCACAGGACTCCATCAATAAAATATCACCTCCTAATTATAATAAATGCAGCCCATTAGAATAAGGACAATCAATCAGAGGACATTCCAAGGCATAAAAATCCCTCAACTTCTTAAGAGAAAACAACACTCTGAAAATGAATTATACAACTCGTGGATGGAAATGAGAAGAAAAAACTGGAAGAAAATAAAGGAAGGGGTGACACAGCCCAGAAAGAAATGTGCTCTTCACCTGACTTATGTAACTGTAATTGCTCTGTTTATCGCCTTTATAATAACCATGCTTAAAAAGGCAAAAATTTTACAAAAGATAGAACAAGTGCCTTCATCCAGAATGCTTCTCTTCTGAATGAAGTCCCTCGTGCTCATTCTTGGTTTATTTTTGAACCTCATTTAATGAATTCTTGACAAGAACCAAAGAAGACACCTCCAGCTACAACAATACAGTGGTATGGCATCCACAGATACAATGGTTATCTTTGGGAAGTTGTACTGGGATAGAAACCTCCAGAATAAAAGTTTCCCTCTAAACATGGATCAATTTACAATCAGAAAATTGATTGTAATGTGTAAACCTAGATAGAGAAAGAGATTAATAATGAGTCATTTTTATTATTTTTTCTTTTTAAAATCATTTTTATTTATTTTTTATTATTAGATCCAAGTGACTCATGAAATAAGTTCCTCTTTGGGGAATTAATGTCTGGGAGTGATCCCAAGCCTGGCTATTCTTACCCAGTGAAGCAAAGAAACAAAGACAAGCAGACTACTGACAGCCCATACAACTAATACAAAAGGAGAGGTGAAGAATTTGGTCACTGGCAAACAAAAATGAATAAATCCATGTCCTTAATGAAAAGTGATAATTTTCTGCAAACAAAAATATTTAATAACCTTGAATTCACTTTTTTGCAAGCTTCCATCTATTGTTTTATTTTTTTGCTTTTGGGTTTTATTTTTTTGGCCAGTCCTGTGGCTTGAACTCAGGGCCTGAGCACTATTCTTGGGCCTTCCTCAAAGCTAGTGCTCTACCACTTGAGCTACAGCACCACTTCCAGTTTCTTTTCTATGTATGTGGTACCGAGGAATCGAACCAGGGTCTTCATGCATGCTGAGCAAGCACTCTACCATTAGGTCAAACTCCCGGCCCTTCCATCTATTATTTTATACTAACAAAATAAGTAGAGAATATCCATCATACCCAAGAGCTAAGGAAGATGCATATGTATTTAAGGATTAGTATTTAAGAAAAAGAAATTTAAGGAAAAGGAAACTTTCAGTATGAAAAGACCCCAACTATCTACCAAAGTCAAACTGCTGTTATTGTGTGCTTTCTTTAGTCTTCTTGTCAATAAGAGAGTATTAATCTTAATACTTTTACTTTATATTATATATAAGATGGACTTCTTATAGGTATTTTGTGTAATATATACCATACATAACATTAAATATATATATATATATAAACTATGTGGGTTGAATTTAAAACATATACTAGTTCTCACACTAAAAAGATCAAGCTGTACTTCTTTTAGCAAATCACATCAGAATGATGTGAGTTTTAATTTTAGATTTAGATTACTAAATTACTAATTCACTAATAGCATGAAGAGTTTCATTATAATTCCATACATGTGTATACTATGAGCAAGTTTATCCCCTTCATTATACTCATTCCTCCTCTCCTTTCTTTTTTAAATATAGTATTTTGTGGGTTTCATTATGTTGTCTTCATTCATTTATAGATATGTATGTTTATGTATCTTATAATTACACAGGTAAGTGTAGTTTAATATTTACAGCATACTATATGGATAAACAGCATACTATATGGATGCAGTCATGAATATAGACATAGATATAGAAGTAAATAATTTCACATATTTTGGTTCCCTTTCCCCTTCAGTATCCTTTCCTTCCCCCTCTGGCTAATTTGTCCTCCAAACAGTTCCCCTTTGACATTTATGTCACATTACTTTCACCATCACTCATTCTATTATATATGTGCATATTCACAAACATACATGTGTATATATGTACAGGCCATATTTTCTTTAACATCCATTGGTTGTTGGGCACCTTGACTAATCCGATAGCTTTGCAATCATGAGCAAAGCTGCAGCAAACATGGGTATGCAGGTTATCTGTCTTATACATTGACTTACTCTCTTTTGGACATGTGCCCAAGAGTGGTATGGCAAGGCCCTATGGCTGATCTGTTTTTAATTATTTTTTTCTTTTTCTTTGTGTGTGTGTGTGTGTGTGTGGTGTGTAGGTCATGGGGCTTGGACTCTGGGCTTGGGTGCTGTCCCTTCCACTTTTCTAGTGTTAATTGGAGATAAGAGTCTCACAGCCTGACCAGGCTGGCTTTGAACTGCAATCCTCAGATCTCAGCCCCCTGAGTAGCTAGTATTACAGGCATGAGCCACCAAACCTGGCTGTTTCTAATTCTTTGAGAACCCCCATACTGATTTCCATTGTAGTTGTACTCATTTCCATTCCCACCAACAGTGTCTGAGAGTTCCTTTCTCCTCTCACCTTCTCAACTGCATTTATGGTGGTTTGTTTTCTTAACAATCCCAATTCTGGTGGGCAGACTGCTTCTTTCTATAACTAAGAATTACTAAATGCAGAGGAGAGCTGGAGGTAGACTAATAGGAGTCACCAACAGGAAGATAAAGCAGAGACAAGAGACACCAATGCCAGAGCAGGCAAGTTCTGACATTAGGAAAGTAGAGCAGAATGGCAGAAACCAGCATTGTCCTTTCGTGGAGAGAGTTCAGGGTGTTGGACTATGGGGTGGATTAGAAAATGTTGGCTTCGAAAGGGGTCCATCTTGACATTCAAATAGCTCACGTCACTCGCTGATCTCACACCATATTTTGATAGGACATTTCATTTCCTAGAGCTTAAAATCTCCTTCCTGAAACACCTACAGGTGCCATAGTAAACACAGAGATCTTGTGTCCACCACTAGTTTTCCTGCAGGAGGGATTCAAACATTGTGGACACCCTCCTCTCAGCATTTGGCCTTGGGTGAAGTAGCAGCACGACTCATGATGTGTTTGGGTTTGGGCTTCATATCACATTCCAACACAAAATGCAGATGGAAAATGAATATTAGATGTGACTGAAAGTAATCAAATGCACATAACTGAGTAGAAAATAAGTTATAAAGAAAGGTAGAGAGGTAACTAGCCCAAATGTCAATTTGGCTTTAAAAAATTTATCTTGATGCTTCAATGTCCCTCCATGTATCATCGTCAAGCCCAAAATGTATCGCCTTGATGCTTGTAAGATAAAGCCTCAAAGACTTTTAGCAGAAAAGGAAGCAATTACAAAATGTCACAGAAAATACATGGATGCAGGCACCTGTTCTACACCACTGGAATAAAGAAATAGCTGCCATGAAAAGAAGAGAACCCCATGATAAAACTGCTGACCTATACTTGATACCTAAACAGCCCATAATTATCTCATTGGAAATTCTTTTGATCTTATTTTCTCATTGAGTTCTAATACTTTAAAGTTGCCCCTTCCCAATCAGGTATGTTTTGGGGCTCATTAAAATCACCACAGGAAATAAATTTACTTACAGAGAAAAGTAATATATGGAAAATGAAAACTTAATTTTTTGCATGTTTTAAATGGTTAATGGCTACCACAATAGCCGATCCACCTAGAATCTTAATGATGGCCACATAAGCTGCTCACAATTACCAATTATTATTTATTTGTTTATTTACTTAATTTTATGGTATTGGAGATTGAACTTCAGGTCTCCTGTGAGCCATAACCCAGCCTTTTTCTTGGCTTTATTTTTATGTATTTAAAACAGGTTCTCTGAGCTTCCCTTGCCTGGGTTGAGCTGAGCTGGCTTCTTGGGATCCTCCAGCTTCCACCATCTGAGTAAATCACCATGCTGTTAGGAAACGAATGTCTGACACTAACAGCAGAAAGGGAGAGATTAGGTTTCAGCAAAGCAGAATTTCAACTACAAACTCAGACTCTGACAGAGGTTGGAATAGTCTATGCTGACTGTGAGCAAAGTGCTACTGCCCTCCTCCCAGAAACATAGACCTTGGGTTTCACTGGTTCATCCAGACTCAGTTAGGCATGATGAATTCCAACACTGGCTCCTCTAGTAATTATGTGATGTCACTTTTAACCATATTTAACATGATTAAAAACTTGATGGGACTTTAAGAGGCCCATTCACACTTTCATTTAATCCTGCTACCAACTACTAATTGAGATATGAACACCAATTCCATTTCATTGACCAAGAAACTTAAGTTCAGAGTTAAAACTGCAGACATAAGCTGAGACATTAACTTCATCTTTCAACTCTTGCAGTAGGCAAGATAGGGAGCCACATAGCACAGGAAGCCAAGACACACTCTACAGATACAGGTTTGAATCTCCATAGCTGTGTGGACTCAGAAAATCCTTTGGCCAGGTGCTGGTGGCTCATCACGCCTGTAATGTTATCTACTCAGGAGGCTGAGATCTAAGGATCATGATTCAAAGCTAACCTGGACAGGAGCGTGGGTGTGACTCCTATCTCCTGTTAGCCACCAGAAATCTGGCAGATGCCTATGTAGAACACCATTTAGCATGGTGGGGAGTGGGGAGTTCCTAGAATAGTGTTCCATACAACATTATAACAAGTAATGCGTGTTTCTTAAAAGAATGTGTAAGATAATCTGTCTCAGTCAGCTCAAATGTATGTTGCTTGCTTTTTCCACAAACTTAATTATCAAGGGTTTAGAGTAGGGCTCACGTAGTAACATTCCCACCTAGCTAGCTTGAAGCCCTGTGTTAAATCACAGGTATTGAAGGAGAGAGGGAAAATAAAATAGGTGCCTTATGAGTTGGCCTTCAAGATTGTCTCAGGCCTCTAACTCACCTTGCAAGACTCACTGAATCCTCTCTGCCCTAGGCATGGATTACAGGCATCACCATCTGAATGGATTACCTCATGTGCAGGTCTCTGTTTCCTTAGAATCCTGTTTACTGACTCAGGGTTAATACTTCCATGTTTCTCAAAGACACATCCCAGGATCAACTAAACTATCTCCACTGCTGGAGATAGTTAACTAGCTCTACACTTCTTAAATGCACATTCCTGGGCTGTATGTAGATTTCTTCAGGTACAGCCCAACCACTTTATGATTAATCAAATTCCTCAATTGATCCTTATGACCCTTATTTTGAGTATGGATTAAGACTCAAGGCAGCAGTGTATCTGCTAAGGTCAGGAGGCTTTAGAATCTGGCACTATTCATAGCATGTGTGACCACAGAAAAGTCACCTCTTATGAGGCCAGTTTTTCTGCCTGTATATTTAGGAACAACAGTAATCTTTTTCTCCAACAGGTATTGAAAATGAGAAGACAACTGACAGAAAGCTTTCAAAAGCACTGCCCAATACAGACTAAGTATTCAACAAATGTTGGCTATTCCTAATGATGTCCAAAAGGATTTGGGACTTGTAACTTTGACTAAGTAATTCACTCTCTGTCGTAGTACAATGCCTCCCTCCTAGAGGGGATTCATGAAGCTCTGACCTAATATTTAATGGCAGATGTTGGCCGTGGCTGCAAGAACACAGCAAATGAAGTTTTGTAGTCATCTGGGGTTTGGGGCTCAGCACATCTTAAATGAAGGTGTCACAGCAGGCTTGGGGAAAGCCCAGATTGCTCCTGTGAAACATGATCGGATTCAGCTGCCCACTATTACACTAAGGCATTCTTCTGTATAATTGTGTCTCTGGCTCCAATTTTTTTTTAAGTTTTTTGTATCTTTTGTTTTCATCTTAAAAAAAAAATCCTGATGTAGTACTAAAGCAGAGATTAGAAACACACCTGGGACTTTTGTAGAACTGAAGCAGCACATGTATTTAATTATGAAGAGATTTCTGGCATTATCATTCTGAACATGTTCACACTATACCTATTAAAAATAGGAGGGGGGGAAAGGAAGCTACAGGGAAATGAAGACAGCACACAGTAAGTTTAATCTTTAGATGATCTCCAGTGACTGTGTGCAAGCAGAATTCCAAATGACTAGGTAAATAAAAAGCAGGAAGCCTGGCCCTCTAATGTCAACACCTCTCCCGAGATGCCTTCTAGACCTTTCTAGAATGAATCCCTAGCCAATAACTGGGCCACCAGATGAAGCAGGGATGACTCAGGGGCAGTGGTTTATGTGGCTTTATAGATAATCAACATTTGCAGCTTGACCCAGGCCAGGAAGCTAGCCTCACACTGGATACCCAGAATGTGTACATTTCCTCTATTTCCACAGAAGACAATGGGCTAGAGACATTTGTCCATGAGAAGCCACAAAGGTAAGAAATAAGAAAGAGTAGGAATAAGAACAAGAAGGTTCATAGCAGCTTTTAAGAGGAGGAGATAGACGGCAGGGAACAGGTAGGTATAGGAGAGATCTCAAGAGAGAGAAAGGCTAGAACAACAGCTTTAGTGCCAACTGAGTCTAACCTACAGCTCAAATCTGAGGCACAATACTGTAAACAAGACTAGCAGTTAAGTCAAATAAAGGCCATCAATCACTGAATAATGATTTCTCTTCTGCCACAGCTGAGGGCTTGGCATGTACACCATGAACTCTTTATTAGGAAGCTCATTTCACAGACGTGGAAACTGAGGTTAAATACTTGGTAATTTTTAAGTACTAAATATTCCATGTATGCTACATGTATAAATAAGTTTGGCCATTTTTTTTCAGATAAACAAATGATTCAATCCATATGTACGTACTTTAAAAGACTAGTTCTGGCGCTCCCAAAAGACATGTCCTGATCAAATAAGATGTAGAAAATTGCAGGAAAAAAAAAAAACAAGCAGCCTGGCACATTGGTTCATGCCTGTAATCCTACCCAAGAGGCTGAGATCTGAAGATCATAATTCAAAGCCAGCCAGTCTGTGAGACTCTAATGTCCAAGTAATCACTAGGTAACTGGAAGTGATGCTGTGGCTCTAGGGGTAGGGCAGTAGCCTTGAGCTGAAGAGGTCAGGGACAGTACCCAGAGCCCAAGCCCAATCACTGACCCAAAAAAAAAAGTATTCAAAGAGACTGTATCCTCACCAAAAATCTATGGAACATACTAACCCAGGGGAAAAAAAAATGAATGTTGGTGAAAATTGATCCGTTTGCCCTCCTCCTACCTGGCAATCATTGAGACACAAACTGACACTAAGACTCAATCCAAGTAGTACTTCACCATTTGCAGAAAATACAGATCAGCTGATGGCATCTGCATATGTGCACGCTCCAGATTCCTGTACAAGTTTATGACCCAAAACACTGGAATCCGACAAACATTGATCGTCCCTGCCTATAATTCTAGCCACTCAGGAGACAGATCTGAGGATCATGGTTTGAAGCCAGACTAGACAGAAAGACTCATATCTTCAATGAACCAGCAAAAAAAAAATCCCAAAGTAGAAGTTTGGCTCAAGTGGCAGAGCACCTACCTTCAGCAAAAAAGCCAAATGAGAGCAAGACCTTCAGTTCAAGCTCCAATACTAGAATGAAAAAAAGTAAGTACATACATGCATGCATGAATGCATACATACATACCTATATATATGTATATACATACAGACGTTTTTGTATGTGTCAGTCTTGGTTCTTGAACTCAGAGTCCGGTGCTATTTCTGAGTCCTTTTGCTCAAGACTTTAACTAGAGTAACACTTCAGTTTTTTAGTAGTTAATTTGAGATAAAAGTCTCAAAGACTTTCCTGCCTGAGCTGGCTTTGAACCTCCAATCTCAGATCTCAGCCTCCTGGGTAGCTAGGCTTACAGGCATGAGCCACCAGTTCCCAGCTTACATCTGGATTTTTATAACATCTCACCACTTTCGGTCCAAAGCCATGGTGATTTGTCTTCTAAGCCTTCCCAATGGCATCTTCACCCATCTCTGTGTCTATTGGGTCTATTCTCAACAGAGACAAGAACTGTCCTATCAAAAATGTAAGTCAGGGCTGGGAGTTTGGCCAAGTGGTAGAGCGCTTGCCTAGCATGCACGAAAACCTGGGTTCAATTACTTGGTCTCACATACATAGAAAAAAGCTGGAAGTGGTGCTGAAGCTCAAGTGGTAGAGGGCACAAAGGACTCTGAAGACAGTAAAGCAGTGTGATGTGCTAAAGAAAGCTAGTGCTTGGGGAGGTAGAGAGGTGCCTTTTAGCCAGGGTACTAGGGAATATATTAAGCAAGTCAACATTTGACTAAGAAGAGGCCCAATAAGAAGATCTGTTGCAGAAAACATCTAAGGAAGGTGTAACAGTAAATTCAAAGTCTCGGAGAATATAACAATAGATGGCTTCCACAGAGAGACCTCAGACTTGCAGGCTTTGGATGTGGTCAACACAACCCTGAACAATGACTAACAATTCTGGGTCCTGAGGGTACATGATGATAGGAATGCAATAGCTAACTAAACACTGCAGTGGATTTTTTTTTTTTGCTTTATTTTTTGTTTTTGTTTTGTCAGTCATGGGATTTGAAATCCGGGCTTGGGTGCTATCCCTGAGCCCTACAGCTCAAGGCTACCACCCTACCCCTTGGCCTGGGTATTATTCCTGAGCTATTCAGCTCAAAGCTATCTCCCTACCCCTTGAGCCACAGTGCCACTTCCAGTTTTCTGGTGATTAATTGGGGGTATGAGTCTCACAGACTTTTTAATGCCTAGGCTGGCTTTAAACTTTGGTCCTCAGTTCTCAGCTTTCTGGATAGCTAGGATTACAAGCATGAGCCACTGGGCCCAGCTTGCAGAGGATATTTTAATGCATAACAGATATCCAAGTGGAGATAACAGACAAGACAGTTGACTGTGAACCTTAGTTCACAGAGAGATCAAGGCTGGAGTGAAAGATATCAGAGATCACAATCTTATAAATAATCTTTGTAGTCACGGACTAGATAGCTAGATTGCTTAAGGCAAAATATCTAGATGAAAAGGGAGCCAAGGACAAAAGCTTACACTATTCCTACCCTTGTAGAGAAAGAGGCAGTAGAAAGAGATACTTATGAAAAAATGGGACAGTAGTCTAAAAACTTGGTAGACAGGATAGAGTTAACAAGGCAGTATAGAGTAGATCAAGAAGACAGGTTAAAGGGGTAAAATAGTCATCACAGATAACTGGAATAGGAATGGAGGAAAGGATGTGTCATAGTTGATATTATAGCACTGATTCTGATTATGCTACTATCTTCGAAATAGTCAGCTATGGGAATTTTGAGGGTACATACTTGAAGTTTAAAAAGATAATACTATGTTAAGTCCATCTTTTTAGAAGAGGGACACTGGATTGTGGGAGCTTTAGACCATATACTCTGAGACAGGAGAAAAGCCAGTCAGGAGAAATGCAATGGATACCAAGGAGGTGTGAGGTAGGGAGTCTCCAGAAGAAATGGAGAAGCACATAAGCAAAAGGTCAGAAAGCAGTATTTAGATAATGGCACGTTTGAAAGAGTGGTTTGGGAGGGAGTGAAGGTATCGATGTTGATTTTAAACAGCAAATCCTGAACATGTTGGTCTCATATCGTAAATATAATTTCTAAATAACCTGAAAGGTTATTTTATTTTTTTCTGGTTGTTTGTTGATATTTACCACATGAGGAAGTAAATAAGACATCAAAAGTAACTAGCTCATTTAAAATAAACAATAATAGATCTAGGACAAGGGCTGAAGGTATAACTTAGTCACAGAGTACTCACCTAGCATATATAAGACCTTAGGTTTAATCCCCACCACCAGATACAGAAAAGATTAATCCTTTACATGTGAACTTGGTATCCTTATTTTTAAAAATTAGCATTCCCTTTGGAAAAAACTGAACAAAAGGCATTGCTGTACTTTTTATAAATCTCTTCAATGTCTAACCTAAAAAAATAGCAGCTATAATCTCCGATATGTATAGATAAGAAGGCCAAAATGAAAACAGATAATTGTGCTTTCTCTATTGGCAGCAAATACAAAAAAAAAAAACAGAACTATATAATTCCTCAATGAGGGTTGTGGGGTTTCTACAATAAGCAAAACATAAAAACTGAATATTCTTGGGGGAGGGAAATGGGTACCAAGACATGTGAAAGGGTATCAATGTATGTGAATTAATGCACCTTCTATCTGGCAAATATCATGTAACCGTTTTACTAATTACAATAAAAAAAATTTAAAAAAAAACTGAATATTCTTTCCAGATGTCTTACAACTGCATGAATTAATACTTAATAAATAGCAACACAAAATTTTACAAAGTTAGTCAAAACCATCATTATCTGATGCTCAAATTAGCAATTCTATAAGGAAGACTGGGCAAGAGAAAATAAAATAGCAAAATGACTTGTCCAAGGTCACATGCCTGTGAGTGGAAGAAATGGAAATAGTTTCTCTCAGAGCACTTCCATGACTTCACACAGATTATTACTAATGGTGATTAATGCAATGGAAAGGATTCCAAATCTCCAAACTTACCACATCACATACTTATAATATAGTGAGTCCTGTTCAAGAAAGAAGGCCAATTATGAAAGCCCTTTCCAAATCATATGATCAAATAAAACCAAAAAGATGTATGTCACTACTCAGAAGGCCTTAGAAAATACAATTTGACCTCTATTGCCCCTTTATAATACTTATGCTTTTGATGCTCTTCATTTCAATGACTCTTGAAAGCAAACAGGCCAGAAATCCAGACACAAAGTTATATAGCCACTGGAAATGTTATCCATCATTTCAGGGGAGAAACTGAAGGTAACCAGTCTTCTCTGTACAAAAGCAGGCTGAAAATTCCAAATGACTTTCATGTCATGGATTTTGAAAATCAGAGCAGGTCAAGTAGTCAATAAAGTATCTGAAGATTAACAGGGAAGGTAGACCAGTGGTCAATGAAAGAAAGAAAACAAAGTCAGATAAAGTTCAGCACCTATGGAAAAAAAAAGTTCAACTAAGGAGAGCAGTTCTCTTGGAATTGAAGGAAACCCAGGTTAGGGTCCAGTTCAGATAAGCCTGACCCTGAACCACTTCTAAGAATCCACAAGATGTTTCAGAGAACTAAGTGAACAAGATAAAGAGACATGATATCAGAGAGCATGATGAGCATGAGGAAAAGAGCACTAAGTAATTTTTTAAAATAAAGATAAAAGAAACAGCCCTTCATTTTCATTAAAACTTACATTTTAAAAAGAGAAACCATGCAGGCAAAGCAGGTAATGACTCTTAGGACATAGTTACTAAGGGATTTTAAGATCACCATGTTAAGCTTTTTTAAAGGTTGTTTACAAATATAATTTCTCTTGTGATAAAGAAAGATTAGGGACCTCAATTTATTTTTAATTTAAATTTTATTGTAAAGGTGATATGCAACCATGGAATTCTATGCTGCCATCAGAAAGACTGACATTGCCACATTTGTAAGGAAACAGAAAGATTTAGAAAAAATCACATCAAGTGAAGTAAGCCAGACCAAAAGAAATACAGGCTCCATGGTTTCCTTCATTTGTAACAATTAGTATACATTTAGGATTTTCCTAACAGAGGATCATAATAGCTCAAAAGCTATGTGCATATGTCCATATAGGATGAAGCTAAGTGAAATGAACTCCAGGATACAGATATGGAAACAAGAGGTTTATCTTTGTGATTGTTGTTCTTAATGTACGATGTGAAGCTATTTGTTTTCTCTTCATTTCCCCTTAAGGTTTAATCTCTTGTTGTTACTGCATCTGCCTTTGTTACCTGATATATTGTATATACGCTTACTTGTTTATTTGAAAGGGAAGGTAAGGGAAAAACAAGATGAGTGGGAGGGGGTGGGGGAAAGGAAATGTGGGAAAAAACATGGGAAGGGGTAACAATGTTCAAGAAGTAATGTACCCACTACCTATACCCTCTGTACATCACCCTAATAATAAAAGTAAAAAAAGAGCTTTATATTATGTGATTGTTGTTCTTAGTGTACTATGTTATTTCTTTTCTCTTTTGCTGCCCCTTGGTTAAATTCATATTGTTACAGGATCTGACTTTGTTACCTGGTATATTGTATATACATTTATTGGTTGATTTGAAATAGGAAAGAGAAGGGGGAGAACAAGATGATTGGAGGGGTGGGGAGAGGGAAATGGGGACAAAAACATGAGAGGGGGTGTCAATGTGTGAGAAGTGACATACCTTCTGTCTGTCAAATGTAACTGTGACCCCTCTATACATTACAATAAAAAAGTTTTAAAAAAGGTGTATACCCAGGGGTTACAGGTAATGAATATACTTACTTCCTTTTAAATGGCTTGATTGCTTCCCTCATTGTCTCCCAGTTTTCCCCCTCAAGTAGTGTAGTTCATTTCCAGCACAGTGTCTAGGGGGGGGTTCACTGTTGAGCTGGTTCACCCTCTGTCTCACTGTTTCTGTGCTTTCCCTTCTCTCCCCAAATTAGATAAATGTATATACAGGAAAAGGGGTACAGAAATAAAAAAAAAACAGGGACAGAAGGGAATAAATCAAACTAAAAAGGAAAGAAGAAAAAGAATCATGAACAATATAATTTTTAAAAAGAACCCTTTTACTTCCATTTCTTGGAGTTCCTTTCAATAAGCATCATCTTGTATGATCTTATGCATATACTTATTGAACCCTTGCAGTCCTCTCCTAAGAATATCCTCCTTTGTTCTAACTGCTTGAATGTTTAGATTGCTATTTTATTGATCATGCCTTGGTGTAATTATTTGTCTTTTTAGTGTCCATTGAATTTTCTTGTAGATTTATAGGCATATTCAGGTTATTACAAATGCGGGAACCCACAAAGCCTATGCTTCTTTGGGTCGAGCTTACTTTGCTTAGTATTATTGTTTGTAAGTCTTTCCATTTATGAATGGGTCAGTGTCATTTTTTTTCTGATGGAAGTATAGAATTCCATTGTATGTATATAAACCATATTTTCTTTATCCATTTGTTCACTGAAGGGGCATCTAAGTTGATTCCATATCTTGGCTTTGGTAAACAATGCTGCAATGAATATGGTCATGCTGGTAGCTTTAGTGTGGCCTGGTTCATGGTCAATTGGATAAATGTCCAGAAGTAGGATTGCTGGGTCATAGGGGGGCTCTATGTTTAGTCTTTTGAGGAACCTTTCTAGTGTGGTTGAATAAGTTTACATTCCCACCCACAATATAGTAGCGGTCCCTTTTGGCCACAGGGGATATACATTTAAATGTAAAGCTTTTCAGCTAAATTTTACTGAACATTCCTCTTGAGTTAACTGTGTCCCTTATTCAAAAGTACTGCAAGGCAATAGCTATGTACATCTGATCACATAAAATAATATTTATCAAAATGAACTCTAGGAGGTAGAAACAGTCATTTTGTTTGAGGTTTTTTGGCTGACATTTTTGTTTTCATTTTCTTGTATTGTTTTGTTCATTTATCTGTCTTTGGAAAGATAAGAGAGCACAGAAAAGGTGGGACAAAGGTGAACAAATACAGCAGTGATGTTCCTTAGGCACTATGTTGAAAATGAACTATACAACTTGTGGGTGGAGGTGAGAGGAAAAAACTGAGAGAGAGCTAGGGAAGGGATGAAAATGTTCAAAATGAAATATACTCTTTATCTGACTTAAGAACTGTAACCCCTCTATATATCTCCTTTACAATGACAATTTAAAAAAATACTATGTGGTTTACCAAGGAACAGTCCTCACTGGATCTGTGATGTTGGTCCTTGAGGTTCACATGAAGCCGTTCTTCACTTCCTCCATAACCTAGGTACAGGTCCAGAAAGTTAGCCTGAAATCACCAAACTTAAAATGGCAATCACTTCCTATAAATTAATCCTGTGCAATATAGCAATCATATTTCCCATTTTGTCTTTTTTTGGAAGTACTGGAAAAGAATGCTCAGTGACTATCTAAAAGAGCCTCTGGGAAGTCTGGCTCATTTGTTGTGTGGGAAAATAAAATAAGAGGTGTCTAGACACAGAAATTCCTGTTCAGATCCTCTTCCCATAACTCAGGGTCTCAGGCATTCTCATCTATTCAAACTTGACAGAACTCAGCCCTCTGTGTTGCAAGTTATAGAAATTAGACTGACCAGTAAGGTTCAACTGACCCAAATTTGATTTGATTGAGCAGGATTGAAACCAGACATGACTAAAGGAAGTATGGCTGCCAGAACATTCCTCTGGTTGCTGAATATGTTTGAATGGACATTTCAAATCACTGTAGTTTCACAGATTAGTCTTGGAAAAAAGTATCCTCGCCGATCAACTAAACACAGACATACTTAAGACAGAGATGCTTAAACCTATGGGGAGGTGAGCTAAGAAGACACATCCCAAAGCCTTCAAAGAATTGAGATGGGAAACATGTCAGGTCACATTCATGCCAAAACCAAGGCAATAATTTACTCAGTAGTTTTCATGGATGTAAGATTTGGACATAGAAACACTCCAGATACTTGTGTGGCTATTAAGACACAGCTGATTATCACTTGAAAAACTGTCTCACCATCTTGTTTTTGTCAGTCGTGGGGCTTGAACTCTGGGCCTGGGTGCTGTCCCTGAGCTCTTCAGCTCAAGGCCAGCATTCTACCACTTGAGCCACAGAACCACTTCCAGTTTTCTGGTGGTTAATTAGAGAGAAGAGTTTCATGGACTTCTGTGCCTGGACTGGCTTTGAATTGTGTACTCAGATCTCAGCCTCCTGATTAGCTAGGATTACAGGCGTGAGCCATTGGTACCTGGATGTCTCATCTTTAAATAAAGCATCAATTGAACTTAGGATCAATGTTTATTATTAAATCTACTGTATTAAATCTATTGTATCTTAAAAAAAGACATTTGTAAAATGAATACCACTATGTTTTGTCAAGGAGGGGCTTGAGATGGGGAGGGAAGAAGGTCAAAAACAGAGAGGCAGGTGAATGGAAAGCAGAAAGGTGGTATAGATAGTTATAATAGCCATATAATACAACTATCTATACCACCTTTCTGCTTTCCATTCACCTGCCTCTCTGTTTTTTAAAAACCCTAGCAAAAAAAAGTAACAGACTAAGATCAAAATAGAATGACTATACTTTTACATTTTTAATTTTGTATAAATGTTTTATGACTGCAGGGCACTAAATCAGTTACTTGGTGAATACAAACATGTACAAGCTACCATGCCTGCCCTCAGAGCTAGTGAATCTTTAAGAGCGTGAAGTTAGTAGAACAGACTGGAAGATACAAAGGACTTGAGCCGGGGTTGGGGGAAAAAGCTCGGGGAAAAAGGAAGCAATCCCATCTCAAGCATCCAATTAGAATTGTGATAACTATGAAGTACGCAGCTTTTAGAGCAGCAGTGATAAAGGAGAAAAATCCCATTCTCCTTTGGGAATAGTTGAGAAATATAAACAAGGGATCTGCCTTTAAATCTTAACAAGATAGCTTTAGTTCCTAGGCAATTTCAAACATTTAAACTTCTAAATTAATACATTTGCTGTGACTGATAACAACTTACCAAAGAAGTTCCTCTATGAATATCTCACATGCTTTAAATGCATACAGAACTAGTTATGCCTCAACAATGACAGCAGTAATTATTTCTGGCTAGCATAGATTGCTATACTACATACTGCTATTCTGAACTGCTTTGCTATGCTGAACATAGATTGCTAAGCTGTGTATTGATGTAAATATTTTGATATAATGATTCAGTTGCCTTAGAATGCTGCTAGGAGTTAAGTAATGCTATTATGCTCATTTTACTAATAAGAAAACTGAATCTCAGAGAAGTGAACATTACTAAGGTCATAAAAGCTATATAGTCAAGATGAGATTTTTACCCTAAGGCTGTCAGATCCTAAAATACACATTTTAACCTCTCGTTCACATGGTAGAATCAAAGATGACTCTTCTGAAGCAAACTTCACCTCTTTCTTCAACAGGAGACAAGGTAATAGATCCTTCTCTTAAATATAGCTCCCCAGATGAATCCAAGACCAAAATTATGATTAATGCAAACATTTCTGTGAAACACTATGTCACCAACCACAGTTCTGCAGGGAAATCTTCCTGCGACCATTTACTCTTTCCTTAGTGACTTCTAGGAAAATTCTCTACAAGGAAGGAGTGTGGTGTGGTTAACTGTATTTGTCTTCATTAAAAAAAAAAACCCTATGCCAATGTTTTATTTCTTAATACTTATGACCTTACTCCAGCATTTTGTTTTATATTGTCTGGTCCATTAGAATTTATCTTTGTAATAGATTATCTTTGTAGAATACCTCTGACCTTGGGGATGGGAGTTTGGCCTAGTGGTAAAGTGCTTGCCTAGTATGCATGAAGGCCTTGTTTGAAACCTTGATATCACATACATAGAAAAAGCCAGAAGTGGTGCTGTAGCTCAAGTGGTAGAGCTCTAGCCTTGAGAAAGCCCAAGGACAGTGCTCAGCAGGCCCTGAGTTCAAGCCCCAGGACCGGCAAAAAAAAAAAAAAGAATACCTCTGACCTTGTATGTAAATATTCCTTTGGTAAGAACTCATTCCCAACCTCATGTCTACTTGTTTTTACTCTAGAACTTACTGTACTGCTAGAGGCCAGCATCATGCCCTTTTAGCCTCCTATAAGAACTTAAGATGGCTAAGAGGCAGGTGCTGACTAAAAACCCCATCAACAGCTATCTCTGCAGCAGATCTTTTTGGGGTCTAAGAGAGGGAGGGATTGGATGTTAGGAAGACAACATTTCACTACATAGCTCTGGCTGGCCTTGAACACTTGGGCCTCCCAAGTAGCTGAGACAGGAATGGACCAAAGTGACCAGTCAACTGCAGTATTCCTAAACCAAAACTTATCCCCTCCTCTTTTCCCTTCCTCCTATTCTTATAAACTCTCAAAAACTACTAGCCTTTCTCTTTCCAAGAACACTAAAATGGAAATGAATCTCGACATAACTGACAAAGCAATTGTTACATTTTATATGTGTGACTAATTAGACATGTGACTGCAAAGAAGCTCTTTAGGCAATTTTTCAACTCTGATTTTTTAAGGCAAATGTGTATGTATAAAACATATATGCACCTACCATCACATTCACAATGCATATATATGTATGTAAATGTTCAAATTCCTACCAGAACGATTTATGCTCTCGATTTCCAAACACATTTAATTGAACCTACTGTGGCTTCAAATGAAATTTCTACTTAATTGGTTACTGCATGTGAATTATTAACTAGTGCTCTTTGAGAACAGAACATTTTTTAAAAGACAGAAAAGCTGCTGGTGTAGCAAGAAAATAAGAAGTGACTACATGTTCACCCACTCAAGGATGTACAATGACTCCTTCCTCTCCTTGGGTCACACTGTCACTCACTACATGCTGTGGAAAGGCAGCCTACAATCATTCAGTAAGCGAACTACTTAGATCTTTTCCTTTTGCAGACAGGAAGATGTTAAAATAGGCTCTGCTCAACAAGTTCTGACCTTAGCTTTCAGCAGCAGTACAGATCAAGCCCACAGACCTTCCTTCAGCATGTCTTCATCCTAAATCTTTTAAAACAGGTTACCACATTAGCACTTGAAGCAGAAAAGGCAAGATCTGGACTGGCTGCATGACAAAAACAAAAGCAAAGTAGTGAAAGCCACAAAGTCTTTTCTCCAACATGGATGGTTTGAATGAAACAAAAAAAAATCTCTGAAAAACTCATAGGCTGGAAAGCTAATCCTCAAGTTTTTAACAATGATACATGCCTGCTTTGGGGAGACACTTAGGATTAGATAAGATCATGAGGGTGGGGCCCCTATTGTGGCATTAGTGGCTTTTGTAAAGGAAGAAGCAGAGCAATACAGGAGAGCACACCTGCTCTGTGTCACCATGTAAAGCTAAATTATGACACAGCAAGAAAGCCCTGAACAGATGCCAAACAGATGCCAGCAATGTTACTCGACCTCCCAGCTTCTAAAACTATGAGCCAAAATAAACTTCTATCCTTTATAATTATCCAGTCTTTGGTGTTTTTGTTATAGCAACAGAAAAACTAAGACAAACACCTAAGAGATCAGGGGGCAAACCCCATAAGACACAGACACTCTAGTACTGTGATTCCTGAGGTACAGTGTTTACCTTCCTACCCTTCATTTATTTCCTCTTCCATCACAAAGAACATGCTTGAGGGGCAGGTTAGCATTAAGGCCTGTTTCCCCCGTTTATTTCCATCCACCTCTCTGTTCTAAGGAATGCTCAAATTTAGCCTTGGTGATCTCAAGGCTACAATACAGATCTGGAAGGAAAGCTCTGCACGGTCTAGCTTATCCTAGAGAAAACCAAATTCCAGACACAGAACCTTTAATGGTCTCGAGAAGGCCACCTCCACCAGATCCGTTCTGTCAGCCACACTGCGCCTTTTATAAGAGACACAAACAGAAACCATGTGGCACATGGTTTTTAGTTATGCACAGGTGCACAGGACAATCTGTTCCAGGTGTTCCAGTGTTCCAAATAAGTTACCTCTCAGACACTCATCTCTTATGAGTCCCAGCTAAAATCCTTAAAGTCTGTCCAACTGACAGATTAAGGATAACACGTAATAAAGCTGGCAGTTTAGAGACTGATGCATGCTGTATCCAGTCAGGCACTAGAAGCTGGGTTAATGTGAGGAATACTACTACATATGCCTTTTTCATGAAAGTGACCATAAGGTAGCAGAAAGCCGTTAGCAGGCCAAAGGACTGGAATAAGTCAAAGGAACAGCAACCCTTAAAAGAGGCCTTCAAATGTTTCTTCTCCTTTGACTTGACCTAAGCAATGTCAGTTGGCTAACTTCCATACCATATTTAGTGGCAGACAAAATGATGCTGATAAGGTCATGGCAAAATAAAGTATCAAAGATAAGCTAAAAATACTTATGGGTTCAGTTGAGTTAGACCTGCTTTGAATTTTAGACCTGCTTCATTAACCTTGATAACTGGGAAGGACAATGGTAGGAGCCATGTTATAGAATTGAGAATGTTATAAAATTATAAATGAGATCCTGCACTTGGAGACACTGACATGGTGGTTCATGAATCAGATGGAAGTGAACATCCATTGCTAATGCTGAAGATCTGGGGGCTGGATCCTCTCTGCTAGGTCCTTCTTTCCTCCAAGACCTTACCACTTCCACCTCCACCCTCTACCCCAGCAGGCTTCCAACTACTAACATTCAAAAATTAGAAGACAGATGTCTTCTTAGCTTACACAATTACTTATTCACAACCCCCCCCCACCCCACCACCACCACGTACCTTCCCATTCTACTCTACCTTCAAGGAATCCAGTGGCTACCCATAGCATCCTCTTTTTTTTATTTTTTTATATTTTTATTGTAATTAATAAAAGGGTTACATGATATTTGCCATATAGAAGTTGCATTAATTCACATACATTAAAGTAACAGCCATCCCATTAAAAAATGGGCCAAAGACTTAAAGAGAGTCTTCTCTGAAGAAGAAACAAAAATGGCCTATAGACACATGAAGAAATGCTCAACATCTCTGGTCATAAAAGAAATGCAAATCAAAACAACTCTAAGATTCCACCTCACTCCAGTTAGAATGGCCAAGATCAGGAAAACGAATAATGACAGATGTTGGAGGGGATGTGGCCAGGAGGGATCACTACTACACTGTTGGTGGGAGTGCAAACTCATTCAACCACTATGGAAAGCAGTGTGGCAGTGCCTCAAAAGGCTAAACATAGAACTCCCCTATGACCCAGCAATTCCACTACTTGGCATTTACCCAACCATCCAGAATCTAGGGCATACTAAATCCACTAGCTCAACAATGTTCATTGCAGCATTATTCACCATAGCATCCTCTTTCAGGGAATAATACTACACAGCAGGCATTCCCTCCTTCCTGATGGTCAAGAACTTTCTATCCTAAATCCTATGTATACTCAAATTCATCAGTTTTATAACAGGTATCTTACCTCCTTCCCCAGTTATCAATGTTAATCAAACAGAAAGTCTAAAATTCAAAGTAAGCCTAACTCAACTGAATCCATCTGTATTTTTAACATGTCTTTGATGCAGTGAACTGCAGTCAGCACCGCCATCACATCTTTCATGTGTGAAAACATGCAATGTCTCTGTTATTCCTCACATTGTGCATCAGGAATGCACAAGCAGTAGGTACTGTGACTGTATCTGAGATTCAGCAAAACACTGGATCCTAAACCATCCCCAGTGCCCCCCAGTGAAGGTAATAAACACTCAATGCCAGGTATTCCTAATACACTCTAGCCCAGTGCTGGGATATAGGACTGTCCAAAATTGCTTTTAGCCCTGACAGAAGTGGAAACTTTTTTTTTGCCAGTCCTGGGCTTGAGCTAGAGTTCTACCACTTGAGCCTCAGCACCACTTCTGGCTTTTTTCTATGTATGTGGTACCAACGAATCAAACCCAGGTCTTCGTGCATGCTATGCAAGCACTCAACCACTAGGCCAAACTCCCAGCCTCTGAAGAGGAAACTTTTTAACATTTGTTCATGAGAAGATTCAGTTTGTCTGAGTTTATACAGGCCAGGAACAAGTACATTTATGACCCAAAGCCTAGACACCTTTAGACATGAACAGAACAGGCTCCCCCCTCACACACACACACACACACACACATACACACACAGTGTCTAGCTGTCCAACCCCCCTTCCAATTTCTGTAAACCGATCACTGCTAACTTGATCTCCACAAATACTATTGAATCCTTAAGTGACCCTAAATTGAATGGATAATGATAATAAAAACTGGGAAGGGAGTAAATATCAGTGAGATGTTATTTGGATAGCAAATAACTACAAATAAGTTTGTGGTGATTTCATCAAGAGGCAGCTTGACAGATAACACAGATGCAGGATGGTTCACACAAACTCAGTGCACAGTCACCATCACAGTTCATTTCTGAAACACCCAAATCCTTTAGCACTTCCTCCTGTCAGCCATGCTGTGCATTTTAGTATGAGAAGCACAAACAGAAAGCAATTAGGGCCAAGGAAGTGCATTCAGGATGAAGCTTGCAGCTGAACAAGGGCAGAACACAAGTTAATCCTGAGGATTTCCGCCAGCTGTTTTCTAACATCAGTCTGGTGACAGGCACCTCGGAAGTCTGTTTCAAATGCAGGTCACTGATAGATACACACATGCCCGGGATGCAGACGCCACTGCTATGCAGTAGGACTCAGGTGATCTGAGGCAGGTGGTCCAGGCCTAACTGTCAAACACTGAACCAAGTCATACCTGGGTTACACTTGGGTAAGTGACGCTGCATTCCTTTCAGCCCTACCAAAAGAGGAATTTGGAAATGATCCACTGTGGAAATGCAAAATGTGGAAATGATCCCTTCTAGCTGGGAAATACTGTCAAGGTATAAAGTGCTTTTGAGGGTAAACCTCACAGTGAGTGACATGCTTCTGCTTTATGAACTCACAAAGGGAGCACTAATATGTATGTACACAGGCCAGATCTGAGAGCCAAGGGCTGAGGCAAAACAGGGTTGGGGGGTTAATACCATCGTATGGACTCACGTATTTTCTCATGGCCAAAAGCATGTGCCACCATGACTAGAGGTCAGGGCTAGATGCTGCCCAAAAGGGTGTTAACAACTGACCTACATGGCCGGAGGCCCATGCCCTTGGGCTCTGCAAACCAAGTGACCTGCCTTCAGGAATCCCTGCTCCAAGTCAAGGTGACTTTTTCTCTAGAGAAAGATCTTGACAGATTTTCTTCTTTTCTTTTTTAATCAAAATCATCAAGGGAGGTGCCAGGGGGTCCTGCCGATAATTCTCTACTCAAGAGGCTGAGATTTCAGTATCATGGTTTGAAACCAACAGGAGTAGGAAAGTACATGAAACTCTTATCTCCAATCAACTAGGGAAAAAAAGCCAAAAACTGGAAGTGTGGCTCAAGTGTTAGAGCACCAGCCTTGAGTAAAACAGAAGCTAAGGGACAGCACCAGACCTGAGTTCAAGCCTTAGTACAGGCACACAAAAACAACAACAACCCCCACCAAGATACTGGTGAATATCAATGAAGCAATCTTGACCTTTTCTTACTTCAGGCATACCTTTTGAGGAGAATCGGGTGACACTACTGAAAACAAACAAAAGATCTCCCAAGCCTCAGCTGGAGCAAAACCACAAAGCTTTTTCCCTTGCCCCAGCAGTACAGAACTTCTTCACTGTTCTCTGTGAGATCTGGGCTGGCTTGTTCAGTAAATAGAGCATCTGAATTAATAGGGGATTTAAAGAAGCTGGAGGGGAAAGGCCTTGCCCTAAAATAAGATCTGTGGTTAGCACCAACTCTCAGAGAGAAATGGAATTGACATTCTCATTCGCTCTTTAATTACTCGGGGAGGGGGCTGCGGGTGGCAGGTGTGGAGGGGACTGCCAATGAGGCTAGAAGGTACCCTAGAGGACAAAGGGAGTCAGAGACAGACAATGAATGACAGCATAGATACCAGTTTAGCAACTGCTGTGTGCCTCTTACCTTATTTTCTTCTAAGACAACCAAATAAATTAGATTACAAACCAGTGAATCCTATAAAAAAAAAAGTCAACAGAATTTAGTCCATCATTCTAGTGTAAGGCAAGTCAGGAACTAATAAGCTACAAAGGACCCAGGTTACCAGGCAGTATGGTCCCAGCCTTTCCCCAGCTTACCCTTGACTTCAGTGCATCATTTCAGAGGCCCCATACCAGAGGCCCCATCCAATTACACCTGAGTTCTCTGTTAAGGACATATGGTCTCCTTTCTTCCTTAAGGTGCACATGATCAGTCTTTTACTCAACAGAGAGGCAAGGAGCTAATTTCTACCCAGAGAGTTTGTAAATGTATGCGTAATAGAAAAATAATATGTGAAATCACATTAATATTAACAGCAATGTAAAGAATGAGTTTCGTGATTCAGAACATGGCCTCTGGGGGATGATGAATCCAATCAAGCCAATGGAATCAGTCAAGGTTAGACACAGAGGACAGCCTGCACACAAAGTGCTTGCTGCACAGGGGGCACAAGAAGTGGGTGTGTTCTGAAGCAAAAAGCTGACTGCTGCCCCCTACCAGAGAGTCTATAACCCCCACCTTGAACTTCTGCTTCCCCCGCTTTCTGAATCTCACATTTCCCATGCAGCAATATCATATCAGGTCTGTAAAATATATCCAACTTAAGCAGTAGCAAAGGAAAAGGAAGATGGACAAGGGGCTATGGCAATTAAAAAGAGAAAAAAAATCTGAGGATTTTCCCATGGTGTCTGCATTCAATGGCCATCTACAAAACCTTCTCAATTTGGAAAAGAAATCAGATAATGCAAAACACTCATAAGTAGCCTAGTGTAGCCAATGTCTGATCCCAAGTCAGTTTCTAAAACAGCATTACTCTTTTATTATTGTAATTAATAGAGGGGTTACAGTTATATTCACCAGATAGAAGGAGCATTACTTCACACACACTGATACTCCTTCTCATGTTTTTGTCCCCATTTCCTTCCCCCTACCCTTCCCCTCATCTTATAAAACAGCACTACTCTTAAAGCATCTCTCTGAATACAAGGTGCCCTTGCTTGAGACCAGAAATCTCCCCATTCAGCCACATCCAATTGATTACCATGTCCAGTCAATTCTATCCCCGGATATGCCTGAGATCATTCCCTTCTTCATCGATCTCCTCTCTGGATCTAATCCCTGCCCTTATATTGCCCCTCTCCCATCACCATATCCCCTATCTCTAATCCCACATCATCACCTGACTGTTCTATCAGAGTAGTTTATTTTTTTAGTTTGTTCAAGTTCTATTAAGATACAATTTAAAAATAAAACTACACATTTACAATGGAAAGCATGATTTTTAATAAATATTCACAGTATGAAATAATTAAATCAAGTTACTAAAACATAACTATCAGCTCAAGTGGTTGGTGTGGAGGGCATATATGTGTATATAAGGAACACTAATGTCTGCTTAGAAATTTTCACATATATTATTACTAACCATAGTCACTTTGCTGTACAATAGGTCACAGAGCTTATTCATAATTTTGTAACCATTCATTTACACCTTTCCAGTCCCTAACAACCACCATTTCACACTCTGCTTCTGGGAGTTTAATGTTTTATATTCCATGTATGTAGAGATTATACAATATTTGTCTTTCTCTACCCAGCCTACTCACAAATTAGACTAAAATACTAAAAAAAAAAAAATCACATATGGTCATGGCTTTACTTTCTTCAACGCTTCCAATTTCCACAGAATAGGGTTCTCAAATTCTGCTGGACTCCTAAATCAGATAGATCTGATATCACCTTGCTATGGTTTGAATACTATTTACCGTCTCTGACTCATGCAGGATTTTATAATCCTTAAAGTCTTATTTTAATGGTATTCATGAGGCAAAAGATAAGACCCCTGCATTTGTCTGCACCATAACTTATCCAAACCATGGCTTTCAGAGGTAGGAAATAACTAGATTAGGTCACTAGAGCAGAGCACTCTTGGTTGAATCCTGGTGGTTTTATAAAACAAAAGAGAAAAGACACAGACTATAGACATATATGTTTCTTCTATGATGTGTATAAACCATAAGGGTCCTCCCCAGAACTTTTACCTTGTTGTTTGGACCTTGCACCTCTTGAACTATGAGCCAAAAGAAGCCTCTTTCCTCTATAAAACAGCCTGCCCTGGATATTTTGTTAGAGGAATGAAAAGTTGGCTAATATATCACCACCATAAAGCCTTATCACAAAGGTAGAATGGGAGGCAGACATGTTAGTTTCAGAAATGTACATTTTCAACACCATCTTCCCGTGATTCTGATAAAACTATATTGCATATAAGAAGCTCACCCTGAAATTGAAACACTGCAGGCTGGTTCGATGAGCCACCAGGCCTCTTCCTCCTCCAAATATCTGTATGTCACTCTCTTCTCACTATGGAATTGCCCTGGCATAAATGTGCCTGGCTATTTCCTTCTTACCTGTTCAGACTAGGTTCAAATAGCAATTCCTTGGCAACATTTCCCCAGACATGTACTCTTGTTCTGGGCATCCAAACCTCTCTTTTCAAAGCAAAAACAACACATTAGATTTCGTTTCCATCTCTCAAGACAGCACCAGAGCTGCAAGAATGGTGCTGCTCTTTAATTATCACTGCTGCCCTGATACCCAAAAGATGCCACATAGTAGGCACACAGTAAACATTAGTGAGCACATTTTGAATAAATGAACAGATGCGTAAACATTGAGCAAATCCAAAATGGCTGGCTGGCAGTGTTTCCCCTCAGACTGTCTTTCATTATCCCAGAACAATAAACTCAAAGAGAGGTTAGTTAGAGTAGGGAGGAGAAATGCCAAAGGAATGAAATTAGTCTAGAGACCAGTGCAGACTTTTACAATGGCAGTATCTGGTGATTGCACGTTTCCAGCTGTTGTAACTTAGGGATCCTTTACAAGGCTGTAATTTTCAAATCCTGCTGCAAGCTAACTACTTTTATGCTAATCTCTCTCAATAAATATGCTTGCTGGAAAAGCACATACTTGTTTGCATCATAAAGGCCAAAAACATTGAAAACATCACTTTTAAAACTTTTAATTTCCATTCTGGGTATCTATGTTAGAACTCTCTTTGGTTAGAATAATGGTTCATTGAAGATGCTGGTGATTGACAGGGGTTTCAAGCATACAAAGCCCCAAAGGCCAGCCCTCCAGTAAGCGACCTTAAAAAGGATATGTTTTATGAACAACCCCGTTAGCCCAAATCCCAATCCTGAACGAATCGATATGTAATTTTCTTGATAGAAACACTATTTCATAACTTGTTTATATATTTTTAAATATGAAAGAGACTTTTTCTAAGTCTCTAGAAAGTTAAACTCCCCTAACAATTACCTTATATTTTACCTGATCAGGCAGGCAATTCTAACATCTTAAGAAGAAAAACTAAAACTAAAATAAAATGCCTTTAATGTGAAAATGACAAGCTGCCTCAAGAATACCCACTGGTGTGTGGAATCCCAGTGCCAATTAGGAAAAAAAAAACAAACTTCTTTTGCAGCTAGTGCTCTGCTGATTGGTTTATGATCCCATCTCTTCAAATCAAATCAAATATTTATCGTCTCATGTTGCTCTTTATTAAGACCTTCCCTTACAGCTTTATGACGAATTAGTATTCCCAGGTCTGAAAGCTATTCTGTGTCTTTCACTAAATTGATGCAGATATTAAAATTTTTCAACAGCCTGTTGAGAAAAAGAGCCATGGGGAGCTTCATCATTCACAGAGTCTGCAGACCTATGAAATTAAGGTGTACTGCTGGGCGTCCAAGGCTCATACCTGTAATCCCAGCTACTCGGGAGTCTGAGAGTTGATGATTCAAAGCCAGCCAGGACAGGAAAGTCCATGAGATCCTTATTTCAAATTAACTATCAAAAAGCTAGAGGGAGAGTTGTGATTCAAGTGGTAGAATGCTAGCCTTGAGTAAAAACTCAAGTCCTGGGACAGTGCCCTGAGTTCAGTCCCCAATATTGGTACACACACACACACACACACACACACACACACACACTATTATTATGGGAAAATCCACTCAAGAAATATTTCATTTTCCACAATGGCCTAACTGGTGTCACTAGTCACAAGTGACGGCAGTGTCCTACTTCCCTGCACTGAGTGGTGAGCTATTGGTATTGGACACCTCCTTCTTCATAACTGCCACCTGCTACTTCTAGCTCTTCATTCACAATTACATCACCTATTACTTCTTCCAAACATTTACTGGTGCTTACAGATTGCAACCACAATGCCTGACACTTAAGAGTAAAAATCTATTTTTTTTAAACTGCCCTTCCATGACAGCTTTTATATTCACATGCATTCTGGTCTCTCTGCCAAAAACAGCATTCTTGAGTGTGTCCAAAATCAATGAAGACTTCAGATGTCGTCTGAGCCACAGACAGGAGAACAGGGCAAATCTCTCCCTTGTGATGGACTCTTTAGTCCCCTAAGATACAATAAGATCACCATGGGAGTTTAGCTACCAACTCTCACACAATGCTTCCATTCAACTAAAATGTTAAAAGCATTTTCAATGTGCTAAGCGGTTACTTCTTTATTCGTCACATAGATACAGCTGGTTTTGTGAACATCAGAACAAGATGTAATATTTATTCCCTATTAAATTTCATCCTGTTAAATTCAGCTCTTTGTTCCAGCTCACGGGATTCTTCTTGGAGTCAGTACACTCACTCTCCCTTCCAGCTCAACTTCAAAAGCAGATTTGATGAACCTCCCTCCTGATGTTCCAGGCCAATTCATTTAGGAGCCAGACTCCTTCCCTTGAGATGCCTAAAGGCATCACACACATTACCCAACACCCTTTAGGCTCAGATATTCAATCATTTTGGACTTGTACATGAGACGTGTGGGGGAATTTAGCAAAAGTCTTTTTTAAGTTTCAGAATAATCGTTTTTGCACCATTTCAAACTGAGGAATCCCATCAGAAAGGATGAATTGTATCTAGTACGAAAGGCCCACACTAATTCTCAAGGGCAACCTCTTTCCTTTCCTAGCACTACTGCAGTAAACACATACCATTTCTTTTGCCTGCCTAATTTCTGAACACCCTTCCTATGTTTAAGGGTCTTACTAGCCAGAGACACCAGAGAATAGGAGATCATCACTTTCTACTAAGGAAGGCTGAAAGAAAGGAGGGGGAGGAGGTTGGGGAGTTCAATATATTCCAGATCACTGGAACACAGGTAGCTCAAGCATAGGTAAGCTCAGCAAACAGTTGTGCCTCTCTAGGACAGGACCCTGGGTGTGGTGGGTATGGCAGTTCAAGATACACCGAAACAGCAGAATCAAGATGCTAGCAAGCAACAGTGAACACCCAGCAGGAGGGAGGCATCAGTTTCCACTAGCAGCATTTCCTCAGCATACACTGGTCCATTCTCAGTTGTCTGGTCTCTCCTGCCATTTTCAAAGACTGGCTCTCTGGTCTTCCCATCAAAACATCCAAGATCCCTGTAATAAAATTCACCTGCTTTTAAGCTACTTTCTGTTGCTCATAACCATAGAGTCAGGCTGATGACAGCCTCACAATCTACTGGTGAGTCAGAGTGTTTATTAATAGCACAACAGAATCCATCTATTCCTTTCAAAACAAGGAGATCAAAAAGATGAGTGTCAGTCCAGCAATCTCCATTTCAGTTTTTCTCAAGACACTGAGACACAATTCATCCAAAATAAAGAATCTAAACTCACTGAGACTGAAAGATGCCTTTCTCCAATCAATCTTACTGGGCCTGGGCTTCTAATGACTCTTTCCAAGATCTTCACCCTTTCCAATCAGCTTCTTCTCTTTAGCAAGAAAACAAAAGTAAACCAGAAGCTGAGTATTTTTTTTCCTTCTCTATAACTCATCCAGATATTCCAAGAGGTAGCCTTATACCTCCTGTAATTCTTTGGAATCAGTTAAGTGCACTTAGCCCAGAGCACCAGAAACTCTCACAACAAACTGAGGAGGTGAAAAGGAAGACAATTACACTTTCAAGATCTACTATCTTCTCCATCCCCAAAAACTTAGCCGTAACACCTTCTTACACAGAAGAATTCTATAAAACATTTGATTCCCAGATTCTAGTGTAGTATATTTAACCTTATTTTTTTAAAGAACATCAAATTCTATGATTTAATGAATATCATATTCTTTGCAAGTTTACTACTAACATTCTATACCTAAGTTTGTTTTGTTTTCCTGGGAAAATGAAAGTTGAGTAAATATACTTCACTATTTTATAACTTTTTCATACTTTGTATAGCCTTATGCTATAATAACACCACTTTTGAATGTTAAACCACAAAAAAGTCAAGACAGTTCTCAGTAAATAACCATTTCATCATGCACTAATATAAACACAGGCACTATAAAACATAGGACAAACTAATAACTCCTTGAAAATCAAACAAAAACTGATCTGACTCATGAAAATAAAAAGATTCACATTTAAGGCATTGCCCAGAAGGACATCATTTCATAGAAGCTTTTCACCTACAAAGTAAAGATGCTACTTAATGCCAACAGTTGATATAGTTTCTCTCTAGAAGCAAGGGAAGAGCATACATGTATACATTGGAATCTGAAGAGGTCCACGAGGCACATATATGTGTGTGCATTTCTTGTGCACAATAGTAACTCAACTGGGTTTACATTCATAGCAAACCAGGTAATGTATGCAATACATTGTGCATAAATTAAACAAAATTAAGGCATTTCCAAGAATTAAAATACCCAGGCACATTTCTGGTACATTTCTAACTCAGCTAAAAATGGGAAATGATAAAGTCAGTTCACCAATGTAGGCTATATGACAAGAAGCTTTTAAAGTAAACGCCATTTCTTTCCCCAAATTTCTAATGATATCAAGTCTCTTGTAGAGTTGGTCATGCTTAACATAATTTGGGTTAATGAAACATACTTTTCAAACAGCTTTGTTTTCAAAAGTAAATTCATTGGAAAATTAACATGGCCTTGGTATAAGATTATTTGCTAGAAAGATATCAACTTACCCTCTCATAATTCTGATCAGTCAAATCTGTTCGTTTTATAATATGGCAGTAGGCAACTTGAAGAATGTGAAAGATAAACTTATCTGCATCGCATCAGCAATAGGTTATAACTGGTGTTAGATCCATCCACAAGGTGAATCTTCCTTGTTATCCAATAACTCACTGTTTGAAATTCCCCACAAAATGCTGGCAGTGAGAAGGAATATAGATGTGTTTTTTTTTTTTTTTTTTTTTTTGCCTATCGTCGGTCTTTTTTTCTTTCTTCTAATTTAATTTTATTTTATTGTCAGGATAATGTATAGAGGGGTTACAGTTACATTCGTCAGGTAATGGGTATATTACTTCTCGAACACTGATACCCCTTATCATGTTTTTGTCTCCCTTTCCTTCCCCTACCTCCTCCCAATCATCTTGTTTTCCCCTTTCCTTTTTGTTATGGGTCTTGAATTCTGGACCTGGGCATTGTTCCTGAGCTCTTCATCTCAATGCTATTGCCCTATCGCTTGAGCCACAGCGCCACTTATAGTTTTCTAGTGGTTAATTGGAGATAAGAATCCCACAGTCTTTAGTTCCCGGGATGGCTATGAACCTGGATCTCAGATCTCAGCCCCCTGAGTAGCGAGGATTACAGGTGTGAGCCACTGTGCCCAGCCAGGACCTAATTCTTAAGAACAATGGGCCTTAAACACACATAAACAAAAAGGTTGGCTGACCAAGACACCTTTTGTCCTTTACCCTTCCTCCCCACTTTCGCCCATTAAGGATTAAAAAGATTAAAAAATAGACACAAGTACTGTAGAATGAGGGGCAAGGTTTCCTCTCCCCCTTCATCCCCCAGAGCATTCCCAAGAAGCCACACTAGCTTAAGGCCACTTGCTTCCAGATTTTTTTTGTTAAATGCAACAAACCTTATTAATGAAGTCACTATTTTGCTGTGTTTCTTAGGAATATAATAACAATTAAAAATACAAAAATCTTATTTGAGGGCATGACTCAAGTGGTAGAGTGCCTACCCATCAGGTGCAATATATTTTAAATCCCAGTACCAACAAACAACAACAACTGTGTAACAATACAGACAATACTTCAAAAACGTATTCAATCAAAAAGATGGAAATATCATGCATATCATCAAAACAAATACAAAAAACTAAATAGTAATGCACATAGTAAAAACAGTGGTATCAGAAAACTAGGACTATGGGTGCTGGGAGTTTGGCCTAGTGGTAGAATGCTTGCCTAGCATCCATGAAGACTAGGGTTCGATTCCTTGGTACCACATACATAGAAAAGCTGGAAGTGGTGCTGTGGCTCAAGTGGTAGAGTGCTAATCTTGAGGAAAGCCTAAGGATCAGTGTTCAGGACCTGAGTTCAAGCCCCAGGATTGGTCAAAAAAAAAGAAAAGAAAAGAAAGAAGCATATGATTAGCCAGGCACTAAAGGTTCAAAGCCAGCCCAAGCACAAAAGGACCTGAGACTCTTATCTCCATTTAACCTCTAGAAAATGGGAAGTGGGGCTTGTCTCAAGGGTAGGGAGATAGCCTAGAGCTTAAAAGCTCAGAGACAGTGCTCAGGTCTAGTTCAAGCCCCATGACCCACAAAGAAGAAAAAAAAAGAAAACTAGGAGTATTTATGGATAAAGGGACAGAATAATTTATCTTTCCAAATGGGATATTTTAGAAAGAAAGGGAGCATTATTAACAGTCATGCTTTAAGAATAGAAACTATCCCAAATATGAGTAATAATTTTCAGTTTGCTCAAATATTTTCAAGTAATATCTTTACTTCACCTTTTGAATTCGAAAAGAGTGAAACTTTCAGGCTTTCTCCAGCTGACAACCTAAGCATATTCACCTTCTCAACATACTCTTCACTTGTCCTTATAAGGAAGTCAGTGCAAAATAGTTTCAATGAGATATGCAACTGGACTCCTCCACAAAACAAGAAAATCTCTGGCCTAATATTTATCTGTATGCCTGCAATTACAAATAGCTATCCAGAGAAATTCTCCTGCTAAAGCTTCTTTGTAAACAAGCATATTTTATCTAAAGTACTGTGTTTTTCATGTACACCAGTTGATATAAGTAGATGAATTCTAAAAATCCTGAATTATTACAAAACTCTGGAAGGAAATTATCAACCCAAGAGAAAAGTAAACCAAAGTTGAGAGCCTGAGATAAATTATCCCAAATTACCATGGCTACGCTGAATACAATGAAAATGAAAACATTTTAATTATGTGTTTCTTACAACTTAGACTGTTAAAACTTAAAACTCCACACACAATCAAGGAATACATATTGGTACCACTAGAGAATAATCTGTAAGAGTTATGACTAATCCAAAGCAACAGTAACCTCCAGAGCCATTTCTCTTTTGACCTTGGAACATTTGTTCTCATACTTCCTTTTAAATAAGATGAGGACACACGAGACTGTCATGCTCCATAATAGACTCACAGAAATTATAACCACGTAGTTCATGAGGTTAATTGTCACATCTTCCCTGGGACTCACCCCAGTTCTGCAGCATAAACTATCAGATCTTGAGCAAAGCATTAGGAATCCATGCACACCTCCCTCAGCAACCTGGTTTCTCTGCCTCATCTTATTACCACCTTTCCCTATTCCCCAAATGCCTGACAGACAGACACTGACATTCACACCTGGGAAATCAGCTCTGTCCTCATACTAGGCCCTCCCCTGCTTTTCTTTTGGACCATTCTTATTCTTCATTCAAAGCTCAAATCAAATAAAGTATTACAAATGCTTACACCTAGTGACCAAGGCCAAATGCAAAATTCCTGTCTCCATGCTCTCCACTGTGCTCTGGCTCTTGATGTTGTCTTGACTCTGCAGAGTTCCCCAGTCCCTCAGTCATTTCCTGTTCTCCAGAGTGGACCCTGTAGAACTGCACTTCAATGCACCTCTCCACCTAAAGCTTCAAGTCCATGCTCCCTCACCTTCTTGACCCAGTGCTAGCCAGCCCAGGCTCTAACTTGCTTCCTTGACCTTTAATTCATACACTCCCCACCCTGCAGAGTCCAGAGAAATCTCCGCCCTCACAGTACAATACCCCAGCATTCTTTGTAAACTACCCTTTCCAAGCTTCCTCCCACAGCCACCTTCCCCAACTTTCACCCCAAACAGCCCTAGCCCCAGACCTATTTCAGCCATGCAGCCTAAGTTAATCAGCTTTCCACCACAATAGCAAAATGCAAGTACTTATCAACTTGTTAAGTGTAAAGGTCCATTTGCCTCAGTTTTAGATGTGCCAGACCATAATCTGTTGGGCTCATTGTGATGTGCCTATGGTGAGACAACATACATGGCAGGAATATAAAGAAGAAGAAACATGCCCCAAGACCAGAGGGAAGCAAAAGAAAAGAAAAGGGAAGAGTTCAAGTTCCTTAACTGCCTCAAGAGTCCGCTTCTTAAAGTGCAAGTAACTGAAGCCAAGTGCCCAGACATGAAAAGTCCATTAACCACCATAAAGGGAGAAGGAGAGCTGTGGCTTAAGTGGTAAAGTGCTAGCCTTTAGCACAAAAATTCAGGGGCAGTTTCCAGGCCCTGAGTTCAAGCTCCAGAACTGGAACACACACACACAAAATAGATTGAATTATATGGTCTTACAAAGAAAAGCAGCTGCATGAAAACTGCAGCCTTTCACTAAAGCAAGTGATTTCATTATTATTTTTTTTTTGCCAGTCCTGGGCTTGAGCTCAGGGCCTGAGCACTGTCCTTGGACTTTCTCAAGGCTAGAGCCCTACCACTTGAGCCTCAGCACCACTTCCGGCTTTTTTTCTACGTATGTGGTACTGAGGAATCGAGCCCGGGTCTTCATGCATGCTAGGCAAGCACTTTAACCACTAGGCCAAACTCCTGGCCCTCATTATTATTTTTATTTTTATTTTTTGCCAGTCCTGGGCTTGAGCTCAGGGCCTGAGCACTGTCCTTGGACTTTCCTCAAGGCTAGTGTTATACTCTGAGCCACCGCACCACGTCTGGCTTTTGTGGTACCAAGGAATCGAACCTGGGTCTTCGTGCATTCTAGGCAGGCACTCCTACCACTAGGCCAAACTCCCAGCCCCAAGTGATTTCATTTTTAATCCGTATAAGAATCAATATGCCCCAGTAGCACCTATTCTGGAAAACAACAATACATTTCTAGCTTGTAAGTCTTCAAAGTAGTACCCCACACCTCAACTACATCTAGAAAACATTGTTTGAAGAGACAATCCTATCCTTCTCTAAGATTCGCTTCCCTGAAAACTAAGGCTGAGACAACTCAGAAGCTGGATGTAAAAGGCATTTCTGACTGGGTCAACACTCTTCTATCTTAATAATTACCAGGGCAATAGACTGAGATTTAGAATAAGGAACACACGTGTGTTCTCGCCACTAAGTTCCTCATTCTTAAAGCTTTAGATGCTTCCTGCATTCTTGTTTTATCCTCAGCATAGCTGGAGTAGCATTCAGATTTCTCCCTTTGGATTCTTCAGCGTTGGGACAGAACCACTAAGTTTTACTATTCCTGGTCTCAGAGGAACCAGCAGGTGTCCATCCCATTCAGCCAAAGTTTAAGTTTCTCTCCCCTTCCCTCCAGTTTCCTTATTTTAGAACCTTTGATTATTAAGCAAATCAGAATGTAAGCATAGACAGTTTCTCTGAGATAGGAAGTCTGATATCCTGAGGATTCCCTTAAACAAAATTATACTAAATCAATAACAGTAAATACTTCACCATGTATTCTATGTAAGGCACTATGCTAAGAGCTTTATATGAATTAGAATTTAAACCTCACAACCACCTTGGGCCCCATACTGTTACTCTTTATTTTATGGAGAAGATCTCCCTTAGCTGAGAATTTAAATAGGATAGCAGAGCTTTTGGCTCCAACACACTCTCTGACAGCATCTCCCTATAACCCTTCTAAGATTTTTCTTCCATGGACACAAATTACTACCCGAGGAAGAAAAGCCACCTTTTATTTTGAATCTTTCTACATAGACAGGAAAATAAGTTTAGAAATGCAAAATATCCTGCATACTTCCTTCAAGTAAAAAGACTAAAATATCGAAGCAAGTAATTAAATAGAGGAAACTAGCACTCAGAATAAGGTTATATTCAAGAACTTCTCAGGTTAAAAGGTTTGTTTAAAAGACACTCAAAAACTAGACTTGATTACTTAGTATTGTTGCCTAATTGAAGAAGATAAAACCAGAGATAAAAATTATAATACTGCTTTTTCCCTTATCTTGCATTGCTATCATAAGATAAAACTGAGCCAAATTAGCACAATTTGGTTGTTCTCTGTGGTGTGGTGTTTGAACAAATTCCTGTCCTGAGTCACTGATTCCATGGAGTCATTTCCTCTTGGAACTTCAGCAGATTCTTTAACATGGAGGGAAAAGGAAGGGATCCAGTATATTAAGTAACACAAAATTCAATTAACTCCACTAGGCACCAGTGGCTCATGCCAATAATCCTCCCTGTTGAGGAGGCTGAGATCTGAGGATTACTATTCAATGCCAGCCTGGGCAGTAAAGTCTCTGAAACTCTTATCTCCAATTAAGCACCTAAAAAAAAAAGCCAGAAGTGGAGTTATGGCTTAATGATAGAGTGCTAATCTTGACCAAAAAAGCTCAAGGACAGTGTCTAAGCCCTGAGTTCAAAGACTGGTAAAAAAAAAAAAAAAAGTCAGGAAAAAATCATATTAAGTGAAATAAGCAAGACCCCAAAAAATCATGTTAAGAGAAGTATGCCAGAACCATAAAAAGATAAGCTCCATGGTTTCCCTCATTTGTAATAATTAGTACACATCTAGGACTCTCCTAGCAGAGGATCACAAAAGTTATGTACATATGGTCATATAGGGTAAGACTAAATGTAAATAAACTCTAGGCTATGGATACAAGAGGTTTATCTTTATCATTGTTGTTCTCAATGCACTACATGCAGTTATTTCTTTTCTCTTTTTTCCCTTTATGTTTAATCTCATGTGGTTACTGTATCTGACTTTGTTACCTGGTATATTGTGTGTGTATATATATATATATATATATATGTTTATTAGAGAAGGGAAGGGAAGGAAAGGGAAGAGGAGAGAGAAGGGAAGGGAAGGGGGGGAAATCAAGATGATTGAGAGGGGGGGTGAGGAGTGGGTAATGGGGACAAAAACATGAGAAGGGGTATCTGTACAAGAAATAATGTACCCATTACCTCATGAATGTAACTGTAACCCCTCTTACATTACCCCGACAATTAAAAAAAAACAATTAAGGCTTGGAGTTTGGCCTAGTGGTAGAGTGCTTGCACAAAGACCCGGGTTCAATTCCTCAGTACCACATACATAGAAAAAATCCAGAAGTGGTGCTGTGGCTCAAGTGGTAGAGCTCTAGCCTTGAGAAAGTCCAAGGTCAGTGCTCAGGCACTGAGCTCAAGCCCAGGATTGCCCCCCCCCAAAAAAATCAATTAATTCACCAATTACTAATGAGTTCTTAGCAATTGGTAGCAAACTCTACAATGTAATTCTTTTAGAAATTCATCTCACAATTTGATAAATAGTGGAGCTGGCCATGTAGGATCACTACTGAAAATAAACTGCATTTTGATAATCTAAGTACTAAAAGTTAGTAGCATGTGTTAAGAAAACAACAATGTTTTGTTAGAGATATAATTATAGCAGCAGTCTCATTCTCCAGAAAGGACTACAAAACAAGCAGATAATGTTCAATGTTAGCCTATGTGCAATGAAACACAAAATGAAATGGAAGTCAACTGCAGTGAGCAAAGGTGGCACAGAAACTCCCCATCAATAAGGACTGAGAAACTGGCCACCAGCTACTCAGGAAGGCTGGGCTCACAGCTGAAAGCCACCCTGGCAGGAAAGTCTGTGAGACTTTAATCTTCAATTGATCAGCCAAAGGTCTAAAATAAAGCTGTGATTCAAATGGTAGAGAGTCCCAGCCTTGAGTTCAAGCCCCAGTATTGGCATACACACACACACACACACACACACACACACACACACACACACACACCAAAAGTAACTAGATGATAACTGAAAATATACTATGACTCTGGGGCAGCTACTTTGAAAATAACCCAATGATAATTGAAAAGATACTGTAATGCCAGGGCTGCATTAGCTAATGTGCTGGGAAACATTTAGGGATCTAGTATAGATCACATAAGAAAACGGGACATAGAAGGGGCCAGGAAGAACAGAAATGTGATAAGCAGCACAGGTCTTTATGTGTCCTACAATGGAATTGGACTTCATGAAAAAGATTTAAGAACAAAACAAGGACTGTTTGTTCCTGAGGAACAGCACTCTGGCAGTTATAGTACATTTCATTTTTTGTGAGCAAAGTGAGTTCTATTAACAATTTATAAGGCAGCCATAAACAGATATGGTCATATCTCCCTTGTCTGTTTCATGATACCCATCCCCATCAGATTTGGCCTTGAAGCCTAAAACAAAATGCTCTCCTGTCCCCTCTAACCCCCAACACAAGAGTAGACACTCCCACTCATCTTGCAGCTCCCTTTGAACATGCTTCTTTCCCATAAACCCCTGGGAGCTGCTCTGCTATGTACTTTCACACACCCAACACTAGTCTTACCCTTGCTTTTGCTACACTTCATTATGAATGTCTATTTACTCATTTGGCCCCTTTTCTAGCTATGCCAGTAGTTTATTCCAAAATTTCATTGGCATGCTGGGATTTTAAAATGGGCTCCTCCTTTCTCACTGGTATTAATTTATAGGGAAATATTATTCAAAATTATAAAGTCACAGGTACATGAATTATAGGGACTTCTGTATCAATTTGTGGGCTTGTAAATTTTATGGGGGAAACAGCGTCCTTGAAAAGAAGAGACACTAAAGTAGTTTTGTTTTTGTATCTATTAGATAGGACACTCCAGCCGATTTCTCTACTAAATTAGCTTTTCTTGCCATAGTGAAGCCTATGTGATAACAACTGTCCCAAAGGCTATACATTTTAAGTCACATAAAAAGCAAATGTGTACAAATGAATATTCCATTTTGTTTTTGGCATAACACACAATTCATTTGTGGTACGCCAGACCAGAGGTTTCATAACAGAAAATCATATAACAGAACACAGATGATCAAATGTGACATCGGGGGGGGAAAAAGAATGATATATTTTCTCCAGCTGTTGAAGGATCTGAGGAGATAAACAACATTAGATACATATCAAGTCAACAGGAATAAAACTAGGACCAAGTTTGAACAGCTCAGTCAAAGCGGATTTGTAAACACACTTTTGGCAGACTTAAGGATGGCGCAAAATTTCATGAGGACAAGAATTTAGAAAATGACTGAACTAATTACCTTCTTAAGCCACCACAACCTTAGAGACAAACTAGAACACTGGATGTGTTTGCCTTTGCACTACGGTATTAATAGTTTAGTATGTGGCCCTAGGAAATTAAATAACAATATTATGAGGTAGAGCCTAGGCACTAGCAATTTTTCAAAGCCCCAATAGGACTCTAATCCTTAGCCAATGTGAAAATCACTCTCCTGTTTCTAGTAAGATTTTCCAAAATCTGAAAGTAGCAAGAAATATTCATTGAGACCTTTCTTTGTGAGAGGCACTAGCTTAGGAACCTGTACATATTAATTCATTTAATGCTATCAGTGCTGGGCTCAGATTTGAAGCATTCTTCAGAAAGGCAAACATGTGAAAGGCTTGGTCCCCAGCTGGTGGTGCTGAGAGGTAATTGTATTATGAGGGCTCTGATTTCTGAGTTCATGGCTGAATGGGTTATTAGAAAGTAGGCGTAATTGGAGAAAGTAAATCACCAGGAGCATGTGTCTTTAAAGGATGTATCTTTACACAGTCCCTTTCTCCCTTCCTCCTTCTCTCTTCATCTCACCATGAGGGAGGTAATCCCCATTTACTCCATTGAATGTTCATGCTATGATGTTCCTTCTCATTGCAGCCTGGAAGCAACTGAATAGTGTGATATGGATCTTTCACTGTTTTTCTCTGGCATTTTGTCACAGCAGTGCAAAAACTAACACACCAATAATCCCATAAAGTAGCTATTGGTATGTCACCACACTACATTTGATCAGTAAGTAAGTAAAGTCTTACCAAGGTTAAATAACTTGCCAAAATTCCACATCTAATAGTGAAGAAATAGGATCCAACCTTCAGCAATCCATCTCCCAAACTGGCTTGCTTAACAACAACTCTATGGTTCAAGTACTGCCACTAAAGAAATCTCCAGGGGTTCCAAGGAGGCATCTTCCTGATAAGTCTCTTGGGTGGGGTTTGGGAGGGTCACTGATAGGAGGGAATAATAGAGATGATGCTTAAAAAATGCTACTAATACTACAATAAATCAATGGGAGGGGGAATCACACAATTTACTACTCTAATAAGAAATAATATTCTATCAGCAGAACTAATATCCTCTTTAATGATATAATTTAACGTAAAGCTGAATAGAAGTCTGAGTCCAGTTATGCTGAAATGTTGGCATGGTCCTTGCCACTAGAATGCAGCCAAGATAACCTACTAAAGGACATGTAAACTTTGTTTGTAAGCTTATGAGACTACCAACTAAAGATATCTCACTGTCAGTGAGTTAGTAGGACAAGCAACTGTTTTCTATTCTCTTCCATACCACTACTCCCTCCTGGATCACTCACATCCGCATTTAAACATGCACTAATACCTAAAAAGAACCAAACAACAATCTTGCTTTTCCTAGGTATCTCTAGTTACCACCTCATTTCTTTGTTCTTCTTCACACAAAACCCTTCACTCCTCAAAAGAATTGTACACTGCATCAAATTCTTGTATGATTACTACTTTCTAAGTTTTAAAAAAAACTCCCAGCACTGCTTCAAATATTCGCTCTATTCTATGTCTCCTCTTCCCTTGCTGTGGACTAGAGTGACATGAGTTTCGGACCTTTCCACGATATTGCATGCATTGCCTTCAGCTCCTTTCAAAGCCTCAGAGTCTCATTTCACGTACCTTCCAGCTAACTAATTCTCCTTTCAAGTAAGTCTAATCTTCCTTTAAACCCATCCACTAAGTATGTCATTTTTATTATTTCATTTTCTCTTTATAACACTTCCATATGCTTTTTTATAGTTTCCAGTTTTCCAATAAAATTCTCAAGCTCACCTTTTAATTCCTTGAGCATTATTTTAAAGTTGTGTCCATGTCATGAATTCTCTGCATTGGGCTCTGATTTCTGAATAAGTCTTACTGTCTCCTGTACCTCCCTCCTATAGATAATCTCAGACCCCATGATCTCATCCAGTTAATGGGTTTAAGTACATCCTCTATACTCATGGCTCCCAAATTAACATCTCCAGTCCTTTCTCCTTAACTTCAGAATCTTAGATCTTACTACTTACTACATATCTCTAGGAGACTATCTCCTCAGCACATTACCCAAGTTAATATGTGCAAAACCTAATCCCTGACCATGTGTGAAGGGGGCGGGGGAAGAGATGTGAGTGAGTGAGTGCATGTGTGCATGCATGCATGTGCACACCAGTACTGGGCCTTGAACTCAGAAATTAAACACTCAAGGATAGTGCATTACCATTTGAGCAGCCACAACTCCACTTTTGGACTTTTGGTCTTTTTTTTGTAAATTAATTAGAGATAAGAGTCTCATAGCTTTTTCTGCCCCTGTTGGCTTAGAACCACAATCTGAGTCTTTCCATTTTCCAACAAATGGGGCAATGTCATTTTTCCTGACATAGAATTCCATTGTGTACAAATACCACATCTTGTTGATCCACTCATCAACTGAGGGACATCTAGGTTGGTTCCATATCTTTGCTATGGTAAATAGTGCTGCAATGAACATTGCTGTGCTGGTGGATTTAGTATGTCTTTGTTTCTGGATGACTGGGTAAATGTCAAGTAGTGGAATTGCTGGGTTATAGGGGAGCTCTATGTTTAGTCTTTTGAGGAACTGCCATACTGCTTTCCATAGTGGTTGAACGAGTTTGCACTCCCACCAACAGTGTAGTAGTGATCCCTCCTGGCCACATCCCCTCCAGCATCTGTTGTTATTAGTTTTCTTGATCCTGGCCATTCTAACTGGAGTGGGGTGGAATCTTAGAGTTGTTTTGATTTGCATTTCTTTTATGACCAGAGATGTTGAGCTTTCTTCATGTGTCTATAGGCCATTTTTGTTTCTTCTTCAGAGAAGACTCTCTTTAAGTCTTTGGCCCATCTTTTAATGGGATGGTTGTTACTTTGGAGATTAGTTTTGGATTGATTCAATTTTTTGAGCTGTTGATATATTTTAGATATAAGACCTTTGTCTGTTGTATGGTTGGTGAAGATCTTCTCCCACTCTGTAGGCTTCCTAATTAGTTTACTTAGAAAAAATCATATTAAATGAAGTAAGCCAGACTCAAAGGAACTTAGGCTCAATGGTTTCCCTCATTTGTCATAATCAGTAGAAACCTTGGGATCTCCTAGCAGATATTTGCAATAGAGCAAAACCTTGATACAAAAGGCCATATACTAGGACACTAAATGAAAGGATCTCTAGGATATAGAAACATAAGCCATATAATGAATGAATGTTGTTCTTAAGGTACTATGTTATCTCTCATCTCTTTTGCTGTTCCTTGGTTATCTCATATTGTTACAGTATCTCACTTTATTACCTGATATATCAGATATATTTGTATTTGGTTATTTGAAATTAGATAGGGAAGGGGGGAAAACAAGACGAGGGGTGGGAGTGGGGGGGAGGGAAATGGGGACCAAGACATGTGAAAGGGTATCCATGTATGGGAATTAATGCACCATCTATCTGGCAAATATCATGTAACCTTTCTATTAATTACAATAAAAGTATGTAAAAAAAAAAAGAACCACAATCTGGAAATCTCAGCCTCTTGCTAGTTAGGATTACAGGTATAAACTATCCATGCCAACCACATATCCCTGATTTTATCATCTCCCCTAGAATTCCTCATCCTGACAAATGGCAACTCTACTCCTCCCACTCCTCTGCCCAGGAACCCCTGCTTCTTCTACCTGCATAGCCTGAGCTCTATCCTTGCTTGCTTACCTCCTTCTATAGTCACCTCCCTGGGGCTCTCCTCCCACTTCCACTTCAGGTTCCCACCATGTTCTCAACTAAAAACCAGAGAGAGGATTAAGAAATATTGTTCATTCTTCATCAAAACCTTCTACTCACCTTTCTTCTCACCTGTATATGTAGAAAAGTTCTTAAGCTGAGCCAGAAGGTCCTGAATGATCTTCCTTATCATCTCTAGGTGCTTGTCTAGTGCTTCTGCTCACTCTTCTCCAGGCACTAGCCTTTCTCCCTACTGTCCCTTAAACAAGGCAAATATCACACATGCTCTCCACTTCCAGTATTGAGGCTTTGGTTCCTTTCATCCCACTCTTTCCCACACCCCCAACAGCCTTAGTTCCTTTGGGTCTTTATTTAGATGTTACCTTCTGAAAAATGATATTCAAATGTTACCTTTGAATAACAGGCAAATCAAAAATAAAATTCCTCCCATCACTCCAATCTTCCTTAACATGCTTATTCTTTTTCTATTTAGCATTAATTATGGAATTTAACTGTCTCCTTTATAGACCTCAAGCACTGTGAAAACAGGACTGGAGAAATCAGTGATAGATGTGGTAGGTACTGAAATAAACACTTAAGAATCAAGTACAATGATTAAGCTGCAGTATCCGACTTACATGAATAGGAGACCACTCCTAATTTAAAAAAAGGCAGGGATTGTTTCTAAAAATTAAAATTTATTATTTATTTGCAAGATGATAAAATGGACACAGAAAGACACACATATTGCATAAGCACAATTACATAACAAAAAAAATCCAGCAATGCCAGATCAAAATTACCAGAGGCTAACCAAATAAATATCTTTAAGGGTGACTCATCAATTTAAAAAGAAAACATACTCTCTAGCTAACAATCTACAGTTCTCTAGAAGATTTGTTTCCATTCCCTTCTTTTCATTATCTTTAATCAGATGGAAGTAATAAAAGGCATCCAGCATGCTCAGTGTTCTAATTACTAGGCAATGGCTCTCTTAAAATGCCACTGTCCCTTTAACTTTAAAATAAACTGTTTACATGCTCAAAGTTCAGAATATTAAGTGTTCTTCAGTATATTAACAAGTGCTCAAAAAACTAAAATTCTTGACTTCGTTACAATATTTAATTAGTGGAAGAAAGGGATTATGTAATTAAAGTGTTTTGCATGATGGAAATGTGAAATGAAGAGCTTAAAATAAAACAATTTGACAGAGTTTAAAAAGACTTTAAAAATAAATGGACAAATTTCTATTTACATTTGAGTGCTTATGTTTTGCCTTCAAAACTAAAGAGTACAACAATTAACCATTAAGTCTCACATACAGCCAACAAAACTCTCGAAGATAGAACAGCAAAACAGAAGAGCAGTAAGAATAGTCTAGTGTTTTTTATATTAATAATCAAGTTACCCACTTAGAAAGACTGCAGTCAGCATTCATGGCTCACACACTATGAGGAAAAAGTTCTCTTTTTTTTCCCATACTTTATATCCACGCCTAGAATGCTATGCCTCATCCACATTAGATGTGCATCAAAAAGCATAAAATGTCCTCTGAGTGCAGTGGTATATACCTATAATCCAAGTACTCAGAGGGTATAGCAGAAAGGTTATAAAGTGCCAGGCTGGTATAGACTACAGAATAAGACCTTGCTCAACTCCCTCAAGAGGTGTTAATTAGTACCAAGGTGCAACTTAGTGCAGGGTTTAGATCAAGGCAAAGCTACTTCTTTTAACTATCATCACCATTTAAAAAATGATAATAAAATCACCTCCATAGCATAGCTTTCTTTTGAGTCAGTATCAGACACGATATATTGGAGTATATTTTAGGGGGAAAAAAATCTAAGCAAACGCCGGGGGATGGGAAATGGGGACCATGACATGAGAAAGGGCATCAATATGTGTGAAGTAATGTACCATGTATCTGGTGAATATAATGTAACCCTTCTATTAATTATAATAAAAATCATCAAAATATGTTTTAAAAATCTAAGCAAACTCAACAGTGAATGTTATTATATCCTCTTGTTTATTTCAAAAAATAAAAATTTAGAAATTAACCTCATCTCCTGGAAATCAATCATTGTTAAATACCTGAGCATATACTCATCCATTAAAGTTAAAAGAAATTTTTTTAGCCTATTTGATTCTCAATGTATTAAGGGCGAATTTAAGCATTTTGGCTTTATTTGAATGTTCTCTTTTGGTCATCACCTTACTAGAAGAAGTAATAATTCTATCTCCAAACATCATGTGGAAAAAAGCATGAAAGATTCAGGCTCTGCACAGATTATTTGTAAATCCTCACAGAGAACATGACAGCAGACACTGTACTCAATCACCAAATGCCTTTTCTTCTTTTCTTACCACCCAAATCTACATGTGTTTCAGAACAGCCCTGTGCCCAGAGTAGAGTTAAGTAAAAGCTTTCTATGCCCTAGACCCCTTTGCTACACTGAATGACCACAAAATAATCCTAGCCAGTGATGCGAGTTTAAAAGTGAGTTTCAGATCAAGCAAGCGTTACAAGTATAACCTTTACCTGCTCCTTTCAGCCTATTTGGAAAACAGTGGCAATACCAGAAGTTCAGGGGCCATTTTAAGACAATGGGGGATAGGTTGGATGCAGTCCTTCACATCTGTAATCCGAGCTACTCCAGAGGTGGAGACTGCAATCATCTCAGTTTCTAAAGTCAATTCCAGGAGAGAGTTAGCCATATCCAATCTCAACCAACAAGCTGGCCATGGTTTGGATCTTTAAGCCTCACTGCATAGGAATGAATATAGACAAGAAGATCACAGTCTAAGACTGGATCTAGGCAAAAACGTGCAAGATCTTTCCCCAAAAATAACTAAAACAAAAGGGGCTGAGGGTGTGATTCAAGTGGTCCAACACCAGCCTAGCAAATGTAAGGTCTTGAGTTCAAATTTTTTAACAAAACCATTAAGGAAACATACATGCCAGAACAATGGAAAGTCAGGAAGGAAGGAGCCAAGCTTCCTCAAGAAATCTAGTCCCATTGTAGACTGGCTGCCTCCTATTTTTGCCAGTGAAAAAAAGCCAAGGCTCTACTAGATTAAATCAATATTCAGTTTGCCACTGACTCTAATCCTCCCTGCACAGGTGTTTGTGATAAGAAAAGGATCAGAGGAAATGGCAGCCTGTGTTAGTGTTCTCCCTAAATTTATTAATCCAGTATACTTATAAAAAGGAAAATTCAGGGCCGGGAGTTTGGCCTAGTGGTTAAAGTGCTTGCCTAGCATGCATGAAGACCCGGGTTCGATTCCTCGGTACCACATACATAGAAAAAAGCCAGAAGTGGTGCTGAGGCTCAAGTGGTAGAGCTCTAGCCTTGAGAAAGTCCAAGGACAGAGCTCAGGCCCTGAGCTCAGGCCCAGGACTGGGAAAAAAAAAAAAAAAAAGGAAAATTCACTGCATTTCAATTGAGGAGTTTTCATAGTCTTAGGAAGGCCATAGTAATGGAAGCCTGTAGTCAACCAGTGTTTAGAGAAATCAAGCTTAAAGAAAAAAACATATTCTTTAATGAAATAAAATTAACTAAAAATACTAATCACTATTAATGAAAAGTATGAATTACAGTTTGATATTTTTATTTTAGTAATAGGCAAGATAACTGTTTGTGCAGAAATAATGTTTCTAAACTCTTTGTTACCATCAAAAATAAAAACTGTTTAATCTCAAAAATCAAAAGCCCATGCTGGGTGTTGGTGGCTAAAACCTGTAATCCTTGCTATTCAGGAGGCTGAGATCTGAGGATCCTAGTTTAAAGCCAACCCAGACAGAAAAATCCACAAGACTCACCTCTCCAATGAACTACTCACAAAAAGCTGGAAATGGCTCTGTGGATCAAGTGGTAGAGTGCTAGTCTTGAGATAAAGAATCTTGGGGACAGTATATAAGCCCCAGAACTGGTATTAAAAAAAAAATTAAAAGCCCAGGTCTAATACTGGTGGCTCAGACCTGTGATACTAGCAATTCAGGAGACTGAAATCTGGAGATCAAGGTTCAAAGCCAGCTCAGGCAGAAAAAAGCCACACAACTCTGATCTCCAATTAGCTATGAAAAAAGCTGAAAGTGGAGATGTGGTTCATGGGGAAGAATGCCACTTTTGAATAGAAAAAGCTAAGGAATAACACCTAGGCCCTGTATGTTTAGGTTCAGTACCAGCATGCACACAAAAATAAATAAATAAATAAATTAGACAAACCCCCCAAAGTTTGCAATACTGAGACAATGTTTCCTAACAATGAACAGGAAATTCACACAAGCTTTATTGCATTTATTATGAACCCCAGGGCAATGTATAAAGTCCTGCTTGTGGTCAGGCCACAGACAACATGAGGTTTCCTCTTCCAGGCTCATCTCCTCTGATTTAGGAGATTACAGATACTATTGCCTCTCAGATTACCTTACCATATTCATGCACACTCCTCCATGGCCAAGAAAGCCTGTCCACCACTTTCCTCCCCCAAGCTCCCACTGACTCCAGGAGACCCTTAGGAAGTTTACCCCTTTAGTCTTGCTGACATCTCTACAGCCAGCATTATAACCCTGTGTGCATACAGTCCTCATTCTCTTATTTAGCTAGAAACTCCCAGTGGAAGCTAAGTTTTCTTCATCCTTGCATCCCTAGGTTCCATGGCAAGAAAACTACCAACCAATATCTTCCAAATGACTAGACAGATGATTTTTGCCAGTATCATAGAAGAAATGCATTCGAATTTAAGTTGTGACTTATGGAAGAGACAAAGTTTGGCTGGTGTCAAAAAGAAAGTGAAGAATTGCCTAGCTCACCATTTGATCTAGAAATCTTATTCTTGGACATCATGGGCACCTTACACATGAAAGCCTTTGTATACAGGCACCCATTTCTTCAGATACAGCATCCAGATAAGGTGGCTACCTGTTTGACTATTGTGGTTGATCAGAAACAATGCACTGGAAAGGAAAACCCAAGTTCAAGTCCTAAGTTCTCAACTATCAACCTGTAACTGTTTTCCAATCCATCTCACAGGCTATTTGGCAAATAAATTTCTTATTTGTTGTTGCATCCTGAACCAAGACACAGATTTGGGCACCTGGTGAGGGACATGCAAATATCACTCAGTGACAACACCGGGGAAGAGACAAATGTTTGGACTTACCAGACCAAGTCTTTTTTCCCCCCACCATACCCTGCAAACTTATAATCCTTATCTTGCAAAATTCCACTTTCCTACCAGTTTAGTTCAACAATACAAGTTTCTCATTCTCTTCTCAGCATAGTGGTTTTCTTAAAAGACTATATGCCAGTAGTTACTTTGACAATTACACTTACTTAGCTTTAATTTGATATTGATTTAAAAGAAAAAGGTTGGGGAAGGAGGTGGGAGACCAGTAACTGTTCTACAATTAAGAGTTCAGTTTACATAAAAACTTGTTTAGAAATAGGTCAGTCTTTGTGTGACACTGGAGTTTCTTTTGTTGTTTTTTTGTTTTGTTTTTGCCCAAATGAAACTGCATTCCATTTTTTATTAAAGATTTTTTTATTGTGATTAATAGAAGGGTTACGTTATATTCACCAAATAAAAGGTGCATAACTTCACAAACATTGATACCCTTTCTCATGACGTGGTCCCCATCTGCATTCCATTTTTGTCTAGACTGGCTAACCTCAGTGGTTTGACTAGAGAACTGAGGGTATGTTCACAGTTGTACTTAAAAAAGCATGTAATATGTAACCTATGTAGTTTTATGATATTTTAAAGTAGAGTACTGGAGACCATAAGCAACTTTTGTATGTGTGGTACTAGGGCTCAAATCAGGGCCTCATATTCTTACTTGGCTTACTGTAACTCAAGGCTAGTGATCTATCATCACACCTCCACTTCTGACTTTTTAACTGGTAAAGTGGAGATAAAAGTCTCATAGACTTTCCTTCCCAGGCTAGCTTTAAACTGTGATCTTCAGGTCTCAGTCTTCTAGGAATCTAGGATTACAGGGATGAGCCACCAGTACACAGCTCCCATCTACCTCTGTTCTTACCTGTCAGTACTCTCTACCCCGTGATTGTTCTAACTAGTGCTTCCCCCACCACACCCGTCCAAGGTTACCAGACTTGTGTAGATGGGGAATTACCAAAGGCACACTGCACTGAAAAATAAATGCAAACTGACCACCGAAAGCTCATCAGTGTGCTGCAAATAAATGGATACATACAGACAGTAACTCTCTACATAATCATTCTCTGTAGAGCTTATCATAAACTTCTAACCCCTCTCCCCCAGAAGAACACCATGGAAAATTTAAAGGATGTTCTAACATTTTACTTTCCTCCTTCATTTTCTGCTTTGTAATCTCCTTCCTGTGTGGGTGGGCTTCAGGTTTTGTTTTTTTTAAGTTATTTATATGTTTTGTCACATTGAATTAGAGGGAACGAATATATACAACCATCAGTAACCAAAGCACATTTCCCAGCCATCTTCACCATTAAGGAAAGTGACCGGTAGCAAAGTACAGAGAAAAGAGCATAAGAGAAACAAGCAGAACTCTAGCTGAATGGAAATCAAACTTCGCTTGCTTGGCAGTACTCATACATGTATCTTTCCTTCAGGACCACACATTTACTAGGGCAAAATCTGATTAACTGGAAATGTATATGGGGAATTTTACTACAAATACCAATTTCACTTTCAGTTGTAAAATGCCAAAGAAAAATATTGCTCCTAAATCAGGAGGAAATGGGAAAGCAGCACATTCATACAGAATATGCATTTTCTTCTCCAAGTGATATTGGGATAGCATTATGCTTATTCTGTGAGAATACAATTAGAATGTTAAAGGGCCTCTGGGCTTTGTCTAATTGTGATCAGTCTGCAGATTGCTAAACTACTTGAGAAACTGGAGATAAGACAATGTTCTCTGTTAAAACAATGATAATTTTTATCTCTGCTTGTCACCCAGTCAACTAGATAGGCTATTGATTCAGACTGGACATCCAAATATCCAAATAATGATGAATGGTGAATAGATTCCATCATTAATAGAAGACAAAGATTCTTTATTCACCTAATCAGCAATCAGTCTATGAACCAGTAGTAATTTATTAAAAAGAACCCTCTGGAATATTTTTCTTTTTTCTTTTATACTTTTATTGAATCTTCTCAAAAATAGGGTGAATAATATTTGCTCTATAATGGCAAAAGTAAACAGATGAAAGAGAGAGAGATTTGATACTACTGGACTAAGGAAGACATATAGGCTCTCAAAATACAATTTTGCTTGGGAAAAATGAAACCAATATACCCAATATTTGAACTTACATGCATTATATACCCACAAATTCTGTCTCACAGGTATAACCAAAGACATTTTTCCCTCCCAAAGCACTAGGAAAAGAAAATACTTCATTTAGTCATTTAAAAAATATATGTTAGACAAAAATTTTAAAGTGCTTTCAAACTGTGGGTGTTTTTTTTCTCCCCTAAAATCAAGTCACATCAGAAAGAAGGTCCATTTGCATGATGGACCTTCCTCCAGCTAATAAAGCAAGCCATCTTAGAACCAGCTCTCAATTGCATGGAAAACCAGTGAACCTAATCAAGTGAGGTTATCAGAGTTTCTTTAATCGAATCTAGAGTCCCACCCACATTGTCTACTGATCAATATTCTTAATGCTTCCCCTTCCCCAATTACAAAAGACCAGATAGCCCCGTGACTGATGGATGATACACGCAAGCTTATTTTCCACTGGTAAGCAGAATTAACATACCCATGGAAGCTTTTTCAATTACTGAATAAATGGAAAAGGTTTAAATGTGGAATTTAATGGCACGGATTGAATAACACTTCCAACCCCATCCCATCAACAGGAAAACAGGTGATTTCTGAAGAAAATATGCTAGGGAAGTCAAATCTTAGAGACAGCATCCACATTTCCTCAGTAACTGAAAGCACAAATATTTGACATACAGTGGTCTGCTCATCATGGAGACAAGCATGAAGTGAGTGACTGTTAGCCTTACACAGACTCTCTATGATGTCTTCATCTACAGGCCTTTGACCCCCACTCCACTGTCTTTCTTTCCTCCTAGAAGTCACCTGACCACTTTCTTCATTACCTGGTCCTTGGTTCATCTCCTTCAAATTGTCATCCCTAGCCCCAACTTGTTACACACCACTATTGCATTTTTAGAGTCCTTTTGTTTATTTTTGTTTTGCCATTGGATCTTTGCAGACTGGCCCCAATCTCCCAATCCACTCACTTTGCCTCAGTCATATAGCAGCATACCCAGCTCCAAAGCCATTACGATTTTAAAGGCTTAAATCTTTGATACTTGTTTTCTAAGTTTAAACCAAAAAAGGTGGGGGAGACTAATGAATTGTGGGGTTTATTTTTCACTTTAACACATTAAAAGTTCTGTATCATGTCATTCTCTGCTCTCAGAATAGGCATTACCTACCACACTTGGGCTGGATGGGGCTGTTTATAATGAGCCAGTTCCTGCAGTCTGAATGTGAGCACACACACACACTTCACACTGCATGAATAAGTACAGAATAATTACAGAGTGATGCATCTTGTTTCCCAAATTGGACTGCAAACTTCTTGAGAGAGAAGCTACTGTGATAGCTCCTGGCCCTAGACTATAGTCTTTGTATTCACACCTCAGAGCACACACAGCCTAGGTTTGAATATTTGCTACAAAGCAGGCTGGCTTGACCCTGAGATTGGTTTTCTGAAAAAGAAATCAGAGACAAAAGGTTGCCTTGAGTAAAAACCAATGGACTTTGGTAAATTCACTCCCAGAACTGGATTCAGTGTCCAGACTTTTTACTCTTTCTTTTAACTACGGCAGTTTCTACAATTAGGCCATTCCTTTCTTTTATTGTTGACAGCAAACTACGTATCTGGGTTCTAGCTCTTGTTCTGACATCACCAATGTAACATGGATATATTTAATTCTTTGTTCTTTGGTTCCCACAGCTATAAAATAATCATGACTATTTTGTGAAAAATCTCTTGAATCTGAATTTTCATTTTTATAATGTACAGCAACAAGTATCAAACTCTTACACTGAGACAATGAGGAAGCGCTAAATCTTTAATATCAGGTCCACAGGTATGGCTAGCAAGCACGGGCCCCTGAATTCAAACACCAGTACTATAAAAAAAAATTAACAATAATGTATAAGTTAAAACACCAATATCACTATAACAAGCCAGTGCTGATTAAATAGGCTAAAATAAGGGTGTAACTCATAACTACTATTTATAATGATAGTTAAAGAATAAACATAAGGCCTGGAGTGTGGCAGTGCATGCCTAGTATGTATGAAGCCCTGAGTTCAATTCCTCAGTACCACATAGGCAGAAAAAGTCAGAAGTGGTGCTGTGGCTTAAGTGGTAGAGCTCTATCCTTGAAAAAGCCCAAGGACAGTGCCCAGGCCATAAGTTCAATCCTGAGGACTGGCAAACAAACAAAAGAATAAACATAAAGCATTTAATTGAGTGTCTGGCACTGGGTAAGGACTTAATAAATATTAGCTAATATTATGAATACTGAAATAAATATAATTGGAACTTGCTCTATAGATTTTTGTTTTTTTAATTTAATTTTATTGTCAAGATGATGTACAGAAGCGTTATTACAGGTACATGTGTAAGGTAATGAGTACATTTCCTATGGAACATTATTACCGCTCCCTTGTTTTTCTCCCACTTTCCCTACCCCCTCTCTCTGTAGATTTTTTTTTTTTGCCAAAATCTATACTACAAATATAAATTGATAGAACTGGGTTTACTCAGAAATTCCCTATAAGAAAAAAACAGATCCTTACAGAAGTAAGTTCTGATGTTCTATGGCACAGCAAGATAACCATGGGTGGCAATAATTAATTGTATATTTCAAAATGCTAGTAGAGAAATGTGAATGTTCCCAAATAAATGGTGTCTCTAGTGATTAATGTCAGTTATCCTGATATGATCATTACACCCACTGTACACACCTATTAAAATGTCGTGCTGTACCTTATAAACATGTTCAATTATTCTGTCAACTAAAAAAAAATAAATTTTAAAAAGAAATCATGGATTCATTTCTAGTCGTTATCCAAACAAACATCCCTCTGCCACAGAATGTCTGTATTTAATTTTTTCTACCTTTGAGCTGTATCTTTCCCGCCTTTAAAATATTCTGAACGTAATTCTGAATAAAGCACTAGTAATGTAGGATTTTATTTGTTCTTCAAATACCAGTTTATTTTCCATGTAGCAGTTAAATTGCTCTTTTCTTCCCTCTAAATCTCATTTCCACCTTTGCCACTTAATTTTTTCCTAAAAAACATTTAGTAACACTTAAATCTTCCATTTTCTCCTTTCTACTGTGTCCATCAGGACCTCAACCCCAGCCCCTCTTCTCTGTGAATCAGGCATCATGAGGTGGCCTGTCACTACTGTTCTGCCATCTTGTAGCTCTTTACTGTCATCTCCGAGCACCCCATCACCACTTTGGGTCCCCAGTCTTTTCATGAAGCTGTTGGGGAGATTGGCACTTCAAAGCAATCACAGTCCCTCAGATTCACATCACCTCTGATTGACTCAATAAGAAATGATAAAGAAGGCTAAGTGACATTTAAGTGGCACCTCTCTCCCTTCTGGGTACCAGACTGAGAATGATCCAGTACTACTACTACTTTTCAGAAACAAACCTCTAACATCAGGGTTCTATAAACATTACCCCTCAGAGTACTCTACCCATCCGTCCCATCTAATTCCCAATTCAATTTTTTTAATCCCAACACATTGTTTCAGTTATGACATCACAACATATAATTATTTAACATTAGCCTCTTGGATTTAGTTTATAAGACTCATGAGAGAAGGGACTTAGATTGTTTAAACAATGAAAACTTGGTATCTACAGTAGTGTCTCCAAAACATAAGGCAAATATTCAATATATGTGTTGAATACATAAACGGACTCTGAGATGCTTATGTTGTTCAACAGTGGGACAGGTCCTATGGGGGGGAACAGTGAAAACATACTCTTCCCTTATGGAGCACACAGTCACAGAGAACAAATAAGACACACTAATGAGAAAAAAACACACAAATTTCAAAGGTTATGATATATGTTCCAAGCACCCAGACAAAAAGAGATGAAGGAATGAAGGCAGCTAAGAACATGTGGAATAAGCAAGATTTATACTGAGTTGTGATGGATGAAATTACATTAGGTAGGGCTGGAGGGGAGTCTGGAAGGCCTTTTACACTGAATGGAAGCTAGTGGAGCTTATGCCAAGGATGGGGACATGAGTAACTCTGGCACTGGATAAATGACACATGCTCCTGAATTGAGTGCAGCCTGAAGACAGATTCTGGAGGCCAGATTAGGAATAGCTTTGAGAATAAGGTTTAATTAGTTTTTTCTTTAGACTTCAAAGTCAAAAGAAAACCTCCACAGGCTTGGCAGAGAGGATCATACTGGCACTGGAAATAACAGGCCCAGTCTTCTAAGATTAACCAGGTAACAAAAAACCAAAATAAAACAAAAAACTGTAAGTAAGGAGACTCAGAAAGATGTAGTGATCACCAGAGAAATAACAAAAACTAAAAGGTAAACATGAGGAGGAGGAGGAGAAGGAGGAGGAGGAGGAGGAGAAGGAAGAGGAAGAGGAGGAGAAGGAGGAGGAAGAGGAGGAGGAGGAGGAGGAAGAGGAGGAGGAAGAGGTGGTGGTGGCGGCGGCTAAAAAGGGAGAAATAACAGGATCCAGGTGGAAATAACACACACTTTGCCACAGATGGGTGGGAAGAACAGCAAAGTGCTGTGGATGACAAATGCTTACACAAGTAACAAGAATAGCTAATCACAGTAATGAACTACTTAAAATCTATGAGGAATCCAGCACAGCTCTGCCCCTTTGAAGAAGCACTGATATCACAAGCTATGCATGAACTGTTCCATACAGGTGTGCAACAAAACATATCACATTGCCTCTCAAAAGCATCAGGTTCCACATCTGTCAGGGCAAGCTGAAAATTACACCAATTTAAATGTTCAAGGCTGAGAGTTAGTGGACAGCAGCAATAAAAAGTATTTGCATCAAGTAAAAACAAGTATTTTCATTAAAAAGAAAAGAGACCCCAAACAAAGTTAAAGATTTAGGCTCATGCCTAAATTCCAAAGAGAAATTCCCAAAGTAGGCATAATATTAAATGAAAAACATTTAAGTGACTGGATAGCCATAAGAAGTAACTATTTGAGAACAACAACAATAGGTAAATAAACTTATGTTATTATCTCTCAGCTTGAAATGAAGATTGAATTCTATTTCTTAGGCAACATGGATATTTAGGTAGATAAATGGATATGATCATATTGTTTTATAGACTCTTTCCTGAAACAATGACAAGATTCTAACTATAACTGCTTTGCTGACAAACTATAATACTGTAGTGGTAAGGTTCAGGAACATAGAGCAATCATTTTTGAACAGGTTGGAAAAATATAAATAATCCAAGCTGATGGATTTTCAAGCTTGAAAAGTATTTAAATTTGTTTGTTATGTCATAGTATATCTTTGTTGTCAAGGAAATAAACACAAAGAGAACTAGAGGAATGGAAATAGCTAAGAAAGTCATACTAGCATTGACATTTAATCATTCACTACAAGTATTTGTGGAATGCAATTATTACTGTGGGTTAGATCTATAGGTAATGGGCTCCATTACCATTATGTAAGGGATTACATACCACAATCTACAGATGCTCAGACCTTTGTGTAGAATGATAGCATGTACCCTCTGCACATCATTCTGTATACTTTATTTTTTCGTTCATTCATTCATTCTTGAATTTAGCCACCAGAACCATAAAACCTTACTTATGCTAAACACCTGTTCTGCCAGTAATCTCCCTTCTGTTGAAATCTTAAATTACCTACAATACCTAAAATAGTATAAGTGCTATACAGATATTAAAGTGTATTGTTTAGGAAAGGATGACAAAAATGTTTGCACAGGTTCAACACAGATACAATTTTCAGTTTTAACATTTTCAACCTGCAACTGGTGAAATCTGCTGATGTGGAACCTGCTGATGCAGGCTGACTGTACTTACACATTCCAGGCACTAGGCAAGGTGATACAGGTTACAATGCATGCTTCATTATGCAGTTTGAACCCTGGTGCTTGCTTTGGCCTCAACATTTCAAATTATGTTCTTGGAATGGAGCAGATTCAAAGTTGAAGAACCACTTACATTGCACCCTGGCCTTGAAACAAATAAATTAAATTAAATTCCTTCATCTCTACTGTTTCATTTTCTAATCTGCCAAAGGAGAATAATTTTATAGGGTACCAGTAGAGAACCATAGAAATGTAACAGGTAACCACAAAAATAGCCCCAAGAATTGCCTCCTCTTGCCAATCACATTATAACCATCCATCTCTCCCATTAAAAGAGATGATTTGATTTCTATAACCAGGGCATGGCTAAAGTTATGATATGTCATTTCTAAGATTAGAGTACAAAGAAACTGTGACTTTCATTTTGCTCTCCCTATGATGACATTCAAGGAACAGAGAGATTTTTCTAGGTAGCACTCAGCAAGAAATGGAGGCCCTCAGGACAATAGCTGTGGACCACATAAAGCTGCCTGTGGTGTATGAGTGAACCAGCCAATTGGTCTGCTCCCAGACAAGCCTTCAGGTAAGACTTCAGCCTGGTTTGGCAAACAGAGAGTCTGCAGAACCCAGCTACATACACTCAAGTATCATAGTGCCAGAAACTGCTGGAAATTCATTTCAGCCTAAGTGGCTGGTTTTTTATGAGAGATTTGTTACAGAGCAACAGATAAGTGGCACAATATCGTAACTGTATTCTACAAACTATCACAAAGTACACAAGGTCTTTAAAAATTATGTTTGGAGTAACAGTCAAGAGATGATTGAGAACAGTCCTTTTAAGACTTTCCTTGTCTTCAATCAAACTCATCTACTGTCTGCCTTCTAGCATATCTAAAATTAATTCATCAATGGTAGCAGTCACTATTAGAAATGAGTCATCAACCACAATAAAAGAACTCTGACAAATTTTATGAAGGAGCCAATGCTACATAGGACATATAGAACTAACAACATAACAGAACAAAAAGACTGAATATTAAGATTAGAAAGGCCTTTAGAAGATGAAATAAATTAAGCATAAAAAGAGGATGGTGAAACAGTAAGCCATGAGAAAGTCACAGTCCTGTGTGTGTATCAAAAACTGCCACCTATCATACACAAATCTGTTTAAATAACAGCAGCTTCTCCACTGTACGAGACACAGACTATCTTTTTAATAAAAAAAAAAGGACTGTAGTTAACTATGCTAACAGAACATGGGTATTGTCATAAGAACTTTGATTTAAGCATTTCGAAGACAGGGTTAGTGTGGTTCACATAAAATTGATATTGGCACTGGGCATGGTAGCTCACACTTATAAACCTAGCTACTCAGGAGACTGAGATCTGAGGATCAAGGCTCAAAGCCAGCCCAGGCACAAAAGGACCTGAGACTCTTATCTCCAATTAACCTTGGGGGGGGGGAGGAATGGGAAATGGGGCTTGGTTCAAGGGTAGGGTTGTAGTGTTGAGCTAAAGAGCTCAGGGGCAACACCCAAGCCCAGGGGCAGTGCAGTATAGCCTTGAGCTGAAGAGCTCAGGGACAGAGCCCAGGCTGAATTCAAGCCCCACAACCCACAAAAAAAAATTGATATTGGCCTGATATGTAATTGAGCTAGTCTATCCAGGTGTGACACAGTGTTACGGGGCCCAGATCTTTGGCCTCCAAGAGGCCTGGACATGTGACAACACTTAAGTCCCTTCATTTACAGGCAGAATGTGCATGTCCATCTACTGATTTGCACTTTGGCAGAAGACATGCTTTGACCACAGGGATATGAACAGAAGTACCAATACTGAATTTCTGAACCTAGACTTTATTGTACAAAATATATTTGAGACGATCCAATAATGTACTGGAATCAGCTGTATCACTTCATAAAGTCTTACTATTCAGCACTCAGGTACCTACAGGCCAATTGTTAAATATGTGGACCAATGAAATTTAAATCATGTAAACTTAAAACCAAACAAATTGTAGTAAAATGATAGGTATTCAAAATTTATACTTGCTAATTCGTTTATCACATTTTATTGCTATACTTATGCCTTTGAGATTGTCTAGCTGTATGATGGAAAATACCACATAATTGTGTATTCCTATGCAGTTTTCCCAGTGATTGTTATTCAGCATCATCCTGGAGCTGGTAACATAACTCAGTGGTACAGAACTTGCCTAACATGGGCAAGAGTACAATGCTCTGCTCTGTAAATTTTTTTAACTTAAGACAAAAACAAAAGACAACAAAAATATCAAAATATTTTCATGGCAAGTATTTGATTAGAACTCATGGCAAATTGGACTGAAGTTAATTAAATTATCTAAATGTTATAGACATTAAAAATCTGCCATTCAAGAAAATGAAACAAAAGGTAAACTAAAATAGGCCTTGCAAACAAAAAGCTAGTTAAAATGCCAAGCTTCAAACATATTTTCTGTTTTTGTTAATAGTTTTTATTTTTCAGTTTTGTATGTTTTCTAAACATCTGTCATTTTGAGAGTAGAATGCAGGGTTCCATGTACACTAAACAATTGCTCTGCCACTGAGCTACCTCCCAGCCACAGCAGGGTGCTTCAGCTTGCATGCTAAACCAATAGTAAAACAGATAAATTGGGTTAAGGAATAACTGAAATCTCAATGAAGGATACTTAGGAATGAAATGTGGTAAGATTTATTCGGGTTTATCATGTGCTAAACACAATACCAGGTACTTCAGATTCAGAATGAAAGAGAAAGATGCAGACTGAATTCTTGCAGACAAAAGAGAACCAGGTAAGTGCAGAAGCAATTATAACCGGAGATACAAAGAGGGAGGTGAAAAGACAAAGACAGCTGGCATGGAAGCACTCAGGAGAGGACCTGGCCCGGCAGAAAAGTCTTCCCAGTGAAAGTGTTCAGAATACTCCCATAATTTATCCAGAATTAATGAAGGCTAAAAAAATGATGAGAGCCATGAGAATGAACAAAAGAAGAGACTCTGGAGGAAAAAAGGTAAGCTATGACAAATTACAAGATCAAAATGCATCATAAATGGGCTTGGATCACCAACAGGGTTAGAGAACTTCCCATTTCTGCTCTTTCTACAGTTAGTGAGGTCTACCCAAGAAGGAAATCTGTAAATTCAGATATGCACACAGGGCCCAGAAACACACAGGAGCCCAGTCCACCACATCTGCTCAGGCACTGATTACTACAACTGTTCGCCCTAGCATTTGGTGCTTTATCCACTTACCTTCCAAACAGCTCTGAATATGTCCCAGCAAAAAGGCTCCCACAGTTCAAATTTAGCCATCAAGTCATACCAGCATTTACATATGAGCATGGTAAGAGGCAAGACACTTACCTTGATTTGGGTTGGCAATTGAGCTATGGCGTCCAGGAATGACTATATCACAAAAGCAGAAATGTCTTGGGTTCCCATCTACAGGGATACTTTTTTTTTTTTTTTTGCCAGTCTTGGGCTTGAGCTCAGGGCCTGAGCACTGTCCTTGGACTTTCTCAAGGCTAGAGCTCTACCACTTGAGCCTCAGCACCACTTCCGGCTTTTTTGTATGTATGTGGTACCAAGGAATCGAACCCGGGTCTTTGTGCATGCTAGGCAAGCACTTTAACCACTAGGCCAAACTCCCAGCCCGATACTTTTAAGTTCTAAAGCATATACCTATAACTTACCCTGATGAAAATTATATCCAAACTGCCCAGCTAAAACAGAAAATTTTAAATAAAAAAAAAAGATATAACTTGAAAAATCCTTTTAAACTTAGCTCTTCTAATTTAGACAGCCCCAATTCATATTGTATGGTCATAATCACAAAACAGCAAGTCTTTCTGTAAGGTTTTTGCCTTAAGAATTAATTCTCCAAGTATCACTACCCAGCAAATAATGTAAAAGCCCAACTACATTTCAACCATACTGGTAAATCAAGCATAGTAAAGCCATTCTACTACATGACAATTCAAATATTGAAACACAGAAGGAGAACAGAATATTTGACAAGGCTTTCATTTAGAAACATCTCAGGATTCAGTTCAATCAAGCACCAATCTATTCTTCTGAGATTGTTAGCCTGCAATAAAATATTAAAATTAATAAGGCCATTTTCTAGGGAGACATGGGGGGAGGGAAGCCTCAATAGATGCCACAGACAAGACAGAATAGCTTAATTTAAGAAAAAGGAAACTAAGTTAAATTACCAGGCCATTACTGTCTTTCTTTCCCATCATTAAATACACACTTAAGGCATTTCTGGTATAAAACTCAAAATATAAAACATGAAAGAGATATAATATGGGTGTCCTGGTTTTCTTTTTCCCTGCTTCTATTGGACGTCAATCCTGAGCATCCTCTACATTTTATACTTTTTCCACCAAATATTTTTCTACTCAGCTGCCTCTCTGTCCTGCCAAGTTAAACTTTCCCAAAGCTTCTTGTTCTAATCATAGCTCAGTGAACTCCAGTAAAAATAACTGAGTAAAGCTTCCCTAAAATGACTGGTGTCTACAGAGAGGAAAAAATGAAGAATTAAGGATTTCAGAATTAAGGATTGTTTTTTACTTGTTGTGGCCCAAGTCACCACACTGTCACAAAGCCTAAACACTAAAGCAACACATACAGATGCGCGCGCGTGCGCGTGCGCGCACACACACACACACACACACACACACACACACACACACACACACACACACACACACACACAGGACTACCTTAACCACTCCAATGAAATTAGTAATTTCCCTCAAGTGGTAGAATATCAATAATGTAAATGACTTATCAGATGTAATTAAGGTGCAGGTTATTGAAGTTAAGTCTAATTTCCACCTTGCCCGTTCCATTCTATAGTTCAACTAGACAAAAACAAACTACCCTGCAGGTTGAAGTCAGCAAAGTTAGAAGCATGAAAACTAGATGGAATAGTGCAGTGAATTCTCAAGAAGCAATTAAAGCCTGTGAGTGGGGACAAAAAGAGGCAGCAGCCAGCCAAGAATTGGGTTGGTAACTGGGCCTTTACTTCCTGTGTTACATTTAGAGAGCTAGGAAACCCCATGGCTCAATGGACACAGGAGGCCTTTAAACTACCAATCACTTGGGCTACAGTTAAGCTGATTATTTACAATATTATACTTTCTCATTTTTTCCTTATTGGAAATAAAATTATATATATATATATATAAATTGCTTTAGATAAAACATACGATAAGCCAGATGCTGGTGGCTCACACCTGCTCACACCCAGTTAAGCAGAAGGCTGAGATCTGAGGCTAATGGCTCAAAGCAAGCCCAGCCAGAAAAATCTGTAAGACTCTTATCTCCAATTAATCACTCTAAAGCCAGAAGTGGAGGCATAGTTCAAATGATAAAGCACCAGCTTTGAGCAAAAAAGCTAAGGAAGGCCAGGAGTTTGGCCTACTGGTAGAGTGCTTATCTAGCATGCACAAAGACCCAGGTTTGATTCCTGGGTACCACATACATAGAAAAAAGCCAGAAATGGTGCTGAGGCTCAAGTGGTAGAGCTCTAGCTTTGAGAAAGCCCAGGCCCTGAGTTAAAACCAGGACTGGCAAAAAAAAAAAAAAAAAAAAGATACCTTTTAGCCTCCATTGGCCATGCCACACCTTCACATCAATAGCTGACCCAGGTCCTGCCAGGACACCATCCCAAAAGGGTGTCCTCGGCCACACAGCCCGGCCTGGCCTTCAGGACCTGCTCTGTGGCTGGCCAGGGTCCCTGCGACCTTGCTCTTTTCTTATTTCCCAAATGCCTCTTTCTTGCTTCCTGTGTCGCCTCCTTGCCCCCACCAAAGGGCCAGGACCCAGGCCTGAAGGGTGTCCTGGCCCAGGTCATGCTGCCTGGCTTTGGTGCTGGTCGGGTGGCCTTCGGGGTACTCTTCTTGCACTGACCTCCTCTGCCTCCACCCTGACTCTTTCTGTCCTTTCTCGCACTGTCCTTCCTTCCCCATTCCCTTCCCCTGTTTCCCTGCCCTGCCCTCCAAAGGCAGGCCAGGCCAGGACCCCATCCAGAATGCGGGCTTTTTGGTCCCAACCTTGTGCCAGGTCTTCATGGCCTGCTCTGTGGCTGCGGAAGCTCACTAGCCTCCATTGGCCATCTTGCTACCCACACATCAACAGCTGAGAATATAAATAAATAAATAATAAATAAATAAAGCAAGCTAAGCAAGAGTGCCAGGCTCTGAATTCAAGCCCCAGGACCAGCACAAAAATAAAACTTACAATCTTCAAACAATTAGCTTTTGCTCCGAGTTTTTTTAAACTCAGTATCCAGTATCATTAGGTTAAACACAACTTTGTAAATTAAAGAGAAAACACTTATTTCCCTGTACTCAAAAATTTGGACAGCCACTGGAAAGTAGAAGAAGAAGGGAATCAGAGTTTGTGGTAACTAGTTTCAGAGACAGTTCTTCCAACTTACCATTTTTTAAAACGTTGATTTGTTAATGAAGCACCAAATATTTACTTTTGATGTCCCAATCACTGATCCTGGAGCCAAACTCTGAAAATGTGCCAATTTTTTCACAAGAGAATGGGGACACTGGTTATGAAGAGGCAGGGATTCAATAAATGGTAGTCATGAGAATTGACGTGGGGAAGAACTGACATTCCTTGCCTTAAATCACAGTCTTCCTTGGCAGATGGATGTGTATACTGGGATACCTAGTATATCTATAGATTAGAAATGAACAGAAAAGATCTAGGCACACAGCTGAAAGCACAGTCTATTTAAAGGTGACTTTAAAAGTCATTTGAATTCTTAATTGCAGTGATAACAATTTCTTTGAGCCTGGAAAAACATGATATCAGTCTTGAATCAGACATGTGTGTCGATGGTCAGCATAGCTGCTTGTGACTCCAGCTCTTGTGAGTTATTAAGCCTTCTCTAACAGTCATGACAAATGGTTCCATAAAGTGTTTGTGACACATCTGATATCATCCACCCAAGCTGAGAAAAAAGTAAAACACGAACCAGAGTTAAATGGAAAATAAAGGGTATGAGGGTTTCTAACACTTGATGTTAAAACAGATTAATAAGAAAATCAATAATATCTCTATGAACACAGATAACAAGTATAATATTCTTTCTTAAGGTAATAATACTAGTTTTCTGGAAATTTTAAGTTAGATTTATACTTTATTCCTATATTTTTGTTATTCTTCATAAACTCAAAAGACACATTGAGAAGTGACAGAATGTCACTTTTTCAAAGCTAGCAATTGAGGGGAATTTTTAGCACTTAGAGAAGCACAAAGCTTCCACAAGAAGTTTAAATCAGAGTCTATAATTGGTATTTAAAATACATGCTGCTGTCACAATTCAATTTCTGATAACTAACTGCCTTTAACCAGTGGCATCCCTCCTCTAAAACCAATCAAAATGATTTGTTATAAACATCCTTTAAAGTATAGCCTTTAATAATGATTAATAATCAAAAAGTTCTTACCTCCACACAGCAAAATAGAAGGATTTACCAAGCATATTCCATAGAGAAAATAATGGTGAAATAAGAGAAAGGAGGGTGAGATTGCAAGAAAAGATACATTGTTTCAACTGTCATCAAAGGCCCTATAATTTCCTATACTATCAATCTCCATTCTAGAACATTTTACCCTGTTATAGAAGTCAGAACACAAAGTTACATGAGACAAAAGAGTTGACTATTTTAAGTCTCAGGTGAATAAATAAAATGTTTTCCATCATGTCTTAAGAAAAAAAAACCTGCAAAGAATATCCTACCAAAAAGAGGAAGAAAGGTAGTGGAAACTAGACTTTATATCACAAAATACCAAGCTTTAGCATTTCAAAAGTGAAAATTCAGAGTAAAATGTAAAAAGTTATAATCTAAGCAGTTCAAAACCACTGACTATAAAGATGTATAACTTTACACCTAATTTATCTTTACATTTTCAAATAATAAAAGGAGAGTTAAGCAAACACTATGAGTGATTTTAAGATATTTGAATGATAAGAAGAAAAACAAAATTAGGTAAAAATCATGCATGTACTAAATTAATTAAAGCTTATGAGGAACTCTTAATTACCCTCCACTGGTTGGAAATGGTCAACACATGCACTTGGGAATATTCAATAAATGAATTATTTACCATCACTTCTACCTCCCCTTAGCCGCAATCCTAATCATATTATTAAAACAATATTGGCCTGGACATGGTCCTTTAGCATTCTGAAATTTTAACTGCAATACTGTTTCCTCATCCACTTCAATCTGAAAGAATTCATTTCAGGATGTCATATTTCAGACAGCCATAAAACTAGTGCACCTTTAAATCTGATAGGCCAGCAATAATACAAAAGAAAAAACTAATGTTTAATGCTTCTGATCCAACTCCAGATTTTTCTTATGACTCAGAACGGGCTTGAAGTATAGCTCTTCATCTTAGTTTCATTATCTATCAAATGTAAGAGTTAGGTTGATAGGAGTCCCACATTTTCTTGTTCACGGGGATCTGTGACATTTGGGTGAAAGCCTTCTGATTTCCTCCCCACCAGTCGCTCCTCCTCAAATAAAGATAATCTCAACATTTTTTACCTGACTCTGAGGAATCGTCCACCCAAACTGCTCCCGGACACTCATTCATGTACCACACTTTGAACTGTGCAACTGAAGATTTCAAAGATTTTCCAGTTCTAAAATGTTTGTACTATCTTTACTGTACCACCCTTCCATAAATTACTTTTCCAAATTACAAGACTGGGACATCCCCACCATTACCAGAGCCTGGCTATGATAATAGATGAGTGCATTTCAGAAAAGTAAGGACTACCCTACAAATGACATTTTATCTGATTTTTTTTTATTTTTTTCCAATTTCAATCTTTTTAAATCAACTTCTTCCATTCAAGCTCTCTGAAACAAGAAATGTGCCTTTGTAGTCGTCACTTCCAGATCCTCAATTAGTGGATGGCATCATGTTGGTTAAGATCTCAGCTTTCCTCCACTTACCATTCCCACCTGCATCTCTTGGAAGCCAGCCCTACCACATGGAAGGCTCCATGGTGAAACAGAGAAGATATGTGTACTTCTCTGTAGGGGTTTCAACATATGAGTTCAGGTGAACAAATGAGACTTCCTCCTCTCTCAATATTTTGAATTAAGGAACAAAGAAACTAGAGTAAGATGGTAGAATTATACGAGCCAAGATTACCTAGAGTATACAATCTGATTGGCACAATGTTTGTTTGTTTGTTTGATGTTTTCTACCATGGGGCTTGAACACAGGGCCTGAGTGTTGTTCCTATACCTCTTTGTGCTCAAGACTAGCACTCTACTGCTTAGGCCACAGTGCCACTTCTGGTTTTTGAGTGGCTAATTGGAGATAAGTGTCTGTCAGGGACTTTTCTGACCTTGCTGGCTTCAAAGCAAGATCTTCAATCTCGGTCTTGTCGCTAGTTAGGATTACGGTTGTAAGCCATCAGTGCCTGGCAAAGCACAAAGTTTTTTGACAGTAAGTTTATTCTTTCCTATGTCTAAATGAAGACTGGCTCAAAGGTCAGTAATGTACATATTCCTCAACTATAATCTCCAAAACAAATTAAGGGTAAATCAGTCATTTCTATTACATAAAGCTATTTACTATTATTCCAAGAATTTAAGACTACACAGATGACTGATCTTGTTCATAATATGTCATCTAACCCTTTTTGGTGTTCCTGAGGCTCAGAGCCTTCTGCTTACAAGGTAGGTTAGCCCTGGTTTTTTTTGAGGTAGTGTCTTACTTTATGTCCAGCAGATCGGGGCTGTGATCCTCCTCCCTGTGCTTCCTCAAAATATTAGGAATGACAAAAACACCACGGCACCTAGCCTTTAGGCTCCCTTCAAACTAAGATAGTAAATGCATAGCGCTGCACTGAATAAGCTCCAGTGTCATGACCTTTTATGCTCAATTTGCTAGGATCACAGGCATATGCCACCATGTCAGACCAGTATCTTTTTGGTGCTATTGTCAGTACTGGGGTCTAAACTAGGGGTCTCATCCTTGCTAGATATTCTACCACTTTAGTCACCCATGGAGGTCAACCAACCTTTTTTATTCTACCTAACTCCACCTCCAACCTAGCTGGGATCACTAGCATGTGCTACTATGCCCAGCTGGTTTTATTGTGATCTTATGTCACACCTAGGCTGGCTTTGACTACTAATCTTCCAATCTCCATTTCCTGAGTAACTATGATTGAGTCTCCATGCCTGGCCTCTGTGTAATGGCATCATTTTCCTTTTAACTTTAAAGAAATTGGTACAAGACTACATCTAAGTTGATTTTACCACAACTGCTAAAATACCTTAAAGAATCATATTCAGGAAGGGGGCTATGTAAAAAAAAAATACTTGTAGTTGAACACTTAAATATATGAGGTATCCTAGAATACAGCACTTCATAGTACTAATAATAAATACAATAATTCTCAGTTATTTCCTGTCAGACACCAGAGCTCATCCGATAATCCTAGTTTTCAAGAGGCTGAAACCTAAGATCATCTTTTGGAGTCAGCCCAGGAAAACAAAAATCAAGAACTGGAGTCATGGCTAAAGTGGTAGAGCACCACTTAGTTTCAGCTACAGTACCAGGAAACAAAAATTATCTTGCACTTATGCAAGCTATTTAGATCAATTCGATGTAACTTCAAAAAAAAGCCCTGTTCTTCTTTCCTTCCAAATAAATCCAAAGCACCAGTAACAATTTAGAAATACAAATGAATTTTCCATTTGCATTTAAACTTAATCATAACAAACAGAAGGAATACAACTTAATTTTTTTGGAGGAAGATTGTGCCCAAAGGAATCATGCTGCTTAAAACAAATAAACCAGCTTATTTTGATTAGCAAAACAAGAAAGAAAACCTGGCATGGAAGAAACAGTTGAAGCCAGAAAAGAAATTTAAAAGTACAGCCAAGGCTTGGTTGGAAGGTGATAGAACTCAGGGGTCATTGTACTCTGTACAGCAATAAGTAAATTACTAAAGTTTATTTCTTTTCAAAAACCCTCAACTATAAATTGGGTTTAATTTTAGATTTTTACTCCTTTATCCCTCTTCTAGCATCAGGGTTTGAACTCAAGGACTCGAGTTTGTTCAGCTAGCACTCTAGCCTCGGAGCCATAACCCCAGGCTAGCTTGTTCCTGGTTAACTGGAGATGAATTTTCTGCCATTGAATTTTCTGCCTGGGCTAGCTTTGAACAGATCCTTCAGATATCAGCCTCTTAAGTAGCTAAGATTAGAAGTGTAGGTTGCTGGCTTCCAGCCAGACTTTTCACTCATTTTAATTCCCTTGCTACCTTGAACTTTATTATCACTAGTGAGCTGAAGACAATTTTTTAACTATTTTTTTGTCTTTTCTTTTTTGATACTGGGAATTGAACCCAGGACGTTGCACTTGCTAGGCACATGCTTTCCCACTGAGCTACATCCCAGCCCAAAGACAATTTTTTTAATATTTTTTAATGTAATTAATAAAAGGGTTACACGATATTTGCCATATAGAAGGTGCATTAATTCACATACATTGATACCCTTTCACATGTCTTGGTACCCTTTACTCTCTCCCCCCACCACCCCCCCGTCTTGGTTTTCCCCCCTTCCCTATCAAATTTCAAATAATCAAATACAAATAAATTCAATATATCAGATAACAAAGTGAGGTACTCTTTTACCTGGTGAATATAATGTAACCCTTCTATTAATTACAATAAAAAATAAAAATAAAAAACAAAGTGAGGTACTGTAACAATATGAGATACCCAAGGGACAGCAAAGGAGATGAGAGATAACATAGTACATTAAGGACAACAATCATTCATTATATGGCTTTTGTTTCAATATCCTGCAGGTTCTTTCAATTAGCTTCATACTATATGGCCTTATGTATCGAGATTTTGCTCTATTGCAGATCTCTGCTAGTAGAGCCCAAGGTTTCTACTGATAATGACAAATGAGGGAAACCATTGAGCCTAAGTTCCTTTGAGTCTGGCTTACTTCACTGAATATGATTTTTTCTAAGTCTTTCCACTTCCTAACAAATGGGGCGATGTCATTCTTTCTGACAGCAGCATAGAATTCCATTGTGTACAAATACCACAACTTGTTGATCCACTCATCAACTGAGGGACATCTAGGTTGGTTCCATATCTTTGCTATGGTGAATAATGCTGCAATGAACATTGTTGTGCTAGTGGATTTAGTATGCCCTTGATTCTGGATGGTTGGGTAAATGCCAAGTAGTGGAACTGCTAGGACATAGGGGAGTTCTATGTTTAGCCTTTTGAGGAACTGCCATACTGCTTTCCATAGTGGTTGAATGAGTTTGCATTCCCACCAACAGTGTAGTAGTGATCCCTCCTGGCCACATCCCCTCCAGCATCTGTTGTCATTCGTTTTCCTGATCCTGGCCATTCTAACTGGAGTGAGGTGAAATCTTAGAGTTGTTTTGATTTGCATTTCTTTTATGACCAGAGATGTTGAGCATTTCTTCATGTGTCCATAGGCCATTTTTTTTTTTCTTCTTCAGAGAAGACTCTCTTTAAGTCTTTGGCCCATTTTTTAATGGGATGGTTGTTACTTTGGAGATTAGTTTTGGAGTGATTCAATTTTTTGAGTTGTTGATATATTTTAGATATGAGGCCTTTGTCCGTTGTTTGGTTGGTGAAGATCTTCTCCCACTCTGTAGGCTTCCTAATTAATTTACTAGCTATGTCCTTTGCCATACAAAAGCTCTGCAGTTTAATGCAGTCCCACTTATCCAGCCTTTCTCTGATTTGTTGTGATTCTTGGTCCTTATTAAGAAAGTTTCGACCTGTGCCAAGGAGGCCTAGTGTATCTCCTATTCCTTCTTGTAAAGTTTTCAGTGTGTCAGCTTTTACCTCCAGGTCTTTGATCCATTTGGAGTTAATTCTAGTGCATGGTGACAAAGAAGGATCTAACTTTAGTTTTCTGCAGGTGCTTAACCAGTTCTGCCAGCACAACTTGTTGAAGAGGCTGTCTTTCTTCCATTCTATTTTATTGGCTCCCTTGTCAAAGATTAGGTGGCCATAGGTCTGTGGTTTAATATCTGGGTCCTCAGTTCTATTCCATTGGTCTTCAGGCCTGTTCTTGTGCCAGTATCAAGCTGTTTTGAGAATTATAGCCCTGTAATAGAGTCTAAAGTTTGGAATTGAAATTCCTCCAGCGCTGTTCTTTCTGCTAAGAAGTGTTTTTGCAAAGACAATTTTTTAAATAAAAGATGTGTATAGCATCATAATCTAATACACAGTGTCATAGATCAAAGAGATAGCACAGGCTTCAACAATGTCTCTTCAGTAAACACAGGTTTACTGAAGTCATTAACTCTATTGGTTTGGGTAACTAAACCAACCAAAAGCCATTTCTGTCCTGCAGTACAAATCACACACATGCACACATGCGTGCCACACACACACACACACACACACACACACACACACACATTTGTGAACAGTCATTCAGCCCAGTAAAAGAGCAGTGAGATGGCACATGCTCTGAAATTCACATTTCCGTATTTCCATGACTTTGCATACAAAACCTATTTACTGTAAAGGTATGGTATCTCTCCTTCCCAACTTTCCCAGCTACCTGAGCAATAACAATCGAGAGAAACCATAGCAGGCAACACTTCAGGTTATTATTCATGCCATGTCTATCCCAAACTCCACCAGGTGTTACAAGAAAGAATATAATTCAGTTCCAAACCGGTATTTGACAAGGTATTCAGCCATTGATTCTGTGTGAATATTCCCACGATTGAGAATTCTCAGGATGGATAATTATGGTTATTAATAACATGTGTATATCTTATAATTCTCTATAGGGTAAAACTCTTTTTAAAGACAGAAAATTTCACATCTAATACAGTAGATACAGGGATGAACTGAACAATATAATTCCTTAGAAAGACTAAATTATAGTTCAACAAAAAAATCAATAGCAGGAAACAGACATTTGAAAGGGATACGATGAGATCAAAGGGAGGGGAAAAATGAAGAAGAGAAGGAGGGGGAGAATGCTGTCAAAAAATCAATGTGTATCCCACAAAATTAAGGAAGTTGAAGGAAGGAGTTGAAGGGATGGGTGAGAATGTTGAAAGACTGACATTAATCAAGATGCATTGTGTTCATAAACCACTTTATTGAATGGTAACTCCTTTGTTCAACTAAAGAAAAAAATACATATCAAAGTAGAGAAAACAGTTATCTATCTTCTAATACAAATCAGTGGTCATTCTTATTTCCTGTTCCTGTCTACTTCCTTATTTCATTATATCAATAAGTCTGTATAATCTATAAAAGATAACTATATATATTACATATATCTGTAATAGCTCATGGTCACACTGGCTATTAGACTTAAGAGTTGGGAAACAGAATCAGGATTTTTGGTGGGGATGTTTTTCTTCTTGCTACAATATATCCTGTCACTACTTCTAGTAAGACATACATAATGCCTAGTTGTCTCTGCATGACTTAAGTATTTATTAATGATCCATTATTTCATTAGGCTTACAAAATGGTAATATTCTATATCTATCAATCAAGTTAATAGGGTAGCATCATTCAAAGGTGACTAATAAAGGTTATTTTTGTACAATTATGAAGCCAGGGATTTAAATAATCTTTTATGTATTTTAACTCACTGTGGTTATTATTCTTATTGAGCCACAAACTAGCACATTTGTAGCAGTGAGATGCTCATTACCCTTGGTTTCTGGTTGGTTGTGATTCAGGATTTCTATTTTCCACTCCAGATCTAGAATCAGCCATATCTCCAAGGAACCCTAGTCTTCTTCCTAGGAAGTAGTACTTAGAGACCACACCTAGGCAACAGGGACGCCATTATCACCAGGTCTATCCTTGTTTCTAGCCATATTTACTAGGGGAACAAGCAAATGCATTTTAAAAACAGATCACAAGAAAACCTTACATTTGATAAGCAGTTAACACATAAGAAATACAAGGAACTCAGACAACTCAATGTTAACAAAATGAATAACATGATCAAAGCATAGCCAAAGGAGACACTTTTCAAAGGTACTCACTTATTATTCGGGAAATGCAACTCAAAAACCACACAAAGATACCATTTTTTCTTTTCTTTTTTTTTTTTTTTTTTTTTTTTTGCTAGTCCTGGGGGTTGAACTCAGGGCCTGAGCACAGTCCTTGAGCTTTCTCAAGGACAGAGCTCTACCACTTGATCCACAGCACCACTTCTGGCTTTTTCTATGTATGCGGTACCAAGCAATTGAACCTGGGCCATTGTGCATGCTAGGCGAGCACTCAATCACTAGGTCAAACTCCCAGCCCAAGACAGTATCTTGTACCTGCTAGGAAAACAAGAGCTAAGTGTTAGTCAGGCACTAAAGCAATGGGAACTTGGTACACTTTCAGCAGGTATGCAAATTAGTGAAACCATTATGGAAAATAGTATGGAAGCTCTTCCAAAAACTAAGGCTACGATTAACACATGATTAAACAATACCACTACAGGGCACATAGCCAAAGGAAGTGAAATCAGTATCCCATAGAGATACCTGTACTCCTGTACACTGCAGTTTTATTCACAACATTCACATGCATGTACACATATACACACACATTATACACATATATATGATATTATATATAGAGAGAGAGGTATAAGGATGTCCAATGAACACATGAAAAAATGTTCAACATCTCTGGCCATAAAAGAAACGAAGATCATGACAATATTGAGAGTCCACCTCTCTCCAGTTAGAATGGTCATTATCAAGAAAACTAATAATAACAAATGTTGGCAGAGACATGGCCAAAAGGGAACAATAATTACTACACTGTTCAAGGGCATGTAAACTTGGTCAACCACTCTAGAAAGCAGTATGGGATTTCATTTCTCAAGAGTAAACATAGAACTTCCCTATGGCCCAGCAATCCCACATCTGGACATCTATCTAAATGAACAGGCTACACTATATCTACCAGCAAGACCACTGTAGCATTATTTACCATAGCCAAGATATGGAATCAACCCAGATCCTCCTCAGAGGATGAATGGATCAAGAAAATGTGGTATGATGAATAATGGAATTGTACACTTCAATCAGAAAGAATGATAGTATAGCATTAGTAATGAAATGGGAAGATTTCAAAAATATTATATTAGGCAAAGTAAATCATATCCAAAGAAACATAAGTTGTATGTTTTCCTTTGTTTATGGTAAATAGAATGTGCCTATAAATCTACAAGTTAACACACTGGATAGTTAAAAAAAATAAACTGAGACATGATAAATTTATACAAGTCTTGAGACATTCACATAGTGAGACCAAAAGAAGATATTCATAGGAGCAGATCACAAAGGCTCAATAGGTTTGTGTATATTATCATAAAAAATAATTTATAAAATTAACTCCAAGAAAAGAAAACTAGATTTTTTTTGTTCTTGATGTTGCTGTTTTTGTTATCTTTTCCTTTTCTTAGTTTGGCTTTGGAAGAGTAAGTTGAGGTTCACAAAAAGCAGAGCAAAGGGTGAACTCATACAACAATGTTACTCATTAGACACTCCGTGGGAAATGAACTGTACATCTTGTGGGTAGGGACAGGAAGGAAAAACTGGGAGAGAGTAAGGGAAGGGATGACACTGTCCAAAAAGAAATGTACTCATTCCCTGACTTATGTAACTCTAACCCCTCTGTACATCAACTCTAGAATACGAATAGAATATATTTTTTAAAGAGTGAGCAAAAAGAATGAATGATCAAGAAAGACAGAGTCAGAGGGAGAATATTAGAAATACTATTTAGCCACTAAAAAGGATATCCCATACACGCAATGGAATTCTCAAAAAGAATGATGTTACACCATTTGTAAGAAAATGGCAATATTTGGAAAAATTATATTAAGTAAGCAAAACTCAGAACAACACAAATTGTATCGCTCCTATGACTCAGTCATAGGAGCTAGAATGTGCATAGAAATCTATAGGTAAACACTGGGTGCTATGCAAGTAGCTGTAAATGAATTAACTGAAGTAAAACAGATTCTATGGAGAGATTCTATGGAGAGATCAAGGAGCATAATTCTTTAGAAAAACCAACTCAAGGCCCAACAAAATAAGTGCCAAGAACAGGTACTTACAAGAGGGGAGGGGACTAAGGGAGAGGGATAGAAGAATGAACTGGGGAAGGGGAGAGAACACAGGCAAGAATGCACTATACATACCACAGAATTGAGAAAAATAAAAGATGGGGTGTGTGGAAGGAGGGTGACAATGTTGAAGGAATAACACAGGTCAAGATGCAGTGTACACATAAACTGCTTTTTTAATCAGCAAAAAAATGTGAATACATAACCTAAATTTTAAGAAAAGTGAGGGACAGGGGAGGATGGGAGGGGTGGGTGAGAACGTTGAAAGGGGTGACGTGGATCAAGATGCACTCTCATCATAAACTGCTTTGCTCAGTGGCAACGCCTCTGTGCAACTGCCTAAAGATAATTAAATTATGAGAGGGGGGAAGAGAGAGGGGAAAGGGAGAGAAAGAGGGAAAGAGAGGGAGGGGGGGAGGAGAGGGGAGGGGAGGCGAGGGGAAGGGAGGAGAAGGGAGGGGAGGGGAGGGGAGGGGAGGGAAGGGAAGGGGAGGGAAGGGAAGGGAAGGGAAGAGACAGAGATCCTGCCACTGGTGACAATGTGAATGACCCCACAGGACATTATGCTGAATGAAATAAGCCAGATGCAGAATGAAAGGTAGTACATGATTTCCCTTATATATGGGATCTAAGACATTGAGTACATAAAAACACGAGAGAAGAACTCAAATGGGAAAATGGGGAGACAAGGTACAAGACAGCAGTTATGGGAGATAAGTATAGACAGCACCTTTACAGAAGGATACAGTTAGTGATATTGTTTAGTAGAAACCTATTGAGTAGATTTTTAGGTGATCTAACAACAATCAGAAAACATATATGATGAAAGAAAAAGAACTAATATTTGAAAATGAGGGAACCAGTGAAAGGAGGGATAATAAAAGCGTAAATGAGGAGATAATTATAATCAAAGTACTTTATATATGTATATTTAAAAAGTCACAAAGAAGCTGCGCAGGGTGGCTCATGCCTGTAATCCTAGCTACTCAGGAGGCTGAGATCTGAGGATCAAGGTTCAAAGCCAGCCCAGGCACTAAAGAACATGACACTCTTATCTCCAATTAACCTCTAAAAAAGGGGAAGTGGGGCTATGGCTAGACGGGTAGGACAGTAGCCTTGAGCTGAAGAGCTCAGGAACAGCACCCACCCAGGCTCAGAGTTCAAGCCCCATAACTCACACACTCACACACACACACACACACACACACACACACACACACACACACACAAAGTCATAAAGAAAGTGAAAGTAAACACTATCATTGAGGTGCTTGGTCTGCATGACACTCAAAGCCATATATACATCAGAAAATACAATAAAAAATAATATACTTTAAAAATATACTTCAGAATTTTCCTAAATTCTAAATTAATAAATGTTTCATGACATCATTTAAACAGTACCTTGCTTCTTCCAGAAAAAAAAAAAAAACAACCTTTAAAAGTATGTGAGATGATGGGTATTTTCCTTAGCTTCACTATGTGAATACATCAAAACCATCTTGGTCATCTTCAATATACACATCATTAATTCGTACTGATAATACTGGTTTAAATTTGGGATTATAGGGTTTTTAGTTAACATGCATCAAACTTACACCTGTCTCTCCTTTGCGAGGCACACCTAAACTCCCAGTGACACCAAGATGGCTACCAGCTTGCTATATCCCACACAAACACAGTCTCAGAATGGTGATACATTCCACTGTTAGCAACAGTGTGATTACTGTTTGAAGGTTCCTTGGCTTGCTTGTGCTTGCTGGGTGTTTGTTTGTCCTTATAGGAAGATTTACAATGAAAATACTGTGCTTAATCACTTGACATGGTTATGCCACACCACTTCCTGAATAGTGTTTCATACACTTGATTCATTATTTTGCTTTTGATTTGGGAGAATTCAGAAGCTTTAATTTTGCTTCATGATACTGTAAAGCATTAACTTAGTGCCACCCATTTTATTTTGGTTTCCAAAATATACATGCTTGATCTAACTTTCTTAATGGGGAAACCTCTTTTTTATAATTGTCACAATCTGTAAATGTGCATTTTTTTCACTTATTCATTCCTCTTTTTTGTTACAAGAATAATGAGTGCAAACATCAGGCCCAGTGGCTCATGCCTCTAATCCTAATGACAATGGAGACTGAAACTGGAAAGATCTCAGTTCAAGGTCAGCCCAAGCCAAAAGTTTGCAAGGACCGCTTTCTTATATATAAAGATCTGGACATAGTGGCACACAGCTGTCTTCCTGGCTATATGCAAGAAGTATAAACAGGAGGATTGTCACAAGGAAAGAGGAAGACCTTATTAAAATAAATGACTAAATCAAAGAAGGGATGGAGGCATGGTTCAAGTAATTAGATTACCTGCCTCACAAGGGTAAGGCCAGTGTTCAAATCCCATTAATACCCACACACCACACCCAAATAAACAAAGTACCAAAGTCATTTTGTCTCAGTCGACGGAAGTTCACAGAAGAGCCAATCTGTGTTGTTACCTGAAGAAAAGGAATAGGGACAGCTATGCTTGTCTCTGCGATATGGGATCTTGGTTTTCAGAGTGTTTTTTTCTTCGTTTTTTAACACTCTAGCAATGTTTGTGCTTTCTTGTGTTCTCTTGAAGCTCTTTCCTTCTTTGGTCTTAACATCATGCCCTTCAGATTTCCCTTAGCTATGAGCATTCCTTCTCACTCTCCTAATTCTTCTCTTTGCCCAAAGTCCCAATTATTGAAGCTCCTGGGCTTCAAACTAGGATCCCTTCTCCTCTCCCTAAGCATGTCATCAGTGCCAACATCATTAGGTATCTGCTGTGCAGTCTGTAAATTTATACTGCTGGCTCAAAGCTCCCCTCCAAGCTCTTAACCAAGGTACCCAGTGGCCCCTAAAACCTCAGTTCTTGGTGCTCTAATAGACATCCAAAACATGACATGACCTGTAACCACTTCTGTACTCCCCAAGTGACCATCCACTGCCCATCTCAGTAAATGGCAACAAGTTACTCAACATAAGGCCCAAGTATCATCCTTGGTTTCTACCTCTACTCCAACCTCTATTAATATTCTATACTCCTACCACCACAAAGCCCTGGTTTTCCTACCTCCAAGCTCCTCATCTCTACCTGTTATGCTACCTACACCGACTACTAGGCAACCTGAACAACCTCTTCACAGGCCTCCTTCCACATGACTCCCCACCCAGCCTCCTTAAATGTGATTCATGCACCATCTGGCTCACACCTGTAACGCTAGCTCCTCAGGAGGGTGAGATCTGAGGACAGCGGTTCAAAGCCAGTCCAAGCAGGAAAGACCATGACATTCTCATCACCAAATAGACTATAAAAAACATAAATAGCCAGACGTAAAGCTGTGGATCAAGTCTAAAGAGCATCAGTCGAGCAAAAGAAGCTTAGGGATAGCACCTAGGACTCAAGTTCAAGCCTCAGGTCTGGCACAAGAAAAAAAAGTGGGGGCACATTTTTTCATGATGGAAGAAATCAGGAAAGAAAGAATTTCTTTTTTAATTTAAAATGTTCTGAGGGTGTAAAACAACCCCTACCCAGCAAATACAAGGCTCTGAATCCAAACTTCAGTTAATAATTGTTTTGTTTTTAATTAGAAGGCCAGGATTGGATTTATTTCTTTAATAAAATGAAAATACAACAACCCAATAATTTAAAAAAATACATGGTTTGGGGTCTAGGCACTAAAGCCAAGCCTCAGACGAGGCTCTGAGCATGGATGGCTTAAGGCTTCTTGAAGAAGAACCAGGATCAGTTACATGGGGAATGAGGTTTCTAAGAAACTAACAGGTTAAATGTAGAACAACACAAGGCCGAGAGCCTCAGCACTGACTGTAGGCAGAAGCTCCCTGTGGAACAGGGCTCTAGTGTGAGTGGGGGTTCCCCAGGTTCTTCCTAGCCCTGCATCCCCTTGCACCACAGTACCACTAAGAAGAACCAAATCTGACGAGGTGACACCAAGTGGGCCACAGTGAATTCCAGAATGTCTAAAAGAATTGAAGGTCATACATCCATGAAAACAATTTAAAAAGAAAGGCAGGCAATTATTCCAGAGCTCAACCAACCACAGACCGTTTGTGCTTATATTCTATGAAACTATATTCAAAAGTTTTTTTAATGACTACAAACCTAAGTTTTCTGAGCAACAGAATTGAGTGGTACACCAGAGAAATCTTTGGAAACACCTGATGATAAACTGAACCAAATGATGTGCAAATGAGGCATAATGTTAATAAAATATTTTAATTAAATACTGAATTGTCTGCCTATTGTTCAGTGCTTTACCAGCTGAGCCATCCTCTTGCCCCTTTTTTTGCTTTTATTTTTCAAGTAGTCATTCTCACATTTTGACCCAGGCTGATCTGGACCATGATCCTCCCACTTCCACCTCCCACACTGCTGGATTCACAAGTGTGCTTCACTATGACCCAGATTTGGGGTTGAGATGGGAGTTGCACTAATTTGCCTGGACTGACTATGAATTCTGATTCTTCCAATCTTTGTCTCTTACATAACCGAATACAAGCATAAGCCAATGTTCCTAGCCACATTTTCTTTAAAAAATAACTTTTTCCTAACACAAGAACAACTGGGCAAGTAAGGCCCTACCATTAGGCTTCTTAGGCCCAGATATCTGTGCCCTAATGGGGATGTGATTAATGGCATGTACATGTAGGCAATAGAATAAAGATAGCACATTTTTCTGAAGTACCTCTTTTACAGAGTTATGTAGTCATTTCAATGCAAAATATCTGAATAGGCTACAAAACAAATTAGTATAAAGTATTGGTTACTTTTTTAAAGTAAAAATTCAAAACCTGAAGATATTTACAGCTCAATGGTACAGCCTAACCCCCCACACCAAAATAAAAATGAAGGAAAAAAAGAAAAGAGTGAGGAGGGGAGAAAGAAGGAGAGAAAGAAGGAACTCATTTGTACTAAAAAAGAAGTGTATGTATATCTGTGTGTGTGTGTATACAGATATGGAATATGTATATTTTTTGCAAAAACTTCATTTTATAATCTCCAACGATATCTGAATTATATAAGAAATTCTTCCAAGTATAAATTTTGATATGAAAAATCTTTTTTAAAATATCTAAATATTGTTTTATTGTCAGGATAATGTATAGATGGGTTACAGCTACATTCATCAGGTAGTGGGTATATTGCTTCTCACACACTGATACCCCTTCTCATTTTTTGTCCCCCTTTCCCTACCTACCTCTACCCCTTCTCAAATGGTCTTATTTTCCCCACTTCCCTTCCCTACTTCATATAAACAAATAAACATATATACAATACATCAGGTAACAGACAGATACAGTAAACCACATGAAATTAACCATAAGGGGAAAAAAAGAGAAAAGAAATAACTGCACATAGTACATTGAGAACAACAATCACAAAGATAAACCTCTTGTTTCCATATCCTAGAGTTCATTTTGTATAGTCTCATCCTATATGACCATATGTACATAGCTTTTGAGCTAATGTGATCCTGATAGGAGAGTCCTAGATATGTACTAATTATTACAAATGAGTGGCATGGTATAACGAGTGATTGTTGTCCTTAATGTACTATGTTATCTCTCATCTCTTTTGCTGTCTTTGGTTATCTCATATTGTTACAGTATCTCACTTGGTTATCTGATATATTGTAAATATACTTATTTGGTTATTTGAAGTCGGATAGGGAAGGGAGGAAAGATGAGGGGTGGGGGTGAGGAAGGGAAATGGGGACCAAGACATGAGAAAAGGTATCAATGTATGTGAAGTAATGCACCTTCTATCTGGTGAATATAATGTAACCCTTCTATTAATTACAATAAAAATATATGAAAAAAACAACAAATGAATGGCATGGAAAATCTTTAAATCTTTTTACACTGAGTATAACCAACATCTGTCTCCAACCCTCACACAAAGCTCATGTTATCCAAATAAGTTAAACAACAGAACTTTTTAAAGAACTACCTGAACAGACCTATGGAGAAGTTAAGTTGTAGACAATGTGCACAGGGATGTTAGGTACAAGCCAGACAACTGTGTGGGTCAAATAGCTAGTGACCTCCATCTGCTGAACGCCCCATGAGACAGACACCACCAGCCCCATTTCACAGCAGGGAGTTTTGGCCCAGAGCAGCTTGCTCCAAATCCCCTGCCCAAGCACTGTGTGGTCCCCCAGCAATGTCAACATTATTTGTACTCATAACATTAATGGCCTAATTAGGACTGGTATTTTAAAAAGCATTCCCTTGATTTCTACCATCCTAACTGAGCTACTTAACAAAAGAATAATGGAGAACACTACAGAGATAATTCTACCTTACCTCTTTCAGTAGCTTGCTTCAGGCCTCAGACCTGCCCACCCCTTAACATGAACCTAGCCCAAGCTTACCACTTAAAAACAGACACAACCAGAGGTACAGTAAGAGAACCCCAGAGGAAACAGAGCAGAAAGACTCCCTAGGGTAGAAGCAGGCAATGCACCTGCTGTCATAGTGCCTCTGCCTATGTGTGTTGTTTGTGAGCAAATCGAACTGCATGCTATATTCAATCCAACAAAGCACAAAAGCTTCTCCAGAAGTGATAAAACTGTGAGGGAAACCACAACCACCATGCCACTCCACTCAGAGTAGGATTCTGAGGACACTGAGTGGGGCAGGAGAGGGTGTTTATTTTGAATATCTTTCCAGGCAACACTGGGCAATCAAAACGAATTATCCACTGGGTTCATCAAAGCCACCAAGGTGCTGTTAAGGCCAAGCTTTTAGAAAGCTTCTAGTTAGGTACACACTTCCTATTTCCCCTTCTTGACTTGCATCATGTTCTTCCCCCATCAAGTCTCAACCCTACACTTATGATAACAAAGATACAGATTATTAAAGTAAGTAATTCATCATATAAGATAACCAAAACTTATGTGTACTTTCTACAGAGAAATTGTAATTACTACCTTGGGGGATAAGGGGATTCTATGGATCTCTTAAGTCAAGGGGATTCTATGGATCTCTTAAGTCAAACCCATAATTTTGCAACGTAAGTACCAAGCAATTAGAAGATAAATGGTTAGAAGGCAACAAAGAAAATTAATATAAATAGTTGGTTAGCAAACAGAGAAAAAAACCTGCTTTACTAAAAAAAACTATATATTTAAAAACATATTTCATGCCACACATAAAATTATCAACCATTTTTTAAATTGCATTGCATATTGTTGGTGAGTTGTAATGAAATAGTAGTGCTCAAAATTTGAAGGATAGGTAGACAGTCCCTCTCAGAAAGTCAGTTTGACCATACATTCCAGCAGTATAAGAACACTGAGGGCATCCTAACATGAGACAAGTCATGGAACAGCACTAGGAAGACAGGGACATTGTAGCCCTGGCAAACATCTTTCTAGAGGTTGGGTTTAAACCAGATACAGTCTTTGGAGTTGATAGAGGGACACACACAAACTACTGGTCCTTCAACAAGCATCCACATGTCACTTTGCTGTGGCAGTCAGGCATCCTTTGGTTGCCAGAATTTTAACACTTCTGGAGAAATTTATTAATAGTGAATTGAGACATCTTCCCAAGTACAAACACAGTGAAGAACAAGTCAAACCACAAACTGTATACTGCAGAAAATCAAGATATCAGCTATAGGTCCCTTGCACACACAGGAGCTGGTCTCACTTTGCCCCTTGTGGGCTTCTTTCTCCTCTGTTGCCATGTCTGGCTTCTCTGTGCATTCACCTGCTTGCCTAGAAACCTCTCCTAGGCTGTCCACAAATAATGGCCTAAACACCAAGGTCTTACGACATTTCAATGCAGCTAGCAATTTTGTGTATCTCATCCTAATGGATAGTCCTAGAGGATGGCCTCTGTTATGATCTCTCAGCCTTAGGAAACACAAAAGCAACCCACATCCAATAGAAACTGTACTTGGATTCTGAATTTGAATTTCCCCCTAGGCTACAGACACACGGAATGACTGATTCCCCCACCCTCACCCTTTCTCTCTCTTCCACACACACATCATACTAGAACACAGTGGAAACCACAGCTCCACTCATCCCCTCAATCATGACTGCAGTGGATTGTGTAGCTAACTCATGATGCTCCATTGAATTGCTATAGTTCTGACCCCAAGAAGACACTGTGATTGCTTTCCCAAGGCCAAGTGCCCAGCTTGGTTCAACTGATATGTAAATGAAGCTTCCTGTTTCTTGCTATAAAACTTCCTTTTCTTGGAAAGAAACTTAGCTAGGAGGAATGGGCGAGGAAGAGATAATAGATATTTCTGCAGTAATCTCTCCATTTCTTGTAGATACTGAATAGTAGTGAATAGGGATTACACTTTGATCTGGAATTCTGCTTATGAGAACTATTTCCAGGAATCCATTAGTATCTGAGCTGACACAATGAAGTACTGGAAGCAGCTTCAAAGAATTTACTGTCTCACATTCTGGGAGATGTTGGTGAGGCTTTTCCCTGTGAAGGCTCTAGGGAAGTATCTATGCCAGGCTGTTTCCTAGCTCCAGGTAATTATTTGGCTTGTGGCAATAACTGCAGTCTTCACACGGTATTCTCTCTGTGTGCATATTGGCAGCCAAATTTCCCCTTTACTGGAGGACTCCAGTCATATCAGATTAGAGTCCCACCTAGCATCAGTATGATCTCGGTTTCACCAATTACATCAGTACTTACTATCTCCAAATAAGGTTACATCTTGAGGTACTGGGGGTTAGAACTTCAACATACACATTTTAGGAAGTTAGAAACCAGGCTATGTTGCCTAAATCCTGCTTAATGATATTTTCCAGGAAAGTAATTCTAAAACAGAAAGCTTAAAAAAAAAGAATTCAATGCAAAATAAAATCTCATCATAACTCTACAGGAAAAGTCCAAATTCCAAATCAAGTAAGAATACAAAATCTTCTTACTGTGAAATTGTATATAGGGCAAGCTTTCACAATTAGCTTGGCTCTATAATGTCAACGGTTAACAATAACTTTATTTCCAAATTTACATTATTTGGGAGCATCGAATGAGGAACTTAATGGCCATGCAAAGTGCTTAAAACAATATCTATCACAAAAGAGAGACGCACTGAATTAATCATTCTCCCTCACTCTCCTAGAGCTCCCATGACATTTTGAATCTACTGGGATACCTCTTTTTCAGTTGTATATGCCACATTCACAGAAAAATTGAATATTGAAATGTCTGATTCGGATTTAGAGATAAAGGTGTACTTAAAATAAATAAACTCAGCCAGGTGCTTGTGGCTCACACCTCTAGTGCTAGATAATCAGGAGGCTGAGATCTGAGGATTGCGATTTGAAGCTCACCCAGGCACGAAAAACTCCATGTGGCTCTTCTTTTTTAAAAATTTTTATTTATTTATTTTTATTGTCAGGGTAATATATAGAGGGGTTAGTTACAGTTACATTTGCCAAGTAGTAGGTGCATTACTTCTCACACATTGATACACCTTTCTCATGTTTTTGTCTCCATTTCCCTCCCTTCCCCTCCTCCCCATCATCTTGTTTTATCTTGTGTGATTGTTGTTCTTAATGTACTATGTTATCACTCTTCTCTTTTTTTTGTACTTTGGTTAATCTCATATTGTTACTCTACGTGACTTTGTTACCTGGTATACTGCATATACATTTATTTGTTTATTTGAAACAAGTTCATGAGACTCTTATCTCCAGTGAACTGCTAGAACACTGGAAGTAGAGCTGTGGCTCAAAGCAGTAGAGTGCTAGCCTAGAGTGAAAAAGCTCAGGCACAGCACCCAGGCCCTGAGTTCAAGCCCCACAACCAATATAAACAAATAAAATAGAAAGTCGAAACCCCAAGTCCCAGTGTGCTCTTCACTTACAGCCTCAGGTTACTGCTTTACACATAACAATTCCTCTCACTTAGCTACAGCAACTATCATCAAGCTCACCTTTCTAGATCATAGCTAAAGACCAGAAAAGTCCATTTGTTGCAATGCATACATGTTATTCGTAGACTAGATCTTCAGGTTCTTACTGATGACCTATTTTTATTTTATTTGACCCACAATTCTAACCGATGGTCTACTTTCCAGATCCAAAGCATATCCAAAGAGAAAAGAAAAGTGAAGGAGCTACTCTAGAAACACCATAAAGATAAGAGAGTCTAAAACACAGCAGTCTGAGAGTACCCTGGAAAAGGAGATTGCTCAATGGTAATACCTCTATAGAAAACTGAGACAGTCAAATACATCTTTACACAAACAATCCCTGAGTCTCCAGATATAGAAATTGTGAGGAGAACTATTTGGTGAGGCAGTCTAAAGGAACTTTGAGGAAAATGATATATGATTAATATGCAAATAGTTTCTATTTCAACATGCATTCTAAAGTATTTTACCACCTATATTAAACTCCCCTTACCCCTTATGCTGCTTGTGCTCTAACAAAATCTCTTTTTTAAAAAATATTATTTTAAATAGTTGTATAAAGGAGTTTCATTTAAACGTGTCAGTTTGTGAGCATAATGCATCTTGATCAATGTCTTATCATTCTCCCTCATTTCTCCGAATCTCACCCATCTTCTCAATTCGCCTAGTTCCATTTTCACAAGTATTCATTGTTATAACTGCACTCACTCATCTCCCCTCTCTTCATACATCTGCCCCTCCTTCCTGTGATGTCCCCCCAACATTTCCCAACAAGCACATGTTTATGCCCAGTTTCCTGTCCTCATTTGATTAAACTATAAATTGGCTGTTAAAATTAGCTATAGCCATTGGAATCTTCCCCTGAATATACCATACTTTAGCCAACAAAGTTTCTTCTGAACATTAGAACAGGAACAAACTTCAGTCTAGTCCCTACTTGAGCTCATACCACACCCTCCATCATAGCTATCCTTACTGCATTTGTAAGTCACTGTCCCACTCTTAAACATGCATGAGAACACAGACTTAGCATAATGATGGTGAGCAAGAGTGGTGCAGTTTTAGAGACTTTTGATCAACTCTTTCTGACAAAAGAGGAGTAGTCTGACATCCTGCATCCCAACAGCCAAAAGTTTTCAGCTTCCTGATGCAGTGGTTCTCTTTCTCACTGGTTCTGCACATCAGAACCAGTAAGAAACTGAGGACATGATTCAGGCTCCAATCCAGAAGGCAATTGTGGAGTGACAGCATAAAATTTTCCTCAAGACTACTCAGTGATTTTAATGCACAACCAGAGTTGAAAAATCTCTGCCCCTCCTACAGACCTTCCTCATTAATAAAGATCAAAACAAGTGAGTTTAAACTGGATGTTAAACCCTCCATCCCATTTACAAAGCCTTTCTTGTAACCTGCAAGTGATTAATTCAAATATTTCCAAGTTAAAAAATAAAGCTACAAGCCGTGCTTGTGGGTCATTCCTGTAATCCAAATTACTCAGGATGCTGGGATCTGAGGATCATGGTTGGAAGCAAGACCAGGCAAGAAACTCTATAAAACACCTCTCTCTAATCAACTGTCTAAAAACCAGAAGTAGAGATGTGGCTCTAGTGGTAGAGCACTCACCTTGAATAAAATAGCTCGGGGACAGTACCCAAGCACAGAGTTCTATCCCCAGGACTAGAAAGAAAACAAAATAAAAGATATATTCCTGTTCAAATGTGAATTGTAACTATTGATAGGCATTATGTACAGGTGAGTAAGTTATTAAGCACTAGCTTTTTGGTAAGTTGTTTTAATATTAATCTACACTTTCCTACTCCTTCTTTCACCATCTCCCAGCAGCCAGTCAGTAAGCACACAAGTCTTTGTGTTTTGAAACCAAAGTATCTCAAAGTGTCTCATTAAGTATCAATGTAGGCCAAAGGAAACGAACAGGAGATGGAGAGACAGCAGCCATTGCATGGGCTGTAAAACACTCTAGAGCTTTATTTGAAATTCTTTCATGAAGGTATGTATGGGCACAGGTGGAAATGGCTCATAATGTTAAATATGAAACACTCTAAGGAATTTGTTAAAATGAACACAGACAGCTGGGATTCTAGAGGCAGGGTCTTGCAAAGATTAAGGCCAATCCACAAGGTCCATAGGTTAGCAGAAACCCTCCCATGTCAACCCAGAACTAACTCTACCCTTGCTCTTTTCAGCGAAGTCATCAGCATCAAAGTCCAAGTTGACAATAGGCCTTCCCGATGACTCTGGGTACAGGGAGAACGTATGTATATGTTAGGTATGTTTCCCTTTGTCAGAAAAGGTTGCAATAAAAAAGCAGCCCATGTGCCAGTAATCATCCACACATGCACACAGGCCCACCAAAACTCTACATTTCTAAAAAGCCTGTGTCTACACACTCTCATCTAACTGTCAAAACTGCTGTACTGATTATTCTCTCTCACACACACAAGAGGACAGTAAGCCAAGCACCTGTGGCTCACACAAGTAACCCTAGCTACTCAGGAGGCTGAGATCTGAGGATTACAGTTCCAAGCCAGGCTGAACAGGAAAGTCCTTGAGACTCTCATCTCCAATAAACTACTCAGAAAAAGCCAGAAGTAGTGCTATGGCTCAAGGGTAGAGTACTAGCCTCAAGCAAAAAATACTCAGGGATAGCACTTAGGCCTTGAATTCAAGTTCTAGGACCAGCAAAAAAAAAAAAAATTAAAAAAAAAAACATGGCATCATTACAGTTGTAATCACATTTTGAGCATGATCTCTCAATGTCATGCACAATTTGAAATAAATATAATATGTTAAAAGGTCATCACTGAGAACATGTTATGTTCACCACACAATATTTCCAGTGGTAAAGGAAATTTTTTTCCATCCTTTAGTAACAAAGATAGCTCTGCCTCTCCTGAGTGTCTGGCTTCTTTCTGCCTTGACAACATTAATTCCATAAAAATCCTGTTTTCTTCTGTGCCTGGTTGTGATAGTTACTCTTTGTCTGTCAACTTGACTGGCCTGAGAAGTGCCTGGGAAACTAATTAAGCTGACCTCTGGGTGTGTCTGGGAGAGGTTTCCAAAAAGGACTAACTGCCAAGAAAGATTTGCCCCGAATGTGGAGAGCTGGGGGCCCTGGTGGAATAGAAGTGGGTAAAGGAAGAAATCAGCCAGTGCAGGCTCTCTCTCTCTTTGCCTTCTGTCCTCCATGAGGCTTTTCTCTGCCACATGCTTCCCACCTGGACGTATGGCCTCACCATGCACCCAGAATCAACACAGCCAAAAGATCATGAACTGAAACCTTTGAAACTGTGAGCCAAAATAAATCCTTCCTCCCTCAAGTTGTTAACCTGTTTAATAAATCTATTCCAACTGCCAGTAAATTTAAAAGAACATGGTCTGAACTCACTGACTTTGTTTTGACAATAAGCAAGATCCCAACTTACACAACTTAAATGCCTTTTCTTTCACAGTGACATAAACTAAAACTGACTATAACCTAGACTGCCAGATGCTCTGAAATTTAAAATAAAGTTCTGACCCTCTTCTAATAACTACAAAGAACTGCTTTTCAACATTCATATACAATAACCTCACCTCACCTTTTTTTTATTTTCTCCTCCATCTATGATTGTCCTTTTGCTCTAATTTCTTGATCTGTTAATTTTATCTGAGCATAAAGAAATGTTCCCCCTAAAAACTACAGGATGGAGTTCAATCTGAACATGTTAGATGAAAGAACTACACATAATTGATTGATGTTTTCAGCTAGACAATGATTTCTTCCTCTACATCTAATCTGTCAAAAGGACCCACATTTCATAGCTCTGTAGCCACTTTTGGAAAGAGGGTGGAGTACAGATGGCATTGTGTCCAAGAAATGAAAACATATTTAATAAATCTATCCAAACTTCCAGCAAAACTGAAAGAACATGGTATGACTTCGCATGGTGACAATAAGCAGGACCCTAAGCCATACAACTTAAATGGAAAAGACCAAGGAAAATTTCCACTTCTTTTTTAAAGTGCCTGTGGTAGAGTTTGAACTCAGGGCCTTCTGATCTCATTTGGCTTTGATTCACAAATCCACTTCCAGTGGTTTTTTTGCTGATTAATGGGAGATAAGCATCTCTCAGACTTGTTTGCCCCAACTAACTTCAGACCTCAGTCTCCTGAGTAGGTAGTGTTACAGGAGTGAACCACCAGCACTCGGCTTATTTCCACTTCTTTAATGGGTTAAGCTCTTAATTTCACTGTAGAAAATGGTCTTTTTCTTTAATATTAAGCAATAATAATGATGATAAATGGCTAGGATGGAAAAAAGTTGGCAGTCATTAATACTACTCGCAAATGCCAAACTAAATTTGCTGAGCTTAATTATTTGCAGTCACTGGTCTAAAAATTCTCTCTCACGAGCAGATCTCTGTATGCAGACTTTTTCTACTTAATGATGATATCCATGCTAGTATAAAGACTGGGTTCTCATTTTCACCTTCCAGAACCGTTCAGCAGCCCTGGACATGGATGGACAACACATCATTCCCCTCAAAACACCATCTTTTCTTGACGTTCAGGAAAAAAACACTTCTGTCTTTGGCCATTCAACCTCATCTCTTGTCAGCTGCTTCACAATTCCCTTACCTGTACACTCCAAACTGTCCCAAGCTTTCGTTCATTTTTAAGAGCAAAGCTATTCTGAGATTCTGCTGGGCACACAGCTTTACCTAGCAGTGTCTTTCTAGCCTTTAGTGTATTAGTCTACTTCAGGTTATTATAACAAAACATTTGAGTGAAATTAATTTATTTTGCCTACCAGTTTTTGAGTTTCAAATCCAAGAAGAAGTGGTCTGGTTGTTCTGACCTGGGTATCCCAGCATGGAGTTTGAGATGGAATCCACTGTTATCTCATGATCCAGAAGTGGAAGGGGAAGGGTACAGTTTAGGTTCCTACAATATCCTTCAAGGGTATACCCCCAAATTATCAAAGGAACCTTTGTCTAGGCTCCACTTCCTAATGGTCCTACCACCTATAGAATAGCGCCATCCAGGGTACCAACAGTCCTGCCACACACGGACCTTTGGGGACATCTCAACCAAACCCTTGCCCTAGGACCACTTACTGATTTCCGAACTCATTTATCCAACTTCCTCTTCACATCTCCACTTACACAGCTAGGAGAAATCTCAACCCCAACTCTGCAAAGAATTTAAAACCTTTTATAATACAGTGTGGCATGTTTAGTACTAACCTAACTCTGAAAAGCATCTGTCCTCTTAGAAATAAGAAATATACATATCATACTGATACACTATTGTATATTATCCTAAATCTAATAATAAATACATCAAGGAAACAATCTTCAGATGTTTCAGTAACAATTTAAGAGCACTATAAGCAAACACAGCTCTCCTACATTGCTTACTGGCACCAATTTTACAGGTTTCTTATACACACAGTAATATGGTGATAATAGGATGACACCGTCTCCTGGGAGCACAGTGAGAAGCATCCATGCTTGCTGTCAGTGATTTCTTTTTAATTTTTTTTTGTGGGTCATGAGGCTTGAACTTGGCCTGGGCACTGTCCCTGAGCTCTTCAGCTCAAGGCTATCACCCTACCCCTGGGCCTAGTCATTGTCCCTGAGCTCTTCAACTCAAGGCTACCACCCTACTCTTGAGCCAAGCCCCAAATCCCATTTTCTAGAGGTTAATTAGAGACAAGAGTCTCAGATTCTTTTGTGCCAGGACTGGCTTTGAACTTTGATCCTCAGATCTCGGCCTCTTGAGTATATAGGATTACAGGCATGAGCCACCACACACCCGGCTTTTTAAAAATATTTTATTGAGATATTGCTGACATATGTAATTTTGATGCCTTAATATATATACATATGTACACATATGGTAATATGCCTTCATATATGTATATATGGCTGATTACCACTACACTTTGACAAGTGACTCAAGATCCAAATTAGCAAATTTCAAGATTGACAAGTTAAGCCTGTTAACCATTTGAATTTCTTCTGAAATGTGTTATTTAGGGTTATTTGAATTTTTGGTCTTGAGTTTTACTACTATCTTATATATTCCAAGATTCTTATCAAATGCCCACTTTTTATCTTTTCTTTTCAGGGCTTTGTAGCCCTTGCAGTGGAAGGTTAGCTTTCTAGTTTTGCTATAAAAAGAATATTGTATTTATGGCTGGACACCAGTGGCTCACACTTATAATCCTACCTATTCAACAGGCTAATAAATGGAAGGATCATGGTTTGAAATGGACAGTCTGAGCACAAAAGTTCACAAAGAGACCCTAATTTGAAAATAATGAACAAAAACCCAGGGCTGGAAGCATGGCTCAAGGGATTGAACATCAAGCTAGTATTCTGAGCCTCTGATTTTAAGTCATAATACCACAAAGATTATTGTATTTATAGATCACAGTTCTGTTGGGAAACATCTCTTTGCTGACTTAATCACAGAAAGACACTGACACCTTCAGAATGGGGAGAAGGGACCATCTCCTCTTCATCTTATGGACTGGATATCATATAACGTGTCTCAATCTAAATTTTCTATTTCAATATTCCATTTTGCTCAGAATACACACACACCCACACACACACACACACACACACACACACACACACACACACCAGTGAAAAAAGGAAGCTTACTATAAACCAAAATATCACAGTGGTCTCTGGGATGCCTGAGTTAGGAGAGGAAACATAATGCTTGTTGTCTGCATGAAAGCATTTTTATTTCCTAGTTTTTTTCCTTCATTGTGAAGAAAAGTTATAGTTTGAGATAATCGTATTTATCTATTTTCACTTTTGCTAGCTATTTTTGGTGACAGAAGCTTGTTACCAAGAAGGTTCTCCTTATAATCCTCCTTCTGGGAATTTTATTCTTCTAAGTCCATTCTTAAGTCTTCAACCCAATTTCATTGATGTCTGTATTTAGTATAAGGTGAGTCCAATTTCATTCTTTCGCATTCCAACATCATTTGAAGAGACTTATCTTTCCCCACTGTGTGCTTACTTAGCTCCCTTAACTGTAGATCAATTAATTACACAATGTTTGAGGTTATTTCTGAGTTCTCTGTTCTGACCCACTGATCTATATTAGCGTTTTCCTGTCAGTGTCATGATTACACTACAGCTTTATAACTTGAAATATGAAATTTTGATTTCTAATTTTGCTCTTGTTTAAAATTGCTTTGTCTACTTGGGAGTTGCATAATGTCCTATTTGAATTTCAGGATTGTCTTTTTTACTTCTGAAAAAAAGTGTCATTAATATTTTTGACAGGAACTGTATTGAATTGTGGGTTGCTATGGGTAGCATGGACATTTTAATAATATCAATTAATTCTTGCAATCCATGAGCATATCTTCCCATTTAGTTACACTGTAAAGTTCCTTTATCCTTTGTTTAGTGTACAAGTCTTTTTTGTTACTAACATAAATGGGATTTTTCTGAATTTCCCTTGCAAGCAGTTCATTGTCGATTTATAAATGCCAAAATCAATATATAAAAACAGTGGCTTATTTTAGAAAAAAAATGAATTCGCTGTGGCTGCTATAGGTTTGTATGCACTCTTCAGAAATTTCCACAAACATGATGATATTTGCAGATAAAAGAAAATTTTACTTCGTCCCTTTCTGTTTGAATGCCTTTTCCTTGGCTGAGAGCTCCGCCTAGAACTTCCAGTATTACAACTGTTTGGAGAAAACATCTGTGCCTTGATCAACGCCTTAGAAGAAGACCTTTCTATGTGAATCACAGTAAGTCTGATGTGTGAAGTTTTCACAAAGGGCCGTTCTTGACTTAAGGTAAGTTCCTTCTGTACCTATATGGCTTGGGGTAATGTCAAATTTTCTCAAATGCATTTTCCTCATCTATGGAGATAATTTTGTAGGCTTGTTTTTTTATTCTACTCATGTAGTATATCACATTGATTAAATTATGTATGTTAAACCATCCTTTCATCCCATGGATAATAAATCTATTTGAATGCAGTCTATGGCCCTTAAAATCCACTCTTGAATTCAGTAGGTCAGGAGTATACTGTCTGTCTAGGCATCTATGTTCATTGAGAGTTTTTATCTATTGTTTTCTTGTGTTCTTTGGCTGCAGATAGCAGAGATGCTGACCTATCTCATGAGGAAAAATTATATGTCTTCCTGCCTGTGTTTTTTTAATATTTTTTAAAAGATGACAATTTAACTCTCATCCCTAACCCATGTCTTTGATCCAATCATCAATTACTCCCCCCCATACTTTTTCATTCTGACCATCTTGACCTCATTATCCCTTAAATTCCCAAGCCATTTTTCACCTCAGGGCCCCTAGCACTTGCTGTGGACTCTCTCTAAACTATTTTTCTCTCCACACACACACATAGAACACATATACCTCATCTTATTTCAAAATTTACACATCACCCTTCTCAGCAAGCCTTCTCTGACTATACTGTGAAAGCCTGAATCATCCCCTGCCCACAGAACTTCACATGTCATATTCCCTTTACTTTCTTCTCACCTGCCCATCACCATCGAGGTCTGCAAACTACAGAATATGACCAAATCTATCCCACCACCCAACTGTGCAAACAGTCATACAGAAAAGGAACACAGTTATACCCATTCACATATGTAGTGCCCAGGGATGTTTTTAACCCCACAATAGCAGAGGTTTGGTGATTACAGTAGAGACTGTAGGCTACAAATGTAGAGTACTTATTCTCTGGCTCTTTGCCTTCATTAATTCCTGCTTTAACCCATCATCTCACAAAATACCTTTGTTATCTTTATGACAGTATAAGTCCCTTGAAATCAGAGACTTTTACCTACTTATTAACATCTGTACTCCCGTATCTGACACCTACTAGGTACTTAGCACTGTGAGTAAAAAATGGATGAACAACACATTGGTATGGTTCAATTATACATTGGTATGGTTGAATTGGCAGGTCTCAGACATACTGGTGGCTTTTCTTTATTATGAATATATGAGAAAATAGTAAAAGCATAAAAATTCAGAAAATAGGGCTGGGAGTTTGGCCTAGTAATAGAGTGCTTGCCTAGCATACATGAAGACCAGGGTTCAATTCCTCAGTAACACATACATAGAAAAAGCCAGGAGTGGTACTATGGCTCAAATGGTAGAGCTTCAGCTTTGAGAAAGCCCAAGGACAGTGCTCAGGAGCTAAATCCAAGCCCCAGGACTGGCAAAAAAGAAAAGGAAAAAAATTCAGAAAATAAAACAGTAACAGTAACAAACAGTAACCACCACCTAAGTAAGTAAGTAGAATAGCCAATGCATTTTCTGTCCATATTCTGTGCTTCTCTCACAGACAAAATATATAACCTGCAAAGTAAGAAATATGCCTGGGACTGGGAATGTGGCTTAGTGGCAGAATGCTTGCCTAGCATGCATGAAGCCCTGGATTTGATTTCTTAGTACCACATACACAGAAAATGCTGGAAGTGAAGATGTGGCTCAAGTGGTAGAGTGCTAAGCCTTGAGTAAAAAGGACAGTGCCCGGGTCCTAAGTTCAAGCCCTTGGATAGGCAAAACAAAAAGAAAGAAAAAACAAAATGGAAGGGAGGAAGGAAGATAGGAAGGAAAGAAGGAAGGAAGGAAGGAAGGAAGGAAGGAAGGAAGGAAGGAAGGAAGGAGAGACAAGCAGGCAGGCAGGCAAGAAAGATGGCCTGGCAGAAAGATTTCACTCAAGTATACAAGTGGGAGAGGAATGGGGACAAAAACATGAGAAGGGGTATCAATGTGTGAGAAGTAATGTACCTACTCTCTGGCGAATGTAACTGTAATCCCTCTGTACATTACCCCTACAATTAAATTTTTTTAAGAGAAAAAAAGAAGTATACAGGCATTCTCTGTGGGCAATGGGCATGGACATACTCTGGGTTGTTTTCTTCCTTTTCACACAGTAGCATAAGACAAAGGTAGAATAGAGAAAACTCTGGAACTTTACTCTAAAGCCAGTGTTAAGATCCTATCTAAGTGGTTTGTTTAACAGCTCAGGCTTAGGCACATTCATATAACTAGAATCAGAAACCCTGCTTCTCAAAGTGAATACTACGTATAAATCTCTGAGTTCATTTTTCTTAAACATTTCTGAACCTTCAGAACAAAAAAAAAATTAAGACAGTTGCCCTCGAATCCTTCTTTCTATCTCTCTTCAATTTATTAACTCTGTTGCTGGTGCCCAGAGAATTCAGAGGGGGGGGAAAACAATCTATTTAGAAACAATTCTGACTTAACTGCTGTGTCATTTCTTATACATGTCTCCTTTCCTCTGAATGAGGGGAGACATCTACATTAAAACAGTATCTCTCTTACTTAGAATGCACCTGCTCAGGCTGATTAAGTACCAACTGAAGTCATAATCCTCCACTTTTGAGATCACTACCGTTCTAACAAAATCAGTTATCACTTCTGATGAAACCTATAGGACAAAAAAGGAGAACTACCCTGATATGAGAGCAGAGGAAAGAGGGACAGGTAAGGAATAGAAATAGTGATGTAACAGTAGGAATCTTGGGCTCTCCTAGCAGAGATTCACAATAGAACAAAATCTAGATACATAAGGTCATATAGTATGACGCTAAATGAAAGGACCTCCAGGATATAGAAACAAAAGCCATATAATGAGTGATTGTTGTCCTTGATGTACTATGTTATCTCTCATCTCTTTTGCTGTCCCTTGGTTATCTCATATTGTTACATTTCACCTTGTTATCTGATATATATATATATATATATATATATTTTTTTTTTTGCCAGTCCTGGTCTTAGACTCAGGGCCTGAGCACTGTCCTTGGGTTTTTTTCTCAAGGCTAGAGCTCTACTATTTGAGCACAGCACCACTTCTGGCTTTTTTTCTATGTATGTGGCACTGAGGAATCGAACCTGTGTCTTGTTGCATGCTAGGCAAGTACTCTACTACTAGGCCAAACTCCCGGCCCCATGATATATTTTATATATGCTTAATTGGTTGTTTGAAATAGGAGAGGGAAAGGGGGATATCAAGTTGTGAGGGGGGAAGGAGGAAGGGAAATGGAAAATAGGACATGAGAAAGGGTATCAATATTTGTGAAGTAATGCACCTTCTATCTGATGAATATAATGTAACCCTTCTATTAATTACAATAAAAATATATGAAAAAAATAGTGATATAAGAACAAATCTTAGCACATAGTTTCTTAAGATATGTATAGAAATGATGTTACAACTCACAGATAATTAACACTCAGTGAGACTATTGCTTATACAGTAAATCCTTCCCAACTGTCAGAAATGTTCAACACTGGTTTGTTTTTGCCATAGGTTATGCTTTGTGGTTGTTAGGTTATTTTTTAAGACTACTGGCCATGACTGTAAACATTACAGATGATCTATTTGGACTAATTTCATCTCATTGTAACCTCTTTTTTTCACAGCAATAAAAGGTAAGGGTTGAATAACTGTTTAGAATTCAGCATTACACTGAGCTTTTATAAAATTAACTTCCAGACATAATTCTACATGGTTCTTTTTAGAAATATTATTTTCATATTTATGTGGAACTGAGGAATCAAACCCAGGGACCCATGTCTGCTAGGCAAGCATTCTACCATTAAGCCACATTCCCCGCCCCTTCACATGGTTTTAATGTGGAAGAAAAGTAACTTTGTAGAGCTCCACACATTTGTCCCATTCACAAATAGATCTGCATAATATGGTAAAATCACTTTCTCATGAAAGTGTTAGAACAATGATCAACTGTCAACCTTCTACTACCTTAAGCTATGGGTTTCATCATACAAGAACAAGGTAGGAGTTGTTTACAGAATATTTTGACAATGGAACCCTATGATTGTCGGATAACAATTTGCTCAGTCTATAAGGGGGAGGGGAGTTATGGAAGGACAAAGGGTGAACTAGTGCAGCAGTGATATTCACTAGACACCACATTGGAAATGAACTTTATAACTTGGGGTGGGGGAGAGGAGTTGGGGGGAGGAGGTGGGAGGAAATGAGGGAGGGTAATGCTGCCCAAAAAGAAATTTACTTATTATCTTACTTATGTAACTGTAACCCCTCTGTACATCATCTTTACAATTAAAAAAAAGTACTGCTATAAAAAGAAAGTTAAATGCTTTATTCAACTTAAAATACTAAAACTCTTGGTATATCATAACAGGCTAACTTCACATTCCTTTTTATTTTTTAAGGGTACAAGTATATACACCACATGGGTAAGCATGTTGCTTCTAACAAAACAAAACATGCCTTTGCTTTAAAAAAAGAATTTATTGTTAATTTTTTTTCTTTCCATATAAACAAGTAAGCAAAATATCACTGTGGTTATAAGATAAACAGGTATGCTGAATAATTATTGAAGGTTCATGAAATTTAAACTATTCTCTAGAATGGAATCTTCTGAGAAAATGTACAAAAATATCACAGCCACCGTGAACCACTGGGGGAAAATAAGTTGATGCCATTTCCCCCAGCAAATCTACTCTGGCATAGACATGAGCCTCCTGTAGAGATTCACAGGGGCACATCTGTCTCCAAGCATCTGAAGAGAATGATGTATCTATTAGGAGGAAGGGTATTAAACAGCTCAACAAAATTCTATGGGATCCTGTATGCATTGATATTACAACATCAATTTTTATGAGGTTTCAAGGAGGAAAAAAATGGCCTAATGAAAAGTTGGTAAGAACTGAAAGCTTGAAGTAACTAGTATGTACATATCCTGGGGTTCCCACTGGCTGGGTCCCCATTTTGAGAGTGGCACAGGCATGAAGCAGAACCTTACTAAGTCCCAGACGTCCGTAGTCCTGGAAAAGTAAGTCTCACATGCCTTTGCTTCTATATCAACTCACTAGCAACTGACAACCAGAACACACTAAACAAGTGCTGTCTTCTGCTCCACCTGCTAATTTCTTGCCATGATTTTCCTATCCCTATCATCCTCTACAAGAGGTACAAACTCTGCCTTGGATAACAGGCCATCATTTAAACGTTGCTATGACAAAAGGAGAATTGAACAGTGGCTCATGCCGGTAATCCTAGCTACTCAGAAGGCTGAGAATTGAGGACTGAGGTTCAAAGCTAGCTTAGACAGAAAAGTCCAGAAGACTCATCTCTAACCAGCAAAAACCAGAAATGGAGCCATATGTAACTCATGTGGCAAAACACTAGCTTTGAGCAAAGAAAAACTTAGGCACATCTCCCAGGCTCTGAGTTAGTTCAGGCCCCAGTACTGGTACCACAAAGAAAAGGAATTTTAAACTTCTACATGGTAATTTTGCCAGCCTAATACCACAAAAAGGCACTAACACCCTGAAAGAGAGTAGGTTGGCTTCCTTCTCTCTTTCATCCCTCCTCACATTGCTAAATACCCATCAGTCAATCAAATTAAGCCAAAAAGGATAAGAATCTCTCTATCTTTTTTAGTGGACACTAGTAAGTCAGACTGCTAAAGGAAATGAAAAATGTGATTCTCCTAATGAGGATGACACTGTTGCCTTGCTCTTTGAGGAACCACTTAAAATGACATCAAAAGTTGCATCTTGTTAATCTGAAGCCTTTTAAACCTGCTTGCCTGTCACTCCTCACCCACAGGAAAAAAAATGCTGATTTTTGTGTGATGATACAGTACTCCTCCTCCCAATGTTAGCTGATGGAGACTTAAACTTATGAGGAGGTATGCTATGAAACACACACATACACACAAAAACTCAAAGGCTTCTAAAAGTCGCAGAAATGTTTATGAATAACACAAAGAAAGCAAAATGTCCAAAATTTGGTAAGATACTCTGGGAGGAGGTCCTTTGTGGAAAACCAGTGGAATTTCTTTGATTTTGTGCTGGTACTGTGGCGTGAACTCAAGGTCTTAGTTTTTTTCATTCAAGGCTGGCAACCCTTCATTGCTAGACTTTGGGTGGATATTTGGAGATAAAGAGTCTCAGACACTCGTGCCCTGGATGGCCTTAAACCACGATCTTCAAATCTCAGTCTCCTGAGTAGTTAAGATTACTGTAAGACACCAGCACCCACTTCAAGGGGAATCTTGAGTGCAACAAAGTTGGACACTTAAAAGGCCAACTGTCAAGGTCAAGTCCTGTCCCTATCACAGAGAGATGCAGTGTCATCAACCTGAGATCTCTGAAATCACTGTTTCCCCACCTATGGCCTGGGGCCCTGCCCTCCACCTGCACCCCTCTATGAGGATGGAAGGGAAGATGAGTATATCTAGCACAGCTCTGTTTAAGGAAAGGCACTGCATGGTCCACATTATCCTCTGCCACCAGCCAAAGAGGGAGGATTTACAATGCTGGCCCCTTGAAGAACTATTTGGCAGGCTTTAATGCAGAATCAGGGTCTCTTGGCCAACCCCTGATGGAATACACTGTCCAAAGGCCATGGGTGATGCAAATGAGTCAAAGATGACACCAGAAACTGCCAGCACTAAGATCCCTCTCCAACCTCAACTGCCAAGCACACAGAAGTATTTGGTTTATTGAACTCCTGTTTTCTCAACATTGTCTTTCAGTCTTGATGAGTTTACCTAGGAGTGTTGCTTCCTTAATAAACATCGGCCTTTTATAAATATATGTTCTACTTAAGTTCCCTCCCAGCAGTGCTGTGGGGATGGGAGGGGTGTGGGTTGAGGCAAAAGGGTCAGCACATACTCCCAAGAGCCAGAAAAAGCCAAGATTATTTGAAGTGGTTGCACGTGGCATATGCCAGATACCGCCCCCCAAAGACTAGAGTCTTAAAGCCACCCCATATTTGAAGACAGGAACTCTAGCAGGGCTTAGCAATTATTGTCAGCCTAGTTTCAATGTTATTTTTAAGTAATCATTAATAAATTAGCAAAGCCACCATGAACAACTTTCAGAAAGGAAAATTAGCTCTTCTCTTTTCAGAGACTTCTATGTAGCCTTGGTAGTAATATAGCTCCCATCTATAATCCTAGCTACTCAAAAGTTTCTAATCTGAGGATCAAGGTTCAAAACCATTCCAGGTAAGAAAGTCTGTAAGACACTTATCTCCAATTAACTAGCAAAAAGCTGGATACAGAGTTGTGTAAAGTGCTAGCCTTGAGCAAAAGGTCATGACTTCAAGCCTCTCACTAAGAAAAAGGCACAAAAAAGCCTTCATTTTTAAATCATAGAAACAATGAGCAAACTATGCATTCTATGATATTTGCTTTTCCTAACTGGGAAATGATAAGGTATCCTACCCTCCTTGTCTGTCAGACAGAGGAGAACTAAATTCTAAGATGCACAAAAATAACATGTGTGGTGCCTCATACATAGTAGGCATTCAGTAAGCTGCATTTCCAACATTTTTCAGAACCTTCAGCCATACAGAACCACTTCCAGTTAACAGCACTCAAAGACCTAAATATTTTAATAATATATTACTTCTGGTGTGTTTGAAGGTAATCAGAATGTCTCATATTCAATTTTAATGTTTTCCTCTACTTTTCCTGGAAGAAATCTAGTCAATTAAATCATTAATGACAGATTTAGTCCTTGCCTTTCGCTCCAGATGTGAATGTTCAATGTGTCTATTTTCAAAGCTCAGCCACATTTTTTTCCTGGCTTTATATGTTTTTATAGCATGTTATTACACAGATAATTGAGCACTGCAATTCAGCAGCCAATTGTGGAGAAGAGTTGCCAGCAAGCAATGCTGTCAAGGAAATTAATTAGCAAAGGAAAGAAAGGGGCAGTACTTAGCAACTGTTTACACAAGGAAGTCTCCGTCTTCCTGTCCAGAATTTGCTTCTGCAAATGTGCTTCAATGTATGTCTGTTCAGAGGATGGAGTAAGCAGCACCCTTGCTCTCTCCTGTCACAGAGGCCCTGCCAGCTCAACTTGAAAAGGTAAAGCCTTAGCTTCTGGATTGAAGAATCCAGAATAGAAGCCATTCAGCTTAGCGAGGATGCTGTTTGGATTTCTTCCTCCTACCAACACTGTCAAGAGGCCCTTAAAAGCATCCTTAGAAGACAACCAAAAGCTCTGAGATTGCTGTGTGCTCTATATGTCTACCCAGTCTCACCTACTTTGATTCTAGAAAGTCAGTTTCCCCATTCCACCCCAATACTGGATATTGAACTCAGGGGCTATGCTTGCTAGGAAAATGCATTCAATCCATGGGTTATGCCCACCTGGTACAAGAAGGCTACCTTGCTGGAGGTAGGCACTGAAGAAACGTGGAGGGATAGACAAGGCCTTTGAGATTAGAAGCAGCTGAATGCCCAGAGCCTTCTTCAGTTTGTTTAGATTTGGATACTTCTTTTAATAATGTAGCAGAGGAGTAGAACCAAGATTTGAAGTCTGTAAGGCTACAGGATCTCATCAGGAAACTTAGGAGTTTTGATGATAGGTTCAGCAGGTACAAAGTACGAAGACCACTCCTTTGTATAGAACAGATCAATTCTGAATCTAATACCTGTGGTAGGAAGTGGGTGCCTTAGAGGTGTTCCCAGGATGTCACACGGAGGCTATAATGCCTGGTGTTGACATCCTCACAGACAACCAAAGTCTCCTGAAATATAGCCTTGTCTCTGTACTTCCACATTCCACACAGGCACCAGAATCCCTAGCACAGCAAGAGACCCAAGTATTCAAAGGCACCTACTCAGTCCTATGGTGCTGTCTCCCTGCATGTTGCCACAAAGGTTCATAAGGTTCCAACCCTGGTACCCCAGGACCTGCCTTGAGCCAGTTCCCCCACTTCAGATTGAGATTTCCTCTCTCCTGCTCTCAAGAGGAAAATACTCTGCACCACACAGCACACCCAGCATTCCCTCTGGGGCAGTCTTCAGACTTTCCACAGAAGCCAGGAAGAGCCTCGACTTTAAACTGCTTCAATTTTCTGCCAGGCAAATATTCCCAAGGCTAGGGATCACAAAGGTCCCATTTCCTGCTTCAAATACCAGAGAAGAGAAAACACAGAGAGAAAGTCACAGACTTAATAACTCAGAAAAGACTGTTCTGCCACGAACCTCCAGATCAAAACACTAGAAAGTATATTTCTTCCTCTTCGATGGCAGATAAACACATCTCCAGTAGAAGCAGCACCCCATCATTTCCCAGCACAAAGGGTTCTTGTATGCATCATAAAGTCCCTGTCACCCCCAAACTTGCCTATCAGCCTCTTCCTACTAGGAGCATAGAAGTACCTAGACTTATGGCGGGGGTGGGGGGAGATAAAACAACAGTGAGTACTAGCTCTCCCAAAAATGAGAGTATTGGAAGGGCACGTCCAAGTGTACTTCTATTTTGCAACATAGGAAGCTTTCAGTCACTTTTCTCAGAGCTGAAGGCAAGGTTCAAATGTGCCTGGCAGACACACAGCCAAGAATTTAAACTCTAGGACTATGAAATAAAACAAAAAAATTCAATTTAATCTAAGATTGGGAGTCCCCTATCCTCATCAAGAGCAAAAGAATGCTAACGTCCCCCAACATGATCAACAAGCTGATCTCACATTCCAGAGGCATACAGTCTCACAAGGAAAGTTTCTCTTCTGTCATGCCCACAGCTTAGTTGGATTGTCTGTGAAGGTCAATATGTCTTTTCTTTTATTTTTTTTTTAGTTAAGATTAACAACATACTTGTAGTGGCAGATTTCAAACACCTGGAGTACACACTGTAGTTGTAACAAAAAAATAATAATAACTAGTACAGAGAATCTCTGAAGAAGTGGCAGACCTTGCACATGGCTTTTTGAATTAATTTCCCTTAGGGAAAGGTAAAGAATAAAATGTGTTTGACCAGGAAAAGAGCCAGTAGGATAAAAGGTAATTCTCAATGCAGAACTGCTCAGATCACCCTACTTGGACCTCTCCCCTTCTACACTTTCCCTCATCATGGACTCTCTAGGACTCTTGATCACCTTGCTCTGAAAGTATGTGTGTGTGGCTTTGGAAGCAGCCCCCATGCCACGTGTAGCTTCCTATTGAGTAAATCATGACAATATTTGCTTACTCTTTTAGGATGAAAGTTTTCCCAATGGCTGTGAATGCTGAAGAAGTAACCAAAAGTTTCCCTCTCTACTTAGGGAGCTAGCTAGAGGCTGGAAGACTGAAGAAGCCGCCAACACACACACACACACACACACACACACACACACACACACACACACACACACAAGAACTGTGTGGCTCCTGGGAACTTCAGGCACGACCCATGGCTTAAATGTCTTAGAAAGCTCTCCCACCATGGGAGTCACAGGGAATCACCCAGCTGGGGCTCCACCCTGATACAGGTCAATTCCTGTCCCACAGAGTGACCATCTCTCCTGGAAGAAATTTTCCAAGTGTACTTTGAGGAGCAGGGGCCAGGGTGGAGAGAAAAACAAACCACTGAGGTGGTGTTTGAAATTCTTAATAAGCCAAAAACATCATTACTAAAATCTGGGCAAACTGCAAACACTTAGGAACCAAAATGTCTTTACAAAGCAATGGAAGAATGTGAGACCAAGAACTAAGAATATATTTCAAAAATAGACTCCCTGATAAATTGTGACCCACATACTTTTTCCCTAAACCTTAGACCCACAACAAGTAAAAACAAAAAAGTTTCTTATGATAATGACTTAAAAACTTTATTAGTTGTAAACACTGCTTAATTACCTAGAGAAATATAAATCTCTAAAAAACACACAATACCCTTGATTAGAAAGTTATGAAGCCATAAATAAGCTGGTGGTTAATTTTCTACCAGCAATTTTAAATTACCCAGGCACAAAGAAAACATGAAAACCCCAACCTGTCCATTACTATTCCTTCTAAGTATTATTACTTTCATTTCAAAACAAATATTTCCCTAAGATATTCAATGGATAGACTTCCCTAAAACATTCAAGCTACTGGAAAAGGTTTCCATGTCATTCATCTTCATTATTAGAATTTGGCTATGAATTATTTTGATGGAGTTCTTCTAGAAACAATCTGATAAGCCAATAATTTTATCTCATGTCACCTCCTCTTCTCCTTTCCAGTTGTTAAAATCTTCAAGGTTCCATGACATCTCACTTCCATATCAATCCTGTCAGTCTGATAATTCTGCAGTTAATCCCTCTCCAAATTCACCACCCCTTTATTTTTCTAGCTTTGTTTGGTGCTAGTACTAGGGCTTTAACTCAAGGCCTGGGCACTATCTCTTAGCTTTTTTTTTTTTAACTCAAAGTTAGCACACTACCATGGAGACACAGCTCCAATTTTTCAACTTTTTGCTGCTTCACTAGAGATAAGAGTGCCATGGGCCTTTCTACCTAGGCTAGCTTTGAACCTCAATCAATCCTCAGATCTCAGCCTCCTAAATAGCTAGAATTACAATCATGAGCCACCAGAACCCATCTTCTTCCTGTGATATGCGTCACACAGCTCACTTGCTGACAGTGCACAATGGGATCAAGTCACTCTGTGCTGTCTCTGTGTTCTCTCTCCTGTTCTTTCTTTCTCTCATTCACTAACTTCTATGATGCTTTACAAGCAATATAGAAGATTCAATAAATAACACCTGAATTGAAAAACAAGCTGAGCTTTCATACCAGCTCCAACCCCACAGTAAGGGTTTACAGCAGGGGGGCTGTCAGGAAAGTGTCACATCTCACCTATAGAGGAGTCTTCACCAGTTACTCAGGAGGCTGAGATCCAAGGATTACCATAGGAAACCAGCCCATACAAGCAAACCTGAGAGACTCCTAATATCCAAGTAACCAGCAAAAAGCTGGACATGGAGCTATGGCACAAGTGGTACAGAGCCAGCCTTGAGCAAAAGAGGCAAATGCTCTTTAGTTCAAGCTCTAGTATCAATACACAAATACAGTGAGAGAGACAGAGAAAGAGAGAGAGAAAGACAGACAGACAGAAAGAAAGAATTTAAGATGAACATATATTAAGATGAAATATTACATATTTCTGGCAATCTTTTTATCTAATCTGCCCCTTCTCATCCACACCCACACAAACAAGCCATAATAGTAATTCAAATTACATCCTTGGATGTGCTTATGGATTAAAAGAATGTTCTGAAGACTACTATCTTAGTCACTCACAATCATGTATGCCCATCCTAATGTTTCTTAGCTCGGCTCACTTGGCAAAGTCACTTGACATCATTTAAGAAAACCTGCATCTCACCATCCTCTAAATTGCCATAGATCTCTATAGGACACCAAGTGAGACTGCTGGATCATCCTTATTCCTAAAACATGGCTAGAAACTATTTTGCTGGAGTCTTCAGCATCACTTTGAACGAACAAATCACATTAATCCCACAGCTCAGTTGCAACTTTCTCACAAGACCAGGATAGAAAGGAGGGAGAAGGAAGAGAGGCAAACAGCAGCTCAAGACAAAACAAGTATAAATATCCTTCCTTGTGTTGGAAAGATGCCACCCTCCTTGGTGAACTGCGGCTTTAAGTTTCAAACATAGAACCCCCTGAAAACACATTTAAGTAATAGGTCTGTCTGGAATGAGAACATATGACAACTACTGAAGGCCTCAGCCATACAGGATACCTACTACACTGAGTTAAGCTAGAAGAAAAAGCATAAGAAAATTTAATGTCTGCTGGTGAGGGGGAGGGAAAGTACACAAATCAGGACAGTCATTGCATAAATAAAAATGTTTACATGTGTATGCATGCACACTACTACTGCATCTTAAACTCAAAGCCTGGGTGCCATTCCTTAACTTTTTTGCTCAACACTAATGCTCTACCTTTGAACAATAGCTCTGCTTACAGCTTTTGGGTGGCTAAGTGGAGATAAAGAGTCTCACAAACTTTTCTGCCCAGGATGGCTTCAAACATTGATCTTCAGATCACAGCCTCCTACGAGCCTAGGATTATATCCATGAGCTACTGGTGCCCAGCTTAAGTAAGGCCTTTCCTTTGCATTATTTCTAGTACTAGCAGTTGATTTAAGAAGGCATGAAGCATTTCCTGAAATAACTACCTCCTCCATTCTCTTGGAGCCTTCACTCACATGTCATACTAGAAATGACTCAAAAAAAATAACTGAAGATAGTTTACCTTGGATTAAAATTATTTGTCCTCAATATATAGAGCATCCAAAAAGGTGTCCCAGAGGTCAATCAAGGTCAATGTGTGCCTCCCCTCCCTCCTCCATGACTGGGAGTGGGAGGCTAAGCATGTGTGTTCTCTGTGACTTCTCTCAGGATATGTGTGAGAGCAAGTGTGTGAATGTTGAGTGTTATCTGTACCTAATGACCCACAGAAGCTGCTCACTAGCCCCAACCCTACAGAGTAGCCATGCCTACCCCCAGTACCCAGGGAACTCTGTTAGAAACAATGGCAAAAGGAAGCATGGCCATGCCACAGGGAATGAGCAGCTGGCAATCAGGGGTCTGGATTCTAGTTCCCACTTTGGCCCAGTGGTAATTCACTTAACCTTGTTGAGGAAACCAGGATAAAACTGGTGTGATTGTTCATATTCCAGTTCTACTATATTCACCATTTCTAACATGGTGGCCCCATTTCTAGTACTTAATCATCACATAATATGTGTGTGGGGGGATTATCAGGCTTCTATGCAGGCTGATTGGGAAATCAGGCCACATTTAAACATTTCAACATTTCTCTTTGGCACTGTGCACTCCCAAATTCCACACAACTAACTTTCAAACAACTGTGAAATAACTCAGCTTAGGCAGAGCTGCCAGCCTCTGAGTCAAGGAAAGAAGTCACCGCATAAGCAAAAGGCAAGGTCCAAGTCAAATATATATTCTGATCCGACTTCGCAAACAAACCTTACCACTTCAAGTGCCAAGCAGCAAAGTTCCAGAGCAATATAAGACAGCCAAGATCACACAAATCTTTTAAATAGAAGAATGATTTCTACAAATCATAAGTTGCTGGTGTTGGACATAAAGGTGACAGGCTTATAACGGAGAGACCAAGAGGAATAAACCAAAGTAGGAGCAAATTCCACTTAGATCTCCAGAGAAAAATCCAAAGGAGAAAAGATCCAATCCTGCTATAAGAGCCTTCAAGAACTAACACCAAAGCCACCCTTGAAATTCCATCATGAACAGTAACTTTTTGTGTCAAGATGTTTCACTTGATAATAAAGACAATTCAACAGACAATGACAGTATTGTCTAAGAATAACCAGACCCCATTTCATAGGCTGTAAAGCTATCTTGCATTGGGAAGAAGGCTCATGTTTCCCCCACCACTTTCCCTGCCCAAACCAGTTTCTGTAAGACTTATTCTGAAACTGAAGCTTCACTCTCTAAGAATGTCAAAGAATCTCAATCTTTCAAAAACTGTGCAGAAGTTTGAGGATTCCAATGGATAACACATCACCACAGGCAAGTCCAGCATCAGAAGAAACAGGAACTAAGCTTGCTTATCTGCAATCCAACTCCTTTGCAGGGGTTGGGAGATGAACAATTACTTGCAGAAACATGCCAAATAATTTTAAATATAAATAAAAGTAGTGTGTGTGTGTAAATGATTTTCTGTGTATGCTTAAAATAACCCAAGAGAGAAAATCAATGGTAAAAATTCCAGGTAAAATTCTAGGCATGAACAAAATTCCAGTCAAGAATATATTTGAAAAGTTTAGGAGGTATAGGTAATTAGTTAGCTTGATTTAGTCATATCACAGAGCTTAGTACGGTGGCAAACACTTGTAATTCCAGCTAATCAAGAAGCAAAGGTAGGAGGATTGTGGCAAGAGACTGGCTGCAGGCAAAAGCTCTCTACCTGAAATAAATAAATAAATAAATAAATAAACAAACAAATGCAAAAAAAAAAAAAAAAGAGCTAAACTGGGGCTCAAATGGTAGGGTGTTTGCGTCACAAATGTGAGGCCCTGATCTACTAAATCTGTTTGCCTGCCTACCTGCCTGTCTGTCTTTCTGTCTGTCTGTCTGCCTGTGTATGTCAGAACGTAATGTATTTTTTCTGCCAATTATATCTTAAGAAAGTTGAGGGGAGAGACTATGTCTATTCACAAATCAGACAAACACCATAACTGTCAAACTTGTTGCAAGAAAGAAGTCAATGAACAGTTCTGTAACAAAACTGTACACTGATGACAATTTTAAATATTTAAGCTACAGTGCTTATAATAAGAAGTAAACAAAATAATAGGGGAGCTGAAGCTAAAAAAGGACTCTGATGCCATCACAGATGGGGGTCAGAGAGGCTAATCACCTGGCCAAGCAACAAAGGTAAAAGCTCACCCTTCCTACTCCTTACAAACATAGGGCCTCAGGACAAGGCAGGCGGGATTCTTGCAGTTGCTTTCACTTCCCACTTCCCATGGCATTATCCTGAGAAGGAGGAGGTGGCCCAGGGTCATGACTAATCTCAAAGCTAGTGTCAATATTTCATTAGAAATTAAAATGATAGCTTTAAACATGTTGCTGACTATGCCTTACTGCTATGTGATTTTAATGAATAACCAAAAATTATCCTAGTGGAACACAGTTACCCAAAGCCAATAAAAAATTGCATTTGACTAATAGTCATCTCTACACATATATTTCACTAATGAGTGAGCTGTAACTTAAGGAACACAGCTTTAAATCCTATTGCCATCTTTCACCAACACATAATCCAAACTCTTGGGCCAAGTGCACAGGAGCCCGTGCTATAAGCGCTGTTTCACAGTACAAGCAGTCATTCATCTAGCAATCACTGATCATGTACCACCTCACAACAGCTCTGGGAGGCAGAGACAATCCAGAGGCTGAGAACTCAGCCTCTAAATCCAGTTCTCCTCAGTGGTCTAACCTGATCTTCTGACAGTCTCTTCCCTCTGTTCTCCTCCATTTTGTGACAGTCCCTTTGCTACAGCATGGGAGTGTGGACCAATTAATTATCAACTGAATGTGAACGAGATTTGAAGTATTTAAGTGAGTGAATGTATGCAAAATACTCAGAAGGGTGTCTGGACCACACAAGCCTCCAGTTCAGTTTTGTGAAATGCCGTATTGTCGTTGCCCATAATGTATCATGTACTTTCCCTGTTGCAGGTACTTGAGTTATTGGGACAATATCCCCATCCTCAGGGGCTCACAGTGTGGTAAAAGAAGAGACACAGCTCATCCATACAATACAAAGAAACGTTTGCAAAGGGAGACAAGAAAATGAATGAAACAGTACAAACTGTAAGCACTTTATATTTATAATAAATACAGTACATGGCATTACATAGGGACAGAGATAGTACAGAATAACCCCCAGAAACCAGAACTAATTTTGCTATCTATATCTTTTAAAGTGAGAAAGGGGAGATCAAGATGCCTACTTTTATTAACAGCACACATGATTTTAGTCCCACTTTCTGCCTCTACTTATATACTTTCACATCTTCAAAAGTTCTTGAAGATAATTGCTGCCCAGGGTGAGAGCTCCAAAGCATGACAAGATGTCCAATATCTAAGAGAGAGGGGCAAAGGGAGAGAGAGGGAGGGAGGGAGAGAGGGAGAGAGAGAGAGGGAGGGAGGGAAGGAGGGAGGGAGGGAGGAGACAGGCTTATTCAGCAGAGAATAATAAGGCAGAAAAATACCACTACATTATGGGGGGGAGGGGATGACAACCAACAAGGTAAGAACAAAAAGAATCTCTAAATTAGTTTTTAATGACTCATAAAATTCAGTAACCAAAGAGGGCTCTTCCCAAATATTTTATTTAACAAAGAATTTACAACAAGGAGTTATAAAATCCTCTAGTTTGTCATGTTTGTTTGTTTTTGTCATGTTCTTTTTAAAATTCTGATGACTAAGCTCTAGACAGGAAGGGAAAGCAAAAAAGAAACCAGGAAGAGTTAGAATGAGGAGTGACAGGTAATCTAATACACAGAAAGTGATGATTCAGAAATATTTTTAAATGAATATAAAACAGTATGATTTTAGTAGGTTACAAAACTGCCATGTTGTTATCATAGTGTACCTCTTCCTGACCAGATTTATTTCAATTGTAACTCTTGCCTTCAGGCTGCACACATGCATGCACATACACAGACACATACACACATGCACGCGCGCACGCACACACACACAGACACACACCAAGCTTTTCAAGGTAGAAATGTTTTCAATTTCAAAAGTAAATCTTTGAGAAACAAAAAGGACATCTTTATGAAGAAAATCAGGAGTATTCAAGGTTGTCATATCCAGTTATCTCTCTTGTCCACTAAACAAAATTTACATTATGGCGAGGCCGTACCCCATCACCTTGAGTTAAATTTAATCCCTTTCAGGCATTTCTGGAGTTACCCTCTTCCCTATCCACAAAGAAAGTAGGTATCTTATTAGGGGAAATTGTTCAATACCCGCTGGGCAAATAAGCAAGAATTTCCAAAGAAATAAAATGGTACATTAAAGTTTACCAAGGTAATTTTTCAAACAACAGATAAATAATTTAAGGTATCATAATGTAGGGCAAAGAAAAGATAGTCTTTTTTCTCTTACGTGACCAGCAATTTTGCTCTCCTTCTCATCTGCTCTTCGGTGCTGTGCTCACACTTGGCTTTTTTTTTTTTTTCCCTAAGTCAAGCTTGCTCTGGCTTACCAAGGTGCTTTGACTCTCCAATCTGATAAGAGCCACCAAGACAGCAAGGCTGACATCTCCTTGAGGGACTTCTGGACTGATTTTGACTCATCTGAGGTTTGTAAAGTTCTCCTTCTAAAACTAACACTTCCTTTTCAAGACTCCAGCTTCTGGAGTTAACCTTTTTGTTAGAGCAAGTCCTCTCTCCTCTTCTGGATGCATATGACTAAAAATCCTCAGAGATTCATTGTTAAAGCAAAAAGCCCAGCCCAGGGTTAAGATTCTTTCAATTAAGCCACTCCAGCTAAAACTATGTGGTTGGAAAGGCAAATTTCATGAGTTTATGTTGGGTGTATAAGAAGCCAGACATGTTTCTGTGGAACTAACTCACCCATAAAGAACTTAGTTGTGAAATTAATCACTTGGCCTTTACACACAGAACAGATTTCACCACAACTATTTCAATACTTTAATGGAGTTTATCTGTCTAGGATTGCCTGAAAACATAATTTTAAATCTGAGGCTTTTTGTGAATATGTGTTTATGACAGTACAGAGCAACATAGGATTAGAAATGCTAATTCTAACCCAATTTAACTTACCCTACCATTAAAGAGGGGTAAGCGGGGGGAGTTGCCCCTCTTGAATTACTAAAGTCGCATCTATTTGTCTCATCTATCATTTTAAAAATGCCTGAAAAGCCAAATATTGACTAGAAGTCCAAGATACAATGGTATGTTTCTAGACAAACACAGAAAGGCACAAATCATCAGTCCAAAGAGAATGACACATTGAGCTTCTCAGCTGATTAGAAAAATAGCTGACTAAGTCCTAGGCAAGAAAGAGCCGAACACCCCACTTCCGCTAAGAGTTTGGTAATACATAGTCATCCATCCAGAAGAAATTGGGTAGACCTGGAAGCTCACTTTCCACCAAAAACCCTGCTAAATTGCAAGGTTCAGAACATTAAAATTCAAATTCTATTTTCCACATGATAGCCTATGAAATTAGTTAAGAAAAGCAGCTCAAATTACCAAGGTCTCCATCTTCCCTCCTTATCCATCCTCCTTCTCCCCACTCCCTAAGATCATCACAAAGCATTTGGGCTGAAAGATTCAGTGGAAGTAAGTACCATAATCAAAATTATATCGACTGTGTCTGAGAGAGGAATTGATGGACTAGCGAAGGAGTACAGACTTAGGATACAAATTTACAAGCAGTTTCTAGACACGTTTGTCTAGTTCTGAATTCTGATCATTAAATAAGCAAGAAATGCTTTTTGCAAATTGAGAGACATTAGAGAAGCCATGAGAAATTTCACAGAAATTACTGCATACACGTCAATAATGATGTCACTCTATGTGTACATACTGCTGATCACGCTCCCAACATATTTTGCTTTGTAGGACATTCCCCCTCCCCCCACACACACCAAAGCTTAGAGGCACAGATAACCATTGCCAGTCCTTCCCAGGAATTCTGAACCAGGTGAGTTTGTTCAGAGAGTGCAAATTGGAAGAGATTTAAACAATGCCCGCAGCCATGTGACCCACAGCCTTTTGCTTAATCTTGTGTTTTATGTTAGCACCACCCTAACACAATGCAGCACATAGGAAACCACTGACAAAATATGAGACACATAAAAGAAAGCAAGAACCTTTGAACTAAATGATGCAAAGCTGTGTGGATATCAACCTGAATGGCTCTCAACCTGAGCCAAGGGCAGAACCCCAGTTATCAGGAAGAAAAGCCAACTGCAGTCAGTGAACTGCATTGGAGTTACAATAAAAGGGTTCCCAGATTATTATAAACCAAAATATTTATGCTACCCCAGATGCATAGATAATCTCCTAAAGTTTTCTTGAAAAGTTCCATTGGATTTCTACAGATTTCACTCCTGAGATGTCAGGGCTCTCCCTCTTCCCCACAAATCATCTGCCTTGCCCCCTCACTCCAGTGGTTACATGAAGTGGATTTCCAGAGAAGCACCTAATTCTCTTTTTGTATATGTGAGCAAGTACTGGAGCAAGAACTCAGGGACTGGGCATTGTCCCTTCACTTTTTCACTCGAGGTTGGCACTCTACCACTTGAGCCACAGCTCTACTTCTAGTCTTTTACTGGTTAGTTGGAGATAAGAGTCTCACAGACATTCCCTCCCATGCTGGCTTCAATCTGTGATCCTCAAATCTCAGCCTCCTGAGGAGCTAGGATTACAGGTGTGAACCACCAGTGCCTTTCCTCCTCTTTATTCCCTTGTCAGTTCATGAAGCTTGAGAAGCATCAACAGTGCCTTCTGAAAAAAAAATCCCTCATAACTAACATGTTTATAGAGTCTTTGGGGGTGTAATTTTATAAATAATGACCACAAGCAAGTTCCACAAACAAAGGAGAGATGGTGTCTTATCAGAATGGCTGATGAATTATATAGCATAAAGCTTTGCTATTAGTATCTCATAAAAGAATGCTCTGTCCATAAAATTGAAAGTGACAACCATATTACACATCTAGCAACTCATGAATGAAGGGGACTGCAAAACATACAGGTGGAAGACCCATCAGAGAAGGCACCTGTTTCTTCTTTCCTATGCAATGATGGTAGCAACATTCTGCCTAAACCAGTTTTTTCAAATTCAATACTCATAAAAGACCTCACTATGGAACACTTACTCTATGCTAGGCATCATGTCAGGGAACTCTACATAAAACATCACATTAATCTTCACAATGGCTTCTGCCATAAATTGGTATGCCCATTTTACAGATAAGCAAACAGTCTCACCTAACCAAAATCATAGCAGGCCGAACAGACCCTGGCTCCAGATCTGTGAAACACTGGCCACTTACCCTAAAGGGATAAAGAAAAGGAACACAGGCCCCTTTCTGAGCAAAGCCAGTTGTTCACAACTATCATCCTAGCTACTCAGGAGGCTAACATCTGAGGATCACAATTCAAATTCATCCTAGGCAGGAAAGTCTATGAGACTCATCTCCAGTTAACCAATAAAAACCCAGATGTAGAGGCATGGCTAAAATCATACAATATCAACCTTGATCAAAAAAGCCAAGTAAGGGCCGGGAGTTTGGCCTAATGATAGAGTGCTTGCCTAGCATGCACGAAGACCCGGGTTTGATTCCTTGGTACCACATACATAGAAAAAAGCCAGAAGTGGGGCTGAGGCTCAGGTGGTAGAGCTGTAGCCTTGAGAAAGTCCAAGGACAATGCTCAGGCCCTGAGCTCAAGCCCAGGACTGGCAAAAAAAAAAAAAAAAGCCAAGTAAGAGGGCATGAAGCTCTGAGTTCGAGCCCAAGTACCAGCAAACAAACAAAACAACAACAACAACAACAAAAACTTACAATGAACTCAAACAGTATATCCACTGAGTCTACATGGATGGGTGAATGCCTTTGTCACCACTGGGGTATAAATACCTGGCATTTCCTTGACTACCTCAGAGCAGAGGTGGAAAGGGTAGATGCACAGCCTTCCCTGGCAGGTTCTGAGAGCATGTTAGCACGTGAATACCACTTCCTGTCCGCAGAGGGCACAATTACAGCCCCTACCCCCTACAGCTCACAGAGGGTCTCTGTGTCCCTGCAACTTACTGGGGAAAGGAACCTTTGCCAGGTCCCCTTCTCACCCTCTGCTCATGTTAATAAAAGTTTTTCCTTCAAGAAAACTCTTAGTCCTTAGTTACACTAAAATGTTCTCTGGAATAGATCTATTTTCCCAATTCTATTTCCTAAGGATTTTCCTGCAGTACTTGAACTGCCAGCTGTGCTCACTCCATTTATCAAGATGTTATCAGCTCAAGCTGTAAATGCCAACTCTAGAACATTTTCAACAGGCAATCCCAGTGGGGACACAAGTGGGCTTCATGCCACCTGCCTCCCCAAGGTACAACTTTAATGAGGTCACTTTTTTGCTTCAAATTCTTCAGTGGTTTCCAGTGTGTTTGGAGTGAAGCCCCAAGAGCTTCCACCCTGGCTTGTCTACCATTGAACATCATGAGGTGCTTGTTCTCCTCTCCTCCATTTAAAAAAAAAAAAAAAAAGGTTTCCTCCCAGGGACACAGATCCACCCCTCTCTGGCTTCAGGTCCTCCTATATGACCTGCGTCTTCCTATGACCTGCCTTACTCTCAATTTTTCCCCTTCTTTAGGTCTCAACTCAAGAATTTCTTCCCCGGCCAGGTACACCTTAGTGTCCATGCTCACAGGGTGACACAGAGCTGTCACCCTGCTCCCCCAGTTGCCACCTTTGATACCACTTGCTCAACAACTATGTGTAGTGTCTAGATTCATGGAGCAGCTCTATGAGCTCAAACTCATCTCTGTGCCTGTGAGGATGCCTCCGAGTTGGACTACACAGTATGAGAAGACTGGCTGATTTGGTCATTTCCTGGCTCTTTCTAATCTGGTGAGTCCTAAATACAGACTAAATAATAACTATGCCAAGACGCATGCACTTCTCTTTTCAAATTAAACAGCTTCTATGAGTAATAAAATTATCAACTTAATGAGAAGCTGGACTGAGTTCATGACTGCATTTTACTATTTATTCTCTCTCCTTTTCTCTCTCTCTCTCTTTCTCTCTCTCTCTCTCTCTCTCTCTCTCTCTCTCTCTCTCTCTCTCTCTTTCTCTCTCTCTTTCCCTCTCTCTCTCTCGCCTGGGGCTTGAATTCAGAGCCTGATGAACACTGTCCTTAGGCTTTTTTCAAGGCTGGAGCTCTACTTCTTGAGCCACAGCACCACCCCCGGCTTTTTTTTATGTATGTGGTACTGAGGAATCCAACTCAGATCTTTGTGCATGTGAGGCAAGCACTCTACCACTAGGCCAAACTCCTGGCCTAGCTATTCTCTTAACCACTGGGGTGGGACGGGAGACTTGTCCACTACAGACCACCTGGGGAACCCCCAACATAAGTCATAATGGCAGAGGCATCCCTCCTACTCATGCGCCATTTTATAGAACAGTTTAAAGATATCCCTTAATTTTGCCTAATATGAGGAACTGTTCCCAGCTTAGGGCAGTAAATGAAGTCCCTTCGTGTCATAGGAGGTAAACAGGTCATTATACACGGAATTGGAAAGTCTCACTCCCAAGCCCTTTTTTGTATTCCAAGAATCCTTGAAGTTCCATATTCTTTTAATAATAGACTTCTCAGAAGTCTTAACAACAGGTAATATAGCAGTCCTTTCAAAGGCATTCTTAGTAGATTCTCACCAATCTTGGTTTAAATTTACCAAGGAGAAAAAAAAAAAACTATTGGGAACATTTCAGCTGTGAACCACAAGCAGCTTCTTGATGACAGATGAGTCCAGAAGTTGCAGCATTATAATTCACAGCAGACAAATATAAATGAATTCCCACAGACACCCTCCAACCATACCGGCAACAATTGTCAGATGTGCCTTTTGTAATTCATTCAATATACATGTACTAAGCTCCTGCTAGCATACTAGGGGCAAGTGCTAAGCACAGAGAGACAAAGTTCTTTCAGTGAGTCTATCCATCAGTTGTCACCAAATAGCACTTGAGTGTATCACTGGACATCCATGTACTTCAGGAAGGGATAAAGCAGCATGCCTTCAGGCAAATCTCACAAGGATCTGGGAACATCCTCTAATCTAGATCATCTTAACTGTCAGAAATGCAGTGTGTTTCCCCAAGCACACACAGGCCACACACACAGAGGATAGGCAAATAAGATGCAGGATTTACCTCAATCATTTGTAACACGTGTTATTTATGTACAAAAAAATTTAAAAAACAAAACAAAGGGATTGGAGGGTAATACAGTGGTAAAGTACTTCTCTGGCACTCCCCATACTGAAAAAAAAAACAATCACATTAAAAAATTCTAAAACTAGAGCCAGGAGTTTAGCCTAGTGGTAGAGTACTTGCCTAGCATGCACAAACATCCGGGTTCGATTCCTCAGTACCACATACATAGAAAAAAGCCAGAAGTGGTTCAGAAGCACAAGTGGTAGAGCTCTCGCCTTGAGAAAGTCCAAGGACAGTGCTCAGGCCCTGAGCTCAAGCCCAGGACTGACAAAAAAAAAAAATTCTAAAACTACCACCAATGCCATATTAAACACTCCTTCAAACACTAAAAGCCTATGGAGATGACTTAAGTGTATGAGACTTTGTAAGTTTATACAAATATTGGCAGTAAGATAAATATAAGAAGTAGATCAAATAGTGACATTATTAAATATAATCAAAACACCTTTACCAAGGTGTTGTCAAAATTAGCACTGTAATAATACACTTGAAACTTGGGTTTTGCTGCTCATTAAAATCTGCCCTAGCCAGGCATGGTGGTTCATACCTGTAACCCTAGCTACTCAGGAGGCTGAGATATGAGGATTGTGGTTCAAAACCAGCCCAGGCACTGAAAACCATAAGACTCTTATCTCCAACTAATCACTAGAAAACCAGAAATGGCATTGTGGCTCAAGGGGTAGGGCAGTAGCCTTGAGCTTAAGAGCTCAGGGACAGCACCCAGGTCCAGAGTCCAGGTCCCACGACCAACAAAAACAAACAGAAAAATTCCCTAAGTTGCTGGATATAATGAATCTCCCAAGCTAGATATAACAATTTTAAAACAGAAATGAACTTTTTACTTTATGGACTGCACTTATGCCCTTGGGAATGGTTTCTACTCGATGCCTTGCTGCAGCACTTTAACATAATGCAACCTGAGACAAATAAAAACCATTTCCAATCCCATGCTAATAAAAAGAAATAAACTGGCAGATATGGCCTCAAATTCCTGAAAGCAGATAGCATATAAATAATGTGTTAATAATAGAGTAGCCCATGTTTGTACTTCAATTTTCCACAATTTTATCAGAAATAAACTTGAAAATTAATCACTGCTAACATCAACACTATACAATAGCCACTATAGTGGGATTAAGTTTGATGGCATATATAAAAAGTCTAAATGATTTGATCCTTAGTATTCTCATTTAAAAGGGAAGAAAATTGAGGCTTAAAGCAGATGAATGTCCATGAGTACAATTGTAGTCAGAAGTCAAAGACTACTTTCTACTAAAGTGTGTGTCTATGACTGAGCAAGGAAAATGTGTGCTCCTTCTAAGGTGAATTTTCATTAACTTCTCACATATTTCCACAATGCTATCACCAGCATTACAACCAGAAAACTAGACTTTCACTCTCTTCACCAAGATTAACTTTTCTACTGCTGAGGGATTTTTTTTTAATAGTCACAGCTTAACTTTTGCATCCAAATTCTCAAGATTTCACTCCTGGACCATTTCCAGCATCCTCTGCCACAGGTTAAGTTGCACAATACACTGCAATACTGTATCTGTTTACATCTAGTTCTGAGATTTCACCCAGTGTTATTTAGTCATTCCACTTTGAAACATAAAATGTGTTTCAATCAGCCAACCCTCACTGCATCAGCCTGGGAAATAAGCTACCATTATATCCACTTCTGAGAAAGTAAAACACTGTCACCCTGAGGTGAAGCAATAAATCAGCTACAAAATCAGGATCAAAAGTGAGGACTTAGCAACTCCCCTCCCCCCAACCTGCAGGACCCAGTGACTGGGTACACACAGTGCATCCAAGGAGCTGAAAAGAAAACTGAACTGCCTTCTCTACTAGTGACAGCAACAATTACTGTTAGAATCTAATGATAAATGTTCAAGGAACTGAGGATACTCCCAGGTTCTTAGTAATCACATTCTCCTCTCTGAAAGTTGAGACATAAGTCACAAGGTGAACACCTGAGGTTAACTTTCAAGGGAGATGAAGCTGTTGAGGATATTGCCACCATACAGAGTCCAATCATCTCTTTGCCAGGGCAGGGCTCTGTGTTGGGCATGGTGCTCAAACTCCTGTCACTAGGATTGATCTATGGATCCAAAATTGCAGATCTGAAAAGTTCGTTTTAATGTGGAAATAAGTAAAAGATTTTCAAAGTAACATCTTGAAAATCTGCACGTTGGATTACAGAACTGAACCATGGAGAATGAAACATACACTTGAAGTCTCACAACTCACCACAGACAATTCTACAAAGCAGGTTTCCAGAAACCTGCCTGGATTCCATGCAACCCTTAGGGGCATACAGGACTGAGCCATGGTTACTGCCAGAGGCTTGGCCAACCCTATCTAAGGTTCCTTTGCTCTCTGCCAGACTAGAATTTGCCTCTCTGAGACTCGGCTTGTATTCGACTGCAGACCCAAGGGGCACCGGCCTTTGCTTGCTTCTTGTAGGGACAAAGGCAATTACATAGCAAAGCCAGCCCCATCTGAGATGAGGAAAACGCCGCTTTGGCACTGAGGGATTAATTTCACAAGGAGCCTATGTTAGGGTCATGTTTTATTTATGGCCCTGCCTCATCAAGATGACTTCCCCACATCCAAAGGAAACAATCTTAAAAACAAGGAGGTAACAATCTTCCTTCACTGGAAGAGGAAGAGGAAGAAGTAGAGGAGGAGGAGGAGGAAGAAGAGGAGGAAGAGGAAGAGGAGAAGGAAGAGGAGGAGGAGCAGCAGCAGCAGTAGCAGCAGCCGAAGCGGACCTGAAAGTTCAGCGTGTCAAGAGGCGACTCATACATTCTCAAAGTAGAACTGACAAAGTAGTCCGCACAAGGTGGGGACCTTCCCTGCTCATCACCACTTTGAGCAGTCGGGGTGGACCGCTGGATGGTACTTCAGGCACAGGCACACACACACACACACACACACACACGTACACACACGAGCGGCTGGGCCGGGGGCAGAGCGAGGAAGTCGTCTTCGGGAAGTTGGCTCCACGCCCCAGACCACCCCAAGCCACGGGCTTGGCCGTCCCTAGAAGGCGGCGCCTCGAGGACCTCCAATCCAGCCACTCCCAGGCCTGGGAGCCCACCTGCGTCCCCGGCCCGCGCCCCACCCCGTGCGCAGGGGCGAGCCACGCCCACTCCAGAGGACCGGGGCTTGGAAGCCCGGGCTGGACAAGTCCAGACCGCACCGGTTCACCGACAGACCCGAGCGCCCGGACGCCGAGGGGCTGGCTGCCTTGACCCTGTGCAAGCACACCTTCTAGCAGCTGGGGCAGGCGCGCGGTGACCCGGGAAGTCCATAGCTGTCATCACCCTATACCCTCCGGGCGGAACGCCCACCGCGCGCGCCCGGGATGGGGAACCCGGGTGGCGTCCGAGGTGCCAGGGACCCCCGAGCGGGGCGGGGGGTGGGCGGGAAGGGGAAAGGCGGGGCTCACCTCCTCGTCCTGCTCCTCCTGAGACGCGCTGCCTCCCCGGGGCGGGACAGGCGCTGCTCCTCCGGGGGGCGGCAGCGGCAGGGTAGGGACTTCGCGCTTCAGCGCCGCGAGCGCAGGAGCCCAGGCGGCCGGCAGCCGGGCACCCAGGGCGCCGCCCGGCGGCGGTGGTAGCTGCGGTCGGCCAGAGAATCCGCCGGGCTCTCCTTCCTCAGACAGAGTTTCCGAACCCGAGGAGGACTCCGCCGAGGAGGCGCCCAGCGAGGACGCGGCGGCCACCCCGGGGACGAGGGTCCGCACGCCGTGCCCACTGCCGCCGCGGGGCACCGGCTCCGGCACCGCTGCAACTTTCTCCCCCATTTTCCTCTCTGGTCCAAAGTGCCGCCCGAAGGGCGATGCACACTCCGTGCCTCCGCGGGAAGCCGCGGGCTACTCGGCTCCGGCTCGAGCTTTCCGCCGCTCCCGGGCTGCGGGGAGCTCCGCCGGGGACTACATGTCCGCAGCCGGGGCGCAGGAACCAGACGCCAAGTTAGCTGCCGCCGGGGTCCGGCGGCCGACGACGACTCCCGAGCGCGCGGACATACCCACTCCGGTCCGTGCTCCGCGCTCCACGAAGCTCCGGTGCTGAGCCCGAGCCGCCCGGACTGCAGCTTCGCCGGCAAAACCTGCCTCCGGGACGGAGCGGAGGTGACGGGCAGCCCGGGGAGCCAATGGCAGGGCAGGCGCGCCGGTGGGCGGAGGCTGCGGCGCCCCGGGCCCCCGCGGGCGTCAGGTAGGGGAGGCGGGGCCGGGGCGCGGACCCCGGGCGCCGCGGGAGCGCATGGGGAGGCGGGGGAGAATCGAGACGGAGGGACGGTCCCCGGCGGCCGCTCCCGGAGCCCTGCGTTTAATCACAGTCCACGGTGGGACTCTGAACTTAACCGGGGAGTGGCTGGCCGGCGTGGGGGTCTCTGGAAGGAGACGATGGAGGGGATTGGTGAAGAACTGGACTTGCTCTGGAAAAAGTGGTATGGAGACGTGTCTGACCCGAGGAAGCAGGAGGGCTTCAGCGAGAAAGGAGGGGAAACCCGCTCGGTCCGCACCCGCACGCACGCGCCGTCGTGCTGAGGGCAAGGGCGAAAGTTCCTGGTCTAGTTCGCGAATCTCTTATTTTTTGTTTAAATTCATTAATCCCCTTCAAGCGTAAGTGAAGGCATTAACTTGTCCTGCTAGGAGCGGGGCTACAGCAAATACATGGAACGTTTGAGTGGGTAAAGGGTTTCGGCTTGGAAGACGTGGGGAATTTTTCCAAGGACTGTTTTGTGTCCATTTCTGTTTTCAACTAAAAAGCTAAGGGAGTGAGAAAAAAAAAGTTATTTAATTAGGAACCATCTGAATCAGATGCTCTAACCGTGTGTGCCTCTGCCTGAGCTGATAGGAATGAAGTGAGTTCACTTTTCACAGTTGCCTACCTTGGATTTTGCAAACCAGCAAGGTGCTAGATATGGCGTGCCCTTCTCCTCACCTGGAAGAACTTTTGCCAAAGGCACAGGTAGACAGCCACCTTAAGATTCTCCCGGAGGCTACAGAATGCAACTATCGGGGCCACTCGCATCTGGTTTAGAGCACAGCGGGAAATAAATGATTCCCCGAGCTTGCCTTGGGCTCTCTTCGCACTCGGAGCTCCAGCACTGTGACCTGAGGTGTAAGTTCACCCAGTTCCCATTCCGCAGACGTTGACTGAGTTGTGTGTCAGGTGCTTGCAGGGCACACAAAGACGAATAAAAGAGGTTTCCTGCCCTTCAGGAGCTTCTGGTCAAGCTGGAGATTGATACTCCATAATATGGCTGCATTATTCATTCTTTTTTTTTTAATACTGTGAAAAGTGGTACGGGAAACAATACCCCATTACGAAAAGGCAGCGGAATGACAGGAGAACTATGACAGGTTTTCAAGCTCAGAAATCTTAGATTTCTCTTTGTCAAAATAGCTTTGCCAAAGGTCCTTAAGAACTGAATGGCTCACATTGAAAGCCCTTCAGCTAATGAGCCCTTTATGTTGCCGCAGTATTTACAAGTGATACATCAATAAAGCCTTCCTCATATTGGACAATACACTTTGTCCTCATCAGTTTCCTCCCAGCAGATGAAGGGGCAGGTGATATGATGTGACCTCTTACTATAACCAGCTGTACTGCAAAATGAGGGCTCTGGCTGACAGGTTTTGCATTGTGACACTTCAGAATGATCCACAGAAATGGAAAAGGCCTGCAGAGGCAGGACAATTGGAAGTGCCTAAGCTATGTTCTGGGGGTTCAGCTGAAGAGAAAGCACAGTGGGGCAGTCTGAATCCACCCCTGGGTCTCAACAATGACTCCTTCATCAATAGTATAGGTCTTTATCTGAGTCCCTATGTGGTTGATTCTGCACAGAGAACTGAAATGGTGATTTAAGCAAGCTATTCACATGAAAGAAGAGGAGGGATTACCTTTTAATACACCAGGAAGGATGCTGGAAGGACACAGCCTGAATTACCAGCAGTAAGAAAGATAATAGTTATTATTGAGTAAGCCCAAAGCATCTCCTACAGATGGTCTCACTTACTCCTGGCAATGAATGTATGGGCCACAAGGTCGGTTCCACTTTATAGATGGAGAAACTGAGAAGCAGTAAAGACAAGTAACTTGCCAAAGGTCACAGAGGTGTATGAGCAGTGGCTTGAACCTAGTAATCTAGTTTTGAAAGCATCCCAGTATAACGACACTGAAAATAATTGCAAAATCAAGTGTGCACATGTGAATATATTAGATTACAAATATCCAGACTAAGAATGATGTCTTGATTCAATTTGTGAAAAAATACACTTGGAGCACAGTATTTTTTCTCACAAACATTTAGAAGACCTTATACTTTATGTATAAGGTATGCAAGGTTTTAAGAATGTTGTGAATGCTAATCTACTTAATACTCATATGACATTAACAAAGTAACTACACTTATTATTCTCACACCACATTGTAAAACACACAAAAACTATGGCAGAGAGAAGTAATCTGTCACACAGCTAACAGGTGTTAGAGCAACAATTTGAACTTTCTCTAATTTTACACATTAGAGTCAAGTACGAGATAGGAATTCTTGACTTTTTTGAAATGTTAACCCAAAATAAGAACAATATGCCCATTTCCACTCATGGCACACACACATACATGCAAACAAATACAAGTAACATTTCATGAAAGAATTCTTACCTTTCTTGTAAGCCATGTGCTCTTGCCCTCAACAGGATGACTGTAAATAGCAGATGACCAAAAGGTTGGGTAGTTCACTAAAATTGTCCCAATGAAACCTATGGGCACATCCGGGAAATCTAAGATCAATATGGATTTATCTAAATCCTGCACCTCAACTTTTCTGTATTACTAATTAAATTACAAATGCCTTCCTCAGTGTCCAGACCAGTATTCCATTCAAGAGACCTCCCTATAAGTGCCTTCAGTGGTGGAGACATTTTGGACCAGCCAGAGGCCTGGATCCCCTCCCCCACCCATCCCATAGTGTCAAGGCAGTCAGAAACCAGAAAAATAAAGACAGTCATAGCTCCTACTAACAGGAGAGGCCAAGTCAGCCTAATTCCATTCTCTCACATTTGGTTCAGGAACAAGCACACCTATGCACTCCGTGTTTGTTACATTTGGCTCTTAAACACTAGCCTTGGTTTGCTCTCTTAAAAGATGGTAGATCTCAGTTCTCGGGATCCAGGTGTTCTCTGCCCATCTGCTGTGTGAATGTCAACTCTGACAGAGGGAGGATAGCCTAGCACAAGCTATCACATTCTTCATCTATTTCTAATGTCATGACCTTTCTCCCAAGCATTAGGTTTAAGACTTAATAAAACTGAAATCGGTTCTCTTTTCTTACATGGAATGAGAGCATCATAAATCTAGAATGAACATTTTTACAAAATCACAAGTGAATATGTTCCTAACTACTTAATACACTGAAAAAAAGGTAGTTAAATATTTTTGGATTCTAAAAATGGTATCATCGTCCCTTGATGAGTTATTTTTATTTTTGTTATTAATGGTAGACTTGCCTTTTCCCTTGTGATAAGGAAGTATAACTTTGAAACAGAGTAAACATTGACCAAAGGTGGCTGTTGAAATGGCCTAGATTGGGTTTTCTGATTTATAGCTATAACATGGCACAGACCACAGCAGGTTCTGACCAGCTAGCCAGGAGAAAAAGCCTTCATATTCTCTCAAGTTTTTATTTGTGTCTGAGGTTCATACACACTTGTAGCATACAGTTTCAGAAGATAAGTAGAAGAATTTTTAAATGATAGCAGAGAGGGGCAGCAACAGAGGAAGGGTAATGTGAACAAATAGAATAATAATACGAATCACAACTGTTACCTAACCTCAAAGCTGAGAAGGATGGGAAGTGGCTTTGCTAACAAATGAAAATAAACCTTTGAGGGACCCAAAGAGATGTTGTTGACCGAATCTCTTGGATCAATGTTTCTTGATGTATTATATGTGTAACACTCAAAACAGGTCCTCAAGAGAGACAGGCATGCAGGCTCATGGACCCACCCAAAGGTCCAAAAATCAGAATTTTTTTCACCCAAACTGAATATCAAGGTATTCCAAAGCCTAAAGATCACTGAAATTGATCTTAATCTGGAGATGAAAAATTTCCACTTTTAAAGGGCATCGAGAAAGTTAGACAGAAACTGATCAGCTTCAGTCTGTGTCTCTTTGGACCTTTTCCTATTCTGGCTAGAGACCAGCTACTTTGAGGAGTCAAAGGCAACTTAGCAGAAGGACAGGAATATGCATATTTTTTAAGCAGATGGAAAAAACTAAGCAAAAATACACACAGGGGGAAAAAAAACTGAGGACAATGGTCCCTGGAGGATTGGGTTCAAACAAATTTCAAAATGGTGACCTACTTCCCACACAGAACTCCAGCCTCTGCATGCATCTTTCCAAAATGGATATTCACATCTGGGATCTCTTTTGTGATTGTTGCTATTCTTTCAGCATGAAATGTCCTGTCCTTCTATTACCACTCTTCCTTTTTCAAAAATATTTACACTGTACTTTTTTTTTTGCCTATTGAGGAAATAGAGGACATTGTAGAGGTTTGCTTTCAGAGTCACACATCTCCATCTCCATTTTCAGTTCAAGGAGTAATCTCTTCAACTCTGTCCCCAATGCATGGAAAATGAGTCCTTCCACTGATAACCCAAATAATTAGAAAATAAAATGATGCTGAGTAGTAACAAAGCAAACAGTGACCTGTTTGACAGTCACAAGCAGCTTGCAATTCTAGGGATAATTTATATAGCTTTTATAGTTCGGGAAATAGGGTGTTCCAGTCCCCTTCTTCCCAGAGTCCATGGTTTATCAAGGGGCTGACATGGAAGCTCGTTAGCAATGCAGAATCTCAGCTCCTGCCCCAGTCAACCAGAACCTTAACAAGACTCCCAGGGGCTTGGCAGGCATGAGAAAACTGAAGGAAATGCTACCCTGTGATTCTGAGTCTCCATCTCCGCAGCACACTGGAACTTACTGGGAGCTTTACAAAATCCTGCCTGGACCCTTCCCCCTAGGTCTTCTGATCTGATTGGTGTGGGATGGAGAGAAAGTGGTTGATTTTAGGGCTGAAGCTGGGAAAGCATAAGAACAACACCTGGTGACTGAAGTTCAGAAAATGCTTAAAGATGAGTGGGATCTTGTTAACAAGAAAGCAATAGCTAGACTAAAGGGGCTGTTGTGGCAAGTGCTAGAATTATTTAAACAACAAGCATTCTTGTTTTTGTTTTTGTTTTTGGTCCAGTCCTGGGCTTGAGCTCAGGGCCTGAGCACTGTCCTTAGACTTTCTCAAGGCTAGAGCTCTACCGCTTAAGCCTCAGCACCACTTCTGGCTTTTTTCTATGTATGTGGTACCGAGGAATCGATACCGGGTACCGGGTCTTCATGCATGCTAGGCAAGCACTCTACCACTAGGCCAAACTCCTGGCCCAAGCATTCTTTTTTTTTTTCCCACGCTTTTTTTAAAATATATTTTTATTGTAATTAATAAAAGGGTTACATGATATTTGCCAGATAGAAGGTGCATTAATTCACATATATTGATACCCTTTCACATGTCTGTCCCAGCAGGACTTGAACTCAGGGCCTCTTGTTCTCTCTTGGCTTTCTTATTTTTGGCTGGCATTTTACTACTGGAACCGTTCCTAAAGGCATTTTACTGGTTAATTAGAGGTATTTTTGCCCAGGCTGACTTTGAACCTTGAACCTCCAGGTCTTAGCTTATTAAGTAGTTAGAATTATAGGAGTGAGTTACCAATGCCCAGCTTTAGTTTTAGAAGCATAAGATAAAATAAATGAGTCCAAACTCATAAATAAGTAATGAAATAAAAGTAACCCAAGGAATCAAGGTTCAAAGCCAGCCCAGGCACAAAAGAACCTGAGACTCTTATCTCCAATTAACTTTTAGAAAATGGGAAGTGGGGCTTAGCTCAAGATTAGGGTGGTAGCCTTGAGCTGAAGAGCTCAGGGACAGTGCTCAGGCCAAGATCAAACCCCATGACTCCCACAAAAAAAATGTATCCCAAGGAACAGATATACCTCTTTACTCTAATAGAATTACAATAAATAAAGGTAGGAAAGAGCAATAAGGGAATTCCCATTACAGAAACTTCATGACCAGCGAAGATGAGAGAAGTATCAGAAATAACTATGAAATCTAAGAAACAACAACCAAATAATAATAATAATAATAATAATAATAATAAAAGACACAGATAGGACAGTTGAATAAAATCTGTAGTTTCCTTAAAAATATGCTTCCAGGGCTGGGAGTTTGGCATAGTGGTAGAGTGCTTGCCTAGCATGCACGAAGACCCAGGTTCGATTCCTCAGTACCACATACAAAGAAAAAATGCAGAAGTGGTGCTGTGGCTCAAGTGGTAGAGCTCTAGCCTTGAGAAAACCCAAGAACATAGCTCAGGCCCTGAGCCCAAGCCCAAGACTGGAAAAAACAAAAAATAGCAACAAAAAATATGCTTCCAGTGTTAATTGTGTATTCTTGAAAATGTGGTTAGATTAATATTAGGGGAAGCAGACTTAGAGATGCTGGGGAAATTTTTAATATTTTTTTCATGGTTTATCTGTTACTCTAAAAACAGTTACATAATTAAAAGGCCCTGGATGCTTCTAATGAAAGCTGATGTTGACAAACTATCACTCCAACCCTCAATAGCACATCTTCTGTTTTTCTCAGTTCTCTTTTCCTAAGTAAATAACATTTTCTTCTCTTGTCTTTATCAAATGACCTACCATGTGTCAGAATAACACTTTAAGTCACATGGCTAGTACGCAAGGTACACCTAAGAAAATGATAGCATCAACATAACAGGAGTGGGTTTTTTTGGAATTAAGCTTATCCTATAGCCATTCTGCCTCCTTTTGGTCAGCGAATCCCCCATTTATTCTTCAGGAGTTAACCTATGTCTAGTTGAACAGTCATAGCCTGGGCAATCCAGGAAGTAGAGTATCTTCACACTTCAATTTTGGAGAAGAGTAACACACGACAGCCTTGTCTGAACAAGACTATCGATTCACTCTTACTATGTAGAGCTGCTGTGATTCTAGTATTTTTTTTGGGGGGGGAGTGAGGGGGTTTGGCTGTGGGGCTTGAACTCAGGACCTTACACTGTTCCTGAGCTCTTTTGCCCAAAGCTAGTGACCCATATCACCACCTCCAGTTTTCTGGTGCGTGGTTGAAGATGAGAGTCTCATGGACTTTCCTGTCCATGATCCTCAGATCTCAACTTCCTGAGTTGCTATAATTACAAGCATGAGCCATGAGTGCCCAGTGAATCTAATATTTTTTTTTTGCCGGTCCTGGGGTTTGAACCCAGGGCCTGAGTCCTGGGGCTATCTCAAGGGTAGCGCTCTACCACTTGAACCACAGCACCACTTCCAGCTTTTGTTCTATGGATGTGGCACTGAGGAATCGAACTCAAGTCTTCGTGAATGCTAGGCAAGCACTCTACCAGTAGGCCAAACTCCTGGCCCTTATTTTTTTTTTTAATGTGGGTCATGGGGCTTAACCTCTAAGCCTGGGCACTGTTGCTGAGCTCTTCAGCTTAAGGCTACCACCCTACCCCTTGAGCCACAGTCCCACTTCCCATTTTCTAGTGATTAATTGGAGATAAGAGTCTCACATTCTTTGGTGCTCAGGCTGGCTTTGAACCGTGATCCTCAGATCTCAGGCTCTGAGTAGTTAGGATTACAGGCATGAGCCACTGCACCTGGCTGAATCTAGTATTTTTTTCATATATTTTTATTGTAATTAAAAGAAGGGTTACATTATATTTGCCAGGTAGGAGGTGCATTAATTCACATACATTGATACCCTTTCTCATGTCTTGGTCCCCATTTCCCTCCCCCCCTCCCCATCCCTTATCTTGTTTTCCCCCCTTCCCTATCCAATTTCAAATAACCAAATACAAATATATCCAATATATCAGATAACAAAGTGAGATACTGGAACAATATGAGGTAACCAAGGGACAGCAAAAGAGATGAGAGATAACATAGTACATTAAGGACAACAATCACTCATTATATGGCTTTTGGTTCTAGTATTTTTATAAGACCTTTTTCTCTAGCTTTTCCTTTGATTCTCTCCATCTCTCAACCATTTTGATTGCATTAGTTGCAGACAGATGTAGCTTATTAGCAAAAAATCCTTAAGAAATGCAGGTGCACTGACCTGACTCTAGTTGCAACCACTTTATTTAGGAATAGATACCTGAATGCAATCCAGAACCTCCTCAACTTCAAAATCTATTCTTGACCTCAGTCAGGGTGCTGATTCTGTGAAACCTTAGAAGACAATGAACATTTCAGGATGAGAAGATAGCCTTTTGACCAAATGTTAAAAATATTTTTTATCTAGTAAACTAGCAGAAAAAAAATTCAGTCATGGCAGAAATAGATTATAGCATTACACTATATTGGAACCATTATACTATGTTGAATTTTCTGCTGGAATTTTCCTACAAGGCTGTGGAAGTCTTGCATACTGAGTCCTATGTATCTAGCATCTCTTGATATGCCAATGCCTAGCAAAATGCCTGTCCTACAGATTTCATGATAAATACTCTTTGAATGAACTGGCAAAGCTATTGCCATTGACTTTCACAGCTTTACTAAAACTCTATGGTTATTGTAAAACTGTTACCTCAATGTAGGACCTGGTCAAATTGTTTAGTTAAAAAAAAAAGGGAACTGGAAATATTTTAGGAAGAAAGATATGTTTATGCAGTAAGGTAGCCTGAAGGTATTCCTGAAGTCTCTCATTATAATGAAAATAATAATTGCATAATATCCTCCAATTCAAACCAGGATTATTCTATCATACTCACAAAGTTTCTCTCCCATGGGCTGGGAGTGTCCCCTAGAGCTTGCTGAGCACGAGTCTCCGTGTTTGATTCCTCTGTACCACCAGAAATGGTGCTGGCTCAAGTAGAGTGCTAGCCTTGAGGGAAAATGCAAGGACAGTGCTTAAGCCCTGAGTTCAAACCCTAGTACTAGCAAAAAAAAAGTTCTCTCCCACTATTTAACAAGCCTTTTAAGAATGGCTCGCATGTGATGTGAACAGGGTAGAAGTTACACATGAGATTTTTGGACTACAGCTACAAGAACCTCAAAGCTATCACTCAAGACCCTAGACAAGGTGAGAAGAATCCGCTTGTATTTACAACAAGACCCATTCTTTTTTTAAATCCCATCTTTATGAGGATTAGAGTCCTTTGTTATCTTTGACGCTGTTGAAAAATCAATACATCAGTTTTATGGTGGGCAGGAAGTTGAAATGAAATGGTGGGCCCTTTCAATAGTACGAAAGTCAAGGTTCCTTGTTGCCACGCTAGGAAATCTATTCCATCTAGCTTACATGGGTAATAATTTATTAAAATTATTAAATTTCTCACTGAGTCACTGGAAGAATGGAAGAGACAGGCTCTGGAATGAGCTTGCAGAAATAATCCTCAGAACCTCAATGCAGAACTGGCACGAAAGGAATTGCTTCTCTTGATCATTCCAGAAGCAGGCTGCCTCTCCACCATCTGTGCTTATAGAATGGCTGCCCTGCACCCCAGCTGCTTCCTTACATAAATCACTCCTGTATCTACATCTCTGTATGTGCATCTGATTAGCAGAACTAAGTCATCTGATGGCACCCTGGAGGCTGGGGAAACAGAAATGCTGGGGAGTCTTGTTCTATCTTGGGAAGAAGGGATTCACACCATGGGGAACCATCATAATACCGGAGGCGTGTCGAAAGATTTGGTTTAACCAGAATGATAGATTTCAAAGTGCCATCCTTTGTTAATTGTGCCTATTTGCCCTTTGGCATAATGTCTTTTGCCATCAGGTTGATGTGGATTTGAGCATCCATTTCAGAACGGCTGCTCCAGACAGCAGACATTGCTCTGTGAAACATCTCACAAAGCAGAAGAATGATCCTGTGCTAAACACAGTCTATCTGCCAGACACTGAGCTACATATTTTGTGTGCATTTTGTATTTTATTTCCTCAATAGCCCCAATTCACAGAGGAAAAATTCTCATTTTGCAGATAAGGAAATCAGGGATGAAAAATTAAGTTGTTTGTCTCAAAGTCACATGTAGGATGGCTGGTGTCTATGCTCTCCCTACTACTGCTCTTCAGCACATTCATGAAATCATTCAAGTGTTACAGGCTGCAAACACCCTGTAAATGTTGACATACATCTTTCTAGACATGCATCATCTATAGATTTCATCAATTTCAAAAGGGGTCTGTGCCCTCCCCTCAAAGCAGTAAGAAACCACTGAACTCTCCAAAATTGTAGTAGGTCAGTTTCTAATCATTAATTTTTTTGTTGGGTATAGATATATTCCACCTTTGTGTGTGTGTATGTGTGTGTGTGTGTGTGTGTGTGTGTATGTAGATATATTCCAGTCTTTGTGTATGTGTGTGTATGTAGATATGGTCCAGTCTTTGTGTGTGTGTGTGTGTGCTAAAAAAAGCAACCTCATGACATGAGGTCTACTGTCTTAACAAAACATTGAGTATGTCACAAACTATAGGCATAGTGCCATGTAACAGTTCTCCAGACCCTTTTCCTCTCACTTAGCTTAACCCCCTCACCACTTCTCTCTCCTCGAAGCCTAGGGAAACCAACATTTCATGTTGCATCTGTGACTTTGACCATCCAACTAAATCTTTTCAATTTTTGATCTTAGAACTCATCGTGATGTCATTTGGGGTACTGCAAAACTCCTGTTGAAAATTTAAGTCAAGAGTCCTTTTTCATTTAGGGGAAGGGGATAGGAGGCCCATAAATGCGCAAGAATGAGCAAGGGTTAAATCTGATAAGAAAGGTTTTCTGTGAAAGATGAGAAAAGGCTGAGCTAACCAGGAACGTATTTTTTATTTCACTTCAGAAGTCCTAGCTGTACATCAGAGGGCCTACCATCTATTTGTGACTTTGCCACTGACTCCATTTATCAGGGCCTCCATCACCTGTATGATGGGGGTAATATAAAACCTGCCATCATTTCCTCCATCACAATGTTATGAGATTGTTTTGAAAGTACTTTCATTTCCCCAACAGAAAGGCATTATAGATCTATATATATTCCTGTTATGACTTCTTTGGGGGGAAAGAAAAATACCTCAGAGAAGACTTGGATCACAACTTCTAGGACTGAGTGATTTCTGGGCCTCATAGGCACCCATACATGGAATATTCTTTGTGAAGAAAGACATGTTGGTTTCTTATTTTTCTCTGTCTACTGGGTTGTTTATTCACTTCTTTTCATTTGGTTTTTTTAATTCCAGTATAAATAAACCTCTCAAATTCTGTTAGCTAGCTGAAATGTTGCTTTAGATGGTTCATTATTTATGTCTGGCTGTCAACATGCATAATATTTTACAGAACACAAAAGCTTTAGTCTAGATGGAAGATAAAGATTGCTTTAAAATAGAGAGATGCAAAGAAGCCCAGGAGAGTCAGCATGGCCCACTGGTAGAAATAGTATACATCATAAATGTCTGTAGAGGAGACCTTCTAAGTGTAGCATTTTATGAACAGGGTCAACCATCTGAGTGTGAAATGTCCCCTTCTTTGCTGTCTAGTCCCCAAGCAATCAGTTTCCTAAATGGCATTTTAGAAAGGTAATGAATATCTACTAACACTAGATGTCAACTTAATTTCAAAAACTATGGAATGGATCATAAATAAAAACAGTGAATGATTTCCATAGCTTGCCCTGTTCTTCCAATGGAAATATGGATTGTCAAGAGGGGAAGAGAAGAAAATATCTTCAGTAGGGTAAAATGCCAAGAGTGCCAAGTGCAATTGTATGTTGTTGTTTTTCTTACTGTAAAAATTGTGGTTTTATATAGAATATAAATAAATGTATAATTATGGTGGCATCAAATAGATAAATTCAAAACATTCTGTTTATTAAGGAACTGACAGGGAGAAGGAGCAAGGGAGGAATTATGACTGCTGTTTCCCCCTTGATGTCTACTTCCAACTAGTGTAGTTTTCAATTTCAAGCCCCACTCTTACATATTACTTGCTTGGATGATGATGAATTATACATTTAGTTAGCTATCTCCCTGGGAGCTATGGAATTCTTCAGAATGTCACCAGCACAGTATATGAGCCATATTGTCTTGTCCCAGAGGAAGATTTTTCCTTTCCCTAACATCCCTTCTTTTCCCATGTCCAATTCTACTTCCCTGTTTCAGGCAGAGACTTGTCACCTCTTCGATTGCCAAAAGTGCCCTTTAAATGAGTACATTGCTTGTAGTCTAGACCTTCCACCATTTCCTGAAACCCTGAGCAAGTTTAACCTGTCAGAAAGACTTCTTTTGAGAGTTGAATGAGCTGGTTCACACCTGTAATCTCAGTATTTGGAAGGCTGAAGCAGGAAAATAGTGAGTTTGGGGCCAGCCTGGGCTGGCCTCATCTCACAAACAAAACAAAAAAATAACAGCAATAACTAGAAACATATCTTTGATCATGTTTCACTCCTACATGTGAAGGGCTAACCATTGCTAAGAGGAAAGATAAATTCTTAGACCAGTATGCATTAGGCTAACAATCACCTGTCCAGGAGCATTTCACAGGCCTCCCACTACAAATATTTGTGCCAAACTGGATTATTCATTGTCTGTGACTTGGACTCTGCTTCAGTCTTCTCTCCCATATGTGTTTATGCAACTAAAATCTTGTTTAGCCCATCTAAAATCTGAAGCTACTCAAAGTTTGTATATCTGACAGACAGAGCATAACCAAAATCCAGTTCCCTATGCAGCAGTTTTTGTTGTTATTGTTTGTCAGCCATGGGGCTTGAACTCAGGGCCTGAGCACTGTCTGATCTTTTCAGGTCAAAGCTAGTGCTCTGCCACTTTGAGCCACAGCTACACTTTGAATAGCAGTTTTAAAACATGTTTTCCAATTGGCATCTTATTCCACGGAGAGATGAGCTATAAGCACCATCTTCTTAAATCTAAATGGACCTTGGGGATTTTCTTTTAACTAGTAGAATGCAGCTGAAGGCTTGCTGTGTGAGTTCTAAGGTTCTGCTAGAAATGGCTATGTAGCTTCAAGCTGCTTTCTCTCTCTTTTTTTTTTGAATACTTGCTCTGGGAATAGCTAGACACAATGCAAGAAGTCCAAATACCCTGAGACTACCATGCTAAAGAGACAAAAGATAGATAGTCTGAGGACAACACAGATGATATCCTGCATAATTGCTAGTCAAAAAGAAGAGACACCTTGAAACTATCAAAGCCCCAGTCAACATCTCAGGATCACATCATCAAAGTCCTTGATGAATTACTGAGTCTCAAATCACAAGCAAAATAAACCTTTTATTTCTCCCAATTCAAGATTATCTCTTACTTCTCTGCATTCCAAACACTTCTTCTCATTCATTCCAGTTCCAAAGCAATAGTCTCATTCAGTCAAAGGCATTTACTGAAGTATACATTAAGTGACAGAAATCCTGTTGGATGCTGGGTAAACAAGGGGTTTGGGATATTCCAGCAACCCTGTATCTTAAATCTATTGTCTGCTACCATAACTCACAAAGGAAAGAAGTTCATGTTCAGCTTAGAGTTCTGGAAGCTGAAAAGCCACCAACCATGGTAATGGCTTTGTGCTAGGTCAATTTATGGCAAACCCTAGAACGGCACACAAGTACCTATAGAGATAAAGGGAGACTAACTCATGAATATTTTACTGTTCCTACAAGGAAAGCACTAGGCATTCATAGGGTCTTATCTCCATGACACAAATACCTCTAGATTTCCTTAGATAGGAAGACCTCACCTTTCAGCACTGCCATCTTGACGACCAAGCCTCAACAGGAGTTTCAGTGGGGACAAGCCATATTCAAACCATAGGACCTATCTTGCAGGATCATTAAAGTCTGGTAAAGACAGATAAGAAAATAGAAAATTATATTATACTGTGATATCTAAAACACATATCTGAGTGTGATGTTTGTGCCAAATACTGTGTCACAGAAGAATGTGTTTGAAAGTACGAATTTTAATAGTGCATGGGATACTGATGCAGAATTATCTTAGAGACAGTTGCATGTGTGGGTGTCTAGAATTATGGAGGAAAATGGGCCACAGTCTTGGATTTGAGGTCACTAGATGGTAGTGAGAATTGTGAACATGTGTGAAATTCCCAAGAAGTAGAGTGGGTAAGGCAAGAACTAGAAGATACACAGACTTGCAAGGTAAACATAAAGATAATCAGAAACAAAGAAGAAAGAAAAGAGAGAAACAAAAGCCTCTGACTTTCTGAATCAGAAATGAGATGAGTCAGGGATGAGTGGGAGGATGAAGGGGACTCAAAGCCACAACCAAAAGGAAACCCAGGCATGCCCAGTGACAGACTGGTAGACATAGCCACAGGATAAACTACTCTTCCTGAAAGCCTTAAAAACCCAATACAGGGGTTTAATATACAGTGGCTGTTTCTGCATAGCAAGCTAGCACTAGAGAAGAAATCCATTGTATCACTCTCCAGATCTCAGTGTTATGGCCAGGTTCCACTGTGAGAAGAGGCCTACCTTTTGTGATCAAGCTTCTTTGTGAACATGAAAATAGGAACATTAATAATTCAGAGTGTCTGAGGCAGTGTGTCACAGTATCTAGGTGGAGCAAAACCCCAAGAGGGATTGTGGAGATGAGGAGGATGTGAGGTGAACAGGCTGATGCGTTTAAGGAGTGGGTAGCTCATGCAGTAATAGGTGTGATGCTTTACAGTCCCTCCTTCTCCCTTTCTCTGGAGAGGAGTGAATCACATTGCTTGATGTGGAAACAAGGGCTCTGAGACCATGACTGACAGAGTCCCATTTGTCACGTGATCCCTGACCCTCCCTTCTTCCTCCCCCCCCCCCTCCCGCCAGCGCGCACTGAATGGTTAACTGTTGGGTTGGTCTGAAAAGTGTTGAGGCCAGTAGGAAGTACATAATTTCCTTAGCTTTTCCACTCCAATCCACAACTCAGTACTCTATTTGCTTCTTCAATCTCTGACACATTGGGGCAGCACCCTTAGGCTTGGAAGCTTATTGCCCCAGGGGATGTATGAAATGAGAGGGAGCCAGTCTGGTTCCCAGGCTTTCAACCCTCCTAAACTAAGGCCACCAGCTGCTGTCAGTAAACAAACTCAGAAAAGATGCTAAAGTGAAAGTAGCCCAGAGTGAATAAGGCACACCAGACCAGCATACCTGCGGCCAACAGATATCATCAACTTCGTACATTAAGGACTACAGGGGAATCTAGCTAGTTTTCTTCTCTCTAAGTGGGTTTGTGGAATCAAACTGTTGAGGAGGACCAAGTCTACTGGGAAGAAACTATATCAACTCCGCCACTAGTCCACCCTTTCTTAAATAAAAAATTACTTCGACCTAAAGAATATAGATGGCTTACATTTCTAAATAATGACTTAGTCTAAGATGTACAAATCCCAACGCAGACGAACAAAATGAGAAAAAGGAAACATGACTCCTCCAAAATTTAGCGGTTTCACAATAGTGAAAAAAGGCAACATAACTCTTCCAAACGTTATCAGTTTCACAATAATGAACTCTCAATGATAGTAAAGTATATAAAATTTCAAAGAATTCAAATAATGATAATAAAAATATGCAAAAGAATTAGAGTGTACAAATACATTTCTGAATGAATGTTAAGAGAATAACAAAAAAGGAACTAATGAATAATTCGGGATGCAAAAGAAAAATTCATGGATGATATGGTAATCCTGAAAAAAATAAAAAATATAATGCTGGAACTGTAAAGTTCAATAAATCAAAATTTAAATGAGTAAAAAGCTCAATGGAGAGCCTTTCCAACAGACTAGATCACATTAAAGACAGAAAATCATGGATTTGTACATGAATTTCAGCATTTGGAGAATAAGGAAAAAAGAACAAGAAAATACAAGGTTGAGTGTGTAGTTCAATGGTAGACTACTTGCCTAGCATACTCAAGCCCTTAAGTTCAATCCCTAGTGCAGCAAAATAAAATATATTTACAAAAATAATATGAAAGGAATGTACAAGATTTCTGAGACACCAAAAATAGACTAATTATGGAGGTAGAAAAAAAAAGAGGTGAACATTAAAGGCCTAGAAAACATATTCAAAAGAATAATAGCTGAGCCAGGTGCCATGGCTCACACCGGTAATCCTAGCTACTCAGGAGGCTGAGATCTGAAGATCACAGTTCAAAGCCAGCCTGGGCACTAAAGTTCATGAGACTCTATTCTCCAATTAACCACTAAAAAGCTGGAAGTGACCCTGTGGCTCAAGGGGTAGGTTGGTAGCCTTGAGCTGAAGAGCTCAGGGACAATGCCCAGGCCCAGATAAAGCCCCAAGAGAGAAGCAAATCACATATAAAGGTAACCTCAGCACTTTAACAGCAGCCTTTTCAATAGAAACTAAAGCAAAGAGGGCATGGAATGGTATGCTTCACTCCCTCAAAGAAAATAACTGCCATTCCACTGACATAAAAGCAAGACAATCATCTTAGGAATGAATATGCAACCTTGGCATTAGTGTCTTATTTTTTTATGAAGATACAGGAGAGACATTAATGAATATAAGAGCCAATCAAATAAAATTTTAGGCAACAGACTGAAGACATAGCAAAGTCAAGAAAACAAAATTGTTGAAAAACAAGAATAAGGAGAGAATTAAAAAAATAATATTTCAAGATGCTAAATACACATACACATACGTACACACACACACACACACACACACACACACACACGAAAAGAAGTCTAATTTTGCCCTAAAGCGGTTAACAAGAGGAAGACTGGGTGGGTGGATTCTAGAATAAGGCTAGGATTCAGTGGAGGAAGTAGTTCAGTGGCTTAAAGTGCTTGCTCTGCATACCCAAGATGACCCTGGGCTGTCTCCACCCTGCAAGAAAAATAAGGCAATGAGTATAACTAAGGACATATTCATCTTATGTTGGGAAAAAGTCATTGCGTTGTCGTAGTACAGTGAATGGAAGGCCTCAAGAAGCACCTGGCTAATATCTTAGCGGATCCACCCTCAGGAACAAGCACATATTTTCTAACTACAGTGATGGACAAGATTTCTGTAATGAAGCTACTCTGTGTGGAGGAAGGAAGATCTGACACTTTTCTGTGAAGAGGTCATTCAGCTGGATGAAAAGGAAGCATCTGATCTCTGACATTCTTAAATATCTTGGGGATGCAGTTATAGTTTCTGTCTCCCTCAGACAGCTCAAAGTGGGTACATATTCCCACACCCAGAATAGCCTGTTCCTACATTGCTAGAGGCTCACATAGAACAATTTCTGTACTCTTGAGATCTATCCCTCATTCTCTTCTGCCAGCACTAAAAGCATAAAATGAGGTTTAGAAATTTTTATGTAGTGTATAAAGTAAACATTCCTTTATCTTTGACACTTTTTTTTTTACTACTTATGAAGATTCAGGGGGTCACGGAAATTTATCTAGGAAAGGCAGTTCTTCCATTTAAAAATATGGCCAGAAAAAGACTAAACATAGATCTCCCCTATGACCCAGCAATTCCACTACTGGGCATTTTTTACCAATCGGTCCAGAAACAAGGACATACTAAATCAACTAGCACGACGATGTTCTTTGCAGCACTATTTACCATAGCAAGGATATGGAACCAACCCAGATGCCCCTCAGCTGATGATTGGATCAACAAGTTGTGGTATTTATACACAATGGAATTCTATGCTGCCATCAGAAAGAACGACATTGCAATATTTGTAAGGAAATTGAAAGACTTGGAAAAAATCATATTAAGTGAAGTAAGCCAGACCCAAAGGAACTTAGGTTCAAAGGTTTACCTCATTTGTAATAATTAGTACACATCTAGAACTCTCCTAGCAGAGGATTACAACAGCTCAAACCCTAGATACATAAGGCTACATAGGATGAGGCCAAATTAATGGACCTCCAGGACATGGAAACAAGAGTTTAATTATAAGTGACTGTTATTCTTTATGTGTTATGTTTTTCTCTTTTTTCTTGTGTTGCCCTTTGGCTAATCTCATATTGTTACAGTATCCCACTTTGTTACCTGTTATATAGATGTTTACTTGCTTATTTGAAATAGGAGGGGAAAAATGAGGGGGGGGAGGGAGTAGGAGGAGGGAATGGGGACAAAAACATAAGAAGGGATATCAATGTGTGAGAAGTAATGCACCTTCTATCTGGTGAATATAACTGTAACCCCTCTATACATTGAAATAAAAAATTATGGCCAGAATATCCAGTGATGATTTTTTTTTCTCTCTGACAATTAGGTATGATGTATAACTCATAATATAAAATTAATTGTAATGTGTTTACATAAAAACACACTTTTAACAATGTTGTTTTCTAATTCTTATGAATTCTATAACATTTTTCTAATAAGTAAATGAATAAGGAATTTCAGACTGGTACAACATAAAAAGTCTGTAATGTTACCTGCCTCAAATTATCATTTTCTTCTTATGCCTTGGTTCTTTGCTTCACAGTAATCCACTAGGGAGCCAAGATCAGGGGTTATAGGCAGAACAAGAATGACCATGTTGGAGCTGAATGATGGAAGTGGGAATTCATTATCTCTTTCTGTTTTGTTAATTAAATGAAATAAATATGTGAGGATACTCATATATATGTGATATTGTTTGTAACAACAAAACAAACTACTTGATTCTTCAACAATAGGAAAATGACTAAGATACAGAAGGGTTAAATGATGGCATATTCACAAGGTGAGTTATCATGTGGCCACTAAGAAACTCATCATGTTTTCAATGAATATTTAATGACATGAAATAATGCCCATGATTTGGTAAGTGAAAAACCTGGGTAGAAATCCATCTGTACAGTACAATATCAATTTTGAAAAATAAATTAACATACAAATTATTGAAACAAAATTCTCCATACTGGCTCAATTCTAATTTGTTATCTGAAAAAATCGGAAATTTATGGAATGTTTATATACACACACACACACATACATACACATAATTGTTTTTTACAGAATATACTGTAACAAAAGTTTGGCAGTTGGTTAAACTAATGTGATATGTCTATTTAGTGGAAAATACAGTCATCAAAAGTCTCACTTTTTATGAATGTATAATGAAGCTGAAAAATGTAATATGATATACCAGATACCAACTCACAAATCCAAACTCTATGTAGTGTTGTCCAGTTCATTGGAAACTTTCTCAAGTCTATTGATATCAAAGTTATGAGGAGTTTTAGAATTTCAAGTACAGCACCAACAGTTAAACTAGCAGGTAATTAACTGGATTGGAGTTATCCTCAGATTAAGATAAAGCCACAGATTAAAAACTTGCAGTGTTCCTACAAGACCTTCTTGAACGCTAGAGAAGAAAAAAAAAAAACATCCCAGTATGGGTTTTGTAGTCTCTGTCCCTCACTCTTAGTTCTAGGCTAAAACTTCTTGGCTTGATAATCCACTTTAAATGTCCAGTTCTTTGTTGAATTCTACAACTAACCCTGGTTAACAACTCTCCCTGCCCCCCTCACATCCTATCTTCTATATTGTCTCCAGGATTAACAGGAGATACCCATAATCCATACCCTGGAGGTTCATATAGACCATCCTTCCTCTGTTTAGACATGGCAAATGTTCTGAGATGGTCATGTACATTCTTTGCCTATATACAAAGATAGGAATAGGCCTATGTGGGTCGCTGAAAAGAGCATCAACTTGACTTAAATCCTTAAAGTCTTTTGTCTAGCATGATGCCTCTGGCATTCTGTTCAGATGACTTCCTTCATTCACTTAGAAGAATGGAATCTAAAGCCAGATCCTATCTTATTGTTGTACCACCATGTCCATTAAATAATTTCCCATACTTATTTATCAAAAGATATGGTGTCAAAAAATGATCTGCGTAATGTTGTGAAAAGCAAATAATTCTTAACCCCTCTCCCCACAAAACTTCAGGCAGAAGATTTCCAGAAATAAGTCTCAATATCTTTCTATTCTCCAGTTGGGCTCTTTTTTTCTATTTTTAAATTTTAGAAGAAAATTTCTACCATTCAGTTTTTTAAAAAGCAAATAGAATTTGGGAAAAAATTTGTGTGTGTGTGTGTGTGTGTGTGTGTGTGTGTGTGTGTGTGTGTGTGTTTGCCCCAGGAGACTTTCTAAGTGTGAAATTAAACTCAGTTACCACTGACAATGATCAGTCATCCTCCGACTCATGACTCAGGCTGGGTGTGTTTGGAAACTGACTCTGAAAATCATGTGAAGCCTGATTTTTCCATTTCAACTTGCAACTCAGCCTTCATTCCAATGAGTAGAGGTAGCTGGTTACTAGTTTTAATGAGGTACCAACACAACAGTTTATGAGGAGAAGGAAATCTTTAAAGGTAGAATCACTAAATACTATGATATGATTTGAAAATGAAAGGAGTAATTTTTTTCTTGAATGCACAGTATATAGATTTTGACAGTTCATTTCCTACTTTTGAAAAGGCCTGTTAATTATAATTAATGGGTCATTGACTTTGTTACTTATTCTCAACATTGAGCACTTTGAACAGGTGCCACAAATGAGAAAGGGAATGTTTGGAAGGTCAAAAGTCAAGGAAAAAGGAATTGATGAAAGGGAATAGGAAGAAATATCTCAGGAGGAACAGGAAAATGGCATTTGAATAACAGTCCTGACCCAATGACACTGGCTTAGAGAAGATCACTGACTCAAACCCCTCATGATGTTCACTTTGAAGGGCAGCTTTCTGCCCGCCCTCAGAACCGGGGAATCACAGCCCACACTTCCAGACTTCTTCAGCCTTCCAAGCCCAGCCCCACAGGCCTGCGGATAACCACAGAGATTAATCAATCAGTCCACGTGGGGATGAGCGCAGTCTGTCACCATGGGGCCCAGCAGGTCCTGGGAAGTTCAAAGCAAAATACTTGGTCCCTCCAAAGGGCTCAGCAGCCTTGAGACAGCTGGAACAAACCAAACACCTCTTTGGTTTGTAGAATCAAGCAGTCCTTGCAATCACCCATACTTTCATCCCACAGGTTTCAAGTGTTCATGTCTGCTTCCTACTTTACGGGTAGCACTCACACACTAGAATGATCTCTCCAGTCAAGGTACGTGATGGTGTGAAGGAGGGAAAGACTGTGGATGTGTGGAGAGGGGCAAGTTAGGTTCTCCTCTGCACTCAAAGAAGTAATCTTTTATGCCACTTGCTTTGAGTGATAATTACATTATCAACACCACATTCTTTGAAACTTCTAGCCAAACACTAACATTTTAAAAATCATAAATTTGATCCAATAAATGCTTTTTAAAGGAAGCTATCCTAAGAAGATGATCAGTGAATAAACATTTCATATAAGGGTATTTATTAAAATATTTATAATTCTGAAGTATTAAAAACTTAACAACACTTGGTTAAATAAAGGGAGATAAGTAGGGATTGTGGAATATACAATTATATTCTTTACTATAACAAACCCAAGTTTATTAACTTACAAAGATTTCTGTACTTTTAGGTTTAAACATATTCATAAACTTTAGAAGGTTCCATACCAAAATATTAGCAATATTTATCTGTGGAAGAGGTGTTATCATGTAAATATCACTTTCTTCTTTAATATTTCTGTGTTACTGAATAAAGTATAAGATAAAGCAAATGGAAAAAGAATCCATCCTTCCCTTTCTAGGATACTGGATTCTTTTATTAGAATGATCATTTAAATAGCCGAACATTCCATTTTCTCTGTACTATCCAATTTGTGTCTACATTGGGATATATTACAGTTCTGTGTTTAAGTTTACACCAAGCAGTGGGAGTACAGATATGACATAGTTTATTTTCCAACTTAATGACTCTGGCAAGTCAGAAGTCATTCTGGCTACAAGTTGAATAAAATCAGTCCAAATAGCATTAGCATTTTATCTCCATGCTGTGGGAATGTGCCACAGTCTTTGGACTGCAATCTGGCAACCTCATGGATGAATAGTTCTATTAGTCTGAAGATTCTTATTCAGGGATTAAAACTACGTGGTATGGCTACTACCTCTTCTCACAACCATGGCAGACATCATTAATCACACTTTGTCCTGGGAACCCAGATGTGGCCTCAAATTCCTTTCCAACACAGCTGTTCCAGGCAGACCCTATCAATCATTTATTGCAACTCAAGTTAAAATCTATTAGCTATATCTGCTCTGATTACTCTGGCTGAAACATTATTATTTCTTCAACTGGTTCCCAGGACTATGGAGTCAAGGAGCATGAGCACTTTCTTTCATGGTCTCTTTTTTCTTTAAAACATTGAGAGCACCCATATATTGCTGGCATGAGGTTATCAGAAGCCTAAAAAAAGCATGATTTATGCATATCCCATCTTTAGTCCTGAGCTCAATAAAGAGGCCATCTTGGACTCAAGAATTACAAAATGGAAATTTGGAATCCATCCTTAGAACAACTCATTTATAGTCTAACTGAAAAAGAACTAAAATATCAGAATAAACATTCACAAGATTCAGAAGTAGTCACAGAAAGTTGAACTTGAAAAGGAATACAGGAAATGGAGAAAATGGACCTAAAGCCAGAGCAGTGAAAGAACCATTTTATATCTAATATGTAAAAAGATTATGATTCTCCCAAAGATTTGTCTGTGGAAAATGCTACAAGACCTCTGTCAGCATTTGGGACAGGCAGGATCCAAACTTGGAGAAATGACCACTTGGAAATTTAGAAGAATATGGCAGATTAGTTCTAGTTCCTAAACACCTAAACTCAAATCCTCAGAAATAACCTAACACTAACTCTTTTCCTTTTCTTTACCCACAGCTCTGAAAGAAAAAAGAAGACATATTATGTCATCAGGAAATCAAAATTTTTGAACTTTTGATGGATCACATTAAGCTCATGATGTGATCACATTGTCAGAGTAAATCACAGCCAAATTATGCAGAAAAAATATTACTAAGGGAGAAACAATGGCTGAAGAGGAATTCTAGGATGATAGAATACTTAACATTATAGAGGTAAAACAAAAATAAATAAAATAATAAGAAATATAATGTAATAGTAAGATAAGAAAAATTCCCAGAGCTAACAATGATGCATGCTTTTAGACTGGCAGTATCCAAAATGCTAACCAATTTGGAATAGATATAGGTAAAATAACATCAGAATAGAAGGGAAAAGGGAGAGGAAGGAGAATTATTTGTAAAAAGAATAGACTGAAAAGAATCAGTCAAATAGCAGACACTAACAAATGCTAGAAAAATCTCTCAAAAATATTCAAGTAAAAATACACCACACAGAGTGTTTTGCTCCTAGAAATCATGATTCGATTTGAAGGTCAATTTTCAGTGTCAGACACTGTTATTATTCTGGGTGTGGGTGTACATTCTTATAATCCCAGTACTTGAGAGGCTGAGGAAAGAGCATTTTGATTTTGAGGATAGCCTAGGCTATATTGTGAAACTCTGCTCAAAAAATAAATAAGTAAACAATAAAAATTTTTAAAGAAAAAAATAAGAAATCCTTATTACGTGGAGAATTTATCGGGAGATAAAAGTTCAACTTTAGTTTGAGAGAAAAGAAATTCAATTGCTTTTGAAGTAACTACCAGGTTGAGAGAGAGAGAGAGAAAGAGAGAGAGAGAGTGGGGGGGGGGAGACTGTGGAAAGCATATTAAGAAAGATTAGAAACAAGTTTCTATTCATCCATTAGTGACTTAAATGAATAACTTTTGAAATACAGTTTCCAGTGCTCGGAATTTCAGGCTTTACTCTCTCAGCATTATGCTGAGTGTTCCATCCTCATTCCCCTCTCCAAGTGGAAGAGCAAACAGAGCTGCCAGTCTCCGGATTTCTCGTTGTCTCCACAGAATAGCCAGGCTTCCTCTAAGACTGGACCAGGGTCTCTTTTGCTTATGGAGTCAGGGGACAGGAAAGAGCATTGTTTGCCCTACACTGAGTGGAGCACTAGTTTTCCTTGCAGAGCTACCTCCGACTGCCTGTGCACACCTTTTCCTGGTACATAAAGAATATCCTACTCAGCCAACCATCTGCACTATTTTCTTGACACTTAAGTAGGTAAACAAGAGGCTGGTCCAAGGGAATCACGAGGTAATCTCATAAAATAATAACAGCTAGCTCTGTGTACAAAGAGCTTTCACATAAGTCTGGTTAAAGCTACATAAGTAGTCCTGGGGGTTGAGAAAGAGATATAATTATTTTCTGCTTAAAAAAAAAACAGATGAATAATTTGAGGTTCAGAGGCTTAAATAGGAGGTTCAAGAACATTCGGCAAGTTAGTCCATCAGTCTTGTCCACTTCCTGTGTGCAGAACTCTCTTCTGAATATAGTCATTGAGCAGTCAGGTAAGTCACTAGCAGAGACCTCAAGGCAAGGCCAGGTAGAGGCCAGTCACAGAAAGTGTGGTGAGTCATGATAAGGAACTGGGGTTTCATCTAAGACTGATAGGAGGTTTTTTTATTTCTTAGTATCAATACTGAGTATAATACATTTCATAAACTAAACTACTTCAAGTTTGCAATCCAGTGACCTTTTTAATGATTTGACTGCAATGCAAACATCACTATAAATCAGTCTAAGAACATTTTTACATTTTAATTAAAATATTTTATTGCAAAGGTGATGTACGGAGAGGTTACAGTTACATAAGTGGGGTAATGTGTACATTTCTTGACAAACAGTGCTACCCCTTCCCTTACTTCCTCTCACTTTTCCTCCTCCCGCAGCTGTCTACCTGCCTCCCCAAAGTTGTAAAGTTCATTTCCAGTATCTTGTGATTGTCACTATTGCATTAGTTCCACCTTTGTCCTATGTCTCATCCTTTTGTGATTCCCCTTTCCCTCCCCAAATCACATGAAAGTGTTACAAGACACAGGGTACCAAAATTAAAAACAGTGACAACAGGGGATAAACCAAAAGGAAAAAAAGAAATAACTTTGCACAGTACATCTTGGAGTTTATTTCAATTAGCATAATCTTTTATGGCCATATGTATATAGCTAATGAGTCATTGTAATCCTTTGCTAGGGCTATCCCAGGCATGTACTAATGGTTACAATTGAGGGAAACTATGGAGCCTGTGTTTCTTTGGGTCTTTATCCCTATGCCTACTAATGAGACACCTCATACCTACTGATAGCTATTCCTTCTCCTGTGCAACTGCTAATCTACACACTGCCCCTGTAACTTTGCCTTTTCTGAAGAGCATGCAGTATAGAGTCCTTGGTGTCAGACTTGTTTCATATGGTACATTTCTAATGTTCTAATGTGGTACAGAGCAGGAGTTCATTCCTTTTCATTGTCCAGTAAGGTTCCAGTGTGTGGCTATATCTCACGTAGGCTATCCATCTGTGTGCTCATGGATAGGATGGCTGTTTCCAGCTTTGTGCTATTAGGAATAATGTTATTAGAACTCTGGAGCCAGTCTTCATATAGGCCTACTCTCTGTCATTTTTTCATAGGTGGGTATGCAGAAATGGAATTGTTGTATAGTAGATTTTTTATTTAGCATTGTCAGAAACTGCTAAAATATTTTCCAAAGTGGATGCACCCTTTTGTGTTCCTGCCCACAACATTTGAGATGCTTGTTTTCAACAATTGTTGTTATCTATTTTATTTCTTCTGGATGTGAAGTGGTGGTCATTATAGGGTTGGGTCCCACTTTCTTCAATGACTGATGATTCTTTTCAACTGCTTTGTAGCCAATGGAAGAGGTATACGTGGGCAAAATAGATAATGGAATTTATGCTTTAAAGGTGAATCGCTTCCTAAATATCAAACAGATGGCAGGCAAGAGACCAGTTAGAAAGCAGTTACAGTAATAGAGAAGGGAGATGATGGTGTATTGGATGGGGAAGAAGAGTTTAAATACAGTTACATCATGGAGGGAGAGGCTGATGGATTGGATGCCTCTATCTTAAAGAAACAGAGGTATTTCATTAGAAAGAATGTCATTGCTCCATTTGTAAGGAAAAACTTGGAAAAATCATATTAAATAAGGTAAGCTAGTGTTGGGGACCGAGTGTGAGGTCAGAGTGACCTTGGACCTGAACAACTGAGTACACAAGGAAGTAAGCTGTTATCATGATGACTTTGGGCTATGTCAATCACTTCTCATTTAACTTATCTGGGACTTGATTGCTGTTTTATACGAATGTAACCCCTGGCAGTTTCCTGGTTTTAAGAAAAGTATTTAAAATTGGAACTTGAAATAAACGGGGCTATAGTCTTAAGCTCACAGCCTTCTTGGGCCGCCGACTTGGGCTGTAGTCCTCCTGACCCCATCTTGTCTTCTTCTTTTCCAAGTCCTCACCCCCTAAATCAAGAATTCCAGTTTGCTGCCAGCTGGCTCTGGCAAGCCAGAGCCAAAGGAACACAGGCTCAATGTAGAAACACTACGATAAAACCTTTTTGTGTAGTTAATATATGCTGATAGAAAAGGAACTATGGCTAGTGAAAGTGAAGTGTGATTGTGTTTAAAATACATATGGGGATTGTAAAGATTTCGAATGAAAACTGGAAACTCTCATTCATTTTTATCTTATCTCTGTGTTGTAGCAATACTTTGGATACATTGGATTAAAGAAAAATTTTTATTAAAATGAATTCTCATGTGTCTTTATGCTTTCAAAAGTGGTGGCTACTAGGAAACGGCCCAGCATTTGCAACTTTCATTATCAGCGCAGCGCAGGTGTGATGTTCTCCCACCATCTCATCCTGGTTTTTCAGAAATACCATGTGGCATATTAAAACCTCCTTTCTGCACAACAACGTGAACTTCTATGAGGATATTTGGCCTTCTTGACCTGCACATAGCCATAGATCATATCTATGACAGAGTACTTCCATTGTCTTGGGTATTTTTGATACATGTTCACATTGTGCACACAGACCTACATTTTAGCAAAAACAATGCCTCATGGATCACTGAATCCTTGCTGACATGGGACGCTACTGTTAAGAGGGAGATATCACATCCTTGACATTTGTCAGAGGAAAGGTGTCCTTGCTGCCTTTTAAAAAGAGATTCAATCAAATAAAGCCCTTCTTCCACCTGGTTAAATATAGCTTGATTAAATAAAGAGAAACTTCATTATTTAATAAGGTCATTATGAGTTAGAAACACCTTGATTTTTTTTTCCTTCTTTTACATCCCTGGTGTGCTTTATATGCCATGAAAAGAAGTTTTGTTTGATTCTTTCCTCATGATTGTTGTGGCAAGTGTTTTCCTTTAGAACTGAAAAGGCTTCCCTATGGCTATAGACCATAGAAGTAATACTTCAGGTGCAATCCAGGGAAATTCCCTCGAGTTTTCCCTGCCTGCAGGGAATAAAGTCGTTTAAACAAGGTAATTCTCTCAAAAGGGTTAGTAGAGCCACACGGTTTTATGTTTTCCCTAAAAGCTGAGTAGAGTTTAAACTCACTTCTGTGCAAGTTTTTATGATATGGGTAGAGAACATTAATTACTGTTGTTTCTGATGAAATTGTAGAATCCAATGACATACACGTTGCTCATTCATCCAGTTATATAGAACTGGCATCTGAGCTTTGTTCAGACTGCTTCCTGACATTAAGTCTTGTTTTGTAAACAATGTCACCCCATACCTCACTGCCAGGACACAGTGTGCTAAGCACATGCTCATCCACACTGGATATCTCCGATGAGTTGATTGATATAGAAGACTTGAAATGGTTGATATAGGAGTTGTGGTCCTGCTATGATACTGACTTCTCAGCTGATCTGAGGAGTAAAATCTAAGATCTCTAGGCATCCCTTTCTTCATCTGTAGAGAGAAGGCATGTCATTTTGTTTTTAGTTTTGTTTTTTGTTTTGTTTTTCCTCCTCATCTTCCTCTCTGCCTCCCACCTCCTCTCTCCTCTTCCTTGTCCTGCTTTTTGTTTGTTTGTGTTTGATGTTTTTTGCCTTTTGACAGTATCTCACTTTGTAGCCAAGACTGGGCTCAAGTTCCTGATCCTGCCCCAACCTCCCAAGGTGCCTGCATGATAAAACACGTTATTCTTAAATAAACTGTAGCATGTGTTCTAAGGCTGACACAGACTGCCCCCATTTTAGTTTCTAATTAGTTAGGTCTGAGAGTAGGAATTTGCATTTCTTATCAGTTTCAAGGTGAGTGCTGATTCAATTGGCTTAGGGACTACGGAGAACCACTGGTGCTGTCTGCCATCTCCTTTCTGTAGCTCAGCCTTCTGTGATTTCATACACATTACCCAGATGTTTGTGGTTTGCCTCACTGAAGTCAGAAGTTCCCTGAAGATCTCAGACAGTCTGATAACTTTAAAATAGGTTTTCTAAAAACAAAGTAGTCATCACAAATTCAGGCATCTCTAATTTTGATAAATGGAAACTAGATTATTTTATTAGCATACTAAGATTGTATATGAAAATACACTTTGCAGCTTGGAGAGAAGATAAGTCAGTATTAATTTCTGTTCTCACTGTACCAATTACTGCTTATCCATCTAACCATTACATTTCAGCAAAAATATAAATGCAGAGAAAACATGCAGCATGGACTGCTTAATTACTCCCTCCATGGAATCCTCAGGTGTGAGAGGTATTCTCCTTGGGTGCTTTCAGAATTACACAGTTGTGTTTTATTTTCTACACTGTTGCAGTGAAACGAAGAAGCAAAAAGATTATTTAAATATCTAGCTAATAAAATGATTCATATTAATTAAAATATGTGCAATGAGATCAGCCGGTGTTTAGTGTATTAGCAATAATCCAAAGATTGTATCTTTCCCATGCTTGGCATGCAGGATCTGGTTTGGGGTATAACACTGATGCCTCACAATCTCTTAAATCATGATTGAAAACCTCAGGAAAGTAGATGCTAGGGACTTGACAACTGTATCTTAAGATATCACTTGTTCTCTTTTTATGTCTGTTTCTCCATTTGCAATCTAGAAACAGCAGGTTTCCTTGTGTACAAAGTTTTTATTGAGAACATATTTAAGTTGTATTGACTGGAAAATGATTCCCTCTCAGAACAAGTTGTTCCATTCACCAAGTCTGTAGTATCTGAAGGTTCAATTACCCATAGAAGTGAAGGAAAGAGTTGTCACCAATCCAGCCAGCCAGTCAGAGACCTCAGCCCCAATAAGAGTAATAAGGACCACCAGCATCAGAAAGTAATCAGTGCCAGTGGGTCATGCATATAATTCTACTTACTCAGGAAAAGAAATAACTTCACATAGTACATTAAGAATAACTATGACAAAAATAAACATCTTGTTTCCATATCCTGGAGTTCATTTCATTTAGTCTCATCCTATATGGCTATCTGTACAAGAAGGGATATCAATATTCAAGAAGTACTATACCCACTACCTGATGAATATAACTGTAACCCCTCTATATAATACCCTGACAATAAAATATGATTTTAAAAAAGAAGACAAAATAAAGATCCAGGCAGGAAAGTCTGTGAGAGTCTTCTCTCTAATTGACCATCCAAAAGCCAGAAGTGTAGCTGAGGCTGAAGTGCTAACCTTGAGTAAAATAAAAAGCAAAAAGCTCAGGCAAAATGTAGAGGCCCTGAGTTTAAGCCCCAGGACAGGCACAAACACACATATAAAGAAACAAAAGGATGAAAGAAAGATAGAGGAGAGGAAAAGAAAGGAAAGGAAAAGAAAAAAAGACTTAAAACATAGCAATCATTGCTGACCATGGTCATTGATAAGAATGAAATTACTATTTCGTGTCTGGAAAGCATTTGGGCATCAAGATCCATTGAAATTCACTTCCTTTAAGTAACTCCCCCTTTAATAATTCATTCCCAAGAGATATCAAATACAAATATCTGCAACCACACGCTTACTGCAGCTCTGAACAGAAAATATAGGAAAAGAAAAGATGTTTGAAGTTAGCCATAATAGAAGAAACTAAACAAAAATCTGTCCACAGATTTATTACATATGATTTACCAAGCATGGGTTAAAAAAGAATCAAAAGAAATGTCAGCATTTTAAATTCCTGTGCGCATTTTGGAGCTCAGCTGATGTGGAATAGCTCTCAGTCCACCGTTATCGTCATTTGTGTTTAAATCATTGTGTAATCTGCCAAATGTTTCTCTGCCCTTAATTCCATTTCCCTTAATTTTGTGAAAAATCTGCCCCCAGAAGCAAATGGTGCCTCAAAAGTAAGGTCAAAGTTAATGGGTTCAAGTTAAGTAATAAAGTGAAAATTGGAGATTTGTTGAAAGACAGGATATCATTATCCAAAGTTGGACAGTGTTACAGGGAGAAATATGAATCAAGCATCCACACTACAATGCTGAATTCTGAATTCTGAATGCATTATCAGCCTTTGTGGTTTCTTTTTTTTTAATGATGGTCTGCTTTAAAACATGTACCTACTTATAATGGCTCACCATAGTTTCTTCTACATTATTTAGGGAGACTATCCAGTAATCTAGGACAATGGTCTTGCTGGTATGTTACAGGTGTGGGGAGTGCGGAACACCATATGACCCTATGGTAGAATGTGCTGGGTCAACATGGCTGACTTGGAAACTAGGGTCCCACAAGCCTGTCTTCCTATACAGGGTGCACTGGTGAAAGAGGAATATGTCTAAGACTTAGAAGGCCAAGAATGACAAAGCTGCCACTGATTCCTGAAGATATTTTTAATCAGATGGGTTTAACTCATATAGATAGAGAGCTTGTCTACGGTTTACACCTCTCTACTGCTTTGTGCCAACACTTCTCTTGCTTCTGGCCCAGCTGACAAGCAACAGTGGACACAGCCCAGCATGGGAAACTCATCTACAGACCACAGAGTATCCCATTTCTTCAGAGGTACTTCAAGTGAGGCTGGGCGTGTGTATTTGTTTTCACTTGATAACTTTTTCCAGTAGCCAGAAGTTCAGTTTTGCTGAACTAGTGTCTTATGTGAGCAAGAGTGATATCTCCTGGAAGCTCTGAGGGAGAATTTGTTTCCTTGATTTTTCTAACTTCTTGAAACTGCCTACATTTCATAACCCCTTCTTCAGATTACTTTAATTGTTATTATGTTTCCTACTGCTATGGTTAAATCTCTTTCAGTACTAATGCACCCACTACCTGACAAATGTGACTGTAACCCCACTATACATTACCCAGACAATAAAATACAATATTAAAGAAAACCTCTTTCTGTGTCCCTCTTAAAAGGACATTTGTTATCACACTGTTCCCACCAGGATAATCCAAGTTAATAGGCTTGGTTTCTCAATTGACTGATCAATGATTTTTCTCTTCTTCCAACATCCCCAAGTTGGGCCTTCTTTTCTCTCCTCTCATAATTACCTAAGACCCAATTTCTTTAATAAATCCCATAGCAGAGTGACCCTGCTTCCTTGTTAAAACAGTAACTTGTCAATATAAAATAATAAACTATCAGAGAAAGATTCTCTAAAGAGTACTGATATTTATTTGAGAGTAGCAGAATACTATAATGGGAATATAGTAAAGTTTTTTTGTTCCATGAGGTTAAAGCAAGAAGTTTGTGTTTTTTGTTTGTTTGTTTTTTGTGGGTCATGGGGCTCCAGCTCTGGACCTGGGCACTGTCCCTGAGTTCTTCAGCTCAAGGTACCACCTTACCCCTTAAGCTACAGCCCCACTTCCCATTTTCTAGTGGTTAATTGGAGATAAGAGTCTCATGTTCTTTAGTGCCTGGGTTGGTTTTGAACCATGATCCTCAGATTGCAGCCCCCTGAGTAGCTAGGATTACAGGCGTGAGCTACTGTACCCAGCTAAAAAGAAGTTTTTAAAGACAAAACTGGGATATAAAATAAAAAATAATAAAGATAAAAATTAAAATATGCTTTTTAGGAATAAAAAGTATCTTTTGAAATATCTTACTTTGAAACAAAGACTACATCACAATGATTACTAGCAAAAGTGGCATCTAGCTAGGCAGGATCCTTGTAGAACTACTGTTTGATAAGGTTGTGGTATGGTGCCCTTTGTGCAAAGTTTTGGTTTAGGCAGTCTTTTTAAAAAACTGTTATTTTATCAACAGGGTGATATATAGAGGGATTACAGTTACATCTGACAGGTAGTGGGTACATTATTTCTTGAACACTGATACCCCTTCCCATGTTTTTCTCCCCCTTCCCTCCCCATACCCCCTCCCAATCATCTTATTTTTCCATTTCCCTTCCCTATTTCAAATAAATGCATATACAATAGACTAGGTCACAAAGTCAGATATAATAATGACATAAAGATAACCCATAAGGGGAAACACAAGAGAAAAAAAGTAACTTTACATAGTACATTAAGAACAACAATCATAAAGATAAACCTCTTGTTTCCATATCCTAAAATTCATTTCGCTTAGCCTCCTCCTACATGGCCATATGTACAAAGCTTTTGAGCTGTTGTGTTCCTCAGCTAGGAGAATCCTAGATGTATACTAATTATTACAAATAAGGGAAACCACAAGGCCTATGTTTCTTTGGATCTGGCTTACTTCACTTGATATGATGTTTTTCCAAGTCTTTCCATTTCCTTACAAATGGGGAGATGTCATTCTTCCTGGCAACAGCATAGAATTCCATTGTGTATAAACAACACATCTTCTTGATGCATTCATCTACTGAGGGACATCTGCGTTTGTTCCCTATCTTAGCTATGGTAAATAATGCTGCAGGGAACATGGTTGTGCTAGTAGCTTTAGTATGTCCTTGTTTCTGGACATTTGGATAAATTCCTAGGAGTGGGATTGCTGGGTCATAGTGTTTAGTCTTCTGAAGAATCATGAGGCAGTCTTGTAATCATTACAATCAAGTAATTGTGTGCATAAACCCTTCTTTCATAACCTCTCAGCTTTTTTTTTACTATTTTTTTATTAGGGTTCATTAAAATAGCTACATATTGATTCTGAAACTTCATTTTACTTTCCTAAGCTGATAAAAAAACTAGTGATATGACTAGTGATATAGTGAAAATATGAAAAATAAAGAAACCTAGAAATAGCAAGGTAGAAAAGAATGAGCTCCAGAACATCCTAGAAGAGATCCACCCAGCCAGGAGGAAAGGTGATACAACAGATGGAAGGAATAGCTGAAAACAGAAGTTGACATAGTTGTAGGTTTGGTGGTAAGAAATTAAGGTATTTCTTTCTCGGGTCTCCTATTTTCTTTGTGGATTGAAAGTAATTCACATGTTAAGATGTGGGGGAAGTAGCTGGGTCTGAAGTGTGACGAGAGAAGAGAACTGATACAGTCCTTGTGAAGAAGGAGAGAGCTGCTGGTAGGAGGGTTGTGATGATACTTTGCAGTGTTGAGAGCTCAAGGGAACAGCAGCCATCTGCCTCTGCTATCTTGTGTCAGTACATTCTATAATCTGGGTGCTGGGAGCAATGGGCAGACAATAGTTCAGCATCCAGTTGGTGAGGAAGACAATAAAGCATCAGATCTCTACTGCAATCTCTCTCCTGGCTCCTATATGCTGGAGATTGAAGGATTAGAAAGAAGTCCATTGAATTGAAATGACTTGCCCAAACCACAGAACAGATAGAGAAGCAGAGTCAGAACCAACCTGGGCCTCCTGAGTTAAAAAACCATACCTTATGAGAAAGGATATCAATGTTTGTGAAGTAATACACCTTCTATCTGGTGAATATAATATAACCATTTTATAAATTACAATAAAAATATATGAAAAAAACTATACCTTTCTGCATAGCTGAGTATAGACTTGCTCAAAGACTAATCTCCCCTCTCCAGGCCAGAATTACATCAGGCAGACAAAGGGGCTAAAAGATTTCTAGGCTCCCTCAGTTGATGATTGGATCAAGAAGATGAGGTATTTATACACAATGGAATTCTATGCTGCTGTCAGAAAGAATGACATTGCCCCATTTGTAAGGAAATGGAAAGACTTAAAAAATCATATTAAGTGAAGTAAACCAGACTCGAAGGAACTTAGGCTCAATGGTTTCCCTCATGTGTCATAATTAGTATAAACCTTGGACTCTCCTAGCAGAGGTTTACAATAGGGTAAAACCTAGATACATGAGTCCATATAGGATGAGGTTAAATGAAAATACCGCCTAGATATAGAGCTATATAAGGTGTAACTGTTGTTTTCTATGTACTATGTTATTTCTCATCTTACCTTGTTATTTGATATATTGTACATATGTTTATTTGAAATAGGATAGGGAAGGGGGAAAACAAGATGAAGGGAGGGGTGGGGGGAGGGAAATGGAGACAAAAACATGAGAAGGGGTAGCAATGATTGTTGAGAAATGTACCTTCTATCTGGTGAATATAACCCTTCTATTAATTACAATAAAAACATCTAGGCTCTGACCGAACTCTCTTGAATCAGGAATGTAGAATGAGTGACCCTGCAACTTAAATCAGTACCCCCAATGATTCTAAAACATAGTAAAGTTTGAAAACTGGAGTAAGGCAGAGCTCCTGTCTCATGGTTGGAAGACTAGCGAAGAATTAGAGTAGCAAGGGAGAAATGCATTCCATGTTGAGAGACAAAACCTGTGAAATTCTGAGGACACAAGATGAGAAAGATTGGGACAAAATTAAGGTGAATAAACACCAGATGATGAGTTGGTCTGCGGGGAGAAGAAGTTGATATTAAAAGCAAGCAACTCCTACACTCTATCCCACAGCATGATCTGCTTCTCCTGTGGAAGACCCAGAGGTATTCATAATCCAAGCTTGCTTCTAAGGATGGATGAAGTTCAGTATGCTTTCAGTTTTCCTATTGATGAAATGTCAAAAGCAAAGGGAACTAACACAGTTCAAGAGGTTCCCACTACAATGAGGCGAAACAGGTCCATTGTCTCTAATATTTCCAGGCATGAAAGGTTGGGAAGCAACCTATTTTATAACAGGTAACTGTTTTAAAAGATTCCAAGGTCTCAGACACTAGTGGATAGAGCCCTTGTTACTTTTGGGGATACGTAATAAGCCTCATGGGATTTGTGTGGTAAGACAGCTAAACTAGAAGTTGGTTTCATGCAAGAGAGATTTGAAGCGAAGTTCTACCTTATCTTGATACCCAATTTGTTTCTAACTGAACATACTTATCTAAAATTCATTATTGGGTGGAGGATGAGATCTTGCCAAGAACATGTGATTCTGGGTCCTATAACAAATGCCACAAAGAAATTATCATAAAACATCTTAGATCCAAGTCTATGGCCAAAGAATTAGGATTCTATCATCTTCCCCCATTCCACCATTGATCACCAAACTCAGTCCAAGAAACACTGCCTGTTTAATGCATCATTCTTTCCTTCCCTCCACCGTAAGTACTTGCTTATGCCCTCTTTGCTTCCCTGGTTGTGTTAACGTTCTTTGCTCTTCTGCCTCCATCTTTTCCCATCAGGTCATTCTCTAGTCATTGCATCTTGTCCTTTTCTACAGTGTTTACTAGGATCTTGTCCTTTTCTATAGCATTTATAAGCCTTCATCTTCCATTGCCTACAAAAAAGTCTGAGCTCCTTATTTAGCATATAAGGTTCTCCAAGGTTACACACGCTGTTACTTTCTTTCCAGTTTCATTCCATCCAGTTCTAGCCTTCCCTCCTCAATGAAGTTTGGGAAGCACTAATCCACATCTCTGATCCACTTTCTCCTGTCTCCCTGTGTTTACATTTACTTTTTTCTCTCTATCCTGGCATTCTCTACTTCTCTGCCACTTGCTTTCTCTGCCCCATATCTGGTAGGATCTTTGTGGGACATCTTCCCTAAATACTCTCTAAGAGATCCTGACATGTTAAGGGTTAACAAAATGGAGTAGTAACAGAGTGCTATCTTGACATTGGTTACTATTTTTTTATTTACATTTTGATTTCGAATTACAAAAATCTTGAATAAAGTTCTAAGATCATTTTTGATATCATGGCCTTCTGAAAAATTTGTGGCACTAAGCAAAATTTAAACATTTTTAACCTTCCTGGTAAGTGAGCTTTTACTGTGATGTTATAGCCCTAATCTTACTTGCACAGGTGTGGTCTGCTAATGTACAAATCACACAGTTCTGTAATTGCCTGAGGCCTTGACCATACTGTAAAGTCCTTGGGGGAAAAGAATGCTGTCCCAATATTGTGCTTGTTGACTATAACCTACAGACAGTTCAACAACAACCAATTAAAGGGCAACACTTCTGAGCTAATCCTGACCTTTTTCTCCCTGAGAATGTGTAAAATAGCTTAACACAGCTATTGTGATGGACTCCTCACTTCTGAGCAATGACAAAGCCTTTACAATGAAACGTCTCAGCAGCAGGAAATGACTTGTTTCTGCAAAGGGTTTCTTTGAACACTCCACCCAAAGCCATAGGGCAGAAAAGAAAATTCCACAGAGAGAACATTTGGAGATGTTGTAAATAAGACCTAGAGCAGTCCTTCCCAAAGTTAAGAAGCCATGTCCAACTCTCTGGCATTAGAAACAAGGAGCCTGCAGCAAGGAGAGCATCTCCTCACCAATTAAGGAGGATGCACTGCTAGAATGGAAAAGAGTGAGCCAACCTAGACCAATTATTTGGTGAGAAGAAATTTCAGGCTTATATCAAATACACTGTGGAGCTACATAATGTCTGTATATGATAGAATGAATCAGTAATATATACTTCTCGTATCTTTATGCAGTAATGATCAATAATGTTTTATGTTTTTCTAGTAGTTATGGATACCTAGACCAAATGACGTCACCAGATGATTGAATTAAAATTCTAGTCTTCAGAATGGGCAAAATCAGATAACTAGTTCTCCATCCCCACAACCTGAGCATGCTTCTCACCCAATAATTCCAGAACACCAGGTCTTTTGGGGGGTTTAGTGGAAGTTTAGTATACAATATGCACAAATAATTGATGCACAAGACCTGTTGATGAAAAGCATGAAAAAATGAGTAATTGAAAGTCATGCACTACCTGCCAACATTTCAGGTTCCACATCTTAACATTTTATACCTATACCACTTTTTCCTAAATAAGCATAAATCTTATAAATGGATTTCATTTATTTCTGCTCTGTTATATTAACAGCTTAGATGTAGCTCTAATGCCAAAGACTGTATTTTCTTCTCTCATTAATCTTTCTGTAGCTTGTAAGCTGGAAAAGTCATAATGATGGGAGTTGTCATAATGAACCCAAACAGTAATTGTACTAAGAAAATGGAGGAAGAAAATTGAAAAGGAAAATGTGTCTCCCACAGCACTGTAGATAAATGACCTACTCTCTACTGATTCCAAAGCCACGTGGTCATATTTGTTCTCGGCAAGATCATTAGGTACCAAAAGACCATTTGACACTAGTGGGAATGATATTTTTAATCGGAATGATGTATTGATGTTTAAAAAAATAAAAGAAGCATACCTCCTTCTTCTTGTAGGCTTCTGTTGAGTCAGCTCCACTTTAAGAGTTAAAAATTCATTTGAAATATTTACTATAACGTTTAGATGAGTGAGACATGAAAGTGAGCAGCCTGTCTGAGCCCATTTTGTAAACCTAGATAAACAATTACTTCTAGTATAGCAATCAAGGGCCTGAATCAGAACAATGGTTGTGCTAACTTAAATATTAATTTCGGAGTTTAAAAGACTCTCTACTGTTCTTTTCCTCCTCTTTAAAAAAAAAGTCAAAGATGTTGTTTTCAAAGTCATTCCCAGTCATTTTGATAAGTTACATCTTTCTGTCATTCTGAAGCATTTTACATACGATAGAAATTACTAGAGAATGTAGAGGAATTTATAAGACTGCTAAATCATCCTGCCACCCTCTATATCCTGATGGATTTAGTAATGAGTTCTACAATGAGATCCCAGACAAATGAAGTAATTAAGTGCTTGATCTGGAGAAAAAGGGTGGCCTTCTCATGAAACACACAGAACTTGGCTCAGAATGATGGCTGCTACCTAACCATTCTGGCAATTTAGCAAAGACACAGTGAGAAGCATTACTGAGGTTAAACTGACTCAGATTCCATAGTGTCTTCCTCCCACACTGTCCTTGCCCTCAGGCTCAGCCTCCCTCCCAGTCAGTTAATGATAGAAATCCCTGATCTTGCCCCTAATATATTCCTTATTATAGGGGAGTTAGGTTTTATTTTTTTTAAGCAGAGAAATTGTTTCTCTTCCAATCTTTCTTCTCATTTCTTTAATCCAACTAGTTTATATGCAGGAATATCTGAAACTAGAGAGGTACTGATTGAAGTCCACAATTCTAAATCCTGAGGCACACTCATCACCCCTCGAGCTCTTGTCAGAATCCCTTGTCCAGCCCTGCCCCATGCTGCTTATGTGGTTACATCTGGAGCGGACTATAGCATCTATTTCTAAAGTTTTCCATGTGACACCATGGGCACTTAAGAACCCCTACTAAAACAGAGTCTAGTCAATGGGGAATCTTTTGGGTTTTCAAAAACTAGTGAGTGGCTGGGCACAAGGCTCATGCCTGTAATCCTAGCTACTCAGGAGACTGAGATGTGAGAATCAAGGTTCAAAGCCAGCCTGGGCCCAAAAGGACCTGAGACTCTTATCTCCATAAACCTCTAGAAAATGGGAAGTGGAGCTTGACTCAAGGGTAGGGCGGTAGCCTTGAGCTGAAGAGCTCAGGGACAACTCCCAGGCCCAGGGGTAGGGTGGTAGCCTTGAGCTGTAAAGCTCAGAGGCAGCGCCAAGGCTGAGTTCAAGTCCCATGCACCACAAAAAACAAAATCAAAACAACAACAACAACAACAAAACATGAAAAGCAGTAGGCCTAAAGACAGGAGTCTCTAGTACCACCTGCGCCATAAAAGAATGTGAAGAATGATTTAGACATGAAATTTTCTCCAGCAAGACTTTTAGTTTCATCTAAGAGACCTTAGAGATTCATGTGCAAGGCTAGCTTAAGGGCCCTCAAAGACTTACTACAACAGAATGAGTCAAACACAAAAATATATAAATAAAGCACTGTTATGTATGCAGGCTCCCTCTGCCACCCCTACTCATTAGTTGTTTTCTGCTCAGGGATCTATAGAGAGTGTATGAGCGTATTCTATGTAAAGTACAGAATTTCCTGGGGGAAATTAAGCCAATTTCTTCTTTAAAAGTAGAAATGAGAGTTGGGCATAGTAGTACGCATCCTGGAATCCCAGTATGTCAAAGGCTGAGATAGGAAGAATGTAAGTTGGAGTATGTCCTATAAAGAGAGAGAGACAGAGAGACAAAGACAGAGACAGAGACAGAGACAGAGAGACAGAAACAGACAGACAGAGAGGAAGGGAGGGAGAACACAGGGAGAAAGGAGGAAACAGGGAGATAGAGTGCAAAGATCCCATCCATCTTGAAGATGTTTCATCGCTACATCACCTGCCCATTCTCCTGCCCAACATGATGTCACTGGTACCTCAGGAGAGCCCAGGACCAGGAGCAGGACAGCTAGTTGTGATGGTCTGAAGGTCTCCTGGATAACCTCTTCAGGGATTCCCCACTAGATTCATAGGCCCACTGAATCATGTGTATGCTCACCAGTGGAAAAGGCTGCATTATGTGGGAATTTCATGTCTGTGCTTCAGTGCTCCAAGGACTACTTTGACCATTTTGGAGCCAAGACTTTGCTGTGTCAGTCTTTGTCCTGCTGAGTCCAGTGCTCAGAAATGAACAAGATTCATCCTACATTTTATTATATTGTCTAACTTAAAAAAAAACCATCTCTGTGTGTGCTTAATACAGAAGGGCCCTGAATTTTCTTCTTAACTGAGTTCCCCTGGTCTTAGGGACAATCCTTTCTGACACTGATGCAGTTAGTCCTTGCCAGAAGGGTTGTAGTAATTTTCATAATTTTTTTGTGTTTTCACGTACTTTAGCATAAGTCTGGAAACCATGCTGTCAGGGGCAATTCGTCACATGCATTTGAAAACTAAAAACCTCTTCATCTTGTATAGGAAATTGTCATAAGGTAGACCAGGTCATGAAGTTTATCTGTATATATTCCTCTTTCTTATTTATCTTACTTTTATTTTGAATTTATCATACAGCAAAAATTGACTTCCTTACATTTGACCTTCATCTCTAAATTTAACATACTAACAGGGAAAATACAACCAAAGTTTATCACTGAACAATTTCTTACACTAAAAACTCCCTGAGGCTAAAATCATACCCCCACCTACTCCACCTGAGCAGCCACTGAGCTCTTCTCCAATCTGTCTTCTTATGAATGTCATATAGATGAACTCCTAACAAGAAATGTTCAAAAAATTCTTTGAAGGTTGGATCTTTCAAAATTTCTATAATGCTAAAGAACTAAATGCTTTGGGGGAGACAAAAATGGGGACTGAGAGAAAATGGGAATGAGGAAGGTCAGGGGGTATAGAAAAGTCTTAGTCAAGTCTTATCTTTCTGGTATTCTTACTTGGTATTCTAAATGTTCTGGCTTTACCATTACCCCAAACCCTTGGCTAAGATTTTCTTTGTGAAAAACAAAACAAAACCCACCCAGAATTTGCAATTTAATTTCTAGGGATTTTCTTTTTTTTTTTTTTTTTTTTGCCAGTCCTGGGCTTGGGCTCAGGGCCTGAGCACTGTCCTTGGACTTTCTCAAGGCTAGAGCTCTACCACTTGAGCCTCAGCACCATTTCCGGCTTTTTTTCTATGTATGTGGTACCGAGGAATCGAACCCGGGTCTTCATGCATGCTAGGCAAGCACTTTAACCACTAGGCCAAACTCCTGGCCCCTTTCTAGGGATTTTCTAAAAGACATTTTGACAGCTGATTTTTTTCATATCTTTTTTATTGTAATTAATAGAAGGGTCACATTATATTCACCAGATAGAAGGTACATTACTTCACAAATATTTATACCCTTTCTTATGTCATGGTTCCCATTTCCCTCTCCCCTTCCCCTGGACAACTTGATTTCCCCCCTACCCTCTCCTATTTCAAATAACCAATTAAGCACATATAAAATATATCAGATAACAAGATAAAATATTGTAACAATATTAGATAACCAAGGAACAGTAAAAGAGATGAGAGATATATAGTACATTAAGGACAATAATCACTCATTATATAGCTTTTGTTTCTTGATCCTGGAGGTCCTTACATTTAGCATCATACTATATAGTCTTATTTATCTAGATTTTGTTCTATTGTGACTCACTGGTAGGAGAGCCCAAGGTTTCTACTGATGATGTCAGATGAGGGAAACCATTGAGCCTATGTTCCTTTGAGCCTGGCTTACTTCACTTAATGTGATTTTTTCTAAGTCTTTCCATTTCCTTACAAATGGGGCAATATCATTTTTTCTGACAGCAGCATAGTATTCCATTGTGTATAAATACCACATCTTGTTGATCCACTCATCAACTGAGGGACATCTGGGTTGGTTCCATATCTTTGCTATGGTAAATAGTGCTGCAGTGAACATTGTTGTGCTAGTGGATTTAGTATGCCCTTGTTTCTGGATGGTTGGGTAAATGCCAAGTAGTAGAATTGCTGGGTCATAGGGGAGTTCTATATTTAGTCTTTTGAGGAACTGCCATCCTGCTTTCCATAGTGGTTGAACGAGTTTGCACTCCCACCAACAGTGTAGTAGTGATCCCTCCTGGCCACATCCCCTCCAGCATCTGTTGTTATTAGATTTCTTGATCCTGGCCATTCTAACTGGAGTGAGGTGGAATCTTAGAGTTGTTTTAATTTGCATTTCTTTTATGATAAGAGATATCAAGCATTTGTTCATGTGTCTATAGGTCATTCTTATTTCTTCTTCAGAGAAGTCTCTCTTTAAGTCTGTGGCCCATCTTTCTAAGCTTAAAATTGACATACATTTTGACCAACATGTGCTGCTTATAAAAAGGTTCCAAGAGTCGGGTAAAAAAGTGGCTCACACCTATACTCTCAGAAAGAATTTAGGCAGACTAGGTCTCAATAAACAAACCAGGTATGGTGGCACACATCTGAAGGAGGGACCTGGTCCCAGACTAGTCCAGCTAATGTTTTGCTAACAACTAAATGAAAAGGAGGCATGTTTAATGTGGTAGAGTGATTTCCTAGCAAGCTTGGCCCTTGAGTCCAAATTCCAATACTGGCAAAAGCAACAAATGCCCCAAGGAAATAAATATGTAACTGTTTATATACAGCCAAGGTGAGCTACTAGGATGTTCCCTGTAGTGGTGCTTATAGTGAGACAACTTGGGAGCTGGTCGAAGTGAAGGGAGATGGGTTAAAATCTTCTGGTGTTATTCACCACGTTCTTCAGTGGCATGTCATAGACCTCTGTGTGTAGGACGGCGGAGGAAGCTGGAGGGAGCCCCAGGGAGTGGAGCCCTGAGCCTCACATACTTTCCTTCAAGAGCTGCAGTTGTGTTAGTTTTATGTGGGATGGTTTCTTCAAGAAAATTTGTTCTGTGGCAAAAAAAAAAACAACTCAATTGGGACTGAATAATAGGCCTAACTATGGCTGTTTGTAATACTTTGTAAAATGGAAAAAGTAGACTGCAAAATAACTTCAGTTTGATCTTACATACATGTCATGTATGCACAGACCAAAGAAAAGTACAAGGACTATATTGCAATGAGCAGTAAATAGATTTTTCTTTTGGGTGTTATGAAAACAGGCCATTTGTACCTATATAAAAAATGAAAGGACCTCTAGGATATAGAAACATAAGCCATATAATGAATGATTGTTGTTCTTAAGGTACTATGTTATCTCTCATCTCTTTTGCTGTCCCTTGGTTATCTCATATTGTTACAGTATCCCACTTTGTTACCTGATATATCGGACATATTTGTATTTGGTTATTTGAAATTGGATAGGGAAGGGGGGAAAACAAGATGAGGGGTGGGGGGGAGGGAAATGGGGATCAAGACATGTGAAAGGTTATCAATGTATGTGAATCAATGCACCTCCTATCTGGAAAATATCATGTAACCCTTCTATTAATTACAATAAAAATATATATAAAGAAAAAAACAAAAAATATATTTCCTACCTTAATTTTTCCTATTTCAAGGTTTTGTGAAATGCTAAATTGTGGTACCTAAATCAAGTCAACACTTAATAGCCAGGGTTTTTTGTTGTTGTTGTTTTGGTTTGGTTTTTGTTTTTCGGTCAAGGGGTTTGAACTCTGGGCCTGGGCACTGTCCCTGAGCTCTTCAGCTCAAGGTTACCACCCTACCCCTTGAGCCACAGAACCACTTTCAGTTTTCTAGTGGTTAATTGGAGATAAGATCTCAGCCTCCTGAGTAGCTAGGAGCCACCATGCCCAATGCCCATTTTTTTTATCATACACTTACATATATGAATCTCAAAACCATTTGTTGTTTCATCCATTCTAGAAATAAAAAGGTTGAGAGGTAACTTGATTCTGTGAATTTCTGTAAAAATTTAAACCAGTAAGGAATTCTATTGACTATTTCCTTTTATAAACAAGTAATGCTGTGTGTTTGTGCTGTTATCAGGGCTTTAACACAAAGCCTCAGCTGGTTGACACCCTACCACTTAAGCCATGCTCCAGTCTAGTATTTGGCAGGTTCATTAGAGATGATAGAAGACTTTTCAGCTCAAGCTGGCTTCAACCTCGGTCTCCCAGGTCTCAAAACCTGAGTAGCTAGGAGTATAGACCTGAGTCACTGGGGCTCAGTTATTGTTTAGGTTTGGAGTGTGTGTGTGTGTTTTGTGGTTTTGGGTGGTGCTAGAATTGAATTCAGGGCCTTGTGAAATCTGAGTATTTCAAGGGTTTACACAGAACCAGACCATTCAGCTTTTCTAAGCTGGATGCATCAGTTGGTAGCAGAAGGAACAAAGCATGTGTTTCCACTGTGAAAGTTGTACATATCTTGTATCCACTGAAATTATAAAGCAAAAAGATGTGACTAAGATATTAGTATAACCAGAGACAGACAGCAAGGTAATGAGCTTGGCAGATGGGGTGGGGTGTGGCCAGTGGGGAGAGCTGAGTGTGACACAGAGCAGAGAGGAGGAGCTTTGGGAGCCAGGCAAGCACGCACTCCTTTGGAATCTAAATGAATGTGGCATGACAAGGTGAGAATGGTGATGACAATGGTGACACACTGAAAGATGGCAGCAACCCAGGCACTGTTTCAGACCATTGTACATGTATTGGCTCCAAATCTAGAATATAATTCCAAAAATATTTTCTTTCTCTCTTGGTGGCACACATTTATTTTTGATTATTAATTCAGTGATTGCACCCAGGGACTTGTTTATGCTTGGCAAGCACTCTTAGCACTGAACTATTCTCCCAAGCCTCCCCTCCCCCACCAATATTTATAAAGACTGATCAGTAGCATTTCTCTTTATTCCCCTTCCTGCTTCCATTGAAATTAAGTTCTTAGGATATAGCGTAGGTTGGCCTCGAACTCTCCATCTTCCTGCCTCAAAATGACGGGATTATAAGAGTGTGCCAATACAACGACTCCCTTTTTTGTGTATGTGATGGTCCTGCAGCTTGAATGGTGGACCTGGGTGCTGTTGCTGACCTTGCTCAAAACTAGTGCCCTCTCCTTGTTTCTTTTACTTTTTTAAAAAACATAGAAGAGACATAAAGGCAGCAGGCTTCTTAAATCAGAAAAACTAGCTTCTGATTCTGCATCTGCTGGCTGTCTCCTCACTGACTGAATCTCTTCATCTGTAAAGAAGGCTAATGACAATTCCCTATCAACATTTCAAATAAGATTTTGCACATAATCTGGGCACTGGTGTTTTACACCTATAATTCTAGCTATTTGGGACGCTGAGAATAGAAGGATCATGATTTGAGAAGAGTAAAGCTCAGCAGACCCCTTTTCAATCCATAGATGGATGCAGCCACACATGCTACTGAACTGTCAAAGGCGGAGAGTAAAAGGATCATGGTTCCAGGCCAGTCAGGAAAATCTGTGAGACTTCATCAGCTGAGAGTCATTGTCAGGGTCTTTTGTCCCCGGTCCCTCTTGATCAGCAGGAGGGACAGGGAGAACATGCCGCGACCAGGACCAACCGAGACAGAAGAGGGCCCACTGACCACCCGCATCCAGCCAGCCTTCTCTGGAGGACCAACAGACGTGAAAGGCAGGTTCATCAAGGCAGGAATTCTAACCCCCCTCTTGAAGAAGTCCCTCCAGCTAATATCAGGTGCCGGAGCCCATCAGCACAAAGGTGGGCAGGACAGGGGGGTCCACATGTTTACCCTCACTATAAGTCTCAGCAGAGAGTGATAAAGCAATAACACATTTGTAACCAATGGTAATCAAGTCTCAGCAAAAAGTTATTCACAATACCGATGATATAGCTCAAAGTTAGACATGGCGTTACTTGGCTCCCAGCAAGTCATGATGCATCATCCCAGCTATGACAGAATGCCAGAACAGACAGACAGAGGTCCAGGCATGCACCCAGCCAGGAAGTAAAATCTCAATACTCATCAGTGAAAAGTGAGATTAGAGACATGGCTTAGAAGTAGAGCTCTTGTTTAACAAGCATGCAGGACAGAGTTCAAACCCCATCCTGGTACACTAAAGATTTCACCTATAAAAACTTGGCCCAGAACTGCATTAAACTGCAGAGCTTCTATATGGAAAAGGCCATAGCTAGCGAATTAAATAGAAAGCCCACAGAGTAGGAGAAGATCTTCACTAACATACACCAGACAAGGACCACATATCCAAAACATATCAACAGCTAAAAAAATTGAATCCTTCCAAAACAAATCTTCAAAGTAACTACAACCATCTCATTAAAAGGTGGACCTAGTACATGTAACTGTAACCCCTCTATACATTACCCTGGCAATTAAAACAAAACAAAACAAAACTTGGCCCAGAGAACACTGCAGGTGGGTACAGAATAAAGAAAAGCTTGATATTGTTATTGAGGAAAGAAAATAAAAGTGAAACTTTTAATTGACCACATTTTTATATTATTATACTACTTAAAAAAAATTTAAGGGCCAGGAGTTTGGCCTAGTGGTAGAGTGCTTGCCTATCATGCACAAAGACCCAGATTCAATTCCTCAGTACCACATACATAGAAAAAAATCCAGAAGTGGTGCTATGGCTATGGTAGAGTTCTAGCCTTGAGAAAGCCCAAGGACAGTGCTCAAGCCCTGAATTCAAGCCAGGACTGGCAAAAACAAAAATTTAATTGACCTGGAAAGAAGTAGACCTTTACGATGATTATATAATTTGCTATCTAGTCTAGAAGACTTTAGAGAGAAAAGGGTTCTACTAATTGTGGTTTTTGGGGACCACAGGTGTAAATAATTCTTAAGATTATCTAGTGACACCAATCTACATCTAGAATACATGCTGTCATATGATTCTCCTTCTCTGCTGCAGCAGTTAGGAGGAAAGACTAGACAAGTTGGCAGATTGGAATCTAAAATTGAAATGTGTATCTTCCTTCCTTGGTAGCTGTGATTCCATCGCTTCTGCAGTATGCTTTTTGAAAGTTAAGGACTACATGTACCCACACAGTAGTTAGTTTGCATGGAACTTTTGATTCACAGGGTCACAGGCCATCATCAAGTATTCTTATCCTGTCACTCAGGTCAGAGTCCAAGTGACAGCCCAGTCAAAGCCAAACCCCAAACTAACTTCAGAAGAGCCCCAAACCAGGACTGTGCTCACTGCACATTCTTCTTTCCTTTGTCGTCCCCACCCTAATCCCCCCCCAAAAAAAAATTAGCCCTGCCAGCTCAAGATACAACATAGGAAGGCCCCCACTCCAAAGAAAAGCACATGATTTCAGACTTGTCAGGATAATTAGCAGAGATGGACTATTCTCCCACTGTGTTCTGAAAAATCCTTATAATTAGACATCTTTTCAGTTCTTATTGGGAGAAAATTAAAATTAGATTTATGTTGACACTTTAAATTCTCTCCACTGACCAGGTAATAAGGAGACAAAATAATACATGTGCAGCAAAGGCCAGATGATAAATGTTTATTTATGGAAAAGAAAAAATGACAACCATAATCTGATGACTGGGGTAGAGAAGTGAAATTACTTATATTTTGTTTTTCAGCTCTTTATATCTAGTATGTTTGTTTAGAACAAGAAAATTGGAAGCAACAGGGTCTTTGAGTCATTGAGTAACGTTAAAAATAAAACTATTAAGCCAGGCATTGATGCTCATGTCTGTAATCCTAGCTACCTTGGAAGCTAAGATCTGAGGATCGTAATTCAAAGCCACCCTGAGCAGGAAAGTCCTTGAGACTCTTATCTCCATGAATTAACAGTAGGAAACTGGAAATAGAGGTTTGGCTTTGAGTGGTAGAGCACTAGCCTTGAGTAGAGAAGCTAAAGGACAGTGCCCAGGCCCTGAGTTCAAGCCCAATTACTAAGAAAAACAAGAAAAAACAACCCTAATCTTCTTTAATACATTCCTTCCAAAGTGGGAGAGCTGAGGAACAGAAATAGCTTAGTCCAGGAATGAGGTAATAATATTGACAAATGGCTTTGTTCGCAAGATACACTAGGCACCTACAGATTCATGCCCTTCTCACCTTTTTCTGGTAACATAAACACTAAAGTTTCTTGATTTCCCATAAATTGGATTTAAAATGCTCATGGAGTCAGGATAATTAGGTAGAAATAAGAAATAAAAGCTATATGGATTGGAAAGGAGGAAGTATAATTATCTCTATTGGCAGATGGCATGTTTTTATACTGAGAAAATCCTGAAGGATTCACCAAAAACATGTTTAAGACTAATAAACAAGTTTAGCAAAGTTTCAGGATCCAAGATCAATATTTTAAAATCAATTTTATTTCTGTATCCCAGCAGTAAGAAATCAAAGAAATGGAATGAAAAATTAGAGTTATAGCATCCAAAGAATAAAATATGTAGAAGTAAATTAAATAAAAAAGTACAAGAATTTTATGGTGAAAACTACAAAACAAAGTTGAAAAGAATTAAAGAAGGCTAAAAAATAAATGAAAAGTATGCCAATTTCATAGGTCTAAAAAAATGTGGTGTAATTAAAATGGCAATAACAGCCCAAACTAGTTACAATCCCTATCAAGCCTCTCAACAATTAGCTTTCTTGCAGAAATTGAAACACTGATCATAAAATTCATACGGAAATGCAAGCAGCCCAAGGGAGACCAAGCAACCTTGAGAAAAATAATCGGAGGGCTCACATTTTCCAATGCTAAAACTAATTATTACTATATTATTACTGTCATAATCATGACAGAATAATACTGGGTCAGGAGGCAGACAGACAGGCAGGCAGGCAGGCAGGCAGACAGACAGACACACACACACACACACACACACACACACACACACAGAGTCAGTGAAAATACATTTGTGGCTACTTTGTTGTTGTACTTTAGAATAATGCCAGACAATTCAATAAGGAAAACAATAGTCTTTTCAACAAATGATGCCAGTATAACCAGATATTTGCACTTAGGAATGTTATATCTTGATATCACCTCATATACAAAAATATTGCAAATATTTGCTGTAGCATACAAGTTCTTATAACTCCACAGTAAAAGGACAAACAACCCACTTTAAAAATGGATGAGGAATTTAAAGGACAAATCTCCAAAGAGGATGTTCAGATGGCCAACAGGTATATGAAAAGGTGTTCAGCACATTATCTATTTGCCAAATACTTATCACAAACCATGAGGGGAAAGGGAAAAGGGGGGTTACTGTAGATGAGTTTAGAGATCTACCTGGCATTATAGGAATTCTGAGGCAGACAATAGTAATGATCTCACAACACCAAATGTACTTCATGCTACTAAATCATACACTTAAGATGGTTAAAGGACTAGTTTTATGTGATGCATATTTGGTCATGATATCTAAACCAGTTTAGGCTATTAAAACAGAAATATCATAGCCTGGATGATTTATGATGCAAATATTTGTTGCTCACAGTTCTGGATGCTGGGAAATCTGAGATCAGGTTAGCAGCATGGTTGTGTTGTAAAGAGGGAGCTTTACCTGATTTCATTTAGTGTGTATGGGGGGGGGCGTTGATCAGGGCAAGGGAATGCAAAGATTTCATACAAAACACAAGATAAAAGATTTTAGTTTCAATAAAATGTTACTTCATAACTACTGGATGGCTACAATTGGAATGGAAACAGTGTCAGTAGGGATATGGAGAAAATGGAACCTTCACACGCAGTTGGTGGGACGCAAATTGGAAAATGTCCTGATATCTTCTCAGACAGGTAATCAAAGTTGCCATTTGAGCCAATAATTCCTCTCCAAGGCATATACTTGAGAAAGTTGAAAATACATGTATATGTGTCTGATAAGATCTGTACACAATTAGCAATAGTCATGACATCTGGAAAATGGAAACAACTCAGATATCTACTAACGGATAAATGGATCAACAAAATGTGGTATAGTATATCCAGACAATGGAATTTGGCAATAAAAAAGAAATAGAATATAGTACTGGAACATGCTACAAATTGATAGGTCTTGAAAATATGCTAAAAATCTAGTCTCAGAAAACTATATATTACAGGATCTTATTTCTATGGGATGTTAAGAAAAGGAAAATCCATAGAGACCCAGCTTAGCAGTTGCCAGGAGCTGTGGGAAGAGAGGGTGGAAAATGGCAGCTGATGGATAAATAGCTGTTTACTAGGGTATAGAAGTGTTCTGACACTAGATAAAGGTGATGGTAACACAACTTTGCGAACATGTACATTGTATATTAATAAAGCTGATTCAAAAATATTTTTAATGATTATCAAGTAAAATGCTGAATAGGAATGGCACTTTGAAGACTGTAGCAACCTGTAATTATGATTCTACTAAGTGCAATGAAAGCAAATAGTTTAGGTTGGGGCAAGGGAGCAGGGAACCACACACCTGACATACCCCTTTCTTTGCCTGAGGTCGTTGCTCGTCATTTCCAAGTGATTCATTGTCCCTTATTCTGATCTCTTATGTAAGATAGACCAATTAAAGAAGGGAGGCATGTGAGTATCTGTGAGTTCTCTTGTAAGATGTGGAGAAGAGTGATGAGTAGCCTTGTGATTCACTGCTGCACTCATCCTTGGCTTTGGTAAGAGGTGTGAGCCTCAAACCTGGGCAAGAGAAGCCAGAAACAATGTGGTTCTGGGAAAGCAAATCTGACAACAAGGAAGTAGTGAAGACTCCTATTTCCCTCACAGAGAAACGTTAGAGAACTCCAAACTAAAGGGTTCCTCTCTACAGGAGCATGAATAGTTCTCCAGACATTTCAATTAGAAAGCACTTTGATGTTTAGGGGAAAGTCTCTACCAAACAACCCAGTATATGCACAAAAGACAGTAAAATCCAGCTTATTATGCTAAGCATGTCTCAGTGCAAAATGAAGTAACAAACTAAAGAAAGACTCTCAGGCATTTTGACAGAAATTGTGATGTCATTAAGCATTGATTACTACTTTCTGCATCATTTGTAAAAAATGTCTTAAGAACAAAAAGACCCTAAAATGCTAGAAAGTAGTGAGACCGTGTTAATATGACACACTGGCTGATCTCAGGGATTAAAAAAAAATCCTATATTCTCTTTTTCCCTAGCTATGACATTGGACAAAGTGTTGATACACCCTAAATCTCAGTTGCCTCATCTATAACAGTGAAGGACAGAGCTGGGCATGGGGCCTGGCACACTGTGAGCCTGGTCACTGGACTCTCACAGGGACATTCTCTTACTCAAGCCAGCGATGCAGATGGCATGGCTGGATGAACCACCTCCCCTGAGGCTTTTGGTAAAAAGGGTGCAACTTCACAAAGTAAAAGGCCAAAGGTGGATATATATTACAAATTCCAAGACAACATATCATGGTTGTCATTATTACTGAATTCATTAGCACATTTTATAATGTCTGCATGTTGGCCTCCCATTCTTTGATTCTATAACTCATTTTTTTCCACAAAGAAACTGAGAAAATAATTCAGCCTTTCCTCTGACACAAGGGAAGGAAATGTGTTGTTATTGCCATTGTTATGGTTTTAAAAGTTCTTTTGGTTTCACAGCTTTGTTACCACTAGTGCCTCATCTGTAATTTTGTCTGCCGTTTCTTGCCTAGACAGTGCTTCTTGCCCAAGGAGAAGACCTGGGAAGCCTGAATTAGGGATAGTCCAGGAGTCGGAGGTGTGGTGGTTCCAAGCAGGGGCAAAGTAGCCTCTTGTTGCTATCTTCTCTTGTGGATCAAAGACAACTGTCCCTGAGATCTGGGCAAATAAGGACACAGTTCTGGAAGCCTCTTGACACTACACATTGTAAGACCTTTACTAGGTGTGTGAGAGTTCTTCTTTACTCAGGTTCCTCAAGTGCCTCTGATCCTTCTTTGAGTCTTGAAGAAAGCTAGGTCTTGAAAGTAAGGTCTTGGAAGGGGAATCTGAGAGTCCCAAAGTACAGTGCCCCGTGGCATCTCTGTAAATCTGGCACCTCATAAAGCAAGGAACAGTGGGCACATTCAGGGAAGGGCAACTTGCCTGGCATAACTGGAAGAATGGTGTGAAGTCTGAACTTGATTCTGAAGACAATGGAGCCAAGGGAATGCTTGAAGAACATAAACAAAAGACAACCTTTAGAAAAGACATCAGGTAAAATTTGGGGTATCATTGAGCAGTAGAAGCCTTGTCTAGAATTCATGAGGTCTCAGGTTCCAAAACCCTGGCATCACCCAAAATGAACAAACAAGAAAAAAGGCAATCAGGTGAAAGTTGGAAAATAGATTACAGGATGGACTCACTGGAATTGTTGTGGTCCAGGAAAGGAATGACATAGGAGAAGAAAAAGCAGAAACAGAGCTGGAAATGTAATAACTAATGATGTTATGCGCAACAATAAAACCTCACATTTGCTAAGCACTCCCATGAGTCAAGCACTGTGCTAAGTGATTCAGGTGACTTAACTTATTTAATCCTCTCAGATCCTCAGGAAAAAGAGGAAAAAACAAGGAGTTTCAGAGGTTATGTATCTTATTCAAGGTCAGCAAGTGAACTAGCATTAAAACTCAAAAGGTCTGTTTTGGGGAAATGATCATAGATCAATTTTAGGATAGAGGAAGGAGAAGATAAAAGAAATGTTGGAAAGCAAACAATTGTGGTTTGATCAGATGCCAGAAGACGAATCAAGAAATATTTTCCCTCTCATAATTATCATATCCATTGTTTTGCAGATATCTTACAGAAGAATGAATTGTCTTTCCAAACAGATCATAAACTACCTGAGTATAGCATGACTTGTGTATTTTTTTTGCCAGTCCTGGGGCTTGAACTCAGGGCCAGGGCACTGTCATTGGACACTTGGACCTTGGACACCGTCCTTGCTCAAGGCTAGCACTCTGCCACTTAAGCAACAGCACCACTTCCAGCTTTTTCTGAGTATGGGGGACCAAGGAATTGAACCTAGGGCTTTGTGCATGCTAGGCAAGCACTCTACAAGTAGGCTATGCTCCTGGCCTGACTTGTGTCTTATTTATCTAATTTATATTAAATTTATAAACTTGATGAGCAATTACTGGGCATCTACTATAAGCCAGAGCATGGATGCAGTAACAGGAATAGAAAGATGTAGACCCAAATGCCTTCCCACTTCCCACTCCCAGCAGGTGTGATAGAGGGCTTTGATGTGACAGTATGGAGCACCCCTTATATTATCAATGCAGTGACCTGGGAATGGAAGGCAGGTGTGAGAGCTCATGGAGAGCCAGCTGAATCACTGGGTTCAATGCCAGTGTTGAGTCACTGGATTATACACCAGGGATACTTAAGCTGAGGATTAGCATCTCTGAAGGAGTTCATTTCATAAGTAAATTGGAGTAGAAGTAAGTCCATGTGCTAAGTCCAGAATGTCATATGTTTTGTGTAAAGAGAGAAATGTGGAGACAGAGGTGGGATTACAAACTTGAGGCTAGCCTAAACCACATAGTGAGGCCACACAGCATGACCTGATCTGAAAAACAAGCAATGAGAGATTGAGGGTGGATTAGACAGGAGATGAGCTAAGCAACTTAGATCAGCAACTTAATGGGATGTGGTTGGAGATGGACAACATATAATTCCAAAACTTACCACTATTGACCTCCCTATACTTAATTGGATGACCTGTAAGAGTTGATGCTTAGGATGATTCAAGCTGAATGCTGGGAAGAGAAACAAGATGTGGCAGTTTAAGGTAGTCTTGTGTTTTTCTTTGTGCAAATCTCCTCCCGTGTGACCTGGCTGCCCAAGAGGTGGAGTCTGTTTCTTCCTCACATGAATCTGAGCCGGGCCATGTAAGTAGCATATGGATCATTTACTGATGTGATACAAGCAGAAGTGGAAAAATGGGTTACATTTGGAGTTGTACACCTCTAGCTGCTCTCTGGGAACAAATCCACCCATGTGTCACTAAGCCCTGGCTAGGCTTTAGGGATAAACAACCTTCATGAGGGAGGTTCTATTCTACCCCTTCCTGAGCCATCCAGAAACTCAAATGATGCCAACCTCAAATCATCTTATCTCATTTAAGCTAGCCTAGATTAAAAAGTACTGACAAAACCCACTGGGTAGTGAAAATTAATGCTGGTTGTTACAAAGCAAAAGTTAACTGATCTTTGGCCCTATTGCTCCTTTCATCATACCAGAATCAGTATCATGCACACCAAGAATCAATTAGTCACTTGATTGCTTTCCTTACACTCTGGGAAGATAAATCAGTGTTGCTTATTATTAGAAGAAAGTGATATTCCATACCTGGATGCCAAAATTTTGCTATTTAACTATAGGATACCATGGCCTTTATAATTGATGAGTAAGTATAAAGGCTCTGCTGGGCCACTTATCAGCATTCTTCTGTTTCTGCCCATGCTTTCCTAGGTGATAAAGTGGTTTTGGTGTCTAACTGTAGGGAGAATCCCATCTTGTTCTCTTTTCTACCTTTCTTAGAAAATTGTAGGAAAATAATGAGGGGCTAATTGTCTAACCTAAGGACACTGTTGGTTACTTTCAGCTTATAAGCCTGGAGTGCACTTTTTTTTTTTACTAGCTTTTCTACAAAGGGTGTGTAACATGCCTTAATGATGATTCCAACCGAGAAAAACGTAAAACTTTCCTACTTTTCTTTCTACAACACTATGATCTTAGGTTCCTTTCATTCACTCATCTGAAAACTGCGGGGAAAGTGTTGAAAGGGGTTTCACAACATACAATTCTCCTGGAGGGGAAGGCAGAAATGTTGCTACATATAAAACTAATGTGAGACGTGTCCTTATCTATCTCTTCCATTCTGCCTCACCACTTCAGAGAAATGAGTGGAGACAAAAATAAAAAATGGTAATTTTTGACAGTTGAAGCCTCTATAATAAAACTGGAGAGTTTTAAAAATAAAAATATGTTCCTTAAATTTTCTTCCTTAAACACTGTGAAGACAGTGGGGACCTGCTTTGCATATTCTCAGGACTCTAAGAATTTATGGAAGGCCACAAAAAATCCAGTTGGCATAAGGGCAGACAATAGTTCCATCTTGGGGCCTAGGCCTAGACATGAAAATGAAGGCTATCTAGCAAAGACTGGGAACAAAGGCAGAAGTATTGGTATTTATTCTCTCTGAATACTATTCTTACGCTCTAATAGGCCACTCATGTCTTGAAATTTTACTCAGTTATCACCTCTTCAATGGATAATTAGTTTTTTGCTTCTACTTTTATACCTACCATTCTGCACTTTCTCATCTGTCTACTTCAGCCATTAAACTGAGAAGGACTCTAGGCGTTAAAGGTGGTGGGAGAAGGCTTGTGTCTCATTCGTCTAGCAAAGGGTTTTTTTTATGCATACTATATTTAATGTTTCTATTTTATTGAATAGTTTTACATCAATCATTATCAAATATATTAACATATAGTTAATTAATTAATCAATGAATTAGTTTTTGTCAGTCACATGGCTTGAACCTGACCTAGGTGCTGTCCCTGAGTTCTTCAGTTTAAGTCTACCTCCCGACCCCTTGAGCAACAGCACCACTTCTGGTTTTCTGGTGGTTAATTGGAAATAAGAGTCTCACGGACTTTAGTGCCTGGAGTGGCTTTGAACCGCCATCCTCAGATTTCAGCCTCCTGATTAGCTAGGATTACAGACATGAGCCACTGTGCCCAGCTATGGTTTGTATCTTTTATGGTTTGTATCTTGCTTAAGTATAAGGTGATCCTAAATGTATGATCTCAAGATCTACCAGCTCTATTTTTTGAAAGGGTTTAAATATTAGTATGAATTTTCTTGGGAATTTTGTTAGAATTTAGCTATAAAAATCTTAGGCTTTTATTTATTTATTTTTGTAGGCATAGAGCTTGAACTCTGGGCCTGGGCACCATCCCTGAACTTTTCAGCTCAAGGCTACCACTCTGCCACTTGAGCCATAGTGCCACTTCCAGTTTTCTGGTGATTAGCTGGAGATAAGAATCTTTGTGCCAGGGCTGGCCTTGAAGCAGGATCCTCAGATCACAGCCTCCTGAGTAGGGAGGATTATAGGCATGAGCCACTGGTACCCACCTACTTAGGCTTTTATTTATTGGAAGTGTTTTATCTTTTTTATAATATTTTTATTGTAATTAATAAAAGGGTTACATGATATTTGCCAGATAGAAGGTGCATTAATTCACATACATTGATACCCTTTCACATGTCTTGGTCCCCATTACCTTCCCCCCACCCCCCATCTTGGTTTTCCCCCCTTCCCTATCCAATTTCATTTATCCAACCATCCAGAAACTAGGGCACACTAAATCCACTAGCACAACAATGTTCATTGCAGCATTATTCACCATAGCAAAGATATGGAACCAACCTAGATGTCCCTCAGTTGATGAGTGCATCAACAAGATGTGGTATTTGTACACAATGGAATTCTATGCTGCTGTGAGAAAGAATGACATCACCCCATTTGTTAGGAAATGGAAAGACTTAGAAAAACTCATATCAAGTGAAGTAAGCCAGACTCAAAGGAACATAGGCTCAATGGTTTCCCTCATTTGTTATAATCAGTAGAAACCTTGGGCTCTCCTAGCAGAGATTTGCAATAGAGCAAAACCTTGATACATAAGGCCATATAGTATGAAGCTAATTGAAAGGACCTCCAGGATATTGAAACAAAAGCCATATAATGAATGATTGTTGTCCTTAATGTACTATGTTATCTCTCATCTCTTTTGCTGTCTCTTGGTTATATCATATTGTTACAGTATCTCACTTTGTTATCTGATATATTGGATATATTTGTATTTGGTTATTTGAAATAGCAAAGGGGTTTTTAAATAAGATTTGAAAATTAGTATTTATTGAATTAATGGATTAATGAATGTCAGCTAATAGAGACTTGTTTTCTGAATGACACAAAATATACAGATATCCAAATATCCTTTCCTGTAGCTACTAAGAAATTTGTTTCAAGGTTTTTAGCAAATGGAACAAACAGAAGGTGCTTACCAATTAAGTTTCTGCCATTCACAAGCCGGTCCACAGACCAACAGCGTCAGCATGAATTTAGGATTGGTTTAAATGTAGAATTCCAGGTCCTGAACTTCTGAATCTGAATCATGTTTCTAAGGTGGTACACACTACATTACATCAGAGGCTGAGAATCATTGGTCTAAGACAGTAGCTTTCATATTTGGTTTTATATTGTGTATCGAGGATTTTACAAACTACTGATGTCTGGATCCCACATTTAGAGATTCTGATGTGAATGATTAGAATTTCTTTCCTGACTTAGATGGAATTTAAAAAACGACTTATTTTGCCTCCTGTCTCAAACAATGACAACAAAGCTTACACAGTGTATGAAACAATTATTCTCAGGTAGTTTTTAGTACTTTTATTGAGTGGCAATTATTCTCAGGTAGTTTCAGTATCTTTTACTGAGTAATAAGTAATCCCTCTTGGCAAGACATAGTTCCTTGCGGGAAACTGGGAGGGCCTGAATTATTCACTAGAGTTGGCCAGAGGCTACCCTCATATCCTTCCATATACAAATCTGGCCCTTTGATGCACGAAGAGTCTGTTAGCAAGTTGTAAGCCACAGTCTTCTGTAACCTAATAGAGAAGTGGTATCCTGTCACATTTGCCATACCCAATTTGTTAATAAATAAATTGACGCCATCTTCTAAAAATGTTAGTACCAGATAGCAGGTGATATATTTTGGACATGGTTTGTCCCTGAGAAGTTCACATGTTGGGAGACTGGTTCTCAATGTGATGCTGTCGAAAGGTAGATTTTCAAAAGATGAGGCTTACTGAGAGGCCCTTAGTTTACTGGGGGATGTGTCTCTAGAAGAAATAATGGAAGACTGGTCAAACACTGCTCTTTCAAAGACACTACTAAACAAATGAAAAGGAAAGCCTCAGACTTGAGGCGATATGGTTGAAAAACAAACATCTGCTACATGCTGTGTATCCAGATTATACAGAGAAATCTCACATTAAGACAAATAGTCCACATTGTAAGAGAAAGGGTAAGAGACTTAAATAAACACTCTACCAATATGTTATGGTTTGAATATGAAATGTCACTCATAGGCTCCTGTGGCTTGGTCCCAGCTGGTAGCACTCATTTGGGAAGTTGCAGAGACTGTAGGAGGTGGGACTGAGCTAGAGGAAGTAAGTCCCTGGGGGATGTGTCCCTGCGGTTTCTTGTTTCTGGCTACCTCTTCTCTCTTGTTTTTCTTTTTTTCTTGGCTTCCTCACCACTAGGAGCTGAATAACTCACCTTCCATGGCTCCCACCACCATGATGTTCTAATTCTCAATGATTCCCAAATCAACAACACCAAAGACTATGTGTGCTCTAAAATCTCCGAAACTGAACAAAACGAATCCTTCATCCCTCAAGCTGTTTTTCCTAGGTATTTGGTCACAGCTCCACAAAAGTAATGAACAGAAAATGTGAATACCAATAAAAGAACATAACAATGTTCAATATCATAAGTCATTAGAGAAATGCAAATTAAAATCAAAATGGTATTTTACTGCATACTTTCTAGAACATCTAAACTTTGAAAAAGCTGCCAAGAGCTGGCTAGGAGATGGTTTGCCTAGAACTCACCTGCTGGTCAAAATGGGAAGTGGGCTGCACTCTGGTAGTTCATGCCTATAACCCTACCTAACTAGGAGGCTGAGATCTGGGAATTACAGTTAGAAGCCAGCCTAGGCAGCAAAGTCTGTGAGACTCTTATCTTCACTAAACTACCAAAAAAAGCTGCGAGGGAAGCTGTGCCTCAAGTAGTTGAGTGTTAGCCTTGAACATGAGCTCAGGGACAGCATCCGGGCCTTGTTTTGAGTGTTTTTTTTTAAGGGGGGGGATTGTTTTGTTTTTGGTGCCAGCACCGCCCCCCCCCCCAAAAAAAGAGTACCAAAATTGCCCTGTATTTGCTTAAGAAAAATAAAACTGTATATGTTCATCTTCCTAAAAATCCACACTTAGGTTTGTAGAAAAAGAAGTTATCAAATATCTATACAATGAAATATTATTCAGCAGTTAATAGGAATGCACTAGTGCTATAAATAACAACATGGATGGATCTCAATTCATTACGTACAATATAAAACAAGCATAGTTCATTTTATAATCCACAGTTGTACACTATGAAAGCCCAGAAAAGATAAAACTATCAGTGATGAAAAACATATCAGTTTACCAGGAATTGGCAAAGAAACAATGGAATTCACAAAGGGACCCAAGGGACCTTGAGAGTTTTGTAAAAATAATCTACATGACCACCCCATATGATTATAAATAGATTACAATTTGATTTACAATGGTAAAGAATTGTAGACTTAGGGGCCGGGAGTTTGGCCTAGTGGTTAAAGTGCTTGCCTAGCATGCATGAAGACCCGGGTTCGATTCCTCAGTACCACATACATAGAAAAAAGCCGGAAGTGGTGTTGAGGCTCAAGTGGTAGAGCTCTAACCTTGAGAAAGTCCAAGGACAGTGCTCAGGCCCTGAGCTCAAGCCCAGGACTGGCAAAAAAAAAAAAAAAAAAGAAGAATTGTAGACTGCCGGGGCCAACCGGCAGCAAACCAGGGTTCGCAGATTGGGGTTCCTGAAATAGGGGACAAGGACTAGGAAGAAAAAGAAGAGAGACAGAAACACCGGGTCCGGGGATGTCCGCAGTCCAGGCAAAGACTGCAGAGACTGCTGTGTTTATTTTCCACTCCCCCTTCTTCCCTCCTCCTGACCCAGGGAACCTCCAGGTGTTACATTCATATGGTAATTCTCAGGTCATTTACATAGAATAGGGCCAGAAAGCAATAAGACAATAAAGCCATCGTCTGATGCAAGTCAAGGTACAGTTTGATTCCACTCTGGCTCCCAACAGTAGACTTACATTAAATTTTACCTCATTCATGGGTAAAAATTAAATGTCATGGGGTATAGCGTTGGCGTTGAGGTTTTAAAGAGCCTCCATTCCAGAATTTCAATGTGTAGTGTGGTATCATCCCCTTAGAATCCCTGTCTCTGTTTATTCTGGCTCTGGCCTGTTCCTGAGGGTTGGACCTATTGACTTACTTCTTCCAACAAATAGAAAGCCATGGAAAGTATGAGATTCCACTCCTGTAGCTACATAACAGAAATCATACCTGTCATCTAATGGGTACTGGGGTATCTTGCTGACATTGCTTGCTACCTCATAAAGCCAGTGCTGCATGAGGCCACGTGGTAAGGAGCTAAGGAGAGGGAGCTCGCATCCAAAAGCTCAGCAAAAACTCAGGGCAATAACCCCATGAAAATTTAAATTATACCACAGCCATAGGAGTGAATGAGGTGATTGTTCCTTCTGGGTGTGTCTTTGATGATTGTAGCCTTATAGGAGAGCCACAAAACCTATGAAATAGTCAGTGGTGTTTAAAGTCATCCAGTTTGGGGGGAAGTGCTGTCTTGCAATAGATAGCAAACCAGTAGTCAAGACTGATAATTGTTAATGAGGTGTAAGTGGTGAAGAGAAAACTTTGTTTCCAGCATGATGAGGTGAATGATAAGAGCAATCAAGGGATTTAATCCACATAGAATCCAGTGGAAGTGATCTCAGGGGCTCCTGGTAACAGCAAAAACTGAGGGGGCAATAGAGGCTTGAGGTGAAGGTTTTAGCAATTCTTATCCACATTTGACTTTTCCTGTAAGGAGTGACTTGGAGCAACAGAATTCTCATAATCGACATGTCATTCTTGCTTTCATGGCATCTCCATGAGAATTGTCTCCACTATTGTTTATGTGTAACTTGCCTTGAAATGAACCATCATGAGCCACAAATGAAAGTGCTCTGGAATTCTATTCCTTGATTAAATACAATATTAAGTCTAGTTATGTGTACATGGAACAAACTTGGATACATCTTATAGTGTCTTTGAATTAAATATAGTTTAAAAAATTAATTATTAAAGTCAAAGCCCTGCATCATCACTGTGTTCTTCAAACCTCTTGAGATGTGGAAGTGATATGTATGTCTCCCAGCAAAAAGGGTAGGGAGGACCTGTGTGAGTCACTGACATGCCTTGGCAAGCAGAGTTTGGAATGGGAAGCTGACAGCTCAGGGCCCTCATCCTCGGGATGGCTGACTCAGGAGTCAGATTCATAATTGGAGTCTCAACTTTTGAAGAAGGGCCTGGAAATCTACCACGGTGACACATGCCTGTAATCCCAGTATTCCCAGTATTAGAATGCTGCCAACCTGGTCTCAATTATACGATCCTGTGTCAAAAATGGGGAGAGAGGGAAAGGGGGAAGCGGCGGGGGGGGGGGGGGGGACAGGTTCTAGACACAATTATGAACAAATTACAGGGATGGGAATTAGGATCTATGAGGGAAAATTTTAAAGCAGTGGGAGGTAATTTTGCATGAAAAAGAATAAGATAAAGAGTGACTAGCTGTCTTCAAATAGATTAAGAATAATTACTGATAAGATAATTAACAGTATCGTTCCTTCTCTACACACAAGATAGAAACAAGAAGACATGAGTTTAAATTGCATCAGTGACATTTGGTTACAATGAAATTGGAATTTATTGACCAGAAGAGTGATTAAGCACAGAGAAAACTCCAGGTTCCCAAAAAACATTTCAAGTGAAGCTACGTCTTCCTGTCAAGCCAAACATCTGGCAAGGGTGAAGGATTCACCTAGATGACACTGTTGAAAGTCATGTGGACAAAACATCTGTAGGATAAGTGAATTTTTAAATGAAGTAATTGAGTTGAGTAAATGTTTTGTGGCTTTTGGGACACTTTATCTAAGTAAATGAAAAAGCAGAGAAACTGAATTTGTCTTGCATTGTTTTGAAGTGATTTATATTATAGAATTAGAATAATAGTCTCTTCCAGACAGTGGACTTATTTTGGGAGGATTCATAGAGCAGACAGAGTGCTACCTAATTAGGCTTCACAGTAAGAGTATAGCCAGATTTACTGAAATTTCTCAATGTCTTGACTTCTCTGCAAGTCACCACTTTGTACCATCTAAAAACCAGGTTTCCCAAGAACTTATAGAAACCCAAACAAATGGAAATTGAGAATTTTATTTCAGATTTGCCTCTTGGATTCAGACAAGAAAGGTCAAATGTAAAAATGAAGATAAAATGAAGCTGGAGAGCCATTAGGCATCCAGTGGCTTCTCAGAAAGCTTCTCAACAAATGACGAAGGCCATCTTGTCTCCTAGCAGCCTTTGGGAACTTATTGGGGATGAAAAATCTTCTATTCTTCCAAAGATCAAACCAGCAATCTGTGCTTTAACCAGTCTTCCAGTGACTGAGCCTTACTAAGTTTTGACAGCCTCTGAACCAAAGGAAAGATTCATAATTATTCCTAGCTGAAACCAACCTATATTCCAGAACTCAGGATACTTTGTAACTGGTGGCCTTTATAAGTCTCTATCTCTAAACAGAGATGCTAAGGAATGACAAGTTGTCAAGATGATTTGGGGGTGGAGGGAGGGACGAAAACATGAGAAAGGGTATCAATGTGTGAGAAGTAATACACCTACTACCTGATGAATGTAACTGTAGCCCCTCCATACATTATCCCAACAATAAAAAAAGATTAAAAATAAAACTTAACATATCATAGCAATTGTATCAAATAAATCATAGTACAATAAACTAAAAACAGATAAAGGATGGAGAAAATGGGAATATGACAAGTTGTCTAGATATTAAGCATCATGGAGTGTATTCAATATTTGCTAACTGAAAAATGGAAGCATTCCTACGATAGCATGTATATCACAAATGTTTACTGATAATTTAATTCAAACTCATTTTTGATCTAATGAACTGTCCAAGTAGGGTCATGGGCCAGTAGCAGAAAAGGATGGGCTCATTAAAATAACACAAAATTAGACAAGCTCTCTCTAACAGACTTGGCCCATGAGCATTTGCTTCAAGGCTGAAAAAGAAAAGTAGATCTGATCCCTGAAGTAGGGCTGTTCTTCCCCAGCCTCAGTGAAGACCCCATTGAGGGCACTGAGTGATTGAATTAGCTCCCAAGAAAAAGCAATAACAGAAATAACAGCATAGAACTCCAGAGAGATTTACAGAATGTATATGATATTTGTCTCCTTATCCACAAGTTGGCAGAACCTGGGACAGAAAGGTTTAAAATAAAAGATAACACTAACCAGAAAAAAAATTTTAAAGCATGTTACCTAAGTACTCTTCTGAGTACTACAGACTATTTAAAGCTTTGGCAATCCTGATACAGGTGCTTTCAGATTCAAAGCAGTGTAGTGGTTGTCACAGACAATAGCTAGCTATATGGTGATTTTGATAGCTTGGGACTTATGCAACCCTAGAAAAATCAATTCTTACAAAGCTTTTTATGTGGAGAAAGCTGCAGTGTCTACTATAGGATTGGTAGAATAGAGGTTGTTGGAGCTGAGAAGTTTGGTGTCTATCGTGAACCAGTGGTTAGTAGGGATTCATTTGTAGTATAAGTCATTGTTTCATCCCAGAAACTGAAATAAGGATACTGGATCTAAGTAATGACATCTTAATAGAAGTGAACAGAAGATGGGGACTTTCCAAGAACTCAAGCAGTTATAGAGGACATTCTTTGAACTGCAAATATGTCATGAGTTTTTGGGCACCAGGAAGCTCAGGCTTCCTCTAGATAACTGGGAACCTGATGACTGTTGGCCTGGATAGTCGGACTGATGTGGTGGGTTCTAAGAAGGTTTCAGAAGAAATTCTGAGGTACACATAGCCTTCCTTGGGCTGAGTGGACCGGCATAAAAGGTAGACCCCAGGGAGCCAACTTCTCTTTCTAATTCCATTGTCATGGTCCAAACACTGAGGATGAGACTTTCTCTTTCAGCTCCTGAAAACTCTGTTTTAGAAGTTGTTGGGGTTTTTTTTCTTTAAAGCACCTGAGATATTGTCAATTTCATGCTTGCTTCTTGTTCCCAGATCTCTGCTTGAGGCAATGTGGATGCCTTCACCTGATGGGTAGAGAAGTCGTTTACAAGGACAGGAGACAAAAGAAAGCACAGAGATTAATATTTCAAGTATTATCTTGCCACATCAAAATAGTAAAAAAAATACTTCTTGCCTCCAAGCTGTCTATATAACTGGGAAACATGAAAAATAGGAAAATTCATGAGAAGTTAATAACCATAAAGAGTGAAACAGCCATATTAAACAGAAATGAAAGATGTTACCCAGCTGTACACAATAAATAGCCCAGGGCTGGCGTTAGCCCAAAGAATGGCTTTTTCATGGGGAGGTGATATCTGAGCTACATAGATTTAGACAAATAAAGGGAAGGGAGGTAGAATTATTGGTAGGCACAGGTGCATGCAGAGTGTAAGTACTACTTGAGGTATAAAGACTATGTGGGGCTGAGGGAGAGGAACTAAGTCTGAGGAGCTATCATGAAAGACCTTCTGTGTCAGAATGAAGATGTTATTTGTTATGGAGAGGCATGGAGGGTTTGCCCAGTTTGGTTGAAGAGGAGCTGTCATCCTCAGTGTGGCTTCATGTAATTATGAAGACAACGTGATTGCAAAGAGAAGAATGTTTGTTTTTGCCTCATGATTTTAGAGGTTTCTAGGCCAAGATGAGGTAGACCCATTGCTTTGAGCCTTTGTTGGGATGCTTGATGCAATGGTGGGAAGCACATCATGATGAAATAGGAAGCAGGGATAGAAAAAGGAAGAGACCAGTGTCCCATAGTTCCTTCTAGGTCACCCCACCCACCCATCCAGAACTGAAAGACTTCTCATAAAAGCCCATTTCCTAACAGTCCATAGCAACTTCTTGTTGTACCACCCTGGAGCCCAAGTCTTTAATAACTCAGAGATCTTTGAGGGAACATTCAACATGGAAGCTATAGTAAAAAGTAACGTAGCCAGAACCGTGTAACAATATTTGCAGCAATATTTGCACATTCGGATACATTGAATCCCAGTCAGGCTGGAGATAGATGAGTGGTTAGAAAGCACTAGCATAGGTGTAAGCTTGAAGTGACACAGGCATGGTGATATAATGGAAATTAAGTACTGAAGAGAAAATCGACAGGGTTCTGATTCTTTGGGGCTGGAGAGAGAAAGAATGAAGTCAAATAGGTTATTAACTTTGGCGAATTACTTATCATCTATAAAATGGTGATAATAGCCATTTTTTACAGGTTCATCTTGCTCATTAATAAGAAAAGAGACCTTTGTAAAGTACAAAGTACCTCTGGCATCCAAAAAGCAATTTAAATCTGTTGTTTGCCACAGAATGGCCTGGAGCTGCCTTCTCCACTCTAGGAGGCCGGGTCCCAGGAAGCAAACCTGATGGGATGGGTAACACAGATGTATCCTCCTTCCTTATGGTCCAGGAGACAAACCAGAGTTCTGGGCATTTCTTGCTTACACAGAGCTAATATCTTCCTAGTTCTACTCTCAGTGCTGTTCTCAGACAAGATGTCACTGAGATAGGATAGAACTTGCCACAACATACGAGGACTCTCTGTTATATCTTTCAAGGTCTCTCTTAAAGATTTACAAGTTCCTCCCTTATCAAATAAAGGAAATCAGATCAAAATCTTGATACACATGTGTCTTTTTTTGCCCCAAATATCTAATTTCATTCTTTCAAACACTTCATCATGTGCTAGTCACTCCTACCTACCAAAACAATGTTCACCTCCCCATGAATTGCACAGTTTTATTTAATGCATGGTATTGCTGCACATGCCTTTGACTTATAAGAAAAAATAGAAAATACTATAATGTTATTATGTACTATATTGCTACCTATCATGCTTTTTAGAAAAAGAAATAAGGAAATAAGAAATGAGCAGAAAAATTATTTTCTTCCATTTAGTTTATCTACTTGTGTGTGTGAGATAAGTCTGGTTCAATTTGTGGAGGATAAAAAGAAGTCTATCCTTTATCTTATTAATGAGTAAAACTGATTGTCATTCACCAAATGGAAAAGCCAGGGGTGGTAAGCTTGTTCAGAGTGCATTGTACACATCTACAGAATCATCATGTTGAAACCCATGTATACTATTGGTGTGTACTAATAAAAATAATTTCTCTAAGAAAAAACTTTTATAAAAATTAATGAAGAAATCTGATCATTTTCAAATGCTCTCAGAACTGAAGATTCTGAACTTTTCAATGCTTTTTAATTTAACTTCAACTCTCTTCTCCATTATCCTTGAAGCAGGTATCATATAAGCAAGCTGTGAGATGTAGATAGATGTGTATACACATATGTGCACACACACACACACACACAAACATAAGTGCCAGACATATACTTATTGTCCTACTCCATCTCAGCATTTCTGTCTGCTGTTCTCTCATTCAGAGCACAGTTCTAAGTGATGATTTGGTAAACACAGTCATGTAAAAGGTAATGGGAATATAAATGAATTCATCTATTATTGAACAATCTATAGTTTTTAGATAGTAAAGTCCAATTTGCTTAGACTCCTAAGATATACAAATTCCAGTATTCAAACTGGAAGAATCTTAGGCAGCGTTAGACAACTGGTCACTCCTATAATCTTCCCACTAGAGAGAGACACCATCTACCACCCTACTGCCTGATACTCCTTTAGCAAGAAAGTAAAGGAACTGGGTGCCTGTAGCTCACACCTGCATTCCTAGCTACTCAGCAGGTTGAGATCTAAAGATTATGGTTGAAAGCTAGCCCAGGTATGAGATTCTTTCCTCCAATTAAGCACCAAAAATCCAGCACAATTAGCTGTGGCTAAAAGATAAAGCACTAGCCTTGAGCAAAACAGGACAACATATGGATCTTGAGTTTAAGCCCCAGGACTGGAACTGAAAAGGATAGAAAAGAAAAGACAAGACAGCATTTCTTCATGTGTCTATAGGCCATTCTTAATTCTTCTTCAGAGAAGACTCTCTTTAAGTCTTTGGCCCATCTTTTAATGGGATGGTTGTTTCTTTGGAGATTAGCTTTTCAGTGATTCAATTTTTTGAGCTGTTGATATATTTTAGAGATGAGGCCTTTGTCTGTTGTATGGTTAGTGAAGATCTTCTCCCACTCTGTAGGTGTTCTAGTTAGTTTGCTAGCTATATCTTTTGCCATACAGAAGCTCTACAGTTTAATGCAGTCCCACTTATCCAGATTTTCTCTGATTTGTTGTGTTTCTGGGTCCTTATTAAGAAAGTTTTGACCTGTGCCAAGGAGGCCTAGTGTATCTCCTATTCCTTCTTGTAAAGTTTTCAGTGTGTCTGCTTTTACCTCCAGGTCTTCGATCCATTTGGAGTTAACCCTGGTGCAGGGTAACAAAGAAGGATGCAACTTCAGTTTTCTGCAGGTGCTTAACCAGTTCTGCCAGCAACATTTGTTGAAGAGGCTTTCTTCCATTCTATTTTTTTGGCTCCCTTATTAAAGATTATGTGGCCGTAGGTCTGTGGGTTAATATGCTCAATATCTCTGGCCATAAAAGAAATGCAAATCAAAACAACTCTAAGATTCCACCTCACTCCAGTTAGAATGGTCATGATCAAGAAATCTAATAACAAAAGATGCTGGAGGGGATATGGACAGGAGGGATCACTACTACACTGTTGGTGGGAGTGCAAACTCCTTCAACCACTATGGAAAGCAGTATGGTAGTTCCTCAAAAGACTAAACACAGAACTTCCCTATGACCCAGCAATTCCACTACTTGGCATTTACCCAATGGTCTAGAAACAAGGACATACTAAATCCACTAGCACAACAAAGTTCATTGCAGCACTATTTACTATAGCAAAGATATGGAACCAAACCAGATGCCCCTCAGTTGATCAATAAGATGTGGTATTTAAACACAATGGAATTCTATGCTGCTGTCAGAAAGAACGGCACTGCCCCATTTGTAAGGAAATGGAAAGACAGAAAAAATCATATTTAGTGAAGTAAGCCAGAATCAAAGGAACTTAGGCTCAATGATTTCCCTTATTTGTCATAATCAGTAGAAACCTTGGGCTCTCCTAGCGGAAATTTACAATAGAGCAAAACCTAGATACATAAGGTCATATAGGATGATGTTAAATGAAAGGACCTCCAGGATACAGAAACAAAAGCCATATAACGAGTGATTGTTGTCCTTAATGTACTATGTTATCTCTCATCTCTTTTGCTGTCCCTTAGTTATCTCGTATTGTTACAGTATTTTACCTTGTTATCTGATATATTGTATATATGCTTATTTGGGTATTTGAAATCAGATAGGGAAGGGGGGGAAAACAAGATGAGGGGCAGGGCCGGGGTGGAGGGAGGGAAATGGGGACCAAGGCATGTGAAAGGGTATCAATGTTTGTGAAGTAATGCACCTTCTATCTGGTGAATATAATGTAAACTTTCTATTAGTTACAATAAAAATATATGAAAAAAAGAAAAGACAGATGGACAGAAAAGGAAGGAAGGAAGGGAGGAAGGGTGGGAAGGGGAGAGAGAGAAAAATGAAAGGAAAGGAAAAGAAAGAAAATAAACCTTTTCTGCTGAACATGCATGTGCAGTTTCCTTGTCAGTATTTTCTATATCATACAATACAGTAACTCATTAAACAATATTTACACCATATTAGATATTGTAAGTAACCAAGAGATAATTTAACTTGGAACATACAGAAGCATGTACATAGGTTAATACAAATATTACACCTTTATATATATAATGGACTTCAGCCGAGTTTTGTATCACTGGATTGGTAATTTCTTGATTCAAGTCCCCCACCCCCACCCCAATGCAACATCAAAGGCAAGTTCTGTTATTTGGCAACCTTGGCTCAAGTTAAATAGGCAGAGAGAAGAACAGCAGAATACAAAAGCATTCCATACATTGTCTAGTACAGACTCTATGGCCCTTGGAGTTGTAAGCCTCTGTGGTTACTTATAGCATTAATAGTCTGGATTTCAAAAGTACAAGGTTGGCCCTAGGCAAAATTCTAATGTAACTATTTTAGGTGTCCCAAGCCCATCACTTTCTTCTCTGGAACAAAAGTTGAATGTTTCCTGTTCCCTCTTCCTTATAGTAAAACCTGTTCCCAGGGAAATAACTAATACCAGCAATTTACTCATTAGTGTGAATGAAGTGGTATCTCCCTCAGGCTGATTTAAATTGTTAAGTCTTATCTTTAATTATATTATTCCATTCTTTCTACTAATAAATATTCACTGAGAGCTGCCAAGGACTAAGTTGGAAATAGAGAAAGTGAGAGTAACACAGAGCTGCCCCCAGGAAACCTATAATGTATGGTTTCCTCCATGAATTGCAGGCTGAAGCTAGACAGAAAGAAAGGAGCATGGGGGTAGGCAAGGCTTTGCTAAGGGTTGTGACACAGGAATTCTCAGGCTGCCAGTGAAAGAGGTACCTGAGCAAGGCTGAGAAGTTCATGAATTCCATGTAAGAACTAATCAAGGCTCATGTCTCACTTTCTCTCTATTTCTTCTGAATTGAGAGATATTGTTAGGAGCAATGGAGGATGACATTAGGAAAGTGATCTCACCGAACTCTGGACCAGAATAAAACTAAAAATGAAGAAAATTTAAAATAAAGAAATGAAAATCTTGATTTGGGGCACAGAAAACAAAATTACTTCATTTCAATGACTACATTATTTGACAAAAAAAGAGGGAAAATACTACAGAACAATCTCTATGTCTGAGATGGGAAATTGTTCAGTATATAGTACCAAAATAATACAAGTACTCCAAAGTATAATTATAAAAGATAATGTAATATTTTGTGGAAATATTAACACACTGGTCTCTAAAGTTAAGGTATAAAGATATGAATGTAATATAGATGATTATATAGATGTATAAAATATATATATATATAATTGGATGAGCAAGATTAAAGGAATATGGATGCTTGAAAATTCCTGAAGGAAGGAAAGTGAGGTCCTATGTTTTCCATTTTTATTGATATTTTGTAATATAATCTGTGCATTTTAATATTTATATTATATATCAATCAAATGAACAAACAGGGAGGAAATGAATGCATTATAGAGAATTTGGAAAGCACTTGATTGACTACGAGCTCATAAAAAGGCAAACGACAGTTATGTAATCACTTTTAATAAAATGATTGATGCAGTCAGAGTTTATCAACGGATTATAATGATGCAAATCCAACAAAATAAAAGTTCCCCTATACTTTACAGCGATGCAGCCACATCTGGAACTCTGTTAACACTAGTGATCTATTTTGGAAGACATTGATAAAACTGGGAAACAGTAAGAGAAGGTAAGAAGAGAAACAGTAAGAAGACTAGGGGGGAAAATGTCTGAAAATCATAGCATATGACAAATGATAGAAAACTCTGGCATCTTAGAGCAGATACATCTTATGATGGTCAGGTGAAAATTGTATTTGATTTTTGAAGGTTTAGAGGATAGAATTAGAATCAAAAGATAGAAAAATCAGGGAAGATCTAAGTAGCTAAGGACCATTTCAAAAGGTAGAACTTGTCACTGTGGAAGGAGGTCAAGCAAAGGCAAGTGAAAAGTTCTGATGTCTTGAAATGTTTCCTGGATGAGTCTACAGACTCATTGAATCCTTAGATTATACTTTTCTATTAAATTTGGGGATGAGAGAAACTCCATTTGGTCCCTATACTTCTTGAGGCAGTCCAGGTCATCTCTTACACACATGCACTCACTATAGGAAATTAAAATGTGATTAGGCTAAAGCCAGATTCAAAGAAACAGATTTAGTCATTTTTCCTTGGAGTGTAGAGCTATTGCCTCTGAGTTTAGTTTGCAATTCCATTGCTTAACATCCATTTGATTATTGTCGACCTAATTACTTTTGGCCAGGCTGTAATTATGTTCATGACCTTTAGTCTAATCATTAAGGGAGGAGGTAAAAGAATTAACTTTTACAAAGCATCAGTAATGAACCATGTACTGTATTTGGCATATCATAGGCATGACTTAATTTAAACCTATAACTCTCAGGGGTAAGAATAATTATTCCCATTTTATAGCTAAGCAAACTGAGGTTCACTTATAGCTAAGCAAATGCAAGGTCTAAACAGGTGCCAGAGATGAGTTCCAATCACGTCTGCTTTGCCTGCAATCTTTGCTTGGTTATGCTGTGTTTTCCCCAAATCAAGTCACCATTACTTATAAATTTACCCAAAAGCAACTATACCATATCCCTAGTCAAGGTCCAGGAGGCCTTGCCTCAGGATGAACCTTCAAGTCTGCCTGTTCTTTACAATGTTCCAACTTTTTCTGGGATCACTGGCTTCAAATTGTGGTAGAAAGAACAATGGCTCCGAAAGACATCTACATGGTAGAGCAAATGAGACCTTTGAGATACATTAAGTCTGAGATGAGGAACTCCATGAGGTGAACTCCATGTAATAAAAATGGTCCCTGTGAAGCGAAAGGAGGGACAGGACCAGAAGGAATGTGACATTGGAAGCAGAACCTAGGAAAAGAGAAAGGGATGGGGCAAAGATGCCTCAGTGAGGAGGCTGAGATCTGAGGCGCACAATTCAAAGCCTACCAGGGCAGGAAAGTCTATGAGACTCTTATCTCCAATAAATTACTCAGGAAAATCTGGAAGTGGTGCTGTGGCTCTAGTGGTAGAATGCTAGCTTTGAGCAAAAGAAGCTCAGGGACAGTGCCTAGGCTCAAGTTCCAGGACTGGCAAAAAAAAAGAAAGAAAAGAAAAGAAAAGAAAAGAAAAGAAAGATGAAAAAACACACACCAGATAGAACTCAGTGCTGCTGACAAGTTAACTTTTAGGACCTCTCAGTTCCAGAAATGAGGCAATGTGCTTGCATTGTTTTGAGCCACCAAGTTTGTGGTTATTTGCTATAGTAGCTACCTTGAGTAGTCATTTTGAATAGAGAAAAATCACCCACTCAAAAACATCTGATAACAGCTGAAGTGCAGAGGCTAGAGCTTTGTTTTTCTACCCTGTCTATGGATGATGGAACTGAGTAATGACTGCGAGCCTTGCCACAAGACTGGGACCCAGGTAGAAAAGGAAGAAAACTAGGAGAGAGGGAGGAAGGAAGAAGGGATGAAGGAAAGAAGAAGGAAGAGGGAAGGAAGATGATGAGAGGGAAAAGGAAAGGAGGAAGGAAGGAAAGAAGAAAGGAAGGTACAATCAAGAGGAAAGGGAAAAAAGAAGAGTTAACATGGAAGAAACAAAATATTTAGATGACAAAGAACACTATCCATTGTCACTCTAGAAAAGACATATTTCCAGGAAGTCTATTTCTGAATGAAATTCCTATGTTAATCTTTCTATAATGCAGCACCCATGAGAGTATTGCTTCATTCCAATTGTTGCAAGAGAGTTTTCAGTGGTTTCTTGGATTCACTGAAGCTATTTTTCTTCCCTTATCCCTCCCACCCAATCATAAGCATAGTCCAAGAAGAAGAGGGGTCAGGAAGCCATGTAAAGATCAGGGATGAGATTTTGGGGGGGAGATTGGCGGAAGATGGCGGCAGTTCAGGGTCAGACATACTGAGCACCTGCCAAGATTCATGTACAGGCAGTGCAGGAGACAATCCTCTAACAGAAATTGATCCTAAGTAAGCTTTAGGACCACAGAGAACTCAGGTGGAGAGGAAAAAAAGGAAAAAAAGGAGGAATACCAGCGCAAAAAGAGAGCGTGGAGCTCCGCCGTGGAGCGGCCCGGAGACAAAGGCTCTTCTGAATCAGAGCAGAGAAATCGCTCCACAGCAGCGCAGACCCGCCGGCTGCAGACAGAGCCACACAGAGCATGCGCCACCCGGCCGTGCACGGACCTGCCAGCTGCATGGAACCAGAGAATCCAGCAATTTGTGAGTAGCTCCGAGAAGTTTCCACTTCTGCTCCCGGATGGGCATTGGGAGGGAGCCCCTCCCCGTCCAGCTGAGAGCAGTGCCATCTTGACTGCTGGCAAGGACCCAGGCCAAAGCAATTGGAGCCTGAGAGGTGTTGCTGACAGCGCCACTTAACTGGCAAAGGATTTCCCAGAGATCCCTTAGCCAGAAATCTGGCCCCAGCATTGTTGAAGTCCATCCCCCTGCGCAGCCCGCAGACCTGGTAAACAAAGCCGCCTGCGGATCTTTCAGGTTTGTTCTACCAAACAAGCAATCTCATCCGAAAAACTGCAAAGCCAAATCACAAGAGAAAAAGACTTTGTGAAGTGTTTAGATCCCGAATTTAGTGGAGACACAAGTTTCCTATCCTGCCCCCCCACCAAAAAAAAAACTGAAGCATACCTTTTTTTTATTTTTTTTACCCCATTTCATTTGCATTTTAAATATTCTTATTTTTCTCTGTGCCATTTAACCTACATCTTTTTTTCTAATGTTATGATTCATTCCTTTTTTTCTTTTTTTCTTTTTTTCTCCTCTCTTTTCCCGCAATCCTGCTGTCACTGGTCGTTCCTAGAAACACAATGACAGCCCTGGGTACAGTTTGAATAAAAATGATATCCATATTGATACAGTCACCTGCTTTTTAAACTCCGGGTTCTCAACCATAGTATCTCTTGGGTAAGAACTCAGAACAGTGAGGAATATCCCTCCACCTTTTCTTTTCTTGTTTTTGTTTTTGTTTTTGTGTGTGTGTGTGTGTGTGTGTGTGTGTGTGTGTGTTCTGTTTTCTTTTATTTTGTTGATGTTTTGTTTCTTTTTTCTTTTTTTTCTTTCTAAAATTGGTACCATTGAAATCCCCTATATTAACCTCTCTCTTTTCTCTATATATTCTTCTTATTACTCTTCTTATTTTGATAACTTTTATCTAAGTTCATCTAAACTTTCTACACAAATACTCTACCTGTCTATCACCTTAGGTCAGTTATCCTTACACGATACCCTTTCTTCATTTCTATAATACTCTTACACTCCTGTATTATTCTTTTTCCTTCCTCCCTTGTCGTCATTCATATTATTTTTCTATCTCTGGTCCTCTGTTCATCCTTCAACTCTTATAATGCATGGATCTACATTTGATGGTTGTTGAGAGCAATGCTGTGTATCTAGGTGTTCAATTATACTCTAGGTCCAGAGGGACTTAAATACAATAGAGATTGGATTGAGGGGCTTATTGTTTTGGTCATAAATTGGTCATCTGTGATTGTAATAGATTTGTATGTAAGTGTACAAAATTGGATTTATTTGTATTTGGTTATTTGAAATTGGATAGGGAAGGGGGGAAAACCAAGATAGGGGGGTGGAGGGGAGGGTAATGGGGACCGAGACATGTGAAAGGGTATCAATATATGTGAATTAATGCACCTTCTATCTGGCAAATATCATGTAACCCTTTTATTAATTACAATAAAATTTTTTTTAAAAAAGAGAGAGTGTTATTATCAATCTAAAAGAGCTAATATCTATTGTCAGCAAGCTAAAAAGGTCTAGGTTGGTTATATCTGAAAATTATAATCTTGTTTAGTATTAATCTTGCTCCTATTTTCAAATGGGCAGAACAAGAAACTCAAGAAAAATGTCAAATCAAGGAATAGCATCTCCCACCGAACATAAACAGGCAATGGAGCAGTCAGTGGCAAATATGGAGGAGAGCCTTCCAAGTGCTATCAAATGCAATTGATAAACATCATTAATGAAAAATGTGAAAACATAAAGAAAGAGATAAGGGAGGAAGCCATAGCTAAACAAGAGGAAGCCATAAACAAGATGATATGTGAAAAGGGGGAAGACATAAAGGAGGCCATAATAAAGATTTTTCAAAGAAAAATGGACGAATTCATAGAATCCACAAACAAAAAGGTGACTGAACTCCACGAATGTCCAAAGAGAATAAAGCTGCTGAGCTAACCACTCAAATGGAAATCAAGGAGTTAAAGAAATGCATACATGATCTAAAACAAGAGATGCAACGCATCAAAAATGACCAATTAGAAGCAAGGGAGATGAAGAATAAAGTAGATAGTTTTGATAGCAGGTTAGACAATGCAGAAGAGAGAATTTCCGAGGTTGAAGATAATTTAGTTGTTATAGAAAAAGAACAGAAAATGAGTCAATTCAAATCTAAGAAATATGAGAAAATGCCACAGGAGGTCCAAGATACAATTAGGAAGCCTAATTTAAGGCTAATTGATATTGAGGAAGGTCTGGAGAAAGAGGTCAATGGTATTGGAAATATACTTCAGGGAATCATCTCAGAGAACTTCCCAAATATCCAGAAGGGCAGGCCCATCCAGATACAAGAAGCTTTTAGAACCCCAAACAGACCTGACCAGAAAAGTACACCCCACTGCCACATTATAATCTGAACTGGATCAATAGAGGCCAAAGATAGGATCCTAAAAGCAGCCAGGGAGAAGAGAACAATCACTTATAAAGGCAAACCAATCAGAATAACCCCAGATTTCTCAGCAGAGACCATGCAAGCAAGAAGAGATTGGAAGGATATATGTCATGCCCTTAAGTCAAATAACTACCAACGAAGAATACTGTACCCAGCTAAGCTCTCATTCATAACTGAGGGAACAATAAAAACATTCCATTCCAAGGAAAAGCTTCAACATTATGTAGCAACAAAACCAACATTACAGAAAATTCTCAAAGATGTCCTACACATAGAAAACCAACACAAATGTTATACAGAGAAAGACATGGCACCTAAAACTCATAACATCTAAGTACCACAAAAACTATCAAGACACAGGCCCTAATCAAAGCTTGTAAAAATGGCAGGAACTAATAAATATTTCTCAATCCTAACTCTCAATATCAATGGACTGAACTCTCCAATTAAATGACATAGATTATTTAGTTGGATCAAAAAGCAAGATCCATCATTCTGCTGTCTTCAAGAGACACATCTTACCCAAAAAAACAAACGCCTTTTGAAAATGAGAGGTTGGAATAAACTCTATCAAGCTAACGGCCCCCATAAACAGGCTGGAGTTGCCATCCTCATATCAAATAAAATAGACTTCAAACTAAAATTAGTGAGAAAAGACAAAGAAGGTTACTACATACTACTAAAGGGAACTTTCCTCCAGGACGATATAACCATTCTAAATACCTACACGCCGCATCCCGGAGCTCTGAACTTCATCAAGCAAACTTTACTTTCACTGAAACCATACATAGATCAAAACACAGTGATTGTTGGTGACTTTAACACACCACTCTCAACTTTGGACAGATCAACAAGGCAAAAACTCAACAGAGAAACCTTAGAATTGAACAACTATATAGACCAACTAGATTTAACAGACATCTGCAGATTATTTCACCCACCAACAACACAATATACGTTTTTCTCAGCAGCACATAGAACATTTTCCAAAATAGACCACATTTTAGGCCATAAAACAAATCTGGACAGATTCAGAAACACTGAAATTATTCCCTGCACTCTCTCAGACCACAAGGGCATCAAATTGGAACTGAACACACATCTCCACCAATGAAAACCCTGTCACTCATGGAGATTGAACAACACATTGTTGAATCACCAATGGGTCATCGAAGAGATCAGAACAGAAATCCAACAGTTTATGAAATTTAACAAAAAGGAGCACACAAAATACCAGCTCCTTTTGGACACGGCAAAGGCAGTACTCAGAGGAAAATTTATAGCTCTGAGTGCCTACAATAAGAAATTGGAAAAATCGCAAACCAACAATTTAATGTGTCACCTTAAGTTACTGAAAAAAGAGCAACAAACCAACCCTAATCCCACTAGAAGGAAGCAAATTATTAAAATCAAAGCAGAATTAAATGATTTGGAATCCAAAAAAACTATAGAAAGAATCAACAAAACAAGCAGTTGGTTCTTTGAAAGAATTAACAAAATTGACAAACCCTTAGCAAATCTTACCAAAAAAAGAAGAGAGCATACCGAAATAAACAAAATCACACACGAAAATGGTAATATCACGACAGAAATTACCAAGATCCAGAATGTCATGAGGGAATACTTCTCAAACCTTTATGCCAACAAATCTGAGAATCTAGAAGAAATGGATGAATTCCTAGCCAATATTAACATACCCACACTGAACCAAGAAGAACTAACCCAACTAAACAGGCCTATTTCAAGCACTGAAATAGAAATGGCAATAAGACAACTTCCACCTAAGAAAAGCCCAGGGCCACATGGATTCACAGCTGAATTCTATAAGGTCTTCAAAGCAGAGCTCACACCAATACTCCTCAAGCTCTTCAACGAAATTGAAAATGAAGGTTCCTTACCAAACTCATTCTATGAAGCCAGTATAACCCTCATCCCCAAACCAGACAGAGATTCATCAAAGAAAGAGAACTATAGACCTATTTCTTTGATGAACATCGATGCAAAACTTCTCAACAAAATACTGGCCAACCATCTACAACAACTCATCAAAAAAATTATACACTATGATCAAACAGGTTTCACCACAGGAAGGCAAAGCTGGTTCAACATACGCAAATCAATTAATATAATTCAACACATCAACAGGAGCAGGGACAAAAATCACATGATTGTCTCAATAGATGCAGAAAAGGCATTTGACAAGATCCAACACCCCTTTATGTTAAAAGCTCTGGAGAAACTAAGAATCCATGGAACATTCCTCAATATAATAAAGGCTGTATATGATAAACCCACAGCTAGTATTATACTTAACGGCAAAAAGCTAAACCCATTCCCCCTAAAATCAGGAATGAGACAAGAATGCCCACTCTCTCCATTCCTCTTTAACATAGTATTAGAATTCCTAGCCAGTGCAATAAGGCAAGAAGCAAGCATAAAGGGGATCCAAATAGGGAAAGAGGAAGTAAAACTTTCCCTCTTTGCAGATGACATGATCCTGTATTTAAAGAATCCTATAGACTCTTCTCCCAAGCTCCTTGAGCTGATTCAAAACTTTGGAAGGGTAGCGGGTATAAAATTAACCCTCAAAAATCAACTGCCTTATTCTACGCCAACAGTGAGAGGAATGAGGCAACAATCAGGAAAGCAACTCATTTTCCAATAGCCTCAAAGAAAATAAAGTACCTAGGAATTACCTTAACCAAGAATGTAAAGGACCTTTTTGATGAAAACTTCAAAATCCTGAAAAAGGAAATTAAAGCAGAACTGAGGAAATGGAAAAACCTCCCATGCTCCTGGATTGGAAGAATAAATATCGTGAAAATGACAATCTTGCCAAGGGCTATCTACAAATTCAATGCAATACCCATCAATATCCCAATGTCATTCTTTAAAGAAATAGAAGAGGCAATCCAAAATTTCATATGGAATAACAAAAGACCCGGTATAGCAAAAACATTTCTTAGCAGAAATAACAGCGCAGGAGGAATTTCAATTCCAAACTTTAGACTCTATTACAGAGCTATAATTATCAAAATAGCTTGGTACTGGCACAAGAACAGGCCTGAAGACCAATGGAATAGAATTGGAGACCCAGATATTAATCCACAGACCTATGGCCACCTAATCTTTGACAAGGGTGCCAAAACTATAGAATGGAAGAAAGATAGTCTCTTCAACAAGTGGTGCTGGCAGAACTGGTTAAGTACCTGCAGAAAACTAAAGTTGGATCCTTCTTTGTCACCTGCACTAGAATTAACTCCAAATGGATCAAAGACCTAGAGGCAAAAGCTGACACACTGAAAACTTTACAGGAAGGAATAGGAGATACACTAGGCCTCCTTGGCACAGGTCGAAACTTTCTTAATAAGGACCAAGAATCACAACAAATCAGAGAAAGGCTGGATAAGTGGGACTGCATTAAACTGCAGAGCTTTTGTATGGCAAAGGACATAGCTAGTAAACTAATCAGGAAGCCTACAGAGTGGGAGAAGGTCTTCACCAACCATACAACGGACAAAGGCCTCATATCTAAAATATATGAACAGCTCAAAAAATTGAATCACTCCAAAACTAATCTCCAAAGTAACAACCATTAAAAGATGGGCCAAAGACTTAAAGAGAGTCTTCTCTGAAGAAGAAATAAAAATGGCCTATAGACACATGAATAAATGCTCAATATCTCTGGTCATAAAAGAAATGCAAATCAAAACAACTCTAAGATTCTACCTCACTCCAGTTAGAATGGCCAGGATCAAGAAATCTAATAACAATAGATGCTGGAGGGGATGTGGCCAGGAGAGATCACTACTGCACTGTTGGTGGGAGTGCAAACTCGTTCAACCACTATGGAAAGCAGTATGGCAGTTCCTATGACCCAGCAATTCCACTACTTGGCATTTATCCAATTATCCAGAAACAAGGACATACTAAAACCACCAGCATAACAATGTTCATTGCAGCACTATTTACCATAGCAAAGATATGGAACCAACCTAGATGTCCCTCAGTTGTGTTTGTACACAATGGAATTCTATGCTGCTGTCAGAAAGAATGACATTGCCCCATTTGTTAGGAAATAGAAAGACTTAGAAAAACTCGTATCAAGTGAAGTAAGCCAGACTCAAAGAACATAGGCTCAATAGTTTCCCTCATTTGTCATAATCAGTAGAAACCTTGGGTTCTCCTAGCAGAGATTTGCAATAGAGCAAAACCTTGTTACAAAAGGCCATATAGTATGACACTAAATGAAAGGATCTCTAGGATATAGAAATATAAGCCATATAATGAATGATTGTTGTTCTTAAGGTACTATATTATCTCTCATCTCTTTTGCTGTCCCTTGGTTATCTCATATTGTTACAGTATGTCACTTTGTTACCTGATATATCAGATATATTTGTATTTGGTTATTTGAAATTGGATAGGGAAGGGGGGAAACAAGATGAGGGGTGGGAGTGGGGGGGAGGGAAATGGGAACCAAGACATATGAAAGGGTATCAATGTATGAGAATTAATGCACCATCTATCTGGCAAATATCATGTAGCCCTTCTATTAATTACAATAATATATGTATATATATATATAAGATCAGGGATGATCTTGAGCTCTGGAGAGAGGACAGCATCACTCTTGGTTTGAAACCAAGGCTCTGGTGGAGTATGCTGTCTTTCTGCCTGCTCTCTGTCAATAAGCGGCACTCAAGCTGTAAGCCTGGCAACTTGTACTTGATTCTAACCCACTCAGCTTTTGCAGAGAGAGATTCAAAAGCAGCTGCAAAAGAGCATGCCTGCATGGGGATTCTCGTGGACTCTCAAGCTGCAGGCAGTCTGAAGCATCCACTAAAACCAATTAATTTCTACTTAGGTGCCCTGTAAGATTAGGACTTCTATCTTCCCCTAAGATTCACTCCCTTAGATATATCAAGGTATAATATGCTTTGAGCCGATACCAACAGAAGCTGTGAAAAATTCTGCACTACACTCTTCATGGCCAGTGACTCTGAAGAGCTAAGACCCTTTCTGGAGTCTGAGCAATCATGGAAACTTAATAGCATGAGTCCCATTAGATTTATTTTTAAATAATACTTAGATTCTTTTTTTTAGCATACAACATTGACTAGAAGTCTGCTCAGATATTATGTAGCTGTATAGCATTAATTATTTCATGTTTCCTTACCTAGAGGACCTCTCAGGACCTGCCTATGCTGAGATTCCTCAAGCCTAAGGAAATGCAAAAGGTTTTATCCTCTATTTCCATTTCACTTCTCACTAGTTGCCCTATTAAATAGTACATTTTTCTGAATCATTTGCTGTAAAAGGTCTCTTTGATGTGGGGAATACTTCTCATTTCCCTCTCCCCCCCCACTTTCATCCATTCTCTATTTAAAATGAGCTCATCACTGCTGTAAATTCAAAGACCATTAATTGTGTTACTTTCCTTGGTCATTATATGAGCAGAAGAAAGGAGATGGGTAGGAAGGGAGGGGGGAAGAGAGGCAGAGGGAAAGGGAGGAAAGGAGAGGCAAGAGAACCAGCTTCCATCAAACACACACACACACACACACACACACACACACACACACACACACACACTTCTGACACCTTCTTTAAGCGTTATTTCTTTCCTCAGTAAGGATGGAGAGACTCCCATTTGCGTGGAGGCCCTGTTCTAGGCACTGGGGATGCAGCAATGAATAAAAAAGAGCAAGTTTCTGTCCTGGGTTAGTAAATGATATTCTGGTGGAACCAGAGTAAAAAACAGGCAAGCAATATTGGGTTCAGAAATATATAAAGGAGGCTGAGCGTGGTGGCGGTGAGTGTGAATCGTGTGGTACTAGATCGGCCATGGGGCAGCAGAAAGCATGAAATACCATCTGTGTGTTTTAACAACTTACAATTTGGACAAATTAACACTTATGAGACCAATGAAAATAGCTTGGATGTTTGAACTAAATAGTAAGAAAAACACTGGAAGATCAGCAGTTTGGCCTAGTGGTAGAATGATTGCCTAGCATGCACAAAGACTTGGGTTCGATTCCTCAGTACCACATCCATAGAAAAAAAAGCTGGAAGTGGTGCTGTGGCTCAAGTGGTAGAGCAATAGTGCTCCTTGAGATAGCCCAAGGACAGTGCTCAAGTCCTGAGTTCAAGCCCCAGGACTGGCAAAAAAAAGCTGGAGACAGGAGACAGAGTTAAAGAAGCTGGTAGGGTAAATAAAGAACTCTACACTCCTACTGGAGGGTATGTAGATCAAAGAGAGGGGTACACTGAAATGAAGGAGCTGCTTCCAAGAAGCCTTCCTAAATGCAGAAGCCTCCCCCTTTCTTTTTTTTCTTATTTTTATTGTAACATATAAAGGGGTCACAGTTATATTCGCCAGGTAGATGGTACATTACTTCTCACACATTGATACTCCTCATGTTTTTGTCCCCATTTCCCTTCCCCCACCCCTCCCAATCATCTTGTTTTCTCCCCCTTCCCCTTCCTATTACAAATAAACAAATAAACACATATACAATATACCAGGTAACAAAGTCAGATACTGTAACAATACGAGATTAACCAAAGGGCAACAAAAGAGAAGAGAAATAACATTGTACATTAAGAACAACAATCACTCAAGATAAAACTTAACAAGATAAACAAGTTTCCATATCCCGGAGATCCTTTCATTAGCCTCATCCTATATGGCCTTATGAATCTAGGTTTTGCACTATTGTAATCCTCTGCTAGGAGAGTCCTATGTTCCCATTGAGCCTATGTTCCTTTGGGTCTGGAAGCCTCTCCCTTTCTGAACTGGGAGCCCATGACTGAGTTGAATTCTTAAGAGGAAGCCAGATTTCCACTTTCTCTTCTTCTCTATCATGCCTGATCCCGCTTATCTCCCTAAAGATGATGAGAGGACAGATGACATAATGTTTCCTAAGGGGTGAGCATTGCACAGACGCTTCTGGCAAAATGCAAATTACAAACAGGTGAAAACACATGACCCAGAATGGAAATCCTGGAGGTAGGATATGCTAAATATAACACAGAATATACATAATCTCCTTTATCAGACAGCCAAAAACATATGATGTGGCAGGCTTTCCCATCTTCCTTACTACTTCTAATACTCTGACCTTTTAGTCAGGAATATGTGAGTTTGGGGAATGCAATGTGGAAAAAAGTACAATGAACATTTTGTGAGCTGCCGAGTGGCATTCCAGAGTGAGTCAGGATGTACATGTGTCCAGCACGTTTGTTTCCCTGGCTCTGCATTTGACCAGGTGATGATACTTCATTGACTTTAACTCTAGTTCCAGCTGCTTGCAAGACCTGTCTGGATAAGTTATGTGTGCATTTCAAGGACCACAGGTGAGGCATAAACCAAAAGATGAAGTTCAAGAAAGTAAGACAGAAACACTTTACTTCTAACAAGGACTCAACTCACCAGCTCACACTCAAGTTCCAATCTGTCCTCCTACAGCCAGGCAGAGCTTTGCTTTTGAAATGCAGCTCAGATGTGAAATTCTATGGCAATACTGAAGAATAATCAGATAGCTCATTTGGACTGTCCTTTCTGAAAGGTTTGCTCTATAAATCTGAGTGTTATTGAAAGAGTCAGGTTAAACTGGACAACTGATCTGCTCCTACCCCCACCCTACCCAGAAGAAAATCAGTGTTACCCATCATTCCAATATCTTGAGATAGTTGCCAGATAATTTGGTAAACTATTTCATGTTTTTGATGGCACATATGTTTACATTTTAGCAATTTTATGGCTATATTTTCTATGTCTTGTAATTAGCTTCCCCCACCCACCAACCCCGAAACATTTGAATTTGAAATAGAATACTCTGTGATGTGGCTGGTGCCTTGCAAAGATAGTTCAAAGTTTGATCCTCTTGAATGAGTTTCCAAATGTTATCTGTTTACAAGAAAGCAATGGAATCTGAGCTGGATGCAGAATCAGTATTAGTAGGTCCCGGGTGAAATGCAGGATTGCTTCCATGTAAATATAGGCCTATACAACTGAGAGAAGTAGGGGGAATTGAAATTCCCAGCCTAGAGATATATAGGCTCACTGAAGATGTATGCACATAATAATATAATCTTATATATAAAATACAAGGTGAAATTTCAAGATGCAATGTACATGCCTCCACTCAGACTGGGAGACTTCAACTTAGCTCATGTGTTCATCTTTTGTATTCTCATTCCACAAGTAATAATTGTGCTACATTGCTTTATTATGGGTGAGATACAAAATTTATTGAAGAAATTGTTCTGAATCATAATTCAAATCAAGCAAATTGAGGTAAAGGTGAAATTTCATTTCAAACATTAAACTTTCTTACCTTTCTCTGCCCAAATTCTATCAATCCAGAGGTGCATGGAGGAGTATGGGGAAGATTCGAAATGTAGGGTCTCATAGAGATAATTTCCCACATCTACCTATTTATCAACATATGGGACTCAGTCACCATTATTCAAGTTATACCAACCCATCCTCTAAAGTTGACTGGCTGAACAGTCCTCCCTGGCTCAGTTTTCCTGTATACTTCATAGTTAATGATTTACTTCTCAATGGCAATAGTTCCTAAGCCTACATGAATATTTAATTAACAGCCAAATTGCCCCCTTTCCCTTCCTCTATTTTCCTCTACTGGAAAATATAACCACACTTTCATACTGTAGTTGATAATTTTGGAGTTGATATACACATCGATTGTTATGTTAGCATATGTCAAGGTTAATAACTACTGTCCAAAAACAACTGCATTCTGAACCATCTACTGATCATTTTGTTCACAAAACATTCGCTGTTTCCCCCATCTGCAATTTGGGAATCTCATCTTATTGTGAAAAGAGTACATCCAAAATCAAAAACATTCAGAAAAGTTTCCATTGGCAAGTCATACTTGGTAACAGTCTACTTTTCTCTTATCACTCACTATGCCTGAATAGTGGGGTGCATTTTGAGCATTGTTTCATGAGTTCTAGTACTGAGACAAATATAGACTCCTGGTAGCTAGACAGAGCACCGGCAGTCTATCACCTTCCATCTCATGCAGGTCTCTAAATAGAGTCTGGACAAATCTGTACAAAAACTCCTGCCAACTCTCTCTACCATGACTGTTACCATCACGCCATGGTCCTGATTCTCAGCCAACTATGCCTTTATTTAAGCCTGCTAGATTAAAATGGAGGAACAGGTTTTTTGTTCACCTGCTAGGTAAACAGCAAGGGTCACTCACTGAAGCACAGTTGGAAGAAATCTTCCTACAAAATACCCGCCAGCGAGGCAGGATATAGATCCTGTCCAGGTAAAATAGCTCCTCGAAGAGACAGGCTGAAATCTGGCCTTTAAAATTTCCAATATCTGAGCTGTCTTAGAATGGCTTTTACAAAAGGAATTTACCTCTTTCTCCATTTCTAACTGCAGTCTTGTGGGTAAATGTATCTGTTTCACTCAGGTTGGTTGATCTTTCCTCAAAAGCCAGCTTTGGCATCACAGAGAAGTAAAGTGTCTGATTCACTCTTGTTAACAGACTGTGTCTCCCAAGATAATAGCTAATGTTCTAAGCAGGGTCTCCACTTTGATCTGTGGACACAATTGATCTCGAATTTCTATTGGTTCTGATGAATCTTGTTTGGAGAGTTTTCTCACGTGGCTTTGTTTGATTCACCCTTGCTTATCGTTTAATGTCTGGCCTTTGAAATCCCCACCCCCTGCCTCGAGGGGCTTGATTTCCACCCCATCTCTTTTTCTCCTGTTTGATTGGTTTTTAAAAGCTAATTTAGCAAGACCTTTTTGCAGTGTTTTAGAAATTGTGTGTGTTAAAGTGGAAATCCACACTGGTAAGAAAGCAGGGGCATATTCACAACTTAGCAATATTTGAAAACGTGAATCCCATCCTCAGGGGGTCTGTGGAGTGGTTCCCTTTCAAGTAGTTGTATCTTTTCTATATCTTAAGAACAAGGGTACTGAAGAGCCATTTACTGTGGTGGTTTAGTTCTGCTGCCATAACTCACCAGGATGTAAAGATGCCTGCTGTCAATGAAGAGTGATACTGACGTTAAGAATTCTGGTAAACAATGCCTTAACGTCATACATACATTTAAAAATTCCAGCTCCCCACTTGTGTTCACATGACTGAAGTGCAGTTCTGCACAATGGCAGGACATGCAAACACTGATAACCCCCATCAGTCAACTGGAGTCTTTCTAAGAGGCCAAACTCCCTTCCTTTATTTCCCCTCAGCAGAAAGGGATGACAAACTGTCCCTTTGCCTTAAAGAATCTAAGGCCAAGTGAAATGAAGAAGTCAAAGTGACGAAATGCCTGCCTGGAGCACTGTACTGTTCAGTTTACAAAGTACCCTTCCTTAATGGGGAGCAGAAAGGTGAACCACCTCCCTTGCTTCAGTAAACAAATAATGAGGAGGGGGAGGGTGTACTTAGAAGCACATTTCCAGGGAGGTGATGGGTAATTAGCTGGGTGATTATCATTAGGTTTAATGGACTTCCCTTGTATAAACTCCCTTGCATTGCACACCATTGGAAAGAGATCCTTAGGAGCAGGAAAGCTATTTTAGGGTCTCCACTCTTAACCAAAAAGGTACAATTCCATAGCACACCTTGGGCTTTGGTTTCCTTGGCCAGGTTAGCAGCAGCTTCTAAATAAAAGATGGAGCCAAAGATAGACAGATATATAGCCTCAAAGGCTCAAAGATCGAGTCTGCATCCTGGGCTTGAATGTCAAAAATCATGTGCTAAAAAGTTTTGAGGCAGAAGCCAAGTAGATGGTCAGAAAAGAGCTACCACGTGTGGTACAATTAAGACCACAGCTTCCAGGAACAGCAGGGAAGGAAATGGAGTTAGCTATAGGGGGAGAAACCAACTCATGATGGTGCCATGACAAATCACCTGTCTACTAAAATTACAGCAAAACAGCAAGCTGGTGAATTTAAGGAAGATTTTTATGCAGATGGGGATGGACTTTTTTCTTTTTTGCACCTGCTGTCAGTAAGCACTAAACCATAAACATCAGCAAACATTGATTAAGCATATTGCCTTGATAGAACTTCAGGTGAAAGAAAAAGGGGGCTCAGCAGCTCCAAAACACAGAAGACAAATTATTCTCCATGTGGTGATTCAAATGGGCAAAAGCTGCAGCCCCTTCTTCAAAAAAGCATTCTGTGCTACTTCTGCAGACAATCTAATGATGGTTGGTGGGACTTTGGAGAAAGCACCAGCATTCTCGTTATGGTTCTTCCATATTATTGAAGTACCTAAAGCATATAAGGTACTTCCTATGAGAACTATGATATACCTCAGAGTAGATGTTTAAACTAGTTGGCTTCAAGAAATATGAGCTCGATGAAAAGGAAGGAAAAGGACTTCAGGGATCCAGTTGTCCTGAACTTCCTGAAGTGAGCCTCATCTTGGGTGAGGTTTCCTATTCGTTTTCTTCCAGTGGATCAATGACATGAATGTTGCCCATATGACTCACACACATTAGTGATTTTTAGGATCCATTTGTTCATGCGCTTGCCTCTGCTTTTGGTCATGAACTCACAGTGGGCCATGAGCACAAAATAGTGAAATCCTAAATGGAGACTACCTACATATGTTATGTAGCAAAATTAACGATACACTGGTAAGCTAGTGAACAGGTAACTTGTTTAGTTCTACTTTACATACCATGTTGAATGTGTGAATAAGGCAGAGTTATGTACAATTGAATGTATATACTTGTACTTTGTATTTGTGGGGGAAAACAACATTGTTTATTATGCATGTATTATTTCAGGCTCTGGGTCAGGTATTTTCTATGATCCTAATCAGAGAAAATTAGTATTGAGCATCTGTGACCTGAAGTCAGAATGCCAAGGTTCAAATATTGGCTTTCCCATGACAACATATAAAACAGTGAAAAAATACTTAATTTTTCCATGCTTTTATATACATGCTAATAGAATTTACTTTAGAAATTATCGAGATGACTCAGTGAGATTAGGTATATAGAGTGCTTTAGTTCAGGGTCTGGTACATGGTAATGTTCAATAAATGAGAAGCTATCATACCTCATTTAATATGACAACAATGCTTAGAACATTGATTTTAACTTGGTATTATAGATGTGAGAAATATTACTGGGTAAAGAAATTTAGTTAGCTTTTCTACAAATTTTAAACATGCAGTGATCTCACCTACAGAAAAAATTGTGTTTTCAAAGAAATGAATACTTACATTCATTAGGAGAATACTAGCTACAGTAACAACTCAGTCTCATTTTTGTAAAGGCCCCTCCAACACAACTGAATTTTATTTATTTGGTGTTTCCCATGTGACCATTCAAAGCTGTTATTCCTAGTTGGCAAATGGCTCTCTTCCTTGTTCTCCAGTGACATTGCATGAAGTTCAACTAGTCACCTACATGCAGAGTGGCTTGGAAGACACATTCCCTGGCCAGACAGCTGCTCTCTAGACACAATTATATCCTATGTAAGGAAGATACAATGTCCACTGTCAACAGAATAAAAGTTCATTCTCTGCTGTCAGGGGGTCAATGGCAGTGTCATGATGTGTGATGGTCATATTCAATTTGATGGCTTTATTTTGTGTTTCTTTCATAAAATTTTTCCCAATTAAAATTTCATCTCTATAATTTATTACTGTTCTTCTTCCTTGCCAAGGAAATCTCAAATCAATCTATTTTAGGGCCTTAAACAACTGTCTCCTAGACCAACGGGACTGCTCTGTGCTCAGTCTGATGGAGAAAGGAACAGGAGAAATTGAGCCAATTCAATTTATAGCCTGAAGCTTGTGGTTTTGTTATGTGTGTGCTTTTATGCGCTTCAAATATTGATAAGGACCACCAAACGAGTTTATCTGAAAAAAAAATCAAAGCCCTATACGATTGTGAACTAGAGGGGTTTTGCATTGAATGGCTAATATCAACCCATGGTGGTGGGGAGAGAAGGGGGGAAACCACACTAAATGCCTGGAAGTAGAGTTCAGCTAAATGAATAATTAAATAGGACCCACACATAATCAATGACCCTTGTTTCAGTTATCTATTACTATTCCAAAATGGAGGCTTTCAAATAAAAAAAAAACGATTATTATCCTCATGATTCAATGGATTGACAAGACTGATTCAGGAAGTTCCTTTGTTTCACATGACTGTCAGCTGGTGCTGTGGTGTTCTGTGGCTTACCTCAACGGGAATGTCCAAGCTGGCTCTCTCCTGTGTCTGGTACTCTGATGGATACAGCTAGAAGACTGGGAACAGCTGAGATGCTGGGAGAGTTGGGCACTCTCTCCTCCTGTAGCCCCCAAACCTGTCCATGAGGTCTCTACCTCTCCAGCAAAGTAGCCATACCTCTAATAGGGCAGCTCAGGATTCCCAAAAATCGTCTTCTCAAGGCTTAACCCCAGGATGAGCTGAGGATTCCAACATGTTCTTCTGGTTGCAGGCAGTCACTGTTTCTTTCCAGGTTCAAGAATGGGGAGACATTACATAATTACATATTAACTACCATCTACAAGACTTGTTACCATACCCTGAGCACCTAATGAGGATAAGTACAATGTTACATTGGAGGTCTTGAGAAGTCTGGATGACCTGAGGAGAGATTTGATGTACTCTGCCTTACATTCTTTTCCCTCCAACTTCCTTTTTTTAAAAACTTTTATTTGTTAAGGTGATGTACAGAGGAGTTACAGTTACATTTATCAGGTAGTGGGTACATTAATTCTTGAACATTGTTACCCCTTCCCATGATTTTCTCAGATTTACCCTCCCACTCATCTTGTTTTTCCCCTACCTTCCCTTTTTCAAATAGACAAATGTATATACAATATGTTTCTATATACAATATGTTTCTGTATACAATATGTTTCTATAAGTCCCTTTTGTAGGCAGTACTGGAATGGCATGGTCTCAGGGAAATAAAAGGCCACCTGAGGCAATGATGAAACACTTATTTAGAGATGGTGAGATGGTTCTGTCACTAAAGAAATGTCATAAAGAGGACTGAAGAAAATAGAACGAGGAAGGAGAGGAATAATCCCCAAACTCTTCCACGGGAAGAAGAATGGCAACTCCGGCAAGGGGTATAGAAGCTCCTACATTCATCTGGCAAATATGAATGAACCTTTGATTTGAAGCAACAGCAATGGAGTTTCAGCAGCAAAGATGTATAAATAAACATCTGAAGGTACATTTATAAACATGGGACTTGATGACTTATGGCTTTCAGAAGGAAGGGAGATCAACTGAGTTTGGAGGTGTATGTGACCCAACAAAGGAGGAGAGAATCTAATATCATGAAAGGAATGCAAGGAAAAGGAGGAATAATGGAAAGTTCACTTGTGAGGCCTAGATGTTGAGCTGCTTGAAGGAGCTTAATGAAGGTGTACAGTAAGAAATAGGATGCATGTCTGTGGTGGTTATTTGCTTTTCCTTTCTTCCTCATTTATTTCTGTTACTCAACATTTCCTTCATTACACAGGGAGGGGAATTCCTACACTGAAATTCCTGGTGAGAAACAGACAGAAATAAAATCTCACGAGGCCCTTTGCTTTTCCAGTCTCTGCGCAGCAAGGATAGGTACATCTCATGACCTACACTTTGCCAACGACAGGTACTCACTCATCTGGGACTTGGACTCAGGGAGAAGTAGCTCAAAGCAGTGAACTCAGCAGATAATTCATTCTGGAGTATGAAAAATACCTACTTTGCAAGAACTAAGAGTAGAGCTAGTGGCAGTATCCAATGTCTGGCCAGCTAGGACTAAGCAGGACAAAAAGGCTCAGCCTTGGCCTTCCTTCCATTCTGCGTGCTGAATCTCTTCCATTTTCCTGCTAACTCAGGAAGTCTCCCTTTAGTAATTTACTTTTCTGCTTGAGGTAAATAGCATCTGTTCTTTACATCTTAGTTGCCTGTCCAGATCAGACATTCCAAAACCTAGACAGCATGGGGATTCATCAGACAAAAGGTAAGAGCTTAATTATAAGTAACTATTACTCTTTATGTATTATGTTTTTCTCCCTTCTCTTGTATTGCCCTTTGGTTAATCTCATATTGTTACTGTATCCCACTGTGTTACCTGGTATATTATATAGATGTTTACCTGTTCATTTGAAATAGGAGGGGAAAAATGAAGGGGGAGGGACATGGGGACAAAAACATAAGAAGGGATATCAATATGTGAGAAGTAATGCACCTTCTATCTGGTGAATATAAATGTAACCCCTCAGTACACTGAAATAAAAAAATGTAAAAAAATAATTTAAAAATGAAAAAAAGAAATAAACACATTGAGAACAAAATTAATTTGTCAGATTGAACATTAGTATCAGCATCCTATTTATGCAGGCATCCCCAGTTCTATATTTCTTTCTCCTCATTTTCATTGCTTTAATAATTAAAATAACATGTCTTAGCTTTTAAAAAAAATCTCAGGATTGAGCCAGGTGCAGTGGTTCACAGCTGTAATCCTAGTTACTCAGGAGGCTGAGATCTGAGAATCCTGGTTCAAAGCCAGCCCAGGCACTAAAGTACATGAGACTCTTACCTCCAATTAATAGAAAACCAGAAGTGGTGCTGTGTCTTCAGGGGTAGGGTGGTAGCCTTGTGCTGAAGAGCTCAGGGACAGTTCCCAGGCCCAGAGTTTAAGCCCCATGACAAAACAAATCTCAGAAATGAATGAGATTGCCTGGGAGAGAACTGTGGGAGTAAATGGAAAAACTGGCTGAGAACTAGCTGAGAAGCAGCCATTTAAATGCTATCCATGTGCTTCTGAGGGGACTACTTAAAAATGTATCTTCCTAGTCTGAGTCAATAAGGTGAGATAACCTAGACCATCAGTACTCAGGTGTCAGAATAGCCACATGGGCTTGGAGATGAGGGATTTTTGTTAGTACCATTGATCAGAGAAGCCATAAGGGACACTAAGAGAAGTGGATGGAATTGGAAACAGAAGATTGACCTGAGCAGTTAAGCACGCAGCATCCACAAAACAGGAAATACAGAAGGGATCAAGCCTAAAAGGCCTAGATCCAGATCTGAGGAGAAGCAAATCATTTATCATTTGTTTCTGGACATGAGCTCATGCCTATCATCAATGGCTGCAAAGCATGGCCGTATTGATCGGCACATCTCGGTTCCCTGAGATCGGCTGCCTCGTCCAGCTTGTCCAGCTGTCAGAATACACTTATCCCTTAGTACTCAATTGGATGGTGTATCCCTGAAATAGAAACTGTCACGGGCTTTGGCGCTCTCTCTCCCTCCCTCCCTCCCTCCCTCCCTCCCTCCCTCCCTCCCTCCCTCCCTCCCTCTCTCTCTCTCCCTCCCTCCCTCCCTCCCTCCCTCCCTCCCTCTCTCTCTCTCTCTCTCTCTCTCTCTCTCTCTCTCTCTCTCTCTCTCTCTCTCCTTCCCTCCTTGCTTGTTTCTCTGTGTCTGTCTTTCTCTCTCTCTGTCTTTGCTTTACTCTGTGTCTCTCTGTCTCTGTCTCTCTTTGTTTCTCTCTATGTACCTCTGTCTCTGTCTCTCTGACTCTCTCCTTCCCCCTCCCAGTACTGGGGCTTGACCTCAGGACCTGGGTCTTATCCCTTAGCTTTTCAAAAAAAATTTTATTGTGAAGGTGATATACAGAGGAGTTAGAGTTACACAATTTGGGTAAAGGAGTAAATTCCTTTTAAACAGTGTTACCCTTTCCCTCCTTCTCCCCCAGTTTTTCCCCTCCTACTTTCTATCCTCCTAAATTTGTATAGTTCATTTCTAACATAGTGTCTAGTGGGCTTCATTACTGAATTGGTTCAACTTTTGTGTTCCTTCGGGGTTTTTTGCTCAAGGTTGGCAGTCGACCACTTACTTGAGCCACAGTTCTACTTTGAGCTTTTTGCTTATTAATTGGAGGTAAGAGTCTCATTGACTTCCTGCCTGGACAGGCTTCGGACTTTAATCCTCAGATCTCAGACTTCCTAGTAGCTGGGATTAAAGATGTGAACCACCACTGTCCTGCAACTACATCAAAACAACCCATAGCATAACACCTTTTACTCCTGCATGGTTGTACACGCCTGGAGTCCCAGATATTAGGGAAGCTGAGGAGAATCACTGGAGCCCAGAAATTTAAAACCAACCTGGCATCACCCTATCTTAAAAATAAAAAAATTGGGTGCCGGGAGTTTATCCTAGTAGTAGAGTGCTTGCCTAGTATGCACAAACACCTGGGTTCGATTCCTAAGTACCACATACATAGAAAAAAAGCTGGAAGTGGTGCTGAGGCTCAAGCGGTAGAGCTCTAGCCTTGAGAAATACCAAGGGCAGTGCTCAGGCCCTGAGCTTAAGCCCAGGACTGGCAAAATTTTTTTTTAAACTATTTTCTCCTTTCCCAAAGTGGCCAATAAAGCATTGGTGTGTCTGTACTAATTAATCTAGTTGCTTCATATTGTAAAAAAAAAAACACTAAGCTTTAATGTCTACAACTTCTGACCAATCCTACCACAAGTCATGGTATGTTTCACTTACCATTGAATTTTCTTTTGCCCTAATGCTTCTCAGAGGGAAAAAAAATTAGCATGGTGAAATTTGAGGACTTAATGGGGTTTGGTGCCTTCACTTATCTGATGTCTGTGAAGTTTGACTAGTCCACTTCCAGTGTGTAGGATCAGACAGAGGCTTCTGTGACAAGCTTCTGCTCTCCTAATGATTTTACGATCCTGTTACCCATTGTAATTGCTTAAATGGCATTTTAATTAGTTGCTCCAAATGACTGCTTAAGAAAAAAAAACACCCCAAAGTGTGTGTACACTTTGGTTTAAAATATGGGTCAGTAGTATTTCTTTCTGGACAATGACTATGTGGAGTACAATGGAAAGGAGTATATATTTGCAAAGGGTTGGTTCAATCATTTTTGAAACTCATGTTGATTTCTGGAATATGAATGCTTCAATGTCATTGTGGGTTCAATAATGCTATAGAAAGTTTATTGCATTCATTCTGACTTTTCACTACTATTAATTCTTTCGTGAATTTGTAGAAAAGGAAAACTGGAAATAGAGTGGCCCCAGTGAGCCACTAATTAACATGTTGTCCTGTGAACCTGTGCTATTATCTGATGCTGGCTTAGTGGGCTTGGTTCAGCCAAGAGCCACAACAGTGATGCTGTTGTTAAGAACTAAACATTAAGATGTGTATGCTGGCCCTTTGTGCCCTTCGATCCCTTTTGGAGAACTAGACTACTGATTCACAGAAGAGAATGAATACAAGCCTAGGCTATAGAAAACTCCTTTGGGCATCTCTCCTGGGATTAATGTTAACACAAAATCCCAACAATCAAGTCTGAAAAGACCTAAAAATGGCCCAGACCCTTTTAGAAATGAAGATTTGTGTACCTAACAACCAGATAAAGAATTTTGACCACCTGAGGGATCTGGGGGGAGCAAAGGTAATATGGAATGGGTATAAAGGTAGATATAACCAGATCTGTATCTACATGCCTATAATCTTTGAAAGTTTCCTCTTTGGTAGAAAAAAGTCCACCACACTTCCAAACCTCCTGATTCAGCTACAGGAAACTGAACAGCAAGTCACAAGGTGATTATTTCTTTTTAAGGTTCTAAAGAGAAAAAATTCCCAGAAAAGGAATAGAGGTCAAAACTCCAAGCCTCTATCATGCACCAATATGCAGGACAAATATTAATTACTCACAGGTACAGAAATCATTAAGCCAAGAAATTAATGTAAAAATTGGTCCCAGAGCTGTAAATCCCTGAGGTGTCTAGTCAAAGCAAAGTTTAAAGCATATCTGGAAATTTCCAAAATCCAGAGCACCCTAAAACACTATAATGAGAAAAATCAATTTCCAATGATGATCACAAACAAAAATAAGAAGCCACTTAAAGAAATAATGCACAGTAACTAGAGTCAGCAGGTAGACAGGAGATTGACTACCACAAAACCTTTGGTGATTCCAACAATTTTAAATTATTTAAAATAGATATTGGGGGAAAAGAATAGATGTCATAATTAAATAGCCTAGACAGATTTAAAAGTTTAAGAAAAATCTTTTCAGAGATGAAAAATATTACCAAATAAAAACATCCATGGATGTACTAAATATTAAATTGTTCACAATTGTACAAAAACATATTAGCTAAGAAAATAATCCTGAGAAAATTACCCATAATGCAGCACAGTGAGATAAAAAAATCATAGAAGATGAGAACTAGAGATGAATAGGCAAAAGGTAACAGAATAAAAAGTCCACTTCTTTCTAAATAGAAGTTCTAGAGAGATGGGTAGACTTTTCTGAAGACAAACAAGAAATAAGTAGTTTAGACTTTATATCATTTCTGTTTCACCATTCAAGACAGCAGTTACAAAACAGAAATGACCTTGGACTTCACATTAGCAAGTGCCCTGACTACATTCCAATAAAACCTGAGTTGAAAAAACCTTTTTTGTAGTGGCCAAATATGGTAGTGGTTCATAGATTACCAATCTCTGGTCCACAAATTATAGGTGAAGGGAATATTAAAGATAATTATAGGGGATTTTCCTGATCATTAAAATTCTTCATCTTTAGACTAAAGAGATGGCATAGGTTCATGCAAGATAAAGAACAAATCCACACTGAGTCATACTGCAGGGGAAACTTTAGAAGGCAAAGATCAAGAGAACAAAATGGAGCTGGATGCTAGTGACTGACATCTGTAATCCTAGCTACTTGGGAGGCTGAGATTAGGAGGATCAGTGTCAGGCCAGCCTGGGCAGAAGTATTTAAGAGTCCATCTCTATGGAAGGGAAGCTGGATAGGATCCAGCACATGTATGGCCCCAGCAACAAGGAAGCCTGAAGTAGTCAGATCAGACTCAGGCACTCACTTGCCTGAGAGGTAACTTAGGAATCCATCCTTAAGAAAGCTAAGGAAAAACAGAGGTAGAGATATGGCTTAGTAGTACTGTACCAGCATAGCAAGTGAGGGATTCTGAATTCAAACTTTCAGTGACTCAGATTTTTTTTTATTTTACCAAAAGTAAAAAGTTATAAACAATGAGGAAAAAAATCTATGAAGGAATCAGTTGCTAGCACATTTCTGATCAGCAATAAATAGGGAAAAGTAGAATCATATCGTCACAAGAGCTACAGGAAAATGAATGACAGCCTACAATTTTGTGAAAAACTAATATCTAAGACTGGAGCCAAAATAAATATATTTTGATAAATGATTGAAAGAATTTAGAGTTCACATACCCTCACCTAGGACTGGTTGTCAGGCATAGGCCAGAAAGTAAAAAAAAAAAAAAAAAAAAAAATGAACTCAGAAGGAGAAAGTTGGGTACACTTCTAAGGAGAAAAAAAAAGTTTATTTTCTGTGGGGACATTAAATATACTTTAGTAATAACTGATGTTTAAGGTCTTAAAAGTATAATGGTACTAAAATACTAGGCAACGATAAGTTAGATTTGTGCAGATTAAAACTTTCAGAGGAAAAAAAAGTCAAATGAATAAAAAGTGTAATTTCTAAACCAATAAAATGATTGCAAGTGAAATCAGAAAAGTACAAGAACAATATAGGAGAGACACAATATAAAAAAAAAGGTAGAACAAATTCAAAATCATTAGAATGAGTATGGATTAACCACTCTTCTAAATAGACAAAGGAATCTGAAGTTTTACTGTTTTATAAAATGAAATCCAATGTATTAGGCAGATTGCCTTTGTTCTGACAAAGGCAACAAGAAGCTGAGATAATCTGCTTATTAAGGAGAAAGGGCTTGTTTTGGCTCAGTTTCAGCCTAGGATTCACTGTTCCATTGCTTAGGGACCTGTTATAAAGTAGCAAGTAGTACTTTGTTGGGAATTTGTGGCAGAATAAACAGCATAGCTTATGACATCTGGGAGGAGAAGAGAGGAAAAGAGGGTGGAAGGGAGAATGAGTCAGAGTTCCCAAACCTCCCTAACCTAACTTCTTACCTATAGTCTCCACCTACTAAAAGTTTTACTACTTCCCAACAGCTCCACACACTGATGCCATGAACATATATATGAACCTCTGGGGAGCAGTTAAGATCCCAATCATGACACCAACCATAAGCTATTTTAAAAAGCCACACCTAGTGATAAGGGCATGGCTCAAGTGGTTGAGAGTACTTCCCTCGCCAAGTGTAAGGTCTTAAGTTCAAATCCCAAAACAACAAGAGGGCCACACCTAAAATTTAACAATGTGAAAGTTATTTTTAACAACACTATTCTCAGGCAAATAAAAATTAAGGTGAAAAAGTCTGCAACTGGATTGATAGAAAGAAAAAAGTAAAAGACTTTTTTTAGTACCTGTATGATTCTAACATGATATCAAAACATACAAAACAAATTTAGGCATTATTATCAGGATAAAGGAAGAGTTAATTATCTCAGAAAGATTTTACCAATTGCTATTTGCAGACATTTATTTTCAGTTCTTCCAGGAAGGTGCTAGGACACTGGTTAATAATGCGCAAATGTGAAATGCATTATCAATGTGTACAGGTGCGTTGACTTTTCATGGAGTCCTCTACTGCTTTGACTCACCCAAACACTGCATGGAATGGGGCCTTTATTGATATTCACTTCTATTTTTATGCAAAGAAAATTTAGCCAATAAAGTAACCAATCTAGCTAAAAAATGAAGAACTGATGGAGAAATGTTCATGAGGATTCAAGATGGGATGGGAAGTATTTCAAGCATAAGACATGGTGGAAGAGGAGCTCTTCTATGGGGAAAGACACAGGGTTTAATTGTGGAGTAAGGATGAGCTGTTACTTGAGGGCATTCTTACCTGCCCACCTACATTAGACTGAAAAGTTATCTGGAGAAAGCAGATATTTGTTGGCTTGTTCACTATATATTCTCAACATTTAAAATAGGGTCAGGTACTTGTTAGCACAAGTAGTTATTGGGAAAGATGTGAATGAGCTGTTGTTTACTATGAGATAGTGCAGGTAGAAGACAATTAGATTTTGGGAAAGCAAGTATCTAAGCAATCAGAGGGTTAGGGATTGCATATGAGTTGATTCTCTCAAATCAAACTTTGATGGTCAAGCTTTGGGGCTAAGGGTAGCTGTGTTCAGTGAGAATGGTAATCCTTGAAGGTTCTAGCAGGTACTTTCACTGGCCATTTCAGTTGCACCATCTGGCACTTTGCCAAAGGTCAGCTGACAGACTGCCAGCAAATACACGTTTTTTATAAAAATCAATGAAACATGAAGCAGCAGCTCCATGGAGCCTGTAGAAATCTGAAGAAATGTCTAGAGTCAGCTGGAGTTTAGGATCTCAGGCTTAGATAATGGCCAAGTATGTATGAATAAGTAACAGACTTCCTCTCTTCATGTTCTGTATTGAATCACGAATACTTGTCCTTACTCTTGTCATTGCCAAAACCATAGTTTTTGCTGACTATAAAGTTGATCTTTTCCTTGCAGGAAACTCACCTAATATTCTTTTTTCTTGTTTTATTATCTTTAAGTAGTTACACAAATGAAGAACCATATAACAAAACAGTTTATGACTACAATGCATCTTAATCAATGTCACCCCCTTAACATTCTCCCCCCCACCCTACTCCTTCCCTTACTTTTCCTAATTTGTAGTATATGTAATATACTTCTTTTTCAAGGAAGAGTGCACTGCCTGGCCTTGAAAAAGAAATATCTGTCTGCCTCCTCTCTGTGACCCTACAGAATAGAAAATCACCAGAACATCCATGATTCCACAGGCAGCATCCTGGTTATGGTAAGAAGATGCAGGGAGAACCTTCAGTCCTCAAACTGTAAGGCATAGACAGACACCCCTTACTCAGCCCAGCCTCACTGGAACCACTCCAGTTCCTCCTAACAACCCCCCAACCTTGGATTCTGCCAACTTTTCCAAGTGTATCTTTCCATCCATTCTGGGAGCTCCCAGGTGAAATCTTAATGTTTTCTCAGATAATGTCTATCTAAAACATGAAAGACTGAAGCCAGTCTGATGCCTAAGAGAAGCCAGTAATGAGAAGTATTTGCTATTAAGTATTTAGCCATATTAAATACTGACTATATAATATACAATTGTGCCCATATTTTAGGTTAAGAAACTGAGGTTCAATAAGGATAATGAATTTAAGCAAAGATCTTGAGTTAGTAAATGTAGCTGTGTATGTTCTACCTATCTTGGCCTCTAAAGATCCAAAGGAAAAAAAGTACTTTATGAGGCAAGGTCTTACTATGTAGTGCAAGCTGGCTTCAAGCTCATAATCTTCCTATATCAGCTTCCCAAATGCTGGGATAATAGGTCTGAGCCACCATACCTAGCTACTTTGTATTCTTTCTACGAACCATTAGGGGCATATATAAGACATTCTCTAGAACACTTTTCAATCAATCTGGTTTTGTAAAAATATTTCGTGCTTGATTAGATGAATTTCTAACTATTCTTTATGCTTGGCCATCTGGAATGACCCATTCCAAAAGAACAAAAGGAAGATGAGATTTTAGTCTTCCGCAAAATCTGTGTAAGAGTGAGCATGAAAGCTATTCTACATGAGCTTATAAAAGAGTTAATACGTGCTGGCTAGCTTTTGCTGGCTCATTTTCTCTCCACTTTGAAATCTCTGCCTCTTCTTTCTCAGTCGAGTGGTATTACAGTTTCAGTAGATGTTGGCCATGACATTGAACATTTGTGAATGCCCTGGTAACCTGTAGCATCTAATACTTGATTTGTTATTCACAACAAATCTTCCCTGCCCTGTGTGAGCAGTTAACATACATAGAGGGACAGCAAGGTCTGAACCTTACTTGTTAAAATGAACAAGCCAGGATTATTACAGGAACCAGTGCCAAAAGCACTACACACACACACACACACACACACACACACACACACACACACACACACACACACACACACACACACACACCCCTTTAGTTACTTTTGCTTGCTTATACTTAAGAGAGGCCCACAGCCTTCTCTATGAAACAACTCTGTTCAAGAAAAGCTGCTTTTCCCCAGGGTCAAGGGAAAAGCATGCCAAGAACAAAGCACCTGGCTAATAAGGACAGAGATGTCTGCATTAGCTATTTGAACTCAGGTTGAACTAGGATTGTTTGTTTAACTATATTGCTTATTGCTTTAGTATTATCCTGCTTAATGTTTGACTGCAGTACAAGAATCTACAACCTGAGATCCTTAGCTCCTTTCTGCAAAAACCAGCATGCCTCAGGAACTGGAGATATGAGCCAAAAGCCAACACCAGGCCTGCACAATACATAGATTATTGGTGAGACTACCTAATGTGAACCTGAGATATAATGGATAGAGTTTGTTTGTTACTGGATAGTTTTCTGATACAAAGACAAGTACAGCAGCAGGCCATACTGTACAATCACCCCACCGACCTCCTGAGCTATGAACAGACAACCTGAGACATGGCTGACCAGTGACCCTCAGCCCATTAGGTGCTGGGTTCACCTCCAGAAGGATATCTGTCTGTACCTAAGACCCATCCCTACATGACAATTCACTCTAAGGAAAGTCAAGATTTAATCAAAAATTGTATTTTAAATAGTCTGATATATAAAATCAATGTTTGGCTTAAAGAACAGTTAAGGCAAGCACCCTTAAAAGCTCATTGAGGCCAAGATACTTTGCTGGTGACTCCAAAGGGCCAATAGCAAGTTCTTTTTTTTTTCTCCAACATTTGCATTTTTTATTGTGATCAATAGAAGGGTTACATTATATTCACCAGATAGAAGGTGCATAACTTCACAACCATTGATACTCTTTCTCATGACATGGTCCCCATTTCCCTCCCACCTTCCCCCCACTTATCTTGATTTCCCCGTCTCCCTATCCAATTTAAAATAATCAATTAAGCACTTATAAAATATATCAGATAACCAGGTGAAATATTGTAACAATATGAGATAACCAAGGGATGGCAAAAGACATGAGAGATAACATAGTACATTAAGAACAACAGTCATTCATTATATGGCTTTTGTTTCCTTACCCTGGAGGTCCTTTCATTTAGCATCATACTATATGGCCTTATGTCCCTAGATTTTGTTCTATTGTAAATCTCTGCTAGGAGAGCCCAAGGTTTCTACTGATTATGACAAATGAGGGAGACTATTGGGCCTATGTTCCTTTGAGTCTGGCTTACTTCACTTAATATGATTTTTTCTAAGACTTTCCATTTCCTTACAAATGGGGCGATGTCATTCTTTCTGACAGCAGCATAGTATTCCATTGTATACAAATACCACATCTTGTTGATCCACTCATCAACTGAGGGACATCTGTATTGATTCCATATCTTTGCTATGGTAAATAGTGCTGCAATGAACATCATTGTGCTATTGGATTTAGTATGCCCTTGTTTCTGGACGATTGGGTAAATGCCAAGTAGTGGAATTGCTGGGTCATAGGGGAGCTCTATGTTTAGTCTTTTGAGGAACTGCCATACTGCTTTCCATAGTGGTTGAATGAGTTTGCACTCCCACCAACAGTGTAGTAGTGATCCCTCCTGGCCACATCCCCTCCAGCATCTGTTGTCATTCGTTTTCCTGATCCTGGCCATTCTAGCTGGAGTGAGGTGGAATCTTAGAGTTGTTTTGATTTGAATTTCTCTTATGACCAGAGATGTTGAGCATTTCTTCATGTGTCTATAGGCCATTTTTATTTCTTCTTCAGAGAAGACTCTCTTTAAGTCTTTGGCCCATCTTTTAATACGATGGTTGTTACTTTGGAGATTAGTTTTGGATTGATTCAATTTTTTGAGCTGTTGATATATTTTAGATATGTCGTCTTTGTCTGTTGTATGGTTAGTGAAGATCTTCTCCCATTCTGTAGGCTTCCTAATTAATTTACTAGCTATGCCCTTTGCCTTACAGAAGCTTAATGCAGTCCCACTTATCCAGCCTTTCTCTGATTTGTTGTGTTTTTTGGTCCTTATTGAGAAAGTTTTGACCTGTGCCAAGGAGGCCTAATGCATCCCCTATTCCTTCTTGTAAAGTTTTCAGTTTGTCAGCTTTTACCTCAAGATCTTTGATCCATTTTGGAGTAAATTCTAGTGCAGGGTGACAAAGAAGGATCCAACTTTAGTTTTCTGCAAGTGCTTAACCAGTTCTACCAGCACCACTTGTTGAAGAGGCTGTCTTTATTCCATTCTATTTTTTTTGGCTCCCTTGTCAAAGATTAGGTGGCCATAGGTCTGTGGTTTAATATCTGGGTCCTCAGTTCTATTCCATTGGTCTTGAGGTCTCAAAAAAGGTGACTGAACTCCAACAAATGGTCCAAGGAGAATAAAGCTGCTGAGCTAACCACTCAAATGGAAATCAAGGAGTTAAAGAAATCCATACATGATCTAAAACAAGAGATGCAACGCATCAAAAATGACCAATTAGAAGCAAGGGAGATGAAGAATAAACTAGAAAGCTTTGACAGCAGGTTAGACAATGCAGAAGAGAGAATTTCTGGGGTTGAAAATAATTTAGTTGTTATAGAGAAAGAACGGAAAATGAGTCAAACCAAATCTAGGCAATATGAGAGAACACTTCAGGAGGTCCAAGATATAATTAGGACGCCTAATTTAAGGCTAATTGGTATTGAGGAGGGTCTGGAGAAAGAAGTCAATGGTATTGGAAATATACTTCAGGGAATCATCTTAGAGAACTTCCCAAACATCCAGAAGGGCAGGCCCATCCAGATACAAGAAGCTTTTAGAACCCCAAACAGACCTGACCAGAAAAGTACATCCCACTGCCACATTATAATCTGAACTGGATCAATAGAGACCAAAGAAAGGATCCTAAAAGCAGCCAGGGAGAAAAGAACAATTACCTACAAAGGAAAACCAATCAGAATATCCACTGATTTCTAAGCACAGACCATGCAAGCAAGAAGAGATTGGAAGGATATATGTCATGCCCTTAAGTCAAATAACTACCAACCAAGAATACTCTACCCAGCTAAGCTCTCATTCATAACTGAGGAAACAAATAAAAGCATTCCATTCCAGGGAAAAGCTGCAACATTACGTAGCAACCAAACCAACATTAAAGAAAATTCTCAAAGATGTTCTACATATTGAAAACCAATCACAAGTTCTTTAGACTTTGTGTGTATATGCATATGAGCATGCATGTGTGTGTGTGTGTGTGTGTGTGTTTGTGTGCAAGTAACTGGGGCTTGAAATCAGGACCTGTACCTGAGCTTTTTCTCTCAAAGCTAGTACTGTATCATTTGAGCCACCTCTACTTGAAGCTTCTTTTCTGTAAATATTTAAAATACTTATTATAAAGGTGACATACAGAAGGGCTAGAGTTACATAAATCAGGGAAAGAATATACTGCTTTTTGGACAGTGTTACCCCTTTCTCTGCTTTCTCCCAGTTTTTCCCTCCCATCCTCACCTCTCCCAGTTTTCCTCCGGTCCTCACGCACAAGTTGAATAGTTGATTTTCAACATAGTGCTTACTGAGTCATTTGCAGCTTTTTGTTCATTAATTGGAGATAAGAGTCTCACAGACTTTTTTGCCTGGTCTGACTTTGAAACATAATCCTCAGATCTCAGCCTCCTAAGTAGCTAGGATAATAGTTATAAGCCACCAGCATCCAGTTCTCAGCTCTTATAAAAAGTCTTTTGATGGCTTATGGCTCTTCTTTGATGTTACTGACATGATCTATAATTATGGTTTGCCCTTATGGGGGGGAAGAGGAAGGTACATGTGCAGGTATTAGGGCTTCAAGTCTGGTTCTAGCTACTGCCCTTTAGCTTTCTCCATTCAAGTGCTCTACCACTTCTGCCACAGCTCTACTCTAATTAATTGGAGGTAAGAGTCTCAATCTTTTCTGCCAGACTACCTTAAAACTGGGATCCACAGATCTCAACCTCTTGAGAAACTAGGATTACAGGAGTGAAACACTTGCACTCAGTTTAGTCTTGCCCATTTTCCTTTAAATTCTCATTTTAAGTATCTTTTCATCTACAGGTGTTCCCTTAGTCCATTTCTTCTCTGTACAGTTGATCTGTTGGAGAACTCAGGAAGCATAATGGCACAGTTGGTTACCATATGGGTTTTGTTGGCTTAGTATGCCCAAGTGCGAAGCTGGGCACCTTCTCCTGCCTTTGCAATTCTCTACAAATTATAATCTCCATACTGCTTTGCTTTGCCCAAGTCTGGTGACCAAAATATCATCTCTTTCTTCCCTCTAGAACTTTCCTCAAAGTTATAGCCTTAGACACTTGGGTAACATCACCCCTTTTGCACTTCAGATTTTCTCAACAACTTATCCAACTGCCCAAAATGCCACCCACCCTACTTCCATAGTTCCATATTGACCACTTGGTCCAATTCAAAAGTCAAATATCATACATCAGCTCCAAGTAGTCTATGCAAATCCTTTGGGCAGAGTATGCCTCCACTGTGGTCTTACTCATCCCTAGGATCACATTTGCTACACTGAATTATAATTGCCTGATCTATCAGTGTCCCTGCCATCACCCGCCTATCCTTATTCAGCTGCAGCAGCAATCCTCTTCTTTGGGGAGAAGCAGACTTCAGCCCTGGGAGGTGGGCCACACACTTCTACCTGACTGACGTTCCTGGGAGTACCTGATTTCTTTCAGTCCACACTCCCCAGCCACTCCTGGCCTTTATCTCTCTCTCTCTCTCTCTCTCTCTCTCTCTCTCTCTCTCTCTCTCTCTCTCTCTCTCTCTCTTTCACACACACACATCCCACCCTCCCCCCATCCCCATCACCAATCCTATTTCTAAGGTCTCCTCTGCTTTCTCATATAGGTCTTTGTTTCAAAACACACTTTCCTGCTTCACGTGCCTTTTTTAAAATTTTTGACTATATAAACTCTGTAACTCTTTCTGGAACAGGCATTTTTACCACTAAGCCATGCCTCCAGCCCTGAGTTTTGCTTTTTACCTTTGATATAGGGTCTCACTTCCTGCCAAATCATGTGCCAGGACTCAATCTACCTGTCTGCTTTACTGGTAGCTCAGATAGCAGATGCTCACCACCACATCTTGCCCTTCTTTTAGAAAAAGGTCTCAGGAATCAGCCTCTTATGTAGCTAAGATTAAAACCTCACTTTTAATTTTTTGTTCCTTTTTTTGTAAGGTGCAATAATTGTACAGGGAATTTCACAATGAAATTTTTCTTAGGTCTTCCAGGGCAGAACAGCTCCCTTCCCTCCCCTCTACACAACATGTTAGTCTTGCCACCAATCCCTGGACTAAAACTCATAATCACCTGTAATTGTCAATCACCTGACTGTGAGTCGGCAAAGGACCCCCAGGCTCTGAGAGCACTTCCTCATCCTCCCCATTCACACCTCCTTCAGACAGTGAGAGGTCCCCCAGGCATCCTCTACCTATATAATCTCTCTTAGCCTTACGTTCTCTTTCTGCATGTGTCCACCAGGTGCAGGCCAGAAGTTTCATTCTCCTAGTAAACTCTCCTCTGCCTAAATAAACACGTGGAGGTCTCCTTTGGACAACCCTTACAATTTCAGCATGCATATACAATGTAGCCCAGTCAGCCTAGGTTCCTATCCGTTTCTCTCTTCTTCCCTCTTCTCTACACAACCTCAATTGTCTCACTGTAACTATTCCAACCATATTCATCCTCATTCAATTTCTTTATTCATCCAACCCCATACCACTGACACCCACCTCCCCTTAACATTTTAGCCTACTCCTTTTGCTCTTGTACCCCCTGATCTCTTAATGATAACCAGGTCTCATTGAGATTCTTTATGCCACAGCATTCATTTATATATATATATATGAATATATATATTTTTTCCTTTCCCCTCTTTTTATGAAGTGTCTGTACTCTCATTTGACCAGAAATTGTCTTACAACTTGGTCTTCAAAAGAGAAAGAACATAGAACCTCAACCTGTTCCCTGCCTATCCCATAGCATGGCAGTTTAACTTCACTTTCAGTGTAGTGCTGCCTTGCTCCAGTCACATTGTCAGTCAATATGACAAATGACATTGGCTCCACAAGTCCCAAACTACACTCACCCTCAAATGGGGATGGGCGAGTAGTGATGGGCCTGACCTCTTAGGCCATTCCATTAAACTCTTGCTCATTTTTCAAACCTAGCTGCCAAATCAGGCTGTAAGAACTTCCTTTGATTAACTTGACCCAGTTCTCTCAGCTCCTCTACTCAATGATCCTTCATTAATTATGCACCCAGAGAGTCTATTTCATTCCTACACTCTCAATATGTTGTTCTATGAGTTCTCACCTCACATGCAGTTTCTTGAGAGGAAGCTCTGGTCTTACAGCTCTTCTGAACCCCTCCTACTATGTCACATTTCTGCACAGACAGACCCCATAAATGTCACCGACTGACAAACACATGAGACTATAAAAGTACTTTGTAATTTTCTAGTACAGGAACTGAAGGAGCTGAGGAAGAAAAGGTGCTAAAATTTCAAGCCTCTCTGATGAATGTTTTATCCAAAATGTGTTGCTTTTTATGAACCATGCTCTTTTTGTTCTTACTTAACCTGCTGAAATTTGCTAACCTGCCTGTCTCTTGAACTCTTTCAATAAAGACTTAGTAAGCAAATTGTGACTTTTGAAAGAAGAGTTTCTGAATCTAAATTAAAGTTCTAAATATAATTAAGTATATTACTTTGGGTGTTGCTAGAGGTATTTGTATTCAATGTAAATAAACAACCATTGAATCAATGTCCTTTCATTAACCTATGTAATGTCACCAATCCTCCTCCACCCCCTATGATATAGTAATAGATTTTCTAGGCAGTTGTGAGTCAATCTGAATGACAATTTTTTTTACTTCCTATAGAGCATAATTTTCAGATTCTAGATTACAGGTCTATGATAACTTAGGATAAATGTTGATAATTTTCTGTATATAAAAGACACTAGTCCCTGGAAGCCAGGAGTTTGGTAGAGTGCTTGCCTAGCATGCACAAAGACCTGGGTTCACTTCTTGGTACCACATACATGGGG